>NC_062222.1:20153595-20778595 GCF_902686445.1 Sciurus carolinensis | reverse complement strand
TTTCACAGTCACTGTGAAACTAGTCTACCTGTGTGTTCACAGTTCTACATAATTTTAGCTTCTTGTAGCCACCAGTACATTTGAGACACTGAATTACTCCATCACCATCACCGCAGAACTCTCACTTGCTACCCCTTTTATAACCACCTACCTGATCACCCCTGCTCCCTGATCACCACTAAATTTTCTCTATCTCTACAATTTTATTTTCAGAGTGTTACATAAATACATTCATAGAGTATGTAACCTTTGGAGATTGTATTGTTTTTCACTCATTCTAATTCCCTTGAGATTCATTCATGCATATATTCTTTCCTTTTTATTACCGAGGAGTAATTCATTAGATGTATCACAAATATTTGTATTTTTAACTTATATACATGATATTTTGCTACGGACAGTGTGATATTATGTATTCCTTTTTCAACAGTGCATTTTTAAGACCCATTTGTGTTTCTGTGCATTTCTAATCTTTCATTTCTAACCTCCTCACAGTATTTCTTAATGTAGGCTTTTCACATTTGATAGATTGATACCCTCAAAAATGGATACCTAGAGTGTCTCCAATGCTTTATCCTCACAAATAACACTGAAGTAAATATTATTGCTCATTTAACTTACGGTTATATATAAAAATGTCTGGAATACTCATATCTAAGCATGAATTTCTAAGTTATAGTGATGTGTATATTAATTTGACTAAGTCCTGACACTTTTGTACAGTAGGACACAAGGATCCCTGTATTTCCACATCTCTAACATCACTGGCTATTATGATGTTTTCTGGTTTCGCCAGTATTATAGATATAAGGTAAAAACTCATTGTCATTTTTATTTAACTTCTGTGATTTATTAATTATTTTAACTACTTCTTCATATGAGTGCCTTTTGACTTATCTCTTAGGATTTTCTTTTCCCCCTCCCTCCTTTTAAATTGTGGTCTGTCTTCTTCAGTGCTATTTTTTGTTTTGTAAGACTTCTTGACATTATACATATGTGTATATGAGGTTACATACACACACACATATATGATTTATATATGATTTTTTTTTTTGGTACTGAGGATTAAACCCAGGGGTACTTTACCACGTTCCCAGCCCCTTTTATTTTTCATTTTGAAACAGGGTCTTGTTCAGTTGCTTAGGATCTCCATAAGTTGCTGAGGTTGGCTTTGAACTCGAAATCCTCCTGCCTCAGCCTCTCCAGTTGCTGAGATTACAGGCATGTGTCACTATGCCTGCCCCATATTTTAGATATTAATCTCTTGTAAATTTTAGAAATTTCAAATAATTCTTCCTAAGCCCTCATCTGTTTAGTAACTTCTGCAGTGGTGTTCTTCATTTTTTAAATGAAATCCTTAATATTGATGTAATCAAAATCATTATTGTTTTCTTCTTTGTGCAGAAAGAAACACTTCCTTACCACTAGCTACAGACTCCTGTACTGTACTCTCTTTCCTTAGTGGGTGGTTACTTGTCCTTCCAGTTGTTTGGACTCCAAACTCTTCTCATCCTGCACTCAATCTTCTCTCACATTCCTTATCAAATTTTCAGGAAATTTCTGCTTTAGTTTCAAAACATATTGAGAGTCTGTCCCAATTCTCTTACCATCCAGGCCACTGTCCCATGATCTCTCGATTGGGTTATTGCGACAACTCTTTTGCAACACCAGAGCCTGAAGAGTCCTGTAAAAGTACAAACCAGGTGACATCCTTCTGCTGAAAACTCTCCAATGACTTCTCAGGTTAAGTCCCAAGCTAACAGCTCTTGCTATGCTAATAGGCTTCTGGTCCTAGACCGAACTGGGTGCATCTTCCCCTGGGGTCTTGCACTGACTACTTCCTCTTCCTGAAAAGCTCTTCCCCAGGGCACTTGTGTGGCCAGCTCCCACATCACCTTCAAGCCTCTGTTCCAACAGCATCTTCTACTGAGTCCAACTCTGAGCACCCATTTTAAAATCGTGACTTCACCCTGTGCTTCCTGCCCCATCCTCCTCCCCACTTTCCCTTACCTATGATTATTTGTTATGTGGGTTGTTGCTATCTGTCTCCTCTGCAAGGGCATAAGATCCTCAAAGGTAGAAAACTTGGTCTGTTTTGCAAACTGATGTGTGCTTGGCACCTAGAATAGTGTTTGGCACAGAGCGTGCTCACTAAATATGTAAGCAATGGATAAAAACATGCAAATTCAATGTATAAATATATTAAGCAAGTTCTCTACTTGAAAATGCTTTTAAAAATAACTTGTGTTCATATAAATTAAAAAAAATTTTCAAAACTATTTAGACCCCAACTTGCATACACATCAGTAAATAATTCTCAATCCACAAATTTTTACTCTTCAGTTTTCTTGACTATCTCTCTGAAGTTGGAATATAGTCATTTTTGATCATTGCAATAAATTCTAAAAGCTAATATACCATGAAGACTTATATATTTGAAAACAAAAGAAATACTAAGTAATTTCAATTGGATCTGTTATATTTAATAAAGACTATGTAGTAAAAAATGATTTATACTTTCTAATTTCAGTTAAATAGAGATAATGACTTAAATGTTAATTTTG
Source organism: Sciurus carolinensis (assembly GCF_902686445.1). Taxonomy (NCBI): domain Eukaryota; kingdom Metazoa; phylum Chordata; class Mammalia; order Rodentia; family Sciuridae; genus Sciurus; species Sciurus carolinensis. The sequence goes on along the minus strand of NC_062222.1, from coordinate 20,776,031 downwards.
TGGATTTGATATGTAATCAAATGCTCAATTTACCATTTTTCCTGTCTTGAATAATCACCACAATTAGAATCCTAAAGTAAAGATATATTTATCACTTGTCATAAACAATAAACTCAAAATGGAAAGTAATTAAAAATTTTAAATGCATAAGCAAAATACTTTCCCCATAAGCTTGAAAAGAAAAAAAAAATCTTCTATTTCCATAAGTATATTGTTTTTAAAGACTGTATTATTACAAAATGTCTATTTACCTTTACTAACTGCTCATATAATTGTCTAAATGTTTTCAGTCTTTGGTTCAGTCTTTTGGTTCTAGATAGTTGAAAAACCTTTTGTTGTTGTCAAAACATATTCTACAAATATAAAAGAAAAAACTGTGTAATAAAAAATATATATATATTATCTGTAAAAGGTAACATTTTACCTTTAGATCTGGGGAATTCAATTTAACTTTTCTCTCTATAGTGAGACATTTTTTCCCAAAACTATTCCCCAAATTACATTTTCCCCAAGGATTTGTGGTACTGTCTTCATTGCATATTAAGCTCCCATTGATATATGATTCTGTTTCTGGACCCTTAATTCTATATGGCTATTTTTTCCTTTTTTAATATTTTTTTAGTTTTGGATGGACACAATACCTTTCATTTTTTTGTGGTGCTGAGAATCCAACCCAGTTCCTCACACATGCTAGGCAAGTGCTCTACCACTGAACTACAACCCCAGCCCTTACACCTCTGTTTTTTGTGCTTATGTTATTGTATTATTTTAATTATGGCTCTGTGGTATGCTTTTATTTTGATAGAGGAACTTATCCTCTTGTTAATTTTCTACTGAAGTTTATTTAGACATTTATGAATCTTTTCCCTTCATATAAATTTATTGATTTTTTCTTAGAAAAGTGAGCTTTAGTTTGGAACTATATTTATAGATAAGTTTGCTGGTGTGTTGCAGGGAGGGGAGAAACTATTTGTAGAACTTTTTCTAATTTCATCTACGAGCTTGGAATGCTTTCTCTATTATATTGGATCTTCCTTTACATCCTTTGATCTAGTTCTAATATTTTCTCCGTATAGGTATTACTAATTTTGTGTGAGTTGCTGAATACTTTGAAATGTTGCTGTGAATAGTTTTTAAAGATTTTTTTTAATAATTACTTGTTAGAAATAATTACTTGTTGCATAGGGAAGTGCTGATTATTATTCTAAGTTGCAGATTGAGCTTAGACCCAACAGCACTGCTCAACTCTACAAGTCTTGCACACCAGTGGTCACATCGTCTGGAAAGAGCCATGGTGACATGATCCCATTCCCATGCTTCAGCTCTTACCTCCAGGGCTTTACTTAACAGCAGTGAGGGTGGGCTTGTGTCATGACCTTAGCTTCTAAACTTTCTCCATAACAGGCCATGTTGACTCTAGGGAATGTTTATCAAGTTATGGAAGTTCTGCCTTGTGGCTAATTTTGTAACATGAAAGAAAAAAACAAAAACAACAACAACAGAAAAAACTCCCACCAAACCCTAAGCAGTGTTGAAATGCACCAAAGCTTATCAAGTGCCCTAACCCTGACACTGTCTGCTTTATTCCAGAGGGGAGGCAGAGGGGTGGGAGAGGAAGCTTGTCAAGAACCAGGAGCCTCCAAAGCTGTCCTGTTCTTTTCATGGGACATATTGTTCAATACTTTTCATGCAAAGGTTTTGTTTTTGTTTTTGTTTTTGTTTTTTTGTACCAGGGATTAAACCCAGGCTGTTTAATCACTGAACCACATCCCCAGCCCTTTTTTGTATTTTATGTAGAGACAGGGTCTCATTGAGTTGCTAAGGTCCTCACTAAGTTGCTGAGGCTGGTTTTGAACTTGTGACCCTCCTGCCTCAGCCTCCCAAGCCGCTGGGATTATAGGTGTGCACCATGCCTGGCCAAAGGGATGATTTTTAACAATTGTGCAAAGTGTCACAAGTTAGAATATGCAACCATCTCCTGTATTTTATAATCCTTAACATTTTTGTGTAATGAAAAGTATATTGGTGACATTAGAGTACAAATGTGCCTCAAAAATCTTACCTTTGTTATATTGAAAAACGTACAAATAGTAAGTTCCTAATTATTACTATCAAATATTACTTTAAAACTAGAAATTTTATGTATTTTAGGAGTATACTGTTTACCTATTTTTAAGGGCGATTCAGATGAACGGTGAGAACTAGGCCTTCTTGAGGCTAGCAGCTGAATACTAGCAGCTGTCTAATTTCGAATAGTTAATTCAGTGAAGAAAAGAACATCCATGAAGATCACGTGTCTATATTAATTTTCAAAATCAATTAAAAAGTATTTCGGGAGGCTGTGAGAGCCAGATCTAGGAAGATAGAGGATTAAAAAAAAAAAAAAAAAAAAGACATTTTGTGGTTGAAATGATGAATATTCTGAAAAATAACTTTATTTTTTGAAAAAATTTGAATGTGGATATAACTACACATTCTCTGAGTTTTTCACAAGCTTCATATTTTTGCTCTCTCGCCTGAAAAAAAAAGTCATGCAATCATAATCAAGAAAGGTCACAGGCAGGTTCACTGAAGATGTCGGGTACAGTGTAACTGCAAAGTCCACCATTTTCATGCTGCTCTGCAATTTTCTGGTACCGGTGCCTGTGAACCTCTGACAGGATAACCTTTTTACTTCCTCCTATTCACATGCGATATTTACTCAACTGCCACTTCTCAACCCAGGAGGAACATCTGGGGATGTGTGTACACGTCTGCGAAAAATTACCTTCAAAAGTACCTCAGGAATACTGCCTTGTTTAAGAAAGACAACTTTATAATTATAAGAGGCATCTTCTTATAATTAATGGCCATTCCATTTTATAGAATAGTGGAAGACGAAAGAGACTAATAAACTCACAAAGCTTAGGCTAATTTTAAGCTTAGCATCAGTCTGGTCATTTTCTCTTACCCTCAAACATTCTGTTTTGGGGCAATGATATGGCAAGTGGGAATGGGGTGAGTTTGGAGAGTTTGGATTTTAAGTTAACTGAAGCTGGGAAATTGAAAAGCAAGTCCAGATCCCTTTTAGGAATAGATCAGTTTATTAAGCCACAAATGAAGAACTGAGGACTCTGTCCCTTTCAAGTACTGAGGGTCAGGAGATAATTTCCTCTTAGATCTACAGGAAGTGGGATGGAGGTGTATACATTTGAAATACATTTCAGTCATTCTTTCCTTCCCCACCCCAAATTTGGGAGCCATATTTCCAGTCCATGTCAACACTCAGGCCCTACATTTCTACTTTCTCCTCCTACCACTAGGGGGTGATGGGGAGTAGAGAGCAGAGAGATTGCAAGATGGCGGAAAGGCCATCACTGTGGACTTCCTGGCACCCGGGTACTGATGCCAGTTCAGTGCTGAGCTCTGGCTACCACAAAGTTGAAGTCACTTCACCTCTCTGAGCCTCATTTTTATCTCTTGCCAAGTGATGACTGTGTGGCCTCTATGGTCCCTGCTAGTTCAGGGGTTTGCTGACTGTCTGACTTCTCCCTCCCCAGTTGTCTGACCCAGTGGTTTTGTGGGTTTGACTCTGCTCTTTCTTTCCACACACTCTCAGGTCTTGAGTGGCCAGTGCTTCCTTCCAAAGCATATCATTTCTGCACAGATCCCAGTTGGTGGCAGAGACACCCTTAAGGTATGGCCTGCTCTGAAGTTAGTTTGAGGGATTTTTAAAACATCCTAAGATTTTCTTTCGGAGGTGGGGAAGACACACTACCAGGCTTCTACCCTTGTATTTTCTCTTTTAACTGAGTGATTTAGGGAGCACATCCCACTTCTTTGAGTCTTAATCTTCCCATCCATAAAACAGAATGTTCATTCTCCTTGTTCAAGCAAAGGTGTGATTAATGCTTATAAACCTTGAGGTTTTGATGAGAGACACTACAGAAGCATAACATATAATTATACATAATTACAGAGTACCTGTGTATAAAATGCACTCAAAACAACAATATCTTTACCTGAAGACAGAGAAAGAAAAGTGTGGAGATGGATGGAGAAGAGGTGACTAAGGAAGGAGAACTAATCTGAAATTCTTCGACAATAATTTATTTAAAGGAGAAATTTAAAGGAGAAATTATTTGACAATAAGCAAAACAGAGTGGAATAGGGCAAGAGGAGAACACTTTTAAAAATTTAAGTGGAAGAGAAAAAGAGAAGCATAACAGACAGATTGTTCAGAATTTATTAGGAATTTATAATAGCTATTATGGCTATTATAAACAATAATGCAAATAATGGTTAAAATTAGCTATGAGTAGTCCTAACCCAGCTCTCAGCATGTGCTGCACGTAGACTTCTAAGATGGTCCCATGACCTCTGCCTCTGGTGGTGCTCCTGTGATCACGCTATTTCACATGGCAAAGGGATTCTAAAGTTGTGATTACAGTTACTAATCAGTACATACTACAATAGAGAAGTTGACCTCATCGTGTGAGTTCTTGAAAAGCAAGGAGTTTTCTTGGCTGATAATAGAAGAGGAAACCATGATGGTATTCTCTGTCTGGCCTGGAAGGAAGCAATTATATTGTGAGCTGCTTCTGCAGGTGACTTGGGAAGGACCTGAGATTAACCTACAAGAGCTGGAAGTCCAGAGCAAGGACAGGTGGACTTCAGTCCTACAACCACAAGGAACTAAATTCTGCCAACAATAAATATGAACTTTTAAGTACTTTTTCTCCCAAACACAGCAGGTCAACTACTGGGATTCCGCCTTGTGGTACCCTGAGCAGGGAACTCAGTCATGCCACGTGGGACTCTGACTTGCAGAACTGAATTGATGACAGGGTATTTCAAGCTACTAAGCTTATGGTAACTTGCTAGTTAGCAGTAGAAAACCAAGATAGTATGCTAATACAAAATAGAAATTACTGCTTTATAACATTGTTCAAGCAGCTAAAACACTTTCATCGATTGGCTTCTGGGAGTTAAAATTTAGAAGTCACAATAGTGGAATTTTGGGTTCCAAAGAGAACCAGGAAAAATGAAATTTTAACAAACTCTGTTATCTTATTTAATGTGGATTTAACATGTAAAACAAGAATAGCATTGCTGTATGGGTACAGGTAACATTTTTAGTTATATGTTTGTAAATTAAGCCATGCTTTTTTGGGGGTATTGTTACACAGGGCTTTGGGGACCAACTATTTTGAAAGGGGAGGAGATTTTTTTTGCATATTGTATAATCTCTATCAACTTATTTTTGTCAATCTCAATTTTTCATACTTGTGTTTCTTTATGGCAAGCTCCTCTTCTAAGAAGAGTTTTATTGAAATATAGCAAAGTAGACTTTTAAAAATTTTATCTTCTCTGCAGGTTTTATGCCATTTTCAATAGAGCACTTGCCACACAAGGAAGGGACCAAGAAAAGGAAATCATAGGTAGAACTGGAAAGGTGGAAAAACACAACTAATTAGTGCATTTCTTTTTCTGCAGTTTCTAGCACCAGCCTTTTCTGTTTTCCATATCAAGGACAGTTTATTTTTTGTTTTTGTTGTTCTTTTTAGTTATATATGACAGTAGAATGTATTTTGACATATCATACATACATGAAGCATAACTTTCCATTCTTGCGGTTGTGCATGAGGTGGAGTTGCACTGGTTATGTATTCATATATGAACACAGGAAAGTTATGTCTGATTCATTCTACTGTCTTTTCTATTCTCATTCCTCTTCCCTTCCCTTCATTCCCCTTTGTCTAATCCAATGAATTTCTATTCTCCCCACTCCCCCTTTATCCCCCTTATTGTGTGTTAGCATCTGCATATTAGAGAGAATATTTGGCCTTTGGCTTTAGGGGGTTAACTTATTTCACTTAGCATGATAGTCTCCAGTTCCAATCGTTTACCAGCAAATGCCATAATTTTATCCTTCTGTAAGGCTCAGTAATATTCCACTGTATATATACCGCATTTTCTTTATCTATTCATCTGTTGAAGGGCACCTAGGTTGGTTCTATAGCTTAGCTTATGCTGATTTTAATTCCTTTGGGTATATGCCCAGGATTGGGATACCTGAATCAAATGGTGGTTCCATTCCAAGTTTTCTGAGGAATCTCCATTGTACCAATTTGCAGTTCCACCAGCCATGTATGAGTGTGCCTTTTCCCCTACATTCTCACCAACATTTATTGTTACTTGTATTCTGGTCAAGGACAGTTTCAAAAAGTTAGTATCAATGTCCAGTCCTTCCTTCTACCAAGCTAACCAGCAACTCTGCTGGACGTACTTTCTAATGTGTGTGATGCTCCCAAGACTTCAAAGCTCTGAGTCATCTTCTCTCCCTCCCGTCCCTAATCCCTCATATCCTTTAGTTGCCAAAGTCCTACAAAATTTGTCTTTTTTTCCCTCTGAGCCTGCTGCCATTAACTTAATTCAAGTCCTTGTTAGGGTTTGCCAGATTTTCAGCATTGCCTCTTAGGTCATTCAGCCGTCTGGTTCCTCACCACCATTGCTTCTACAAATCACTTACAGGACATTCCTTCCAAAATACTGTATGGTTCTAGTCTTGCCTTTTTTCACTCGAAGATTTTTAATATCTTCTTTGGCTCACAGGATGAAGTCCAAACTCCTTACTTGGGTATCAAATATCACCACAATATGAACCAAATTATTTTGTAGCCCATTTTCCAGTGCTTTCTCCATGTGTACTCTATTCTTTAACTGAGTTCAATTCTTGTGCTCCTTGAAGTGTGAATTTTGGAATCAAGTAAGGTAGTGAAAAATTCCTAATTCCACAAGTTACTGGATATATGATCTTGGACAATCTCTCCTAAATCTCCATTAGCTTCAATTTCATCATGTGTAATATGGAGGTAATACTATCTCTCGTGGAGAATCACTGAGAGAATGAAATAGGATGATATATGTAAATTTCTGGGCGTAAGACCTGACATGCTGAATAAAGGATACTTTTTACTCTTATTTTTCACCTTCTCTTCTCCTTTTCCACTTTTTTCTGTATCTTCTCTGTCCATATTCTTGTTCTTATGCTTGGTATGTTTTTTGCCTCTTTGCTTTTGGTTTTGTGATTCTTTCTTGATTGGAATGCCAGCTCTGCCTATTCGACTGCACACTGCCGTCCATTGTGGTGACAGTCCCAAGTCCCTCCTGCTGCAAAGGATGACAGGCTAATCCAATTCTGTTGATTCTTTTGTTTGCAGAGACTGACTTGGGAAACAGTATGTGGCTCAATTCTAGACAATGATTTGTGAAATAAATCTGCTGTTAAAGGCCTTACCTTTTCAATGAAGGAAACTGTCCCTCATCATCATTTGGATTTGACTGTATCTGAATGCAGTGCTTGAACTAGTATCACCCAAAAGTGCCTCCAAGAATGGAAGAGAAAATGGAGAGAGAACTTGACAGACGTTCTAGCCATGCTGAGCCTAGAGCTTAGTCTATCTCTGGCCTTCTTATCATGTGATATAAAAATCTTTCTTTTCTGAAGCCTGTCTGAGCTGTGGCTTTCTTCTTGCAATAGAAGGATACTAAAATTTTTACTATCTTTCAAGGCTAAGTTAAAATGCTATTTTCTTTTTCCTTTCTTTTTTTCTTTTCTCTTTTTTTTTTTTGGAATCAGGGATTGAACTCAGGGGCACTTAACCACTGAGCCACATCCCCAGTCATTTTTTATATTTTATTTAGAGACAGGATCTCCCTGAGTTGCTTAGGACCTCGCTAAGTTGCTGAGGCTGCCTTTGAACTCACAAATCCTCCTGCCTCAGCCTTCCGAGCAGCTGGGATTACAAGCATGCTATTTACTTGATGACACTGTTCCCCATTCCTCCAGCAGATGTGAGCGTGTTCTCTGTCCCTGTCCTCCTATGGCTCATCAGAGGCTGCCATGAAGGGTGGTCATGTGTGCAGGTCCCTTTGGCTCAGTGGAGAGGCATTCCTTTGAAGGCAGTGACTGTATCTGAATCCCCTTAAGAGCGTCCCACGGTGTCTTGCTCAAGAACACGTCTTCCAATAGGCCATTTGTGATTTGTCAGGCTTCTGTATGTTGACTTTTTATAGTTTGGATACAATTCAGTTATTCCTATAAAGGGACAAAGGTCCACAAAAATAGATATGTAGGTTCCCTTCCAAAGTTTCTGTATAAGAATATTTTTAAAAAATCAACACTTTAGAGGGGAACCCCTGATACATTTTAATTGGAAGCTCCCTGGTAACAGAGAACTAAGAGGTTAAGAGTGAAAAGAAGCTATTCATGGTGGTGCCCGCCTGTAATCCCAGCAGTTCAGGAGCTGGAGGACTGAGTTCAAAGCCAGCTTCAGCAACTCAGTGAGAACCTGTCTCCAAATAAAATTTTTTTAAAAAGGGCTAGGGATGTGGCTCAGTGGTTAAGCACTCCTGGGTTCAATCCCCAATACAAAAAAAAAAAAAAAAAAAAAAAAAGAGTGAAGAGAAGTAAAATCTAGGAAGTCTGTTTCATGCAATCTACCAGCAGTGCTAAGGGACATTGTGAGCAGGTCCTTGGAGAACTCATGTTTTCCACGTGTACTGATGACCTGACTTGTGATATGGGTGAACACGTCTCCTTTCAATAGTATGTTTGCCCATAAACTTATGATTTCTTCCATTTGCGACATCTCCTTTTTTAAAAAAAACATATTTTTTAGATGTTTGATAGACCTTTATTTTACTCATTTATTTATACGTGGTGCTGAGAATTGAACCCAGTGCCTCACACATGCCAGGCAAGCGCTCTACCACTGAGCTACAACCCCAGCCCCTGAGACGTCTCCTTATCATTTCAGTTTCAGACTCCAAATACCAGTCACCTTGAAGATGTTCACAATCAGAAACAAAATATGTAAACAGTCTGAATTCATTGCCACACAGCACTCATTCTTTAATATAAGCCTCTGAAAACTTTTTAAATGCTTATGCTATTATTTGGAATTGAAGGCTACATCATGGTCTTCCTTGGGGAAAGAACTAAAAATCCTTGCCTCTGTCATTAACCTTGGAGTATTATGAAAGGTCCTGGAATTTGCCTCCAGGATTTAAAATAATGGAACTGGTAGAGTCTCATCTTCTACAGTTGGTTTCAATGTGTCTGTGTCTGAAATAGGGGGTATTTGACCCACGTTAACTTAGCCGTCTGATATTCTGATACAAATATATATCATATCATGTTATATCATAAGGTTTCAGGAAAAGGCTTGAAGGAATTAGACTCTCCAGAAGCCTAGAAATGGAACATGGGGGAGGAAGGGACAAGAGGCTCCGGGTGGCTCTAGGGAGGCTCTAGGGGGGCGGTTCACTTACACACACTCTCTGATGTCAGGTTTGGCACATGCACCTAAGCTTTGAAGGAGCATGCAGCATCTTCCCAGTGCTGGGCAGACTGGGTGGTTTATAGCGCCTTGGCCCAAAGGAGCCCATCAGGCCGGGAGAGAGACGGGTGTGGGCCTGAGTTGGGGGCGCGGGCACATCTGTACCCGGGCAGAGTTAGTTATGACTGCACTCAGCAGCTGCTCTGCTCTTTGGTAAACACTTCTTATTGCCCCGATGGCAAGGTTCCCAGAGTGAGACCTTTCTTTCCTCTGTGTCTGCTGGTGGAGAGGCGCTGCTGGTGAGGAATGAATGACTCCCGGCCGGGTGGACAAAGGGGTGAAGTTGGAGACCTCCCTGTGTCAGCTTGCCTAACTCCCTCTGTGGTCTTTATGAAGCCCTGGATCTTCTGTCATTTCTTGGTCTCCTGGGGTTTAACGCTTGAAGAATTAGCAATCTCATTTTCCTTTTTTTTTCTTTCTTTTTTTTTTTTTGGTTCACTCAATTGTTTTCATCACATTAACAAATTTTTTTTTGAGCATCTACTTGGTCTGTACTGAGGACATACAGCAGCAGGGGACCAGAAAAATTTGGTCTCTATAGTTCACTGAGTTTATGATCAAAAGTAGGGGTCTGGAAATGACAGAATTCAGTACTGCTGGAGTGTCTCCTCCAGTCTCCAGGGTTCTTTTCCCGAACTCTTACATGACAGGCGTCTTGCTCTTCATATCTCAACTGCACCCTGGCCTCCCAGGCCAGACCTCCCCGGATCACCCAATCTCAAGACACCCCACCTCCAAGCCCTTCTCTGTGCTATCACGCTCACCCACGATCCCCAAATCCAAACATCTCTGAACACTAAAAGTTTTCTCCCTCATAATTTTGGTGCAGACTAATTGGTACCAAATGGCATGAGGCTATAACCTTTATTTATTCAATTTATTATGAATATTTATGTATTTTACTGCAGACACACTCATGCATTTGACCATGAGCGGCTACCTCAGACCCTGGGCTCTAACAAACAGTATGAACACTGTAGTACTTTTCTAAAATTCAAAAATCCTGAATTTGGAAATACTTGCAGTCCTAATGGTTTTGGAGTAAGGACAGTGAACCTGTCCTGCCTCATTTTCTCCTGTTTACTCCCCAATCAAGAATGACAGCAGCCTCCTTGTGCCTCTTGTTCAGTCTATCTGGAATCCAACACAGAAACCAGCGCCTAATAAGCAGTTGTTAAGCGAATCAGTGAATGCTTTCGCATGTCAAGAAACTTGTGTTCTGGTGTCAGTTTGACTTGGGGGAGGATGGAGGGGATGCCAGAGAAGTTTCCTTGAAAGAAATGATATCGAATCTAAGATTTACTGTCCTTCCTACCCCCAGGCCCCCTCCCCTCCCTTACTCTCCTCTGCTTAATCCAAAGCACCTCTTTTCTTCCCTAGCACCCTGCCTCCTGCCTTATTCTGAATGAGCATCTGCGTATCAGAGAGAACGTTCAGCCTTTGGGTTTTTGGGATTGGATTATTTTGCTTAGCATGATAGTGTCCAGCTCCATCCATTCACCAGCAAATGTCATGATTTCATTCTTTTTTAAGGCTAATATTCCATTGTGTATATATGCCACATTTTCTATATCCATTCATCTGGTAAAGGGCACGCACTCTACTGTCATGTATAACTAATTAGAACAAAAAGTCCATATAGATTGTTATTGCTCTATAAAAAAAATCTAAGATTTAAATAATTCCCTAAGTAAAGTCAAGAAGGATGGAAAGGAGAAGAGAAACAGCACAAGCCAAGGAGAGTCTTAAGTTTAAAGCAGGGAATGAAACTCAGGGAGGATGAAGCCAAGAATTTCAGGGAAGGGGGTTTGAAAGGGATGAGATCTGGCAGTAAGTGAAGGATTTAAAAAACCATGTTAAAGGATTGGGATATTCTTCCTTGGGCAAAATATACCTTCATAAAAATAGCAACTCATTTAGTCTTGCCAACAACCTGCAAAGCAGGTACTGTTATTCTGCTTTACGGTTAAGAAGTTTGAGAGTCCTGGAAGCTTGGGGATCTGCCTGGCATGGTGCTCTGGTTCTGGCCTCCATGCATCCTTTTACAAAGATGGTGAAAAATCTTTATGGGAAGCAGAACACTTGTTATGACGAAAAGTCACCACCATCGCCATGAAATAAGGCCTCCTGAGTGTCCAGGTTCGCTGTAGCACTAAGCTAATGATGCCAGAGTCATGGGTTTGGTCTCTGAGTGTGCTAATTAGATTTGGTCTGTTCCCTAACTGAGCCGGTACCTCTATCTCCACCAAAAGTCTTACAAGTCCAATGCCTTAGTCGCACAGCAGATGACTGGGTATGACTGAGCAGAACACAGCACAAGCATCACTGCCTAAAACAAAGCAGCCCCACAAAGCCCAGACTCTTTGGGCTGCAGGATTTACATGCATAGAGGACTGCTTGTCATTAGCTATCCACCCAAGTGTTATGGAAGGTATGGGGCACTTGTTGGCCATGCACAGAGGTAGTAGGTAACTAGGAAGTAGATAAGATGTGAACACTGTTAAAAGGTTCGAATTTCATATCCAGACCTCTGCATTTCTTCATCTTCTTTAACAGAATCCACTGGCCTTCACTCTGCCTCATAAGCTTCAAAAATCCATCCTGAAGAGCTGCATGTTGTTCTAAACCAACCTCATGTATGTGTGAAAATGTGTTATTCCAAAATGCAGAGGGTTAAATCATATGTATTGATTTGAGTTGCTCTTTTTGTTAGCAACTTACATGTTTCAAATCAGCTTCTGTGGGTAGTGGTAGCATCTTTCACTACCAGCTCCAGCAGATGCCTGACTTGACCTTCTTAAGTGATGGGGTCAGTTGGATCATTCCCAGCCAAATGCGCACACACACACACACTGACAATGGCTCACCTCTGTACTGTGTTCTAAGGTATTCCTTATGAATTTCGGAGTTCTTCCTTGTTTCTCTTCACTGACTCTGGGAGTACTTCCTTCAGGGAAAATGAAAGGATATATGTTGACTTTTCCTACAGGTCCTTAGAAGCTTTATCAAGAAAGTTCTAGCCAACACGCAGCTGCACTCTGGTGTGATGGATACAGCATTGGTTTTGGGAGTCAGAAGACCTAGACCTGATTGCCAAGTCTATTCCTCCATATGAACTCTTGGAAATGTAGCTGATCTGTCTGAGTCTGTTTTCCCACTTGCAAAATGAAAACAAATCGAACTCAAAAGCATGTTGTGAGTATTAATTGAGCTCATACATGTGAAAGGTACATTGAAAGAATTTTTAAAAAGTGCCTGCTATGAATATTACTAATTTATACTGCAAATAGGGAAACTTTAGAGATTTTGTAGTTCAGTTGTGTTGGGATGGTTGAAGTGTGGAAATTGACAAAGTGGGCTGTTTATAATGAGTTCCACTCTCATGTGTAGTGTTTTATGACAGTTGTGTTGTAAGAAGCACAGTTGAATTAATGAGGAATTTGAGCAAGTGCTAAAAAGCGTCCTAGGAAAAACCCTTAGAGCAATACTATGTTTAACATTAGTATGTCAGGTAAAATGTCTGAGATATTTTTGTGATGTTTTCTAGAAAGTTCTTCTCAGTCAGATGGTCAGTCTGATGTACTGAGGCAGGTTGTGACACTGATTCACGGTAGGCCACAGGAGTCAGTCTGACCCATCCATTCGGCATGTGGCTCTGACAGAGCTAGGGAGATTTGGAGGCATACTGAATTATCCTGGGCCTTCGATTTACCCTGTTAAACATATCGGTAGTCCAGATTTTTAAAAAATGTAAATGGATAGAGGAGTTATTAAAAAAAAGAATGTTGGCAGCTATGGTACCTTAAATTTTAAATACTGTTATGGAAGTTTGGACAGCTCAGATAATGTAAGTTTGTCATAAAGGGAGATTGTTTTGTAGGGAAGCTGGTGGCATATATTGAGCAAAATCTCTATGCATATGCTGGGTGCAGAGGCACATGCCTGTAATCCTAGCAACTTGGGAGACTGAGGCAGGAGGATCACAAGTCAAAGCCAAACTCAGCAACTTAGGCCCTAAGTAACTTAGTTATACCCTACTTCAAAACAAAAAATAGAAAGGATTGGGGATGTGGTTCAGTGGTTAATGCCCCTGGGGTCAGTCCTCAGTACCTAAATAAATAAATAAATCTGTACTCATAATTCTACTTTGAGAGTTTCTTGTCTGAGACCTTAGTCTAAATAAATAAATAAATCTGTACTCATAATTCTGCTTTGAGAGTTTCTTGTCTGAGACCTTAGTCTGAGCTTATTTATACATCTGTAAAATAGGGATAGTAAGTGGTGCCTTCATGCTATTACTATTGCATGGTTTGAGTGTGGAAATTGAAAAGTGGGCTCTTGAATGATTTCTCCAGTCATTGGGAGAGTTTTATGAGAACTGCGTGGTAAGAAGTACAATGAATGAATGAGGAATTTCAACAGATACTAAAAGGTGTCTTAGGAATCAGCCCTTAGCTCAGCACGGTGTGAAGCAGTACTCATGAACTACAACCCAGTGCCTCAGTGAGCACTCCATAATGTCTATCATATTCATCAGTTCTTTAACAATGTGTAAAAAATGGTCTTTCACTCTATTTCTGCAACATCCTTTCCCCAAAGAAGACAGTTAATCAGCCAGAAGCAAAATCCCATGCTATTGTTTTGACTCCAGGTCTATTCCTCTCCTAAAGGAAGAGTAGAGAAAAAACTTCCAGGTTTAATTGCTGCAGAACTGGGCCACAGCCTTGGGAAAGCCCAGGGGTGAGCAGAGGTCAGGGCTTACAAGCTTGAGGCCTTGCAAGTGCTTGAACTCAAAGTGAATTGAAAAAGGAACACACACACACAAAACAGCAGCCTGACATTCCATATTCTGTATCTACTTGTGGGGTAGTGCTTTTAGGAAAGAACTCCTAAGTGCAAAAAGGAAATATTAAAGCAAAGAAGTTTTACCAAACCTATGAGCATATAGAAGAAATTCTTTGCTAAAGAAATGACACTCTTTATATTTGCAGAAATAGGGTAGCGGTCAGAGATGAGGAAGAAGTTGCAAATAAACAGGTAAGATTTGCTGGGATAGTGTTCCAAGGCCGATGTGAGCCTTGCATAGGAACCTGCTTGCCACCTGCAGCTAGAAGCAATAGCAACAAAACCTTCCCATCACAATCAACCCATTTACTGCCCAGAGGTCCCTGCCAGAGACAGCGGCAATGTTGACAGAGTGGGGAGACGTCTCAGTGGGGCCTGTAAAGGGAAGACATTCAAAAGGACTTCAGGGCAGGAGGACAGTAAAACACTTATGTTCAGAGGTGGCTCAACTACAGTTCTAGGCTCTGTTCCCTGGGGAGGCCTGGTGCCTCCCGAAATCTGGCCTGCAGCAGAGACCACAGGCTGAGCTGTTGTGGAGAGCACAGCTCTGCGCGCTTGTGCTTGGCTCTGGACGCAGAGCATAGTTTATGGATGGGCAGAAGGCGAGCCCAGCTTTGTGCCTCCTGGCTCTGCTTTACAATGCCCAGTGGTCCAAAAGCGACACACGCTCCCTCTAGAGATGAATGGTGTGAAACTGGGAAGGCAAACACAACTGGCCCCGCCCCTCTCAATGTCAAATACTCAATTGAAAAACAATCTCATAAAGAGAGCTTTATTGTATAATAACACCGAGAGAAGGGTGGGCGCCTCTGGGGATCGAGTATGCACAGACACTATTTTGACAGTAAGCAGTGCTGTTATTAAGCCCTGAGAGGGTAAACAGCTTTCCTCTTAGCACAGTTCATTGCGCTGATCAAAGTAGCAGTGCAGAGGTAGACAAGGAAGAGCTGGCATTAGGGTCTTTAGGAACTCCAGCCAGGCCGGAAGTCACTTCTGACATGGACAAAATGGTCAAGAGACATTAACAACCTTGGCTTTGAAACTGTGGGGCCTCCCACGGGAGCTGGTGTGCAGACTGCAGGCCCAGGGGGTTGGGGAGTCTGCTGAGCAGCAGGGAGAAAGAGCTGGTGGGCAGATGGGGAGGTGCAAAGAGGAGACGGTTCTCTTTCTTTTCTTCCTGCCCCTCCGCCATTTAGACTGTCCCCTACCTGTCAGGTATGTGCAGTCCTGGGGCCTGAAGAGGCAGAGGCAAGGAGCCACGGAAGGCGTCAGGAAGGTCAGGGGGAGGAAGGTTCATAAGTGTAATGGAGGACCCTTGGAAATCTTTTCAAATGCAGAGATGTAGTAATATTCAAGGGTCTGGGGTGTTATTCTTCCTCTCTTCACTCCACTTCAGGCTTGGATACCCTTGCTCTGTGTTGCAACCTCAAGTCTTGTGACAGCTTTGGGAGTGAATGATTGATAACATTGAATCTTACCCAAGTGTGGAGCCACTGACATCAGTGGCTGCCGGTGGAGATCTTCCTTCCCTCCTTCCTTCCTTCCTTTCCTTTCCTTTCCTTTCCTTTCCTTTCCTTTCCTTTCCTTTCCTTTCCTTTCCTTCCTTCCTTCCTTCCTTCCTTTCCTTCCTTCCTTCCTTCCTTCCTTCCTTCCTTCCTTCCTTCCTTCCTTCCTTCCTTCCCTCCTTCCTTCCCTCCCTCCCTCCTTCCTTCCTTCCCTCCTTTCTTCCCTCCCTGTCTCTCTTTCTTTCCTGGGAATTGAACCCAGGACCTCGCATTTTACCCAGGCTACACCCCTATATCTTCTTCTCAAAAGGACAATTTACCAGTCTCTTTCCTGCCCCACCCCACTCCTATGCCTCCCTGCCCCTTTTATTGGTATTGGTGTTCTATTTAAATTTACTTTAACCCCCACCCCAAGGTGAATGTCATTTATTTTCAAAATCCTCACAAAAGAGATGAAACACTCAAACTTTTGGACCACGGAGCAGCACCTGGGTGGCAGGGAGCTCACCTGAGTTAACCTCCTAGGCCACCTTCTCTCTTTTGCCGCCTGTCTCTGTGGCCTCACTTACCCATGAAAATCAAGGTATCATTTAACACGTGGTTCTGAGGACACTGGGCCAAATACTCGGCTCCTTGGCGTGTGCTGCGCTCCGGGGCAACAGGATTTTTCTTCACCTCACCGTCATGGCTGCTGAAGAAAGGAATACAGAGCACTTGAATTTCAGGGCACTGGGGAACTGAAGACCGTTGAGCAAATATTAGTTCATGCATGGTGATCCTCTCCTTTGTGTACACTTTGAACTAAAACAACAGCCTCTTAGTGGAGTGGTTGAAGTTAAAGTGTTCTGACACACATTAAAAAAAAAAAAAAAGAGCATTTGAAACAGCAGCCTGCTTCTGCACTATAGACAAAGTCTCCCCCAGTCTCAGAATACTCTCAAGGTGTCTGCCTCTTGCACTGGTACAAAATTAAACAGACTATGATCAGTTATTCAGAGATGCTGGAATTCTCAAGGTGATAAAAGACAAGGAAATGTGCTCCCTTTGACGTCTGCCAGGGAGTTAATACATGAACGATGAAATACTGGACCTCGACAGGCTAAGTTCATTATTTTTTCTGCTGCTGAAATTTTGTTTGGATAACTGAAGAAGATGAAGTGGAAAAAGGAGACATTCATGTCTCGTATGGAAGGAAAGACCTGGTTGCGTCTGATATTGGAGAACACATTTTTCTGGGACTATTCATTCTAATGAAAATATTACCTTTGTGTCTCTGCCAATGGGAGCGTTCTCATTTGTGATTCAGGATTATTTGTCCTGTTGTGGTTGTTTGATTCTCTTTTAAAATTCTTCCCTTTCCCTTTACTACTTGCTTGGCTTTCCAACTCCAGCTAATCTACAGGCTAAATCATTTTCTAGAAGATGAAGTTCAGCCTTGGCCCCTGACTTCATGGAAGCTGCTCTTTGTTCCAAGTCTTCCCATTTGGAAACAGATATGGGTATTTCTAACGTGGAATTAGGCAGCAGATTAACAAGGTCTCTTGTTTAAATGCAGCCCTTACTCAGTGCCTTTTTGTTATACATCAAGCTGAGGCATGAAAATGAAATGCGTTACACAGAAAGGACACTTCGATCCCGAGCTGATCACTGGGCCTGCCTCAGGGTCTGACAGTTGGACCACTGGGTTCTCTAGGTACAAGGTCCAAATTGCCCAGCTCCATGACACTCAAAGCATCTCTGGAACACTCTGGGATCAAACTAGATCTCTGGGCTTCCAATTATGCACAGTTGCTTTGAGACTTTGTTTTGATCTTGATCTTCTCTTTTCCTAAAGATCTACTCCAGGTGCTTTGAAATGCCCGGGAGAAAATGCAAAGACCAGAGGAGTTCAGTTTTTCAAAAGAAATTCGATGTTAGCATGCAAAAAAGGGAGAAAGAGACTCTGAGGGAACAGGTAAACAAAAGGAAAAGAGAGCAAGAAAAGCAAAGAAATAAAAACTTAAATTTTTTCTATAAGGAGAAAAAAGAAAATCTACAGTATAACAGTCATATAGTAATGAAACCTCCCAGTGTTCAGTAGCCTGATGCATGAGAGGTACCTGACAATGAGCTTCAAGCCTCCAGCAGGCGTCTCAGGATGGGATTTGCCCCACCTAAAGATTGGAGCTATGGCTTCCAGGATTATCCAAGATGGCCGCTCTGCCTTCCAAATGTGTTGGCAAATGGGGAGCTGCAGCTCAGGAGTGGACGTGGTCAGCTGGAGGTTCTGGAGGCGGGATGCGGTTGGTCAGGCAGGGGTCCTGGAGGTTGGGTGTGTTTGGTGTGGTTGCTGGATCCTGGAGGCTGGGTGCAGTCGGTCTGGGGTCCTGGTGATAGGGCACAGTCAGTTGGTCTGGGGGTCCTGGCGGCAGGGAGCAGTCAGTCGATGTGAAGGCCCCAGAGGCAGGGAGTGATCAGTTGGGCTGAGGAATCCTGGAGACTGGGCTCAGTCAGTCCGGCCAGGGGTCCTACGGGACCTGGCTGTTGTCTCAAAATGGCGGCAGCCACGTGTAATCAAACCTGCAGTTACTGTAACAGTGAACTTCCAGGTGACAGCAGGCAGCTGGTGCTCCACTGGTGGTCGGTGATCAGTTTGCTGACTGTTGTCGGTGATCGGGAGGTGAACCTCGTGCGTTGGGTGATGGATAGGTGTAAGGCAGGCGATGGACAGGCGAGAGGCAGGCAAATGGCGGATGATAGACGCCTGACAGTAAGCAATCTGCACTCAAAAAAGGTGTCGATATGCTGGCAGACTGCAGGTCATCACAGCAGACAAATGGGGTAAACACCAGGGGATCGATAAGCAACAAAAATTGCCTCACAAAGAAACAGATATCCTCTGCTTGAGACTGGAGTCACGGAGCAACAAGGAACGCAGTCTCCCTCTAGTCTGCCATCTTGGATCCCCACCCCCCCCCAGTTTTTCAGACATTGCATAAAAAGTTCTTACCTGCTCAGGTAGGTTCCTATTACTTTAGGAGTTCCATTCCCTGTGGTAGTTGCAAATCAAAATGAATTTCTGGGAACTTTTCTGATCTAAAATTGCATCCTCCAGCATTCCCCCAAATTCTGAGTCTCAGTGCACCTGGGTATACAGAAAACAAGTATTTATTTGGTCATCTGCATTTGACTGTGGGCCCACATCCAAAGGTGTTAGGTACTTTCCAGTTATTCTACCTACTCTAGAATCCTTTTTTTTTTTTTTTTTTTTTTTGGTACTGGGAATTGAACCCAGGGATATTTAACCACTGAGTCACCTCCCCAGCCCTTTTTAATATTTCGTTTAGAGACAGGGTCTTGCTGCATCACTTAGGGCCTTACTAAGTTGCTGAGGCTGGCTTTGAACTTTCGACCCTCCTGCCTTAGCCTCCCGAGCAGCTGGGTGCTCTAGAATCTTAACTTGAGGTAGTGTTGAGGAGATTCATATGGAGAAGAAAAGTGTGGATCATCAAAGTTCCTTTCCCTGAAAATCCCAGACCACTCACTCTTTACTCTGCCCAAAGTGGATTAGGAGCTTCAATCTGTTATAAATAGGAATTAGACATCCCAACCTTGCAGTCACATCAGTCACATGTTTACAAGTTCCCACTACTTCTATTCCCTGTGGATTATAACCTGTAAGTCTGCCCAATTCAGAGTCATGACGTAGACCTGACATCTGAAGTCAGAACTGACGTCAGCAGTGACAAACTTGTTTCTTTTGTTCTAACAGAATGTTATGACTGTTTGCTGTACCGTGACATTTCTGTAACAGGTTGTTTTGAATTTCTGTATTCAATAGAATTTTATAGTCCCAAGGGATATTTCCAAAGTTATAGAGGATTTGAAAAATGGCATAATATTTTGTTGTAAGCAGAATAATTTATGTTGAGATTCATGATGCTATTCCTTTGATGGGGAGTCTGAAAACTCAGGGGCAACAGGTGGATGAGTCAGATCTTTCTAAATGAGCGCTTACTGGTGTGAAGAAACTGCTTACAATATCTCAAATGGTCTTTTCTAAAGGTATTTATGAAGTAGTAACATACTGGAAAGAATAAAAGTATCTATAAAAAATCTTCATTTTTATTGGGGATTGGATATGGCTTATGCTCATTAAATTACTTTGAGCTGATTGACAAGGGGTGATAGAGCCATTGCAGCATTCAGCAATTATGTGTTTCTCTAATCTGATACCAATTAAAATTTTCCCAGCCACTAAGGAATCAAGTTAAATTTCCCACGGACAGGACCATATTTGGAAGTAAAGAAATCCTGTATCTGAAATCATCCTTGATGTATATCTTTGTCTTTCTGAGTCTCGGCTATTTCTCATAGATAAAAATACCTGACTCACAGACTTGTGAGAAAAAAATAGAGTGTAACACGTAGGCAGATACCACTGGCACTTCTCAGGATGCCACACAGGACAGAAATTGTTTTTATTATTTTTATTGTCATTATTATTATTACTTGGATGGTCTGCCCAAGCATTCCATCTCAGCTTCTTTTTCTAGGTTTTCTTCTCATGGACTCTCCTTTCCTGGGTTCTGCCTCCTAAGCAGTCCATCTGTAATGCTTCCATGTTGGAAATCTCTATCCTTATTGGATTCCTTCCAGGTGTTTGGACCTTTGCTTACCTGAAGATTTCCTAGGGTCTCTAGAATCTTCTTAGATGCCAGCTGTCCTGGGGGAAGTTCTCAATGAGGACCAAGAAAGTCAGGATTGTAGAAGCTCTGAATTAGGAAAACACAACAAAACAAAAACAAAAAATGTACTGGATATTTGGATATTTGTTGGTTGTTTGCTTGGTACCTACTTCCCCCTACCCTTTGTCTTCCTGAAAGGTGTGAGTGAAGAATCCATTTGCAAATAACTGGTGACTCCAGCTCAGAAATGTTTCTCAAGGTTGGCCTCACCTGCTGGGGTCCTTTTTCTCCCTGGGTGCTGGGAAGGGAAACCAGGGCCTTGTGCATGCTTAGCACTTGTTCTATGGCAGAGCTATAATCCCAGCCTCTACCTGCTAGTGTCTTAGTGTAGTGCATCTGGACTATTAGGCCTCTGAATCACTATCCTCTTCCATACCCAGTCTGTTCTTTTCAGCATTCATTTGTGCATTCATCCAATGAGTAACACGTAAGTCCTTTGGTGAGTCAGGCACTGGACTGAAGGTAAGTGGTAAATTAGTCTGTGGAAACGTCAGAGGCTGGGATTCACATGTTGATCAATCTCCCTCCCCCTGTCTTCACCTGCATCTTAATATGGATGAAATCTTTGTTGCTAAGGCAAAGGTAAGGGGCATTTTTTGTGTACAGGGACTTTTAAGGAGTGGGGGAGAAGGAACAGTATAGTGTGTAGATCTTACCATTTCCCTGGAATAAAGTCGAACACCCATGATTAAATGGGCAGGCACTGAAGGAATTATGTCTTTGCTTTTTTTCTTTTCTTTTTGACTCTGGGGATCCAACTCAGGACTTCAAGCATATGAAGCGAGTGATTTACTATTGAGCTCCATCCCATCTCTGAAGGACTTATTTTTATGAAATTCTCACTTCGAGAATTTTCGGGCACAAACAATTATTTTGGAGTCCAGGTGACAAAAGTTAGAATGAGAGCCCTCTGTGTCCCTGTGGATGGGACCCAGGGCTACTTTAAAGTCCTGCAGACCAGTTGCTCCCTGCTTCATAGGTAGGTCAGTAATCTTGATATTGGTGTTTCCTTAAGTAACTCCTTGGACAGTGGACACGGACAAGCAGAAGCCAGAACAGGGGAAGACAATATGCTGGTGTCACTTGGTGACTGAAGCTGACAGCCTGATTTTCAATGTTGGGACTCCAGAAGAAACTGGGGAGACTTGAAAGGTGTGAACAAGTGGGAGATAGAGAGGACTGAGATTGTACAATTTAGAGACATTCATACAGGTGACCCAATTACAGTGACACCTGAGTCCCTGCACAATCTCAGTCCAGAATATGATTCTGATGTATTTGTTCTATAAATACATCCTTGAGTTATTGAAATATGGTTTCTCTTGTCTTCCTCTTAAACCCATCTACAGTCTCTTTGGAGTAGGCTAGAAGTCACCATTTAGATTCTAAATAAATGTTTCATAAATGCATATATGCAGTGAGACCCAAGAACTTAGAATACTAGAAAGTCAAAATAGGCAAAACAGAAAGGAAATCTTTACAAATAAACCACTTGTTGGTTATCTACTTAGAATTCGTTTTTTTCCCTTGCTCTTCTCTAACAAAGGGCAGATTTTTAGGGGCAGCCACGCTTCTTCCACATAGCTAAGGTGCTTCTAGGGTAGCAATCTCCATCGATCTGATCGGAATAAATTGCAAAATTTGCTTAAAATGTGAGACAGATGGGCTGTGTCTGAATGTGTGTCCTCAGGTTTGGGCAGTCTTCTGGTGACCATGAGGGTGGATGGGCTGAGAAAGGAGCTGGCACTAACAGTGGAGATGGGGAGAACCGGGCCTTCATGGTCTCACTGACATGGAGCCCAATGCCACTCTAAGGCCTCCCCAGCCTGGACTTTCACACAAAGTCAGAAAAGCCCTTCTCTGTGTTATTTTGAGCTAGCTGTTTCCGTCCTTGCAGCACAAACAGTCCTAGCTAACACAGAAGATTATGCATCTCCTGCCTCCCACAGAGGCCGGAGGACAGGAACCAGAGGCCCTGGACCAGGCACTTGATGACTAACTGGAAGATAGAACCCAGGTCTCTGCACTCCTCTTCCAAACCTCTATGTTAAATCATACTTTATCATAGGCATTTTGAATATTGGTATTTTCACTTCTAATCAGAAAAGAATTAAAAATTTCTTAGCAATTCATGCCTTTTCTACTTGTTAATAAATATGACTATATCTGCAATTATTTAAATTTACATAGATGAACCCGGAGAAGGTGATATGCAAATTTATGCAACACAGTGTAGGAACTGGGCATCCAAGAATTGCTTTTTAGTTTAACCAGGACTATAACTTTAGAATGTACGGAACTTTTTTTTTTTCCTCTCTGAAAATTGCTAAGACCAAATTGTAGTAAAATGGACTAGTTCATAATTCTGGGCAGACAGTATCTGACTCTATAAAACCTGATAGGAAACTTACATTAACAACCATGCCAGTAGCCATGAGATTAAGATAAAAGACTTATCATTGAGAGTTTATATAAAATGCTTTAGATAATTGGCAGTGCAGTCCACTTTAATCAAAATGGTGATAGCCACCAAAAGCCATGTTATCAAAGGAATAGGAGTCTCATGCATGGATAATACATGTTCCACTGCAAAATACAACATAGCATTTCAAATGGTACATCCCGCTTCTAAGATGTTCAACAAGGTAACTGCATGCTGGCCCGTGATCCTCTGAAGAAGCATGGATAGCAAGTCATGCCTAGCATGGTAAGCTCTGCTAAGTGTCTCACAGTCTAAATAAACTCCCTGCAGTAGATTGGGAGCCACTATGAGGCAAAGTTTATCGTTTTGGATTCCTTGTGAAGAATCAGTAAGAACATTCTGTTTACTTCTGCAAAGAAGTGTTTCTGACGGGCCGGGTGGTGCAGGCGGTGGTCGAGTCCCAACTGCTTAATACTGGGAGGCTGAGAACAGCCTTCCCTTGCTTCTACTTTCTTTCTAGGCAGCTATTCTTTCCTGCTCCTCAGCTCTCAGTGAACAACAGCTGCACACACATCACTGAACCTGACACTTGGAAAACAGACAGAGTAGCCTTTTCTATTACTGCCATAAATGCCACTCGATGAACCAGCCACTAGGTCATGCTCATGTGCAATGCAATCTGCTTCCTTCCTGCTGGGCCCAGCCTCACCTTCATAATGACTTGAGCGGGAACTGTCCCTGGGGGAGCCTGTTCTTCTACACTTAGGCTTTTGGCAGCTAGTTAACATAAAACTATTATTTTCCAAGTAAACTCATTATATAAACATGAAAATTTCCAACTTGGAAAACTGTCTTAGCTAGCATCCTATTCGATCCATGGAACTTACTTCTCTATAATTTGTACGAGAATATGGAATTATGGAAAATATACTGATGTTCTTATTTGCGAAATGCTTCTAAATAACACATTTCGCCACCCAGAATCCTGGAAAGACAATGTGGATTTTTATAGTTCCTCTTTCCAGGAACTATAAAAGGCATGTTGAAAAAAACAAAACAAAACAAAAAAACAATTTCCAAAGTCGTGAAGGTAAACCTTAGGAAGCGAGGTCAATATAAGTCAAGTAGAAAATACTACACCAACTCTAAAATTATTCTGTTAGTCACTAGGAATGTAGAAATAAATGCACAAGGGATTTCCGCAGATTTTGCACTTGAAAAGTGGGCTGCCTCTTACCATTCTCTAATTATGACCTAGTACTGTTTTCTTCAAGTGTTCAGAGATCCATGGATATGTACATGGGTTAAATTTAGACAGAAGGACATGGGTCAGATGTGTGGTTTTTCATGGTTACTAAGCCAGTGCAAGAAAAGGATTCTCGTTTTAAAGTCTGCTTGTCCTTCATAAATTCAGCTTTTTTTTTTTTTTATGATATTTTTTTTTTAAATTTTTTTAAATTTACATAGGGTAATGATGTTTATTTTATTTTTCCCCTCCCCCCACCCCTCCCACCCCTCTTTTCCCTCTACACAGTCCTTCTTTCCTTCATTCTTGCCGCTGTCCTTAGCCTAACTCTAAACCTAACCCTAAACCTAATGCTAGCCCCTCCCACCCCCCATTATATGTCCTCATCCGCTTATCAGCGAGATCATTCGACCTTTAGTTTTTTGAGATTGGTTTATCTCACTTAGCATGATATTCTCCAATTTCGACCATTTGCCTACAAATGCCATGATTTTATCATTCTTCATTGCGGAGTAATATTCCATTGTATAAATATGCCACAGTTTCTTTATCCATTCATCAACTGAAGGGCATCTAGGTTGGTTCCACAATCTGGCTATGGTGAATTGAGCAGCAATGAACATTGATGTGGCTGTATCTCTGTAGTATGCTGATTTTAAGTCCTTTGGGTATAGGCCAAGGAGTAGGATAGCTGGGTCAAATGGTGTTTCCATTCCAAGCTTTCTGAGGAATCTCCACACTGCTTTCCAGAGTGGCTGCACTAATTTGCAACCCCACCAGCAATGTATGAGTGTTCCTTTTTCACCACATCCTCGCCAACACCTATTGTTGCTTGTATTCTTGATAATCGCCATTCTAATTGGGGTGAGATGAAATCTTAGGGTAGTTTTGATTTGCATTTCCCTTATTACTAGGGATGTTGAACATTTTTTCATATATCTGTTGATTACTTGTACATCTTCTTCTGTGAAGTGTCTGTTCATTTCCTTAGCCCATTTGTTGATTGGATTATTTGTATTCTTGGTGTAGAGTTTTTTGAGTTCTTTATAGATTCTGGAAATTAGCGCTCTATCTGAGGTATGGTTGGCAAAGATATTCTCCCACTCTGTAGGCTCTCTCTTCACATTTCTGATAGTTTCCTTTGCTGAGAGAAAGCTTTTAAGTTTGAATCTATCCCAGTTGTTGATTCTTGCTTTTATTTCTTGTGCTATGGGTGTCCTGTTAAGGAAATCTGATCCTGAGCCAACAAGTTGAAGATTTGGACCTACTTTTTCTTCTATAAGATGGAGGGTCTCTGGTCTGATTCCAAGGTCCTTGATCCATTTTGAGTTGAGTTTTGTGTAGGGTGAGAGATAGGGGTTTAATTTCATTCTGTTGCATATGGTTTTCCAGTTTTCCCAGCACCATTTGTTGAAGAGGCTATCTTTTCTCCATTGCATATTGTTGGAACCTTTGTCTAGTATGAGAAAATTGTATTTATTTGGGTTTGTGTCCATGTCCTCTATTCTGTACCATTGATCTACCTGTCTATTTTGGTACCAATACCATGCCGTTTTTGTTACTATTGCTTTGTAGTAGAGTTGAAGATCTGGTATTGCAATACCCCCTGCTTCGCTCTTGCTACTGAGGATTGCTTTAGCTATTCTAGGTTTTTTATTCTTCCAGATGAATTTCATAATTGCTTGCTCTATTTCTGCAAGGTACATCATTGGGATTTTAATTGGAATTGCACTGAATCTGTATAGCACTTTAGGTAGTATGGCCATTTCGACAATATTAATTCTGCCTATCCAGGAACATGGGAGATCTTTCCATCTTCTAAGGTTTTCTTGAATTTCTTTCTTTAGTGTTCTGTAGTTCTCATTGTAGAGGTCTTTCACCTCTTTTGTGAGATTGATTCCCAAGTATTTTATTTTTTTCGATGCTATTGTGAATGGGGTAGTTTTCCTAATTTCTCTTTCTGAAGATTCATCACTTATGTATAAAAATGCATTGGATTTATGAGCATTGATCTTGTAACCTGCTACTTTACTGAATTCACTTATGAGTTCTAAAAGTTTTCTGGTGGAATTTCCAGGTTCCTCTAAATATATAATCATGTCATCAGCGAACAGGGATAGTTTGAGTTCTTCTTTTCCTATTCATATCCCTTTAATTTCTTTGGTTTGTCTGATTGCTCTGGCTAGAGTCTCAAGGACAATGTTGAATAGAAGCGGTGAAAGAGGGCATCCCTGCCTTGTTCCAGTTTTTAGGGGGAACGCTTTTAGTTTTTCACCATTTAGAATGATATTAGCCATGGGCTTAGCGTAGATTGCCTTTATAATGTTTAGGAATGTTCCCACTACCCCAATTTTTTCTAGTGTTTTGAGCATGAAGGGATGCTGTATTTTATCAAATGCTTTTTCTGCATCTATTGAAATAATCATGTGATTCTTAACTTTAAGTCTGTTGATATGGTGAATGACATTTATTGATTTCCGAATGTTGAACCAACCTTGCATCCCTGGGATAAAACCCACTTGATCGTGGTGCACTATCTTTTTAATATATATTTGTATGCGATTTGCTAAAATTTTGTTGAGAATTTTTGCATCGATATTCATTAAGGATATTGGTCTGAAATTTTCTTTCCTCGATGTGTCTCTGTCTGGTTTAGGTATCAGGGTGATATTGGCTTCATAGAATGAGTTTGGTAGGGTTCCCTCCTCTTCTATTTCATGGAATAGTTTGAGAAGTATTGGAATGAGCTCTTCTTTAAAGGTTTTGTAGAACTCGGCTGAGAACCCATCTGGTCCTGGACTTTTCTTTGTTGGTAGGCTTTTGATGACCTCTTCTATTTCATTGCTTGAAATTGGTTTATTTAAGTTGTGTATGTCCTCCTCGTTCAGTTTAGGTAGTTCATATGTCTCTAGAAATTTGTTGATGTCTTCGAGGTTTTCTGTTTTGTTGGAGTATAGATTTTCGAAATAGCTTCTAATTATGTTTTGTATTTCAGTCGTGTCTGTTGTGATGTTTCCTTGTTCATTCCGAATTTTAGTAATTTGAGTTTTCTCCCTCTTTCTCTTTGTTAGTGTGGCTAAGGGTTTATCAATTTTATTTATTTTTTCAAAGAACCAACTATTTATTTTGTTAATTTTTCCAATTGTTTTTTTTGTTTCGATTTCGTTGATTTCGGCTATGATTTTAACTATTTCCTGTCTTCTACTACTTTTGGTATTGGTCTGCTCTTCTTTTTCTAGTGCTTTGAGCTGTAGTGTTAAGTCGTTTATTTGTTGATTTCTACTTCTTTTTTTGAATGCACCCCATGAAATAAATCTTCCTCTAAGTACTGCTTTCATAGTGTCCCAGAGATTTTGATATGATGTGTCTTTGTTCTCGTTTACTTCTAAGAATTTTTTATTTCCCTCCTGATGTCTTCTGTTATCCATTCATCATATAATAGTGTATTATTTAGTCTCCAGGTATTGGAGAAGTTTCTGTTTTTTATTCTGTCATTTATTTCTAATTTCAATCCATTATGATCTGATAGAGTACAAGGTAGTATCTCTATCTTCTTGTATTTGCTAACAGTAGCTTTGTGGCATAAAATATGGTCTATTTTAGAGAAGGATCCATGTGCTGCTGAGAAGAAAGTGTATTCGTTCTTTGTTGGATGGTATATTCTATATATGTCCGTTAAGTCTAAATTGCTGATTGTGTTGTTGAGATCTATAGTTTCTTTATTCAATTTTTGTTTGGATGATCTATCCAGTGGTGAGAGAGGTGTGTTAAAATCGCCTAGTATTATTGTGTTGTGGTCTATTTGAATTCTGTAATTGAGAAGGATTTGTTTGACGTACGTGGATGAGCCAATGTTCGGGGCATAGATATTTATGATTGTTACGTCTTGCTGATTTATGCTTCCCTTAAGCAGCATGTAATGTCCTTCTTTATCCCTTCTGACTAGTTTTGGTTTGAAGTCCACATTATCTGAGATGAGGATGGATACTCCAGCTTTTTTGCTGTGTCCGTGTGCATGGTATGTTTTTCCCCATCCTTTCACCTTTAGTCTATGGGTGTCTCTTTCTATGAGATGAGTCTCTTGCAGGCAGCATATTGTTGGATTTTTCTTTTTAATCCAATCTGCCAGTCTGTGTCTTTTGATTGATGAATTCAGTCCATTAACATTCAGGGTTATTATTGTGATATGATTTGTATTCCCAGTCAATTGACTCATATTTGTTTTTGACATGATTTGGTTTCTCCTTTATTTGGCTATTCCTTTAGGCTAGCGCCTCCTGTTGCTGATTTGCATCGTTGTTTTTCATCTCTTCCTCATGGAATATTTTGCTGAGAATGTTCTGTAATGCTGGCTTTCTTTTTGTAAATTCCTTTAGCTTTTGTTTATCATGGAAGGATCTTATTTCATTGTCAAATTTGAAGGTAAGTTTTGCTGGGTATAAGATTCTTGGTTGGCATCCGTTTTCTTTCAGGGCTTGGTATATGTTGTTCCAGGCCCTTCTAGCTTTTAGGGTCTGGATTGAAAAATCTGCTGATATTCTTATTGGCTTCCCTCTGAATGTAATTTGATTCTTTTCTCTCGCGGCCTTTAAAATTCTGTCTTTATTTTGTATGTTAGGTATTTTCATAATAATGTGCCTTGGTGTGGGTCTGTTGTAATTTTGTATGTTTGGAGTTCTATAAGCCTCTTGTACTTGGTTTTCCATTTCATTCTTCAGATTTGGGAAATTTTCTGTTATTATTTCATTGAATAGATTGTTCATACCTTTGGTTTGTTTCTCTAAGCCTTCCTCAATCCCAATAATTCTTAAATTTGGCCTTTTCATGGTATCCCATAATTCTTGTAGATTCTGTTCATGATTTCTTACCATCTTTTCTGTTTGGCCAACTTTGCTTTCAAGATTAAATAATTTGTCTTCAATGTCTGAGGTTCTGTCTTCCAGGTGTTCTATCCTATTAGTTATGCTTTCTATGGAGTTTTTAACTTGGTTTATTGTTTCCTTCATTTCAAGTATTTCAGTTTGTTTTTTTTTCAGTATCTCTAACTCTTTATTGAAATGATCTCTTGCTTCCCGTATTTGCTCTTTTAACTGTTGATTGGTGCGATCATTTAATGCCTGCATTTGCTCTTTCATCTCCTCCTTCAATGCCTGCATTTGCTCTTTCATCTCCTCATTAGCTTCCCTGATCGTTTTAATTACGTACATTCTGAACTCCCTTTCTGACATTTCTTCTGCTCTGCTGTCATTGGGTTTTATTGATGTAGTATCTAGGTTTGTTTGGGACATTTTCTTCCCTTGTTTTCTCATATTGGTCAGTTGTCAGTGGGACCCTGAGATATTGCAGTTTTCCGCTACTGGCTTATAGTGTTCCGGTAGATTTCCAGTGTATCACCTCCCAGCCTTCAGTAGCCTGATGTCTTGGAGGAATCTGATAAAGCAGCTCATCCGAAGAAAACTGCCCCTAGCCCCCTACTGGTTCCACGGTTTGGAACTGGCTCTGTGCAGAAATGCTCTCACTGTGGGCCTGCGCCGTGCAGCTGGCCGTGTGGGAGGAGCCCACTGCCGGAGTGTGGAAGGCTACCTTGGGAAGACTCTAGCTGCCCTGCCTGGCTCCGCTAAGCCACCTCTATCTGGGCCTGCCACCCGGGCCAAGCTTTACCCAGTGGGCAGACTCACCCATGGCTCTATTTCAGTCCGAGTTTCTCAATGCCTCCCCTTCTTAACTCCAGGGTTCTGGAGCGACTGGGGGTGCAGTCTCCCTCTAGGCCGCCATCTTGGATCGCCCCGTGAAGAGAGCCTGCAGCCGGAGTGGGCAGAGCCGCCTGAAGAGGTCTCTGGCTGCCCTGCCCTAATCCCAGAGGCTGCTTGCTGATCGCGGCTCTCCGCTGGTTCGTTGCTGGAGTACGCTGCGCTGCAGGAGCTCCGGGACTCGGAGCTTGTTCTGGTCAGAAAGGCTCTCACTAGCGGGCCAGTTCCGTTCTGAGAACCCGGAGAAGCTGGCTGTGTGGGCGGGGCCCACCCCCGGAGTGCGCAGGGCTGCCTGTGGATGACTCTAGCTGCCCTACCCGGCTCCGATAAGCCACCTCTATCTGGGCCTGCCACCCGGACCGAGCTTTACCCAGTGGGCAGACTCACCCGTGGCTCTATTTCAGTCCGAGTCTCTCAATGCCTCCCCTTCTTAACTCCAGGGTTCTGGAGCGACTGGGGGTGCAGTCTCCCTCTAGGCCGCCATCTTGGATCGCCATAAATTCAGCTTTAAAAAGCCAAGAATGCCCACTCCAAGTGTTCCTTTCTGCACTTGGAAAACTGTTCGGAACTTCACATTCAGTGCCTACTGATGTCATGGTTGGCACAGAGCAGGCCCTCAATAAATATCTCGTGGCCAGATGAATAAATGAATGAATGACTCCCTTTGGAATAGGTTGTCCTTCATTCTGCTCTGCCTCCCGAGGAAGGGAATCCCCCTGGTTCTGTTCTGTACACTTGGCCTCAGGTTTTCCTCTTTGAAATTTGAACACTGTCCCCTAAGTTTAATATATAGTAGCAACGTCCTTGTTGCTCAGCATGAAGAGCCTAACAAGGAGGAGAGTGCGTTTGGAGTCCGGGAGGCCTGTGTCCCGCTGTGTCCCGCTGTGCTCTCACCAGCTGGGTGATCTCAAGCTCCGAGGCTCATTTCCTCATGGGTAACAGGAGGGCGACAATCTGCTAGGCTGGGTGGGAGAACTGAAGGGGATCACATATTTGAAGAATTTAGCATCCTGCCTGCCTCACAGTAAACACGTAGTACATTTATTATTATTGTAGTTTTGCACCTGTGGGAAAGCGTCCTGTTCCCTAAAGTTTATTTTCCTAAGCCTCTCACCCCTGAGATTGTCCTGGTTTCCTTTCTCTGTAGAGCGGCGGTGACTGTCAGTACACTACACAGTACCCCAGGGGCCGTCTGCTGTTATTTTGAATGACATTTTCACAACATCTGCTATTTATTGCTCCTTTTGACCATAGCAATATATTAGGATCTTATATTCAGGCAGCAGCAAACAGTGATCCCTAGATTTCTTTCTTAGTTACGAGTAATCACTCAGAGTCCTTCATTTTTATAGGTATTATTTGGATGTTTCTTTCATAAATACAATCCTTCCTGTGTGTCTAGTCTATAATTCACCTGACGAGGTGAAGGTATCATCATTTCAGGAAACTTTTTTTTAATTAAAAAAATTTTTTTTATACATGTATATAGGGTAATAATGTCTGTCTCAATCTACCATCCTTCCCATCCCCACCCGCCTCACGCCACCCCTCACTCCCCTCTGTAGGTTCCTTCATTCTTCCCTACCCTCCCATGCCCACTATGAATCAGCATCCACTTATCAGAGAAAACATTCAGCCTTTGCTTTTTTGGGATTGGTTTATTTCACTTAACATGATATTCTCCAGCTCCATCCATTTACCTGCAAATGCCATAATTTCATTCTTCTTTAAGGCTGAGTAATATTTCATTGTGTATATATTTATACCCCATTTTTTTTATCCATTCATCTGCTGAAAGACATCTAGGTTGGTTCCATAGTTTTGCTATCTTGAATTGAGCTGCTATAAACATTGATGTGGCTGCATCACTATAGTATGCTGATTTTCAGTTCAGTAACCACTTTAGTTTTCTATTTCAAATCTTCCTTCTTTCTGAACATATTGAATGGTGTTTTCAATACTGAAGATTTTATGAGATTATCAGTCACAATTGGCACTAGCCCCAGTCCCAGGAACAGCCTTGATGAGCACAGCTCCTTTGAGCTCCACTTCTTATCTTTGGTTCCTATTGCTGTGATTAGCTAAGTGTTCCTCAAAGGCCCATGCATTACAGGCCTGGTTTCCAGAGAGTGGTGCTTTGGGAAGTGATGGAACCTTTAAGAGGTAGCACCTCATAGGAGATTTCCTGGTCACTGGGGTTGTGCCCTTGAAGGTGATATTAGGACCATGCCCTTTTCTTTCTCCTTTTCTTCCGGCCATGAGATGAGGGCTTCCTCTGACACATATTCCTACCATGATGTGCCGTCTCAACATAGGCCTAAAAACAGTAGTCAAAGGACCAAGGACTGAAACTTCCCAAACTGTGATACACAATAAACCTTTCTTCTTTTCAACTTGATTACCTCATGTATTTTGTTACAGTAATGGGAAGCTAACACATTCATCATGGTGATTAATGTTGGCTGTTTTTTTCCTTTTAGTACATTTGTATATGATAAGAATATTGACTGTCATCATATTTGTTGCAAAATTTTTTAGTTCTGCTTGGTTTTAATTTTGCTTATACATTTTTGACAAAGAAGTTCTATGTTTTTATCTAGTTCATACTACAGTATTTTTCATTTTTATGATTTCTTTTGTGACTGTTTAAACTTAGAAATTCTATTGGTATTAAGTTCTGATAAAAATTCATTAACATTCATCTAGATATTAATGATTGTCATTTTTAAGAAATACATCACTTTAAATTGATCTCTCTGTTTCATATGTAATAGCTAAGAATATGACAAAAATAGGTAACCAGTTATCTTAAAACTATTGATGGAATAATTATTTCTTTCCCCACAGATTTGATTTATAGAGCCAAGCTTATCATATGTTTTATAAAATATTCTAGCCTCTGGTGGTAGGTCATTTTAAAAATATAGGTCTAGTTACTGATTCCTGCACTGCAACTCTGTTATTGTTATTATTAGGCTATAAGATATTTAAATATAAGTGCCCTCATGCACCAGGACATGTGTCAGCTCCATGCATCTTCAGCCTGAAACCAGAACCTGGCCACTAGGTACTCAGGGTCCTACTGCTTTGCCACGTGTACTTTAACTGCCTTATTTCAGACACTATCATCTTCTGCTGGGATTGTAGTAATGACCTTCTTGTTCCTCCAGCTTTCACGTTCCACCCCAAAGTATATTCTCCACGCTATAATCACAGCATGTATCCCAGATGTAGGTTAGATGGCCTCAGAGGGAGACACTGTAGTACCTTCCTTTCTAAGCCAGAGTCCATGCCCCTGAAGCCCAAGAGACTGGGTTTTATATGCTTGTCCCAGTGCATGCTCAGTTCCAGGTGCATACTTATACCTCAGGGCCCTTCCATGTTCTGTTTCCTCTGTCTTGAACCAGCTTTCCTCATTAGCTGCATGGTTTACTCCTCAGCTGCCCATAGAACTCCAGAATCCTTCTCTGCCCCGACTGAGGAATGACCAACCATTCAGGTCTTCCTTCCCTTCCCATTCTGCTCACTCTGTGTTGGCTTTCTTCATAGTACATATCACCATCTATCTACACACACACATACACACATATGTGTGTATATATACACATATATATATTTACATACATATTTTGGGGTCATTTTTTAAGAAATCAATCACATTAAATTTATTATTTACATGGCATATGTAATAGCCAAGAATATGACAAAAATAAGTAACCAATTATCTTAAAACTATTGATGGATATTCCCAGAATCTAGAATAGGGCTTAGCATATAGTTTGTGTTCAATAAATATTTACCGAATGAATAGGTTTTGGAATTTGAGACTTTTTTTTCTTTTTGATAATAGAAAGGAATGCACCCCTTCATCTCCCCACCCTCCCATGCACACAGGATTTTTCTTTTTAGCAACTTTCTACTTCATGAGACAAATAAATCTTTTCTATACAATGTATGTGTTCAGCAAATTTTGACCAAACACCTCCATGTCCTAGGTAGTGTTCTAGATGTTGTGGAATCAGCGCTGAATATTGAGACAGATTTTTAGTACATTGTATTTTCTACAATTTCAAATAAAAAAAAATACATCTATTTATTTCTGTCTTCTTTCTTATATTAAATTGCTGTTCATGTTACTTTATTCCTCAATTGTTTTAGACGATAAGAACTAGAAAACAACACAACTTATAGATCTAAAGATTACTCCTAAAATAGCATTATTTTAAACTTTTCTAGTATTTTATATGCAACTTTTTCAATTTATTTCTTGTCTTTATTTTTAATATAAGCATTTATAACAATGACCTTATCGTTCCACCGTTTTGATAACAGTTGATAAATTTTGCTCTTATTTTAATAATATCTTAATTTGTCCTATAATTCTATTCATAATTAGGCCCAATATTTATCAGGACTCTCCAGCAGCGTGGCTGGAGTATAGTGAGTGAAAGACAGAGAAGTATGCATATTAATTCAGATGTATTAGTTACATTATTCCAATATTTCATGAAATATATATTTTGAAAACTTGGATGTCGAAGGCTGGGAGGGATCTGCTGGAGTCAGGGTAAGGTGAAGTCAATGGGCAGAACCTGCAGGACTTCTGAGAACCCGAAGACTCCGTATTTCACCATGAGAGCAATAGGAAGCTGTTAGAGATCCTGCAGACTGTGGCTTGTTGAACGGTTGCTGCAGGAAGAGTAGATTAAAGGGGTTTGAGACAGAAGTAGAGAGGTCAGTTGGGATCTTATGGGAGCAACCAGAGGAGGGAGAGTGTTAGGCACTTGGGCTAGACTTGCAATAGTGAAAATGAGCGAACAATGCACAGGAGATACTTTGAAAGTGGAGTTCAGACTGTTGGATTAAATATGGATTATGTGGGGAGGATAATTTCAAAATAACTCCTGGTTTTTTGACATAAGCAGTGGGTGAAAGGTGAGGCCATTTATAGTAATGATGAGGGCTGGGAAAATATTTTTTAGGGGTCAAAAAGAATGAAATTTTAACCACATGTATTTCAGCTATGTCTATCACATCCAAGGGATTCTACTACCCAGTTCTAACTTTCAAATTAAAAAAAATTCTTGAATTTGTAAAGTCATCCTACTATACTGAAATACTTCAAATTTCTCTGTAACCCAATTTTCTCATTGGAAATAGCCCCTCAACAGATGAATGGATAAAGAAACTGTGGTATATATACACAATAGAATATTATTCAGCCATAAAGAAGAATAAAATTATGGCACTTGCAGTTAAATGGATGGAATTGGAGAATATCATGCTAAGTGAAATAAGTCAATCCCAAAACACCAAAGGCCAAATGTTTTCCCTGATAAGTGGATGATGATATATATATAATATATAATGATATATAGTGGATGATGATGATATATATAGGGGGTGGGGGGTAAGAGAAGAATGGAGGAACTTTAGATTACATAGAGGGAAATGGGGGGGAGGGGGCAGGGGTATGGAAGATGGGGGAATGAGACAGACATTATTACCCTATGTGCAAGTAAGATCACATGAATGGTGTGAATCTACATCGTGTACAACCATAGAAATGAAAAGTTGTACCCCATTTGTGTACAATGACTCAAAATGCAGTGTGTAAAAATAAAAAAATCAGATTTAAAAAAATAATATGGGTTCTCAGACTAAAGGCTAAAGTCACTTGACCATTGTGACCTTAGACATCTTACTAAGCACTCTGGGCCTCAGGGCCATCATTCCAAAAATTGAAATAAAAGAAAATGAAGATTTAAAAAAAAAAGAAAATAAGAATAATAATATTACTTATCTTGTCGATTTGATTGTTGAGATTAATGAATTAGCCCAGTAAACAAGTGTCCAGCACATGATAACAATCAATGTAAGTTATTGTTATTTGTATTAGCTTATATTTTTGATTTTTGAAATTCGCTTGGGAAATTTGCACTCAATTTTTTTGACCTATTTATGATTATCAGCAGCTCTGTTGAAAAGACTTCAGCGTGTTCTACTAACACACTTTCATAGAAAACTCTTCAACTGTTAGGTTTTGATTTTAGAAATAAATCTTGTCTCCACCGCTGTCGTGTGATTTTTTTTTTTTTATTTTCCGCAGAGCATGTGATTGGTCCAATTTGTTTTAGGCATTGCGGGAACTGTCGTTCCACTGCCCCTTTGGACTGGGACTTAGTTGGGGACTCACGCTTCTCGTTCACAAACTTTTTCATGAAAAACCATGTGCAAGAAAAAAAAAAAAAAAAAGCGAGGGGGTGGAGTCAAAAAGACAGGGAAAACCAGCAGAATAGAGGGAGATTGACGGGGAGGAAGGAGCAATGGACGGGGAAGGGAGGAAATGCAGAATGAATCTGACAAAATTGTGCCATGCGCGTGTATAAACATACTGCAGTGATTCCCACCTTTATGTATGTATATAAAGCACCAATTAAAATATGTAAATGAGGAAGTAGACCATTGAAGTAGAAGGGGAATGGGAGGAGGGAGAGGAGAAGCAGGGACCCTGGGGCCTGGAATGGAGCAAATTAAATTCCATGCATGTGTGATTTTGTCAAAATGAACCTTACTGTTAATACAACTGCAAGGCGCTAACAGCAAAAAACAAAGCAAAAACCCCACAAAACAAACGCAACACTGTACAACACAACAAAAAAGGGGTGCAAATATGGTTGTACTGATTCGTGGTCTTTCCTGTTAAAAGAAAGCCAACCTAATTTCAGCCCTGGTAACTAACCTGCATTTTCTACATAGATCTTTAATAGGATTTTTTTTTTCTTTATTCTTGTGTTCCAATACTTTGTCAGCATATACGGCTCTTCTTTCATTCATTCTGTTTCCATCCACATAAGGAGGCTTTGAAGGGCAACGAAGCAGGGGAAAAGGGCCAGATTCCTGAACCCGGAGACTGTTCTTCCACACGCCAAGCTGCTGGCACCCACAAATCCATCCACGCTCCATTACGTATTGCCGTGGGCTTCTCTCCAGCTCTGTCCACCCCAGGAAGCCATGTGTGATTGCCAGGATCTCCTTAAAGTATTTCACCTTTATTTTCTAGGATATACAGACTGAAAATGAACATAAAAAAATGCAGAGTTGAGGGTGTAGTACTTTGCCTGCTTCAAATGACATCATCTGCCCCAGAGAAGGAAAATATTCCCTTTTATTACTTGGTGAAGGGCCCTGGGTTACTAGACATTCTCTTCTCCTGGGGAATAAGGCTGCTTTGCTTCATCAGCAGAGGCAAGATGAGTTTGTTTGTTTGTTTGTTTCAGATTGACTCCATTTATGAAAATTCTCCCCAGCTTTAAAAGTAGATTATTGCCCTTTGTTTTCCTTTTGAATGTCTCTGTAGGTACCAAATGAGAGCCTTAGCCACTTCCTTGATACATCGTTTTATAAAATTGAGAAATCCCATTGATTTCAATTTCTATTTTTGTGCTCCTATATGGCCTTACGGCAGAAAAACTTTTGTCAGAATCTGCATGCCATTTTAGGTCTGTATAATTTTTTTAGACTAAACATGTTTTCTGTATCTCTTAGGCCTCAAACTGCAATTTACATTATCCGAATTGTTTGTCTACTGAGATCGCATTTTCTAGACAGTGTTCGACTCTTTCCTAGCCCCTGGATAAATGGGCTTGTATACAAAACCTTCTATTTATAAAATCTCTCCTTGGGATAACAGAGCGTTTTTGCAATTCATTGACTTCTAGTTTTGGAAGTTCTAGATTACAAAGATGAAGTTGCCCTAAAGAAATGTCGAACTTACAGTGAAATATAAGGTGTGCATATTCCACACTAATTTATATTTTTACTTTAGTTGTGTTGAAAAGAAATTTGTTCTCATGTGTCCTTACAAATTTGATGTCAGAGAAGTCTTTTATGTTATCAGATTTTTGACGTAATGTCTTTGGGTGCCACTGTCTCAGTATCTTTGGGGTGCTGTGCCCAATACCTTAGACTGTTGTTCTGGTTTGAACGTGAGGCGTCCCTCAGAAGCTACTGTGTAGGTGGGGGAATGCTCAGAGGTGAACTGATTTGCTTATGAGTGCTCTACCCTAATATGTCCATCCTAGTTTTAACGACCTGACTGGTTTACTCCTGTAGGCAGGTGGGGTATGGTTGGAGGAGGTGTGTGCCTTGGAAAGTCGCGTCTTCCCTGAGTTGCAGAAAGATGCTCCTCTACCACACCCGCCTACCATGATGTTCTGCCGTACCTTGAACCCTGAGCAATGGAGTCGGCCGACCAAGGACTGAATTCTGCAAACATAAGCCAAAATAAGCTATCACAACTTCCTCTAAGTTGGTCT
Organism: Sciurus carolinensis; assembly: GCF_902686445.1. Classification (NCBI taxonomy): domain Eukaryota; kingdom Metazoa; phylum Chordata; class Mammalia; order Rodentia; family Sciuridae; genus Sciurus; species Sciurus carolinensis. Next base: position 20,737,835 of record NC_062222.1, on the reverse strand, counting down.
TGTTAGGTATTTTGGTCATGACAATGAAGTTGACTAATACAACTAGATAATTTACAAACAACAGGAATTTATTTCTCATAATTTTGGAAGGTGGGAAGTACAAGGTCAGGGTGCTGGCAGATACAGTATCTGCTCCATGGTGCATGGTAGATGGCACCTTCTTGTGGGATCCTCACACGGCAGAGCAGGCAAAGCCCTCTCAGGCCTCTCTGATAAGGTATTAATGCCATTCCTGGTAAGGTGCTAATGCCATTCGCGAGAACCTCACTCTTGTGATCTCATCTCTTTCTAAATGTCTCACCCCTTAGTAGAATTGCACTGGTTAGTAGGTCTCAATACAAGAGTTTTTTTTTTTTTCAGGAAAAAGGACATTCAGATCACAGCATCTAACCATTGTGCACCTCATCTTTACACCCGTTCTGAGTGTATGAAAAGGAACAAAGGTAATTCTTTCTATTAACCAGTGTCCTTCTAACTAGGCACATCCGGTGCACTCAAATTTTGTGCCTTTTTTTTTTTTAACAACAAGTTAATTAAAAAAAAAAAAAAAGTGGCGGAGAGGAATGGGAACCCAGAACTGAAGGTCTAAAAGGAAGAAGGAAGACCCAGCGAGGAACTCCTTCATCCTCTGAGCACAGACTCCTCCCTGCCCACCACCACCCTCATGGCACTGTCTTATTAGAGACACATAAACTGTTATTTAGAAAGTATATACATGGCCAAGAAATTTGCTTTTTCTCAAAACTCTGTACAGAAGGATTTTTATTTATTCACTTCAATCTAAAAAGTAAATAGGTGTTGGCGAGGATGTGGTGAAAAAGGAACACTCATACATTGCTGGTGGGGTTGCAAATTAGTGCAACCACTCTGGAAAGCAGTGTGGAGATTCCTCAGAAAGCTTGGAATGGAAACACCATTTGACCCAGCTATCCCACTCCTTGGCCTATACCCAAAGGACTTAAAATCAGCATACTACAGAGATACAGCCACATCAATGTTCATTGCTGCTCAATTCACCATAGCCAGATTGTGGAACCAACCTAGATGCCCTTCAGTTGATGAATGGATAAAGAAACTGTGGCATATTTATACAATGGAATATTACTCCGCAATGAAGAATGATAAAATTATGGCATTTGTAGGCAAATGGTCGAAATTGGAGAATATCATGCTAAGTGAGATAAGCCAATCTCAAAAAACTAAAGGACGAATGATCTCGCTGATAAGCGGATGAGGACATATAATGGGGGGTGGGACGGGCTAGCATTAGGTTTAGGGTTAGGTTTAGAGTTAGGCTAAGGAGAGCAGTAAGAATGAAGGAAAGAAGGACTGTGTAGAGGGAAAAGAGGGGTGGGAGGGGTGGGAGGGGTGGGAGGGGTGGGGGGGAGGGGAAAAATATAATAAACATCATTACCCTATGTAAACGTAAAAAAAAAAAAAAAAAAAAAAAAAAAAAAAAAAGTAAATAGTTTTATGACAGATCTAACTGCCTATATACATTCTTTCTTTCTTTCAACAAACACCTGCCACTCATCTCTAAGTCTTGGGTACATCTTGGGCCCCAGAAGTTTAAAGGTGGTTGAAATACCATGGCAGAACTTGAGGGTTCAAGAATTTTTAATTGAAGACAAAGATGTAAGAGATCAGTACAAAAACTTATGCAATAAAATGGCATGAGAAATATAATTGAATGATATTGAGTATCATGGGGCCAAAGGTAAGATGATCAATAAAAAAAGAGAAGGGTCAAAAGGTAGTTTTTAAACGTTGTAGGAGGATCTGTGCCCCATGAGTACCTTTTCAGATGATGCTATTCTTTTGAATGGGTGCGTGCTGTAGTTTAATGATTCCATACTTAGAAAAAATTGCCTGAGTGCTTTTCATACTGACTATTGGCGGAGATGGTATGCTCAATGGTGTTGATTGCTTCACTTTTTCTCCCTCAGCGTGGTGTTAGCTCTGGGGCAACACTCTACATAGCTGGGATTCTTAAAAAGCTGGGTTATGAAGTTAATCCATATTTTTCTATAAATATCCCCAAACATAAAAGACCTGACTATTTTGAAAAAGGAACTAGAAAGAGTGTGATCATTAGTGCAGTTAGGGGGACAAGGATACAGAGTGGCAGAGAATATAATTCCTTTTCCTTACCTTTCCTGTGAAAAGAAAATTCAACATTATGAGCAGTCCTGGGAAATAGGGTATTTTTTTTTTTTCCAGATTTTTAAAATTAGTTAAAATAAAAATAACCTTTTAATGTTGATGACAATTTCCTCTGAAAAATAACACCCTGGGACACCTTTTGCATTTTTGTCCGACTGGAAAATAACATAATTTCATTCCCTCTACCCCATGGGTTGCTAAAGTAGAAGCAGAAATTACTCTGTGGCCACCACCATGGAGAGAAAATGGCTCTTCTCACATTGCATAACGCAAGCTTCCATCAATCCCACTCTCTGGCCCTTGTTTAAGTATAGCTCAGGAGCCTGTGCTAGGTGGGGTTGTTGCTAAATGGGATGACTATTTTCCACCGAGTGCTTGTGGGACACCCAAGTAGGCCACCAGGGTGTTGGGGAGAACCAGAAAAACAAAGGTATGAGGCCTCTCCTCCCACTCCACCCTCCAATTGCAGGGTTATCGAACCAGAGCCCTGAACAGGCTAGTGGCTGAAGGATTTGGGGTTTGGATGAGAGAAGAACAGAAGGGTGGGAAGCAGCATTACAGAAAACTGATCCGATTCAATGCCCAGAGCAAATTCAAGGCATTTCAGAAGATCCTCTGTTTTTTTTTTTTTTTTTTTTTTTTTTAAATACTCTTTTGCTTTCCATGAAAAATTCATAAAACAAAACCTAGGAATTTCTCACAGTGTACGCAGGGGGATGGGTGTTCCCACTTCAGAGCCAGAGAAGTAATGTGGAAGATTGTTTCTCTGAACACGAATGTAGAATATGCCTAGATGGTTAGGAAATCTTTGGAGTGAGAGCCATCTTTTCAAATGCGGTACATACACAGCATCCCTGTGTGTTCAGGGCTGGTTCTCAGAAGTTCAACCTGAAGACTGAGGAGAAGGTATCAAAGGGCAGGTTGAATATTTTGCTCATGTGTAAGCCTGCAAAATGCCCTTGCAGTTCAGAAAACATCTCAGTTCAGCTTAACAAATGTGTGTGGCTGCAGAATTCCCTTGAAGGAATTCCTTGAGCATTTCTTGGGCATGCAAGGGGTTGTTGAGTGACAGCCCCCTGCTTAGGTTCATGCAGTGTGTATTCTCTCCCGGTGGCCACTCTCTCTCCCCTACTCTGCATCCCCTAGGGAGACTAGGTGCTCCTTTCAAACACACCTGAAGGGATGCACAGCATGATGCAGTCATTGCATGGGAATGGATGGTAGGTACATGGATGGGAAATCAAAAAGTCTCCAGAGGGGACATTTCTGAAACCTCCTGATGGGCTCAAATCCCTTACACTCATTGTCACGATTCCCTCTAAGCGAGTGAGCACAGGCAGCTTAGCAGAGGTTGAAGATAACCAAGACACCATTGGTGGGAGCAAGAAGTTATGAAACACTTTTGGCTTTTAACTTGACATTCTGATTCCTCTGATTCTTAAGTTAAGGGTCACTCTGCGTTTCTGTAATCCCTTTTGTGCTTTTCTGCCCAACCACTTTTCACCCATTCAACTTCCTGTTCCTCTCTTACATCCAGTTCTTTGTATGACTTGGCACCTCTTCCTACCTTCACATGTCCGGAACACATTCTGAGCAAATATTTTATTGAACTTCCTAAAAATACACAGGAAGAATGAAAATATGGCCATGTAAATAAAGGCAGCAGAATGCTTATGTTTACTAGAAAATATGCATAAATATGCTGGTGCAGGATTCTCTGACTCTGTCCCCACCGTGATTCCTGCCAGTGCTAAAACTGCCATTAAAACAGAAACAGGCTCATGGCAATTTCCACTGGACTTTCTGAACACAATTTCCATAGCAATATGTTTTTGAAGTTCAAAACAGTCTGTACTGTCACAATGTGATGGCTGTGTTGCCCAAATATTCCTCGTGATAAAAAAAATCACATGATGAAATAGGAAAGGCATGGTTAGAAGTTAGAGTGATAAAGTGAAAAAAAAATTTTTTTTAGCAGTGACGTAATTGCTTGAGTGAATGCTTAAAAATAAACTCTACAGGTTCTTAGATGTAAAACCTAAATTGACCAATTCATCATTTGAGTATAGCTCATTTTTCGTCACTATCAACACTATCCTTCACCCTGCATCTCTTTACACTTTATTATTATGCCACTCCCATCACTCTCAGTAGGACAAACCAAGCAAAAAGTTACTAGCCAAAGTACCTGTGTCTTTAGGTGCTATGGTCTCAATATTTTTGTACCTCTAAAATTCCCTAAGCTGAAATGTAACTTTCCAGGGAAAAATATTGGGGTGAGGCCTTTAGGAGGTAGCTACATCAAGAGAGGATTAGTGTCCTTATAAAAGAGTCTTGGGGAGTCTTTTGGCCCTTCTACCATGTGAGGACATTAGAAGTCACTGTCTTTGAAACAGAATCTGGGTCCTGTTGACTCCACAGCCACATCCATATCTACATCCACTGACACGGCCATGATTCAGTGCCCAGCCCCCAGAGCTGTGAGCAATAAAGTTCTGTTGTTTATAAATTCTTCAGCCTCACATATTTTGTTATAGTAGCCCCAACAGACTAAGGCATTAGGGTAATAGTTTTCTTCTTGCCCAGGTGCTAATTTCTATTTACAACTGTGTTATTACTTAACAGCAATTTAGTAGAAGCAAATCACGCTTCCTCGTCAACTTCATTATATTTAATTGGTTTTATGGAAAGTTGTACTGTATTTGTAGATGCAAGTTATGAGTTAAAATTAAATATAAATTCATTTGGGACCAAAATAAGCAGTCTTTTTGAGGTTGAAATATTATCTAACTGTTGACATTCACTGAGACTCTTTTATTCTTTTGCATGCTCTAACTATTGAGACAGGAGCCAAAAACAGTCTTTTCTAAAGAATGCTCCATCCTTCTCTGAGTACATTTATTTTTGTTTTGTTTTATTTTTGTCTATTCTTCCTAATGGGATTTTTGTATTTGCCTATCAGTAATTGTTTATAGCTACACATTAAAAAATAAGGGGACTTAATGATGATGTCTCAAATTAGGATGATCAGGATCTACTTTTTAAGTCTATTTCCAAGCAAATCTGCAGTGCTGTGAAGATGCTCCAGAGACTTAATGAGGGTGAACCAGGTATTACTAAAGAGCTTTTGCAAAGAAGGAACTCTGAGTTAAAGGAAAGCAAGCAAAATTCCTTCCCCCCCCCCCCTCCTGACTTAAGAGACCAGTTAACTTGCCAAGTGAAAACTCCAAGTCCCAAGAAATGCCCCAAACACAGAAAAATAAGCACATCGATGAATGCCTCCCCTTTTGCTGGTTGGTCTGAGGCCGACAGACAGTACCAGGTGGCAGCCCTCGGGAGCTGCCTGCTCCAGATGCCCTACCTGACAGCCAAACGCTGGCAGGAATTAACCAGAAACATGTGCTTCCTGTGGAGGGCAACGGTCGGCAGGTGGGATGGGCAGACTTGGAGACTGAGCCCAGCCTCCTGTGTGGTCATCGGCCGCCTCCCTCGTGGGCACCAAGGGCCCGGAACAAGACATTTTCTCAGAGCCGAGCTGGAAGCCGTTCAAGTGCAATTACGCTGCATGTCGCTGCGGAATGGATGACTTAGAGGTTCCACACAAATTGAATTTTGAGGCCAGCCTGAAATTACATTAGATTTGGGGGCTTTGACAAAAGCCTGTCTGAATCCCCCGGCAGTCCCTTAGGGTCATCTTTCTTTAATCATTCACTAATGTTTTTCTGGTTAGGTCACTGATTAATGGATGATGTAAATTTCTGCCCCCCCTCCCTTTAGGACTGTGCGGTACATAGCGTTTTATTAATTTGTCCTTTTTGGCTGCCACTGAGACAGCAAATGTGAAACTGATTTTTGAACCCCCCAAAAATTGACGTTTCTAATTCTGCTGTGTATTATAAATCTCAAATGCAAAAAGCAATGACTAGAATGTGATAATAGCCGAGGTGCAAAAATTCTTTGCGGTTGTCTGTAAGTACACTCTCAACAAACAGAGAGAAAACGCGGGAATTCAACACTTGCAGCTCATGAGAAAAATAGGAATTTGTCCCTCAGGGCAGGAAGCACAAATGCCCACACTCACATCCATAGCATCCTGAGTCTCTGATAATTGCTTCATTTTTCTTGATATCCTATTAAAACAATAAATCGTGAGTCTCAGAAAATTGTTTAAGGTATAACAAAGTCCCAACGTTCTCTGCATCCTTACTCCATCTCTGCAAATGTTAGCAGTCATACAAGTACATTATCAGCACATTTATAATATATCTTTGATAAATTATAGAGTCAGCCAGGTCATCTACAAAAACCTTTTTTTTTTTTTTTAAATCTTTCAATCACAGAACCTATCAGAAAAACTTAGTAAGAAAAATACAGTTCATGACTTCTTTTCTTTCTTCTGACCAAAAAAGCTTGGTTAATAATACCCCAAAGGCAGGAAAAGGTGATGAATGTTTTGGGTGAAATTTGGGGGGAGAACTCAGAAGATGATTGACACATAAGCCATTGGACAAACTACTGCTTCAGCGACCTTGGTGTCTGAGTGTGTTTCTGCAAACTATAAAGAAAGAATGTATCTCAGTTTTATTTTGTGTTAATTCAAGAAACATTTATTGGAAGTCTCCTACATGCCAGGCTCGGTGTTGGATGCTGGAGATACAGTGATAAATAAGATGCAGTTCCTGGCCTTATTTAGATTATGGTTGAGTCCAGAGACAGAGATCTATCTAAACAAGGGATTTCAATGTGGTTCATTAGTTTAGTTTTCTCCACTTTTAAATTTCATGTGAATGGAATAATTATACATTCTTTTATATAAGGCTGATTTCTCAGTATTATATTGGTGAGATTCATCCACGCTGTTTAACGGTGGTTTATTCTTTCTTTATGATATATTACATTCTATTATGGAAGTATACCACATTTTATTTACTCATTCTTCTATGATGGAATTTGAGTTGTTTCCTGTTTGGGCCATTATAAATACCATCTCTATGAACATTCCTATGTGTGTCTTGGTGAACGTGTGTGTTCATCCCTATTAGTTATATGTCTAGGAATGGAATTTCTGGAGCATAAGGAATGCATATGCTCAGCTCTCTCACTCTCTCTTAGATTCTTCTAGACAGTTTTCCAAAATGTCTTTAGCAGTGTGTGTGCCCACTGTCTGTGTGTTTGAGTTCCACTTGACCTTCACCCTTATCAACACTTGGCATTTTCTGTCTTCTCCACTTCAGCAATTCTCTTAGGTATGTATTCATCTCTCATTGTAGTTTTATTTATGCAATAAATATGAAGTCCAAGATAGGTTTCTATGGACAACTTAATTATAGAGGCATAGATGGGATATTTTAGAAAGAAAAATACTCAATGAATTAATCTATAATTCTGTGGGCATTGAGTACTATGATGTTGCTATAAAACACTCATAACTTTGAAGATCTCCCAAATTCATGCCTTCTCCATCATCTCTCCATTCCATTCTGCCTTTACCTCTTTAGTGGCATTCCCATACACTGGGAGTAAGATTAAAAAGGATAGTAATAGCAAATGATTACTGTGGGCTACCATTTGCCAGGCACTATTCCCAAGCACTTTATGGAGATGTGTCTTTTAATCCTCACAATAATCCCATGAGTTAGATGGTGTGACATATTCCAGATTACAGATGAGAAGAATGAGGCACAGAGAGGTTGAGTAACTCATCCAGGTTCCACAGGAAGTCATGAAGCCTGAATTTGAATGTAGGCGAACAGACTCTAAATGCAAGTTTTTAAACTTCATGCTACCCTGGGCCAGTGGAGCTTGAAACTTGCCCCTTTTCCATGAGAAACAACTTAGAGAAGCGTAGTTTCCTGGTAGATATCCTCATCTTGGGAAAAAAAGAAAAACTCCACCAGCTTAGGGTATTTGTCCAATACATGTCCAAGCTAGAGTTAGACACTATGATTACTACAATGGATGCTAATAAGTTAAATAAGATTCTACCCTTGAACAGAACCTTTGAATTTCCAAATTTCTTTGTCATCGTTATCTCATTTGATCTGCATAAGAATTAGCTGACAGAGAGTTTAAGACCAAGAACTTCAGTGAGTCACTGAGGTCAAATGGTATGTTAGTGTCCAAAGTAGGACCTGGGCCCTAACTCAGGCTCTCAGATTTCCTGGTCAGGATTGGACTCTAATGCACAGAGAAGAATTTGAGTGCATGGTCAAAAGTGAAAAGGGTAAATTTTTATATAAAATTCAGGCTAAAAGTTCCCCCAGTTTCTATACATGAAATAATCTCTTACCTCTGTCAGTCAAACTCATCTACGTTGATTTAAATTTGCATTTGCTGTAGCATATTTTATGTGGTTTTCCTCCCAAACATCTGGTCCACTTTGGGGGAGGAGTAGGCATTTTTCAAAAATAATGTTGATATGTAAAACTCTTCATAAAAAACAAATTTAGTGCATAAACTTAAATATATTTAAAAGTTTGCCCATACTAATAACCAAAACCCAAATAAAATAGTACAGTCCTATTGTTCTTGGGGGTTCATGAAAGTATACTCTTTTAATTACCCCAGAAATCGAAAAAAGAATGTTTTTAGTGACTTTTATGCAGTCTGGTGGACAACACTGTGATTTTCCTAACACCCAGTAAAGAAAACAAGCCTAATTTCCATGTGCCACCATGCTGATAAATGTTGACTCTAAAAAGCACATGAAGTATTTCAGTGCCACCCAGCATGTAAACACCTATGTCATATGTTACTTCCAAACTGGCCTCTGTAATGTTGACAGAGAAGGCAGGGCCAACATTAAAATGTGAATCTCGCTGGCTCTACCGCAATGATATTCTGTTTCCCTGCAAGGATTGCTCTGAAATCAGGAAAACAAATCTTCCCATAGTTTCCCTCCATTTTCCAAATCGCTGGTAGACTTATGTGTGATTTTGATCCATGTTCTTTGTCTCAACTTCACACATGCATACACGGAGTCCCAGGAATCACCCACTTCTTTTCCAGATTTGAGACTTTCTTATGCATTCATGGGTCATGAAGTCAATAGGGAAGTATAACCAGTGCTTTTTTTTTTTTTTTAAAGTAATATGGCATAGACTACATTAAAAGAAAATATAACGTGTCTCATTGGTCCATGAAATTTGTTTGGGTTGGACATGTTTGCCAGTGTTGTGTGCTGAGTCCTGATGTGAAATACTATTTCTTGCTGTGATTGAATCTGTGCCGGTTTTTTACCCATTTCCCTGCGTCTCCAAATCCACCTCTCCAGCAACTTTGGGTGGTCGAAGCTGAGGCAATGTGGCTGTGGAAGGGAGAGAGAAGGAGGAAATGAAAAATAGATCAACAGGATGAGGGAGCCCAGAGTGAGGAGGCAACCACCAGGGAGAGGGCGTTTGGGAAATGTGTGAAGAAGAGAATGTGAGTTGGTGAAGTGCCCCACTCTCCATCTCTCCAAAAGACTGTACGTCAGTAAAACTACCTTCCGGTGTGAGCAGGTGTGCGTGCTGGTGCCTGTGCGTGTGTGTGTTGCTTTCCTTTGTGGAGACATCATTGGCAATGGTCTAAGACTAATGTACAGACAGGTAGGACACTAGGAGAAAAGGTTCAGGAGAGCCCAGGTACAGCCAGTGACATGATGTTTTCTGAATGTTTATTTATCTATTTTTTGGGGAAAATAAAGTTTTTGAAGTCCATAGCTATGACTATCAAAACGTTAGATACCAAAGATTTAATTATAATCGACAACACCTATTAAATTTAAGAAGTAAAGAATATATTGCAAAAATAGCATATTGCAACTGTTGCTTGGTGAAGTTCCTCTCTTTAACTCTCTCTGAGGTTTCACTTTTCAGACTCGTTCACCCTGTGGTCCTAAACTTTGAAATGTATACCCAATTATGACTTTTTCTGTGGTTTTATACTTACATGTAGACAGACATTCATATGGTTGATTTATAAGTTTATTATAAATTATTAAAAGTATATGTGTATGTTTTAGTCAGTATTTTCACTGCTGTGACCAAAAGTCCTGACAAGAACAATTTTAGAGGAGGAAAAGTTTATTTGAGTCTCATGGTTCAGGGGTGTCAGTCTATTGACGGCCAACTCCATTGCTCTGGGCCCAAAGTATGGCAGAACATTATGGCAGAAGAGTGTGGTGGAGGAAAGTGGCTCAGGACACGGCCACTAGGAAATAGAGCGTTTTTCTTGCCACAACAGAATATAAACCCCAAAGGCACACCCCCAATGACCCACCTCCTCCAGCCTTACCCACCTGCCTTCAGTTACCACCCAGTGAATCCCTGTCCATTGATGAATGCACTGATTAGGTCAATGGTCTCATAAGCCAATCATTTTATCTCTAAACTTCCTTGCATCATCTTACATGTGAGCTTTTGGGGGAGTACCTCATAGCTAAACCATAACAATATACTTTATATAGCTATTAAACTATAAAGAATATTATAAAACTACATGTATAAAACAACATACAACTACATACAATTATACCTAATTATATGAAGCTATCTACAGATAACCTAGCTTTGATGCTCATGGAGAATGTGCACCTTTTTCTTCATGGAGCTTTGTCACTTATTTCTCAAATCTGAGAAAATTTGAAATATTCTTTAAAAAATCAGTAAAACTGTACAGCCATTTCAAATCACCAGTAATCCATGCCCAGATAACCAGTATTAAAATTCAGGTATTTTTCTTCTAATTTTTTTCCTAGGTGAGAATGAATAGCAGTTCTTTGTGGCCTTGCCGTGTCCCCTTTCCCATAGGCCCCGTGACTCTCCCGGTCACTGTGACTGGCTGTAATTTACCTCACCTCTGGTCCTGTGGGTCCAAAGTCAGGTGGTAAGAGGAACCGTGCAGTCTGGGGTTTGGTTCAGGACTGGGAATGAAAAATAAGACAAAATCAGGATCCTGAACTGGTTGCTGTTCAGATTGCTCCTTCTCACCAATCTTGAATATGGTTACCTGCAGCCCTGGAAGATCTCTAGGGTAGGACCTAGCCAAGGACACTGAAGTGGGGCAGAGAGAGAGAGGGTGTGAGAAACTGGAACCTGGCACAGACTTCGCATCCTGGACCAAGCCTTATCTGAAGCCAATTCTATCCCTGAATTTTTCGATTACAATATCAACATCCCCTATTCTGCTCAAGAGAGATTGAGCTAATACCTCCTGATAAGGGGTTTGTGTAGGTGAGCAGAGACTTATATAACAAAACTGCCATTATACTGAATACAAAGATTATGTCCTGCTTTGGCTTTCTCTTTCAAATAGTATTAGATCATGAATAGATTCTGCTACGATTAAATAATCCTCAAAACATGATTTTTAGGTTGTATATAATATTGCACAGAATCGATGTACTATTTTTTATGATTATAGTTCCTACTGTGGAATATTTAGGCAGTCTCAAGACTTGAGAAACGTTTGGGTCTCTTTCTTCAAGCTCTGCTTACAATTTTGTATCATTCACTTGTCTGAAATAGCCTTCTATGGGTTTCTTTCTCCTTTTATGAGTTCAGTGCTTTTTTATAGGCCTCAGATAAATCTATCATGTTGTATCCATCAAGTAATCCTCCTCGTTTGCTTAAAAGTGCCACTTTTTTCAAGAAGCCTGATCTTAAAAACTTTGCTCAAAACCACCCATTACAGTAGGACTGACAATCGTTCTTTGCCAAGTCATCCAAAGAAAACAATTTTTTATTTAAAAGTGAACCAATCTGGTGAGTACAGTCTTCCTGTGTTTCCCTAAATGTTAACACATAGTCAGTATTCCATTACTATAATCCAACAGCAAGCCTGTGATGACTGATGATTTCTAGGTTGACGAATCTCACCATTGATTCATTTCTCGAGGTGCTTTGATGATTGTGGAGGCGGTTAATGGAAAGTAATGAAGGCCCATCCCATCCCTTCATTCTCTGCATTGAGCAGACATAGAAGACTCCAGAAGCCAACTCAGAGCACTGGAATGTTGCAAATTAATGTTGTTTCCTGTGCGACCAGGAGTCTGCAATGAAAAATTTGCAGCATTGAATGGGGTAACTTGCTTTGTTTTGGTGGGCAGCTCTTCAGCACTTACCAGAGAGGAAGGTGATCATCCAGGCTACATTTTCTTACTTTTTGCCTTAGAAATCAGCTGCAGAGGAAGAAAGCTAATAATATCCTCAGTCTCCATGAAACCCTTTTCCTGTCTTCACCAGGTTTTTAATTTTCATATAACCGTGGAGCATCCTTTTAGCATTTGAATTATTCATCCCTTTCTAATCTCACTGGTTTCTGATCAGTTAAATGGAGATAACATACTTCACAGAATGTTGTGGAAATTCAAGGCCACAATATGTGTGTAAATGTTTGGAATGAACAAAATACTAAAATTCTATAGTAGAAGTCTATAATGGTTCTAAAGCTTTTTAAAATTTTTCTTTATTAAGGCAAAATGATCTAAAATAGACAAATTCATAAAATGGAATAAGAACTATTTTCACTTCATCAAACAATTAAATTATGGTTAATTATATATGTAATAAACTGCCAATATGCTTCCATATAAAACATAGTTCCATCTTATTATAACTTTTATCCAAATCTAAACTAAACGAAATGCCTCTGCATTATCCACACTCTCGATTTATTAAACTGGTGAAATGATCCCCTTTGTACAGATTTGTTTTTTAGTGATGGCAATATGATCACTCACTTTTATTAGTACCTTTAACAAAACATAATTTAGGGAATTTTCAACTTATTTTGTTCGCAATTGTTGAACATTCATCCCCTGTATTTCCAAAGAGATTTACTTTCTTACATAATATACTCTGCAAACTGCCTACAACTAGTTTATGTCCTCTTCTACCGCTTGGTCTATATTTGATTCTGTTTGTACTTAGAGGTAAGTTCAGTGAAAGCAAGGCCCTAACCAATTTGTTTCTTGTAATATTCCAGAACAATGCCTGGCATACAGTAGAAACCCTCAGTAAAATATTTTTAAAGATGGAGCCAATGAATACACAGTTGTAATCACGGCAAGAATATTAAGGGGTAAATCAGTTTTAATTTTTCATTGGTGCTGTAATGAATTATCACAAACTTAATGGGTTTAAAATAATCATCTGTAATCCCAGCAGCTCAGGAGGCTGAGGCAGGAGGATCAGGAGTTCAAAGCCAGCCTCAGCAAAAGCAAGGTGCTAAGCAACTCAGTGAGACCCTGTCTCTAAATAAAATACAAAGTAAGGCTGGGGATGTGGCTCAGTGATTGAGCGCCCCTGAGTTCAAGCCCCAGTACCCAAAAAACAAACAAACAAAAAATATATTTATTACCTTTAAGTTCTTTAGATCGGAAGTCCAAAAAAGTTCTCACTGGGCTAGGTGTCAACTGACTGCATTCCCTTCTGAGGTCCTGGGAAGATTCTGTTTCCTTGCTCTGTCAAGTTGTTGGCAGAGTTTCATTCCCTGTGGTTGCAATACTGAAGTCCCTGTTTTCTCCTGGTTGTCAGTGGAGGTGAGTTCTCAGCTTCTAGAAGCCTGACTATTTGAACTCATGGTCCCTTCCTCTTCCTCTAGCCAGTAACAGTCCTTGAGTCCCTCTCCTGCTTGGAATTCACCTGCAAAAGTTTAATATCCTTAGAGTGAAAGTGAGTCTTCTGTTCATGGCGTATGATTGCAGCCTATTCTTTTAACGTAGGCTGATGGATTTAATCTGCTATCTAGATTGCTTAATCCACTGAATCCAGTTCACAAGTTGTTCATACAGTGAGCCTTCGTTTACGCATCTCCTCTTTATTCCTGCATGTCTCCTTTCTTCTCTACTTATTTAAAATGGTAAAACAGTTTCATCATCTCATTCTTTGCTTCTCTATTGGCCTTCTAGTTATAAATTTTTAAAATTATTTTTGGTGGTTATCCTAAATATTAAGATATGCATTCTTAAACTATGTAATAGGCTTTAAATTGGTTACCTTAGCACTCCCTGAATAAACAAAGAACATTCCCACACTTGGACTTCATTTACTCCTTTCTCTTCCTGTGGTTAATTGTTGTTATGTGTGTTATTTTTATCATATGTTAGAGCTTGTCCATGACTTTATTATTACTTTGATTTTAAGCTCTCATTATATATTTTTAATGATACCAACACACTTTCTCCAAGTGTTCTTTATTCCTTTCTGAGGTTCTGTGATTTCAACTGATCTCATTTTCCTTCGGTTTGAAATTTTTCTTTAGTAATTCTTCCAGTGAAAGTGTGCTAGTAATGTCTTCTCCACACTTTTTTTTTTTTTTTTTTTTTTGGGTGCTGGGGATCGAACCCAGGGCCTTGTGCTTACAAGGCAAGCACTCTACCGATTGAGCTATCTCCCCAGCCCCTTCTCCACAGTTTTGTTTGCCTTAAAATATACATTTATCACCTTCATCTTTGAAGAATATTTTTGCTGGGTATAGAATTCTAGATTGACCGTTTTCTTTGTTTTTAATTTTCATCAGTTTCAAGTTTTCATTCTCTTTTCTTCTCTTTTTTGTTGAAAAGTCAGTTATTGTTGTTATTCTTCCTTTAAAGTTTCAATTTTCCCCTCTGGCTCTTATAACACTTTCTTTTTGTTGTTGATTTTCAATAGTTTGATCATGATTAACTAGGTGTGGTTTTCTTTATATTTATCCTGATTGGGGCTTGCTAAGCCTCTTGATTCTGGGTAATGATGTTTTTCACCAGTTTTGGAATATCCTTGTATTTTATCTTTTCTGTTCAATTTCCTTTTTCTCCATTTTGCTCCTTTCTGGGATTTCAATGACAGCCAATTCAACTTTTTCACTGGATAGCATATTTCTTTTTATACTCAGCTATTTTTTTTTTTTTTTTTTTGCCGTACTGGGGATTGAACCCAGGGCCTTGTGCTTGCGAGGCAAACACTCTACCAACTGAGCTATATCCCCAGCCTACTCAGCTATTTTTTGTGGTTGTTGTTTGTTTGTTTTTCCCTATCTTTTTTTTTTTCTTTTTGTGTTTCATTTGGGATATTTTCTATAACTGTTTTAATTCGTTGCAGGTCAGTCTGCTGTTATTTAAGGGGTCCTTATTTTCAGATATATTTTGTAGTACTAGAATGTCAGTCTTTGGAAAAAATCCAGTTTGCTATTGAAATTCTCCAGTTTTTCAGTTATTTTTCTACTCTTTTCCTTTCTTTAATTTCTTTGGATTATTAGAACTGGTTATTTCAAAGTTCTTATGTATTAACTCCCATATCTGAATCATCTGAGATCTATTACTGTTTTATTTTTTGATTACCAGCCATACTTTGACTTTCCACAAATATATTAATTTTCATTGGAAGTCACAGATTGAGTAAAGTATCTTTAGATGCTCCAGATGGTATCTTCTGCTAGTGAGAGTTCTACATTAGGCAGATAAACCTGCATTAAGGTGATTTGGGACTGGGTTGTAGGTATATATGTCTCAGTTTGAATCAGTTTACCTCTGTTTTTCAGGCATATTCTTCCAAGCATTTTCATTGAAAGCTTTTTATTGAAAGTCTTCATCACCTTAGCTTTGAAAGATTGTGGGAAATTCAGTCAACCCTTCAGAGGTTTGGGACTCTGGTCTCTGGTCTCCAGCTTCCCACTGCTTCCAACTTTGGCCAATGTCTAGAGGAGGAGTCCGGCCATCTGTTGGAGGCAGGTCCCATCTTCAAGTGGGACTTTGTCTCTGAAATACCATACTACTACAGATTTCAGTTTGTTATAAAAGCTTCCTAGTCTCCGAATTCAGCAAACATACTGTGGGAAGAACTAACCATGTGTTTAGGATTCCTGAAGTTTCCAATTGTCCCGCCAACCCGACATGACCACTAAAAGCTTTGCTGATTTCTCATTCTCCCCGTGAAGTCCCTCTGTGAGGGCCAAGCCCAGTCATTAGCCCACGTCCAGACCTGGCGAATCTCCCACAGAAGAAAATGGTCAGTCACAGACTGTTCATCTTAGAAGGGCTGTTGCTTCTATGGTTTAATTCCCCTTGGTTTCTTGACTCTCCAAAATCTTTTAAAATAATTTTTTTGCAATGTACCTGTTTTTAAAATGTTATTATAGCAAAATACAGTGATCCTTGTTGCCTATTTTCTGCTTAGAAACATAAGTAAACGGGGTTGACAGGAAAGAGAATTTTTCAAAAGTTGCTTTGAGAATGAAATGCTGTAATATATGTAAATTCTGTGGTATAAAATTTATTGATACATTCAATTTACACTAGCTAATATAATGATTAGTTTGTAGTTTAAAACTTTCCATCTATTGGTCCCTTACTTTTGAGTTGTAGGCACACTTTTCTCCTTATGAGAACATCTAAATTCTGCTTCTATCTCGTTTTTAAGGGTCAGAGTAATTTGTAACTTTGCTTAAGTTTTGCATAATTCAGAAATGTCTTGCTCCCTTAAATGTTCCTTTTTCTTTCTCTCTTTGCATCTTACGCAGGGGTAGGACCCCATCTCCATGTATTCCCCACACCACATGGTGGGTCATGCGTCACAGTGGTTGTGGAGGTGTTGCTGCCTGGCAATCCTCAGCAGAGTGGTAAAGGAATGGATTTGGTGGGTCTGGCACTCCTTGTTTCTCAGAGGTAAAAGTCCTTCAAAAACCCTAAAACAGCTACAGCACTGGACACAGTCTGAGGGAACAGAAGTAGGGTCAAGCTCATTTTATGAGACATGGTAATATCTAGAATTCAAGAGAACAGAACCTGATGCCAGTACTCATAGTATTAAAATATTCTTGGCATAATAACCACACTAATCTTTTGTTTCTGTGACTGCTTTGTGAGGCCGTCAAAGGTTTTTGATTGGTCCGATACCTTTAACAACCCCCTTTTCCCCAACCATGATAAGCAAAAAACCAAATCAGAAGATCAATGGGTCTTACTACTCTTGCTCTGGCTTGGCCTGGTTGTAACATTTTGGCACAACTGCACGTGCACTTTAAATCCAAATGAGGATTTGCCTTCTATCATCTTTATCATTGGACATGACATAAAACTCTCACAGCGTTTTAATCTCCTTACATAGACAGGATTGAATATAACCTTATTGCTCCATAACATATCATATCATTTACGAGCATTTATCTATTGTACTGCACTTTCAATGTGCTTTGTAGTCACTAATGAACTATTCAACATGACACCCTTATGAAACAGATCTGCTAAATAATCTCCACCTGATAGCATATAAACAGAGACACCAAGAGATTAAGAGACATGCCTGAAGGTGTACAGCAAGCCAGAATAGAGAAGCAAGGCAGAACTTTGAGTTCTTGATGTGTGGGGGACTAAATATGCATGACACTAAATATTTCATGTTAAAATTCTGAAACAAAAGGAATTTCTTACTAATGCAATGCTAGAAATGACAGAAGGTTGAGAGGTGGAATGTCTGGAAGGTATGGAAGTTAAGCTAGATATGTGTGTGTAGAGGGATGGCATCAGTAGAACTGAAATTAAGGTGGGCATCAACACTTTTTTTTTCTGTCTACATTTAGGGTACAACGAGATTCCAATTGTACATTTATACTTGAATTTTAAATTTGACTCTAAGGCAAAAGCAATCTGCAAGGTTTTCATTAAAATATGACTTTGAGAGGTTTCGTTGATTTTTTTCAAATGTGCATTCAGTTTCTCCTGACTTTTGTAACATTATCTCTTCAGTAGGTCATGGTAGCCTGGCCAGGAAGGAGAATGGGAGGTTGCGTTTGAAGTCCAGTGAGGAGTAAACGTCTCCAGTTCCAGTACTCCAGTTTTGATTTGTCCCAGCAAAAGCCTGTTATTACTTTGGGTAAGCTTTCAAGAGAAAACCAGAAAACTCATTCACTCCTTAACAATGATGCCAGGCCTGGTGTTGGGTCCTAGAGAAACAAATCTCGAGCAAAGCATGGTCAAAAACAAATAAAATAATGTTCAAAGCATTTACAACAATTCGTGTTGTGTAAGCACGTTAGCTCCTGGGCCTGTAATCAGTGGCTTCCTAACTCGCTGCATGTGCCATCCCCACGGTGGCCTCAATGTGGCAAGGAATCCTGTGATTAACTGGTACGGAAAAGGCAGCGACAGAAGCCAATCTAATTTTAAACCCTTTAAATGGCAGCAAGACATTGAAGCACAACAAATAACAACCAATCAGAGGTTTTTTCATTAACCACTCTTGCTGGGAGGAAATGGTAACTCTTAAGAAAGAATAGAAACCCTTTTGGGCCTAAAGTAGTTATTCTGCTGTAGATCCCAGGCCTGCAAAGCCGGAGGGATGACCACACAGGAGGAGGAAGAGCAATTCAAAACCGGGCTCCTCTGTGCAAGCGGATCATGCTCAGAGTAACAAGTATTTTCTTTGCTTTATTCCATGGGTGCTCTTGAGCCAAAGAGCAGAAGGGAACGGGTAAGCGAACAGTCGGGGTGGGAGGAAAGGCAGTTGTCCAAGATGGTGCCAATGAGTGATTTGGGGGAATTTAAGAAAGGGGAATATTACGGCCGGTTTTTCCAACTAAGTCCCTAAATCAAGTTTGCTGAGACATCATTGGCAATTTTGTGCTCACATCCAAAAGGATCTGAAAAGCAACTACAAAAGAAGCCAGTTGCCCCATTTCCTTTCTTTTTCTAAGTAACAATAGCTTTCTATCTTTTGATGTGCTGATTTCAGAAAAAAAATTTCCTCTTATAACTCATGTTTTGTTGCTAGTAGCAATTGATTGCACAAAAGACCAAGTTCATTAACACACATGCACACCACACACACAAACACTGCTGTTTTGAAACATTTGATCATTTTTATGTTAATTTTTATAGTAGGAAGAATTTTACCTACTTCTCAACTCCATTGAATTTTTCAAAAATGGTTTCTTTTATGTCTTGCAATCAATTCTAAGGAAAAGTAGTTCAGAGAATTGGGAGAATACAACTGAGCTCAATTCTTTTCTTTTTTTCTTTCTTTCCTGTTTTTTCTGTTTGTTTTTTTGCTATCAAATGCTATTTAGACCTTGCCCTGAATTAGCACAAGTCCAGAGGTTCACACTAAAAATTTACAACTTTACAGCTTCCTTATTCCTTTTAGAATAGAGCTTCCCTCTGCTAAGCAAACAAACAAAACAAATAAAAAAGCCCCAAAACAAAAAACTATATACTAGCCCAATAAAACCAACAGTAGCCCTTTTCCTGTTAATCTTCTGAAGTTGGTAATGCTCTTGGTCTTAGCACAGAGCAATTAAACACTTTCTTTCCCATTATGTGGGAGGGAGGTGGAACTAAGCCCCCCATTTGGTTCCCTTGTCCAGGAGTGTCTTAAAGAAAATCACCTGTGTTGAAATCGATGGGCTACAGCCTCTTAACTGATTTCACCCCCTCTGGACCTGTTCCCTTACTCTCTGCCCTGCTAAGATCTACGGAGTATTCAACACTCTCCATTTTCCTCTTAACTTTTCAGCGCTGTCTGGCCAACCCCCTTCTCCATCAGGCACCCGGGTAAAGAGATCCCTGACCTTTGCTTAAAAGCTGCAGTCAGTTATCACCACCATGTTTGGACTTTCTCGCTGATGGATTGTGTGACATCCATACATCAGAATGCATGCAGATGTGAACTTCTCGCAGTAGGATGACATTTTTGGACATTATAGAGGTTCATGATGTGTTAAGTAGAAAAGTGGGTTACAAAAGTGATTCGATTGGATTTTTATAACTGTCTATGAATAAAAAGGCCTGAAGGCAGATATAACCCTATACTTATGGAATATCTTTGGGAAAGAGGTTCTATTTTGCCCTTGATCACTATTTTTCAAAAGTTTTTAAATTTACACATAAAAGTGTGTAATATAATAAAATCGATTTTTGATTATTTCTAAGTATATTGAAACATTTACCAAGAAAGTATAGGCTACAAAATAACACAGTATCAATACAACAATGTATTCCAAATGAAGAATTATAACATCATACCAGGGCTCTATGAACATTACCCCTAACCTTCAGGATAGTTCTACAAAGTAGATATTACTCTTACTATTTTTCCCATTTTACAGAAAACTGAGACCAATAAAGTCTATAAACTTGTTCAAACCACAGCTAGAAAGTTGTGAAATTGAATCAAGATGGTCAGTTGGTGAAAATACCTCATCATACTTAAAATGAGGAAACACCAATGAACTTTTGGGTCTAGTGAGAAGGTCTGGCTGTGAATGACCAGTGAGGTTTATTGATATAGTAAAACTTTTCTACAGGACAGTGTCTCTTCCCTCCTCAAAATCTCCTGGATGAGAAAGATAACGGCATGAACACATTTAAAACATGAAGCAGATAAAAGTGCATCCTTTCATTTACTCACACTTCCCTATACATTATGTAGGCACTGGATATGTGCATGAGAACCAAAAGGATTTTAAATACATTTCTATTTTGGTATTTAATGTTGCTTTGTTAATTTTAGGGGACAAGCATAGGAGGAAGAAGAACCTAGAGAGAGGATAATGTATGGGATAAAGAAGGGGGAAAAAAAGGAAAATATAAGAGAAGTAAGAAGAAAGAAGATTCATGAAAAACAAAAGTGATCCAGTCTATTTCCTAGGCCCATCTTTTGAACTGAACCAATTTATAAACCAGAAATCTTAAAGTAATTAGGGAAAGAAGACTTGGAAATGATTATGGAAGAAGGAATCACAGACCTAGAATAAGTAAACAACTTGATATAAGGAAACTTACAAAACAGTGATGTGCTGGCAAATGTTTAACAACAGGCTTTCAGGAAGGAAAAAAACAAAACAAAACCCAAAACCAACATTTGTTAACTTGCCAATGCCTATAGAGTGAATTCTATCACTATCAACCTTTATGAAAGGGGAATTGGGAAGGCAAACATATTGTTGGTCCTTGTGAATCAATACTGACTGGTTGAAGCTTCTTCCCACTTTATTATGTTATTGAAAAATGAATCAATAGCATAATAATACATTTTAAGTTCATTCTGTGGGATTAGAATTTATCATCACTGGAGACAGATATTAGACTTAAAATTTACCTTCGCATACCTTTTCTTCATAGAACGTATAGAACAACAATTTAAACAAGACTGTTGCATGCAGATATCTACAAACATTTATGAAAACAGTGCATTTTTAGAGTAACAGCAAAAGTCTTGAGCAAGTTGGAATTTTTTTTTTTTTTTTCAGTGCTGGAGATTGAACCCAGGGAATCATGTTTGCAAGGCAAGCGCTCTACCAACCGAGCTATATACCCAGAACTGGAAGCATTATTTTTGATATCCAACTCCTATATACTACCATTTTCTTTTTTCTGGCGGGTCTCACTCCATGATCTATGCCTGAGGTTGTACTGTAAAGGAATTGCAGACAAGGAAATCAGCAATGAAGTGAACTCATTGGCAACTAAGTTCACACTTGCTGACTCTAGCATAGTAAGTGATCAATTAATGATGGTGTCTCCTAAAACGTACACACACACACACACAAGTACACACACCTTCTCCTGCCCACTTGGCTTATGTCTTCTTACAGCAGGTCTGTGGTCATAATCCCCAAACCGGGCCACTCAAGGCTCCTATCATAGCAGCTGCCTTTGTTCTCACTTCTGAGTACAAGTGACTTCTTCACCTTTGCATATGATTTAGTGTCCCGGCTCCTTGTGTATCTTCTCTCTCCCAGTGAACAGGTAAGGTTTGTGTTTACTTTGGGAAAGGCTTATCCCCATTTCACAAATTAGAAAAAATGAGACTGACGTAGATCATTGGATTTACCCAAAAGTTCACAGGATGGAGTTACTAGAACTGATAACCACTAGGGCGGATAACTTTTAAGACAGAATTAAAAAATGTGGGCTTTGTGGCTACACAGAGACCTGCCTGCAGGATTACAGTTGGGCACTGGGAATGGTGCTTTCTAGAAACGTAGCAAAGATGAGTGTTCCTTTTGCTATGGTGACTTCAGTTGGCCTCAGACTTTTATTTTTGAAAAAAAAAAAAAAAAAGAATAGGGTAGGAGGGATGAGGAGGGATGAACAGAATTTGGGGGGAGGGCTGCTGTTGGCCTTTTGCTATGTGAGAGGTGAGTGCAGGTTATACATCCATCTCATTTATATTTCATAGAAGTCTGCCCTGTGCCAGTCTCTGAGCCAGGGGCTGAGATGCACATTGAACAGGAGGGACATGGCTCCTGCCTTCACAGAGCAGACTTGGGAACAACCGAACATACCCCCGTGAAACCACTAAACTTTGTGCAGTGAGAATAAACTAAAAGCCTACAGAGTTAAATCAATAGCTTATGGAAATGATAAATCTACTATGAGAAGTTCCTGGGAAGATTCTAGGGCAAACTGGCTGCTAGGGTTTGGTTGTAGTTTATTCTCTAAGGGTTCCCGTGTAGGAAGCCTGGTCCTCAGCAGATCAGTGTGGAGGTGGTGGAACCTTTAAGAGGTGGGGCCTTGTGGGAGCTAATTAAGTCCCTGGGGACTTTGACCTTGGAAGGAATTAAGGCTGGTCTCACAGAGTTAGTGAGTTACTGTGAGAACAAACTGTTATAAAAGAGCATGCCTGAGCCCTGAATCTCTTTGGCTTCCTGTCTCACCATGTGATTGCTTCCACATGCACTCCCACCATGATGCTGTCAGCCATGAGGACCTACCAGAGGCTGAATGGATGGAACCACTGGATTTTGAACTTTCAGCCTCCAAAACTGTGAGCTAACTAAACCTCTTTTCTTTACAAATTATCCAGCCTCAGGTATTTTGTTATAGCAACAGAAAACAGACTAATATAGTAGTCTTATGCTTAAAACTGATAACTTTTAGATTTTTTAATAAGCTTTGTTTAATAAGTGTGTGTGAGGGTTTGGAACAAATATCAATTGAATGCCCACTAAATTCCACTGCCTCACTCAGTCCCTACAGTGATGCCATGACATCAGTACTATCATCTCTGTTAAGGAAGAGGAGGTAGTAACTAAGTGCAACAAATTCACTAGTCCAGATCAACATAGCTATTAAATGGCAAGGGTCAAACCTGAGTGTATGTCAAACTTGTCCACTATGCCACACCTCCTCCTTTGCCTAAATCTTGGTCTTTAGGATTTGTTTCTCTGGAATGCCGTTGAGAGGGAGCCTGTAACGTGGTCTAACCAGACTGCTGTTTTTCTTTCCCCACACACCCAGGCTGATAGGAGAGATACATGGAGGAAAATAGCCCAGCTCCTCACCACCACTGGAAGCTGTTCCATCCTTTGTATTTTAATCATCAAGACAGGTGGCAACAAAACCCACCCCTGCCACTGTTATGAACACTAACTTCTCTCTCCAGAACAGTGTGTTACCTAAGGCTTCAGTTTGAGCTGGTGTCAGCGTTGAGACACACTTTATCAGAAACAAGAAAGAAGGATTGATTTCAGAATAAGATAAACATTTACCAGAAATGAAAACTCTCCCTCATGGTAGTAGCTGTGGAGAGATGCTATCTCCCTCCTCCCAACCCCCAGAGCTTGGAGCCATAAGGAAATTACAGCTCTGACTTTTTCATGACACCGGCTCACAGAGAGCCCCTAGCGTATTTCCCTTGGATGTGGTCCACCCCAGTAGCTTTACCACCCTGTCACAGGGGGAGGCAATTCCCAGCAGTACTGCCCCAAATTCCATAAATACTCCCGACTCCACCTGGGCTGGACACATAGGTTATGCGTGGAAGTTAAGTGTAGGGAAAGCCTCTGTAATTGGTGATATTTAAATATATGTTCTGAACACTCATGGGTGTTCTCTCTCTGTCTCTCAAGGACAGACACACATACACAGAAACTTCTTCACTTCATCAGGCTTCTTTCAAAAAAGAAATAAAAGAGACTGTTTTGTAGGTAAATTTTTACATTTTTTTCTTAAGGAGTCTCTTGTAGATTATCAATAAGGTTCCATTTTTAGTAAGTGTACTCAAATTATTGAGATAATTCTAAAATTATAAATGCAACCCACTTCCAAACCAAGAGTAGAATCATCTCTTGTTACTTACCAGTGTAATTAAAATATAACTTGATTTGAAAATGGTTCTGAACCTTCTTCAAATGTTCTGTTTGTCTGAGCAGTTAGATTTTAAGTTGTTTGGGGAAGGTATTCTCTATTTTTTTCTTTATGGAGTGTTACTTGTTTGATTTTTATTTAGAAAAGAACTATTAAAAATAAGTGCTTTGATTTATTATTATTTAAGATTCTTCAAGGGAAATGTATATTTATCTAGGTTGGATAAAACTAGAGTCGGAATTAGTAGTTAACTAGATTTAAATGAACTGACAGTAAATTTTAAATCAAAAAATATCCCCAAAACAGAGCATACCGCTTAAAAGAAATACAAGGCCAAAAATTTTATCTGAAAGCAATCATTTAACTATGGAACAAAAAATGTCATCATCTAGTCTCAATTAAGTGACATGCCTGGATCATCTCAAATCCTGCAACACTGCCAGCCCAGCAATTGTTAAGTCCCATGGGGAAAGAATATGTGTGGGCTTAGAGTTTGGATTTAAAAAAGGAGTTAAGTGTCTGATAAAAATGGCCTGACAGAATAATTTGTTAATTAAAATTATTCTATTATTTATCTAAAATAACTGTGGGTGCTTGCATGAAGCAGAGTTTATGTTCATTCTCCTCCTCTCCTCTTTTCAAAATAGGAGAATGTTTTGTTTCATGTGCTGTGTGTTTTAGCATCAGGATATTGGGGTTAAATAAATTAATTGTATCTTCGCAGCGCTGACGTGAATAGTCTTTTTAGGAATAACTTGTTGAAGGAGGGATGGCTTTTTTTTCTTTTACCACCCACATTATGTTATGAGTAGCACAGGGTATTTAAATGCTTTGGCACAGAACAGGAATAAAGAGCTGATCTTGAAAATACCATTATCATTATTTATTTTGAAATTGACACTCTGCTCTATTTTAAGGCTTACACCCAGTTTTATCTGTGCGTCTCAGATAATCCAACACACGCATGAGAACCGGCCCCAAATGTCCTTCTTTCTTCACCCCTCTCCCTGAATCTTTCCATTTAATTTTTTTGAGGGAAAAAATAAAAGGTGAAGAAAACATGAGTTCAGAAAAAGACATCAACTGAGGAATTTTGTTTATTATGATTGGACAGCTGCTATTGGCCTAGTGGGATCATTTTATGTTTTATTTTGATTGAGGAGATATCACTTTGCCAACCATAATTTTTACAATTCAGCTTTTCAGTCAAAATGAAATGACCTTTAGATTTTCTTTTCTTCTTTTTTTTTTCCCCAGCAGATGGTTGTTCCCTAAAAGTGTCATTATCTGGCAGATAATTATTTTATTGCCTTAAAAGTGACCAAGTTGATGTTTCATTTAATAGACTCTTCTTTTTGTTCTCTCTTGGCCGACACCCACATATTGGTGAAATATGTTCAATCTAATAGTATGAAAAAGTCTTTCGGGGGAAAACTTTGGCCTTGGTCTTGGGGATCATGCTACTGATATGTATTTATCAAAAATTTTACTTTTGAATTAAGGAGTTTCTTCAAGAATATACTCTAAGAAATGTTGACCACACATCAGGCCCACTGACCTCCAAACTTCAGCCTGATGCTTGATGTGGGTAGGGGCTCTATCATAGTCACCTCTGATTCCCAGTACCTGGTACCTAATAAAAACCCACTACATTTGGATTTAAATTGAAATGCTGACCCTTTTACCTGTCTCATGACTACTGATGCTTTTGGAGGATTGGCATGCTTTAGAGATTCTGGAATGGATTAATAGAGTGAGCCTTTAAAAGTTCTGAACTGTGCAGCTGAGTTTTATCTTGATGGGCTTTGTCAAGTTTAGAGTAGACACTTCCCCAAACAGAGAACTCATAAGGACATTAGGACGGCTGTCTTTCCTGAGTGACAGTCTGAAGACATGGGGATTCCATTTTTATTGGCCATATGCTCTTAATTCTTGAAGTGCTAAGGGACACATGCGGCATCTTATGCGTGACTATTTTAGGACAAGGTCTGGTTTAAGGATAATAAATAGAAATAGCGCCACAAGTGAATTCTGGCAATGATACACCGGCATCTTTGCAAAAGGAATATTCGTGCCTAGAGTAGTTCCAGGAGAAGTGGTGACAGACATTCCATTTATTGTCCAGATTTCCGAAGAGGGAAGGGCAGGGTTTTGAAGGTCAATGGGCCATCTCCCAGGACTGCATGTATTAGGGGTTAAGGAAAACTCTCATTGCAGCTAAGTTTCATTCCATTAAATACAAGGGTGTTAAATTGCACCTGAGTCTCCTGAAATTAGGGTACATTCTCAAACATCCAGTTTGGAAGATCAGAACTCTTCAGTTCACATCTGTAATTTGGATAGACGAAGATATTTCATCTATGTACGGGGTTTCAAAAAGTTGAGTGATTGCTTCTAGCTCCTTCCCTTGAGAATTCCCATATTTCTGAACCTAACTCTGACCCCTGCGGTATCTCTGTTAATACTCCCAATTTAGGAGATTGCATTTTAATGTTTTTTTTTTCTTTTTTTCTTTTATGACATTTGTTCCCTTAACTAAAATGTGTCATCTTCTTCGCTTAGTTCATAGAGTTAAAAGCACGTCTCTGAAGCCAGATCCCCTGAGTTCTCAGCTTCTTCAATGACAGACTCTCTGACCATGGGCGAGTTGTTCATTTCAGTACCTCATTTCCCTTTTCTGGAAAATTCGAAAGACAGTATATTCAACTTGAAAGGTGTTATGAGGATTAAAGAAGCTAAGTTATTTCATTAGAACAGTGTGTGGGTCATAGTTAGTGCTTGCTAAATAAATGCTGTTCCTGGCCCAGAGCATTCATTCAACAAATACTGGTTGAATGAACCATTATTAGCCAAAGCATATCTTACTGCTGAGGCTACTCCAATTTTGGACATTTGTAAGTTCTTTTGAGGATAAGAATGTTCATTTGAAGATGGTTTGATAGTGTAGCTACTTTCATATTTGATAGTGTGAATCACTGTCTTTCTATAAGAAGCAAATATGCTCTCTCTTTCATCTGACTCCAGTCAAAATGGCAATTATCAAGAATACCAGTAATGATAAATGTTGGCAAGGATGTGGGGGAAAAGGTTCACATTGCTGGTGGAACTGCAAATTGCACTTCCGAGATTCCTCAGAAAACGTCAAATGGAACCACCATTTGACCCAGTTATCCCACTCCTGAGCATATACTCAAAGGACTTAAAATCAGCATACTGTAGTGATGCAGCCACATCAATGTTCACAGCAGCTCAATTCACAATTGCTAAGCTATGGAACCAACCCAGATGCCCTTTAATAGATGAACAGATAAAGAAAATGTGATATATATACACAATGGAATATTACTGAACCATAAAGAAGAATGAAATTATGGCATTTTTCCAGTTAATGGATGGAACTGGAAGCTATCATGCTAAGTGAAATAAGCCAATCCCAAAAAACCAAAGACTGAATGAATGTTCTCTCTGATATGTGGATACTGACTCACAATGGGGTGGGGAGGAGTGGAAGTTCACCAGATTGGACAGGAGGGGATGGGGGAAGTGTGGAGGATGGGCATGGGAAAGACAGTAGAATGAATTGGCCATAACTTTCTTATTTTCATATATGAATACGTGACCAGTATAACTCCATATTATGTACAACCACAAGAATGGGAAGTTCTATTCCATGTATGTATGTTATGTCAAAGTATTTTCTACTGTCATGTATAACTAAAAAGAACAAATTAAAAAAATAAAGATACTCTCCTGTGTGGTCTTCTTTTTGCATTATCTATAAATTTGTGAAAGCCTGCTCAGGAGCTGTGGATTGGTGGTGTTAGTTAAGAGTCCACACCATGGTACTGGGCCAAGCCTGTCTGCCCAGTTCCTAGTTCTGTCCCCCGCTACCTCATTGTAGCACCTCCAGCCAGGCCCAGTGTGCTCTCTTTGGGCCTGGATTTCAGGAAAATTAGAAACAGTTTTCACTAAAGTGGGATCTCTGGTGGGAGATGGTCTTCCCAGACTTAAGACACAGCAGTTAATTTTGCCAACAGTGGAGGATGCACACTAAGGTTTAAAACAAAGAACAATTAGCACATGTATTAGCTCGGATTTTGTTTATACTTTGGTGCCAACTGTACTCATTTGTTTGAAAAGAGATCTCTTGCATTTACTTGAGTCATAGAGCCTGGTAGAGAGAGATCAGGTCTTTAAATTTCTACAGTTTTGGTCTTTTAGATTACAGCAAGACTCTACTTTCTCATCAGGGCTTTTACGAAGTGACTCTTATAATCATCGCTGAGTCTCAAACAATTAATCTTTGCAATTGAACAGTAAACTTCAACAAATGCCAAGTTTTCATTGTGTGTGTTAGCTCCTAGTTCTTCAAAAAAATCATATAGTCTTTGACAACAGTAAGTCCTTATCAAACCAAATTAGCATGTGCTGAAATGTATTTAAGCTTGTAAGTTTTTTAGTGTTGAAAAAAAAATCTTCCAATAGGGGTTTACTAAATCAAATCAAATACTCAAAATGTAGTAAGATGAAAAAGGAAATTTTCTCATTCCCATTTCACTCCTCTGAGATCACCACTGCTAATTGTTGCCATCCTTTTCTGTGCTCAGACTAACACATACCAAGAAATAGTGTGGGCTTTTTAAAAAAATAATAATTAAATCATATCATGTCTATATAATGCAGCTTGTCCTTGTCTTCTCTTGCCCCCCCCACCCCCTGCCAGTAGTGGTGATTTAACCCAGGGGTGCTCTACCACTGAGCTACATTCTGAACCCATTTTGTTTTTTCATTTTGAGATGGGGGTCTACCTAAGTTTCCCAGGCTGACCTTGAACTTGTGAGCCTCCTGCCTCAGCCTCCAGAGTTGTTAGGATTACTGGTGTGCACTACTGCACCTGGTCTGGTTTATTCCTTTCATTTCACAACATTCAGAGAACCTTCCCAAGTTATCACATGAAAATGTCCACATCCATCCTTTTTAACGTTTACATAGAATTCTATTGCATGGGTTTACTGTGAATTATTTAGTTCCCCCTCCACATGATGGACATTTAAGTTATCTCTAATTATTTACTATTACAAATAATGCCACAATAATCATCTGTATACTATCTCCACACATGTATGTGGTTTTTTATGCATTTCTAGGGGAGAGTGGCAGGTCATAAGGTCATAATATTTTGGAAATATTACTAATGTACTTTTTCTCTCCTTCCTGTCTCTCCCTCATTCCAGCAGCTAGGGTCTTCTATGTCCCCTGAAACTGTTTCAGTTCCAAGATCAGAGAGAGAAGAAAAGAGATATAGTCCTTATGTCTTCAGATTCCAAAAGCTCATATTCTTAGGAAAATGAAGAGAACTCCTAACAAGGACAATGTGTGGGGGACACATCACAGATGACCACAGACTTCGGTTGTAGGTTAGAAAAAATTTCTCTGGCATGGTGGAGAAGGAGGCGGGAGGAGGGGAAGTGAGGACAGAGGACATAGTTTTAAGGTTCAAATCATGGGCCAAGCCCTATTTTTCCCAGATTATAATATTGGAGAGGAAGACAGCTCCAAGAAGTGGAGCCCAGGACAGGCAACAGGATCCCAGAGAGGAAATGCTTTGTGTCATACAGAGACAAGTCTGCCTGGAAACAACCCGGCCAAGATTCCAAGGTTCCACCTTGGCAGGGGAATGGCAGGATTATTCCCAGACCCTCACTTGTGGCACAAAAGCAGGAGAAAAAGTTGCTGGACATGCCACTAGGAATAAGGGCCATCTCATTATTGACCTGCCTGGGAGAATAGCTGAGGACATCCTTGGAGGATGTCCATGTAGATGGGTGACTAATTTGAATATCGTGTACCTTTCCCTCCTCCCTGACATTTTGACATGACTTAGAAAGACTCCAGGGAAAAAGGAATCCTGAATTGGTTGAGATTAAATTTCTGTTATTGAGCAAAATGTCTGAAATTGGTTCACAAGATTTTTTTTCTTGGCTTGTTGCTTTATTTATTTATTTGCAGTGCTGGGGATTGAACCCAGGACCTCAAGCATGTTACACAAGTGCCCTACCACAGAGCATACCCCAGCCCTGGCTCCTGAGGTTTCTATCTAGTCCGTGGGGTGTGTTCATCTAACGTGTTTTTATAGCTGTGACAGTGTTTTCTCCCCCACAAAGATTTCTACCAAATTGTACTCCCACTGATAATATATGAGAGTGCCCCTTTGTTAACATCCCGGCTAACACAAGACGCTATCAATTTTTTGAAAATCAAATTTTTTTTGCAATTTTTTATCTTATTTAATAAGATAAAATGCTATCTTGTCACTTTGTATCTCCCTGGTCGTTGGTGAGCCCATTTTTATGTTTATGGATTATCTATGTTTGTTCTTTTGTGGAATGCTCAGATAGGTCATTTTATTCTTTCATTTCGTTTGATGATGTATTTTCATCTCCCTCTTAAAAAGTAGCTACTGCTTAATGATCTTCTCAGGGGGATGATCTTTCTACCTGTCTTCAGACAAATATACTTGATGTTTCTGTGATCCCTTTAAAGCTTAATATGACTCACAGGTCAAACTGTGAGTCACTCAAGTTGTATGTTTGCAGATGGTCCGACCCTTGGAAATGGTTTACTTTAAAGGTAGGAAACTGTATTCAAAGGATGCCCATCAGTGACAGCATCCATCACAGTTCAGATCTATTTTCTCCTCCCTTCTGTCCAGTATGCCCCATTCCGTTTCTTAGCTCTCTTGCTGTTTAATAAGCTCTGAGAATTAGACAGTTTGAAGAGCTGCGAGCTGTTCAAATAGAGGCCAGGTTGTTAGTCGTTACCATCTGAAAGCTGCTTTGATGGTCCCTGTAAAGTGAACTCGTGGGCACCCACCGCATGGTTGGCATCCTTGGAGCAGTCCCAGCAGGATCAAAGCCTGCCCGTTGCGTTGAGGCGGCTCCCCGAGGACAGTGTTGAAGCCTCCTGGCAGGCCCTCTGTGCCCGCCTCACAGTGCCACTACCTGGGCCTGCCGCTGCAGAACACCACTACCTGTCCTGGGTCCACGGATTAAAGAGGGCTTTCAGTGTTCAGGCCCATTCTCTGGCAGCTGGGATTCCAAGTGTACTTACAAACTATAACCAACTCTATTAATTTTAAAATGAAGCAATAATACCACTGCTTTACTCTCTCTAACACTGTTCCTTTGTCTCTTCTGGGCTGATGCGTTAAAATGTTATGTAAGGGGGTACCCGGATGGGCAGCCAGGAGCCAAGAGCTGCCTGCTTATCAGAACTGATGTCAGCCAAACTCTGCCTAATGCTCACCAGGACAGTGAAGAGCACACATTTATTGTCTTCCAAACACTTTCATTTGTGTTGCCTGTAAGATCTCATTTTCTTTTTCCTTTTTTAATTTTTTCAGATGTTGAAGGACCTTTATTTTATTCATTTCTTTATATGCAGTGCTGAGAATCGAACCCAGTACCTCACACATGCTAGGCAAGTGCCCCATCACTGAGCCACAACCCCAGACCCAAGATCTCATTTTCTTACTTACCCTGGTAAATGCCCAGCATTTGGGATAGAAAACAGCCTGTCTAATTAAAGTGACTGTGATCATTTGGGTAAAGAATAAATCCCAAGCATTTTATAAAGGTGTTTTAGAATATTTTTGAAAACATTGAATATAAAGTAAAAATTTTGAGCCATTCATTTATCATTCTCAATTCAGAAGGCAGAAAGGGTAGAAGGTTCCATTGTGGCAGATGCCCCACTTGGTATTTTGGTCTGCCATTTTGTCACAGTTAGGAATTGTTCTTTGGGGACAGTCAGACAAGGGTATCCTCCTCTTATGCTACCTGAGAATACTGATTTCTCTCACGGGAGTCCAAGTTCTTTTTAGCAGGCTCGAACGATACAAAGTAGGACTCAAAAACGAACAGAACGGGCCCCCACAGCTTAGGCAACTAAATCTTCAGACATAACAAAGTCTGTGCTAGACTTTCATTTTTTATCAGTCTGGGGACAGGAGCTAGATAAGCAGGGGAAAATCCAAAGATAAAGGAACTCTCCCAAGTACAGGCTGTGGGAGGTAATTTTCTAGAATGACGACTTGGAGTACTGTGGATTTGTGAAGTAAGACCTCGCCTTCATGTGGCTATTGTGACATTCTTGTGGAAAAATGAAAACATAGCGCACTGTGTATACCACGGCATATTTAACAGGGACAAGTAAGGGCTTCAAAGCTCAGTGGGATGGTTGGAGGCCGTGCACCCTGCAGGTGTGTAGTGAGCAGCAAGCTCACTGGGTTCCTGGAAATGAATGTAGGAAAACACAGAGCAGGCGTGTTGACTTCCTGCACACAGTTAGTGCTGAATTCATGGGTGGAAGCAGAGAAGCAGGCTGCCTTCTGACACCTACTGGGTGAAATTCCTTTTAGTGCAGAGGAGACTGAACATGGAGATGCTAGATGGTGCCTGCGCTGGTGGGAGTAGCCTGTGCCTTGCTCTTTGGTCTCAGTGCTGACTCCTGGGTCTTCCAGTCACTTTTCACACTTTATTGATCCAAGTCGTACTTGTTGATTATCACATCTGATGCCCCTAAAAATACTGTGAGACCGCTAGAGTCATGGTGGTGTCCTCACTTAAAGGTGGGAAAATGAGACCCAGAGGAGTAGGAGGACTTGTTGAGCTCCACAGAAGAGACCACGTGAGAGCCGAGCCCCGATTGAAACCAAGTCCCAAATTCCTTCTGTGACCTGTGTTCCATGTATATACCAGTTGGCTCCACTGATGTCCAACTTTCAGCGGGTTCCATGGACTTCAGAACAAAACCACACAGCCCCTCCACCCCCACCCCAGAAAAAGAACTTCATGCATTTTGAAATTTTAAATTAGTAAAATATATTCATCATAGAGTTAGAAAAGTAAGAAAAAAAAGGGAAGGAAATCACTATCACTTATAATTTTACTACATGATAACTGTCCATATTTTGTGAGCTGTCTTGCTGCCTTGATGGGGCAAATACTCCAAGTCTGTACATGTTTTCACTTTTTAAAATACAAAAATGAGATTATTTGTATTGAATGGGGTTTTTTAAAATTCACCTATGACACTGAGAAAAATCTTTCAAAGTCAGCGTTACACTCTATGATGTATGTGCTTCCACAACTGCCTACTCTTCCATTCTATAGGCAGAAGAATATATTTTGTTTTACCTCTGTTTCCAAGTTTGCTCAATCATAAACAATGCTACAATGACTATTTTAGCAATTAAATATTTGCCCACCTCATTATTTTCTTGAGATTAGTTTCTAGAATCAGAACTGCCAAGTCAGAGTGTGTGTGTGCTTTTCCAGTTCCTGTGGCCACCCGGAAGTCCGGTAAGGGGAGGACCTGGTTCGCTTTCTGCCCCTTTCGGCAGAACTCGGCTTTACAATTAACACTGACTCCAGATAACTTCATATAGCTGCACAGGGAGGCGGCCGGCACAGAGGACTGAAAGAAACTCCTTCCCTCCTTGCATTTGATTTATAAGCAAAATAAGCACAACATAGTCTTTGTCTATGTAACTAACCCCACCAGATCACTACTGTAACCAAACAAGATCCATAAGAGGGAACATCAAGGAAGATTGCACTCAATCCACACTTCAAAGGCTCTAAGGAAGCACCACCAAGGGAAAGTCTAATCCAACAGTGGCCCATGGCCATATACCTTCTCCTATAATCCCTTCGTTTTTTACAAGTTAAGTAGGGTTAAGCCAGGTCAGCACTTGGGAAAAGGTCCTCTAAAGAAATCCTAAGTACCACATAAAGTGTTGTTCATGATTGTGTAAATGTCAATCCTGTGCAAACAAGCATGTGTAGCACTTTCCAAAATACCTACTTCATAGTGGAGAAAATTCCAGCTCCTGGAACATTGCTGATGAATACAGAGCATAGGAACTAATTGGGAATGAGCTCTGGTTTGTTAGATTTCTTGGAAAGCGGGAGAATCAATTGAGCACCTGATGGCTCCGGATGGTGAATTAACCACCACAGTCTCTGCTTCAGAAAGATCATCCATTTTTAACTTTTGCAAGATGGTTCAAGAAAGTACCAGGGACATCCAGCTGGGATGATCACATTGCACTTTCAGGCTGTCAACAAAAGCAAATGGAAGAGCCCATGCAATTCTCTAAGCCCTTTGAGGAAAAAGAAAAACATGGAGGAAAAGACATTGGGGGCAGGTGACTGGAAGTGGAATCTTCCATAGTCTCTGCCTGCTCAAAATGTGCACCAAATAACACCTACGTCTTCTCCTTCACCCACAAACTTCTAGAGAATGTGAAAGTGGCATCAGGTGGGTGGGAAGGAAAACAGTGCAAGGAAATAACCTTTTGAATATCTAAAGGGTCCATTGCGATGAGTCACACCAGAGGGCTGTTTAGAGGTGCAGGGTGTGACTCCTTTGTTGTGTGGGAGGAGCTGGGTTTTTTTTACAGCGCTCTTTATTATGCAAATGAATCCCATTTTTAAAAAAATAAGAACTGTGATCCCCAAAGTACTATGAATTGAAACTAAAACGAATTAAAAAAAAAAAAAACTTACCTTAAAGGTTGGCCATAAATTAAAAGCACATTTTTCTAATAGTTCCCATCTGGAAGTAGAAAAGTCTCAGGGACTTTTAACAAATGTAGGTGCATCATCCCAGTTGACTGATAACTGATGGGTTCAAAACAAAATGTAGCAAGTAGTGGAGAGCTAATGTATACTAGAAAGATTTTTTTTAAAAAAATTGTAAGTCTGGTATCATTCACTTAATGGTATTATCGACTTTATTCCTACTAAAATTACTAGGATGAATTAATAGTCAAAGCAAGTAAAGTTGGATACTGTTTTTCAACCATGTTTTTACAACTTATGTATACAATACATGACATTTTTTTTTAACATGGGAAGGTGTTTCCTGTCACTTAATTTATGGTGCCGAATATTGTTCAATAAGTTTCTATGAATAAATAATAAAAATGAGTGAAGAGCAGGTATGAAAGAACCAACTGTAGCGAAGTGAGGATTAGCAATGAAATGCTTGGGGTGGAGATTTAGTTTCCAACAGGCAAAAGAAATGTTTATCAATGGAACTTTTGGGAACAGGGCCATTAACGCATTCATTTGTCCTTTCAACATTTCTTGAACGTCAATAATGTGACACATGTTATCCTAGATCACTGTCTCTGTCCTCAGGGAGGTTAGTGTCCTCAGGAAACCTGTGACATGGACAAGGATCTTCTCCAGCACAGAATTTCTCCAACTATGGAGGTATTTCAGTTTCTAGTTTAATCATCTTGTTCTCCTATTGAGTCCCAGAAAATAAGTGAATTTGCTTTTGGAGGGGAAAGAGAGAGAGAGAAAGATAAAGACAGACAGACTTCTGATGGGTTGAGGTCATTCTACCTTTTAAAATCCTTTCCCAGTGGCTTTAGGAATATATATAATATATATAGAAGAAATGGATGATCAACTGGCCTTGAATAGCTTCTGGGAGACAAGTCTTGGGATGCGCCATAATAAGCCGAATCTTCTGCCGCCATCTAAGACAATCAGGCTACCCTCTTCCAATCGATGTGGTGATGTCCTTAAGGCACTCAAGAGTGCTAATCCTTGTTCCCCAGCAAAATTCCAAAATGGCTCAGCTAACTCCCTAAATTCCTCTTAGGTGTTTAGCAGGAAAAAGACTTATTTTCTTTATTTCCTGTCCTCAACAGCTGGAGGGAGTTGAGTAAGCTTTTAAAGCATAGTAGATCTTCTAAGGAGATGACTTACCCAGAATTTTAAAGGCTCTGTCATTTTCTAGACCAGAAAACTATTAAGAAAATGGGATATATTTTATGACACTAATGATTTATCTTGCTTAACGTTGCTGTTTCTGCTTCCCAGGAGGAAAAAAAATGCTGTGGAGAAATAAACTAACAATAAGGGCAAGACTACTAGCCTAATGTGAATTGCTGTGAAATGTTCCTCTACTGCTCTGTGGATAAGATGTCTTAAAATAAGTAATTTGATACCAGCAAGCAGGCCCAGCAGGCCAGGGTGGTGCAACAGACTGACGACTGTGCACAGGTGTGGGTGGCTCCGCAGACCAGTGACTTCAGACCCAGTGCCCCCACGGAGGGACCCTACTGATGCGATTCCATTTGTGGTGTCTTGCTGGAATGGCAGGTTAGACACGTGAAATTTTGGCCTGTATTCCTCTTGAAAAAAATATTTTTCTAATGCCCCAAATATCAAATTTATTTTCACAAGTGAACTCCTAGGAGAAATGAGGAAATGGGCTATAAATTCCTTTTTTTTTTTTTTTTGGAGTATCCGCTAGTGACTCTGTTCTGTTTGTTTTAGGTTTGAGCTTGCAGTAGGTCCTTCGGTCTGCTGAAGGACCCCAGGTAACTTGTCACTGTGCATTTAAAAGCTGACATGCCACCGGGGGTTAACATTCAGCTGTGGGGCCTGAAAGCCAACAAATATGAGATAACAGGAAGAGGCTGCTCTGACAGTGAAATAACTCAACTTCATTTCAATTGACAGAGAAAAAAATAAATTTATCCATCAAGGAGAATCTAAATGGCTTCATTAAACCACTGATTTTTATAAATTCCTTCTACTTCTGCATCATCCTCCCCCGCCCCCCGCCACCCCCTGTTTACAATTAGATTTCTTTCTCTGTAACACACAATTCACTTTTGATCTTAAGCCTTCATGTTCCAGACCATAAGGCTTCCTCTTGTTTTTCATTTTTACTCTGTATCTTTGACTTTTATGCTTAGAAAGAATCTAAGTTTTCCTTCCTAAAATACATTTCCTAACTTCAAATGGATTTCATTCCCCTTTCTTTAAAGATGCAATCTGTAGCCAGGCACAGTGGCTCATGCCTGTAATCCCAGTGGCTCCAGAGGCTGAGACAGGAGGATAGCAAGTTCAAAGTCAGCCTCAGCAACTTAGCAAGACCCTAAGCCACTTAGCAAGACCTGGTATCTAAATAAAATATGAAAAAGGCTGGGGGTGTGGCTCAGTGGTTAAACACCCCTGGGTTCAATCCCCAGGACCAGAAAAAAAGCAATCTATGCTTGTGTTCTGCCCCCTCCCTGCACCCGGCACCCATTCTTTCTGCTCAAACACATTACCAACTGCCTTCAGAGCAGAGGATTAAGGGGTTGGTGGAGAAACCCCAGGGACAACACTTCACATGATGTGAAGGTACATTTGCCATTGATGGCACCGCAAGACAGAGAGCCCACTTTATATGGAAACCTCATTCTCTTAATGTGGAGTAACATTTCCCACAAAGAATCACCCTAGGACTATCTCTGAGTACCCTACAGGATTTTTGCCCAGAGCTGCTACCGTGTTTAACTTAATATCAACTCTGCCCCAAACTCCACTGGTTCTCCCAAGTTCTTGACTCCGTTGTCCTGCATCCCTTGCTGCCCATCCTGAGAAGAATGGACCTCCTGTCCCTTTGAGCAGAGCCTTTCCTTGTCACGCCCTGCTGCAGCCTGACTCAGTTTTCCTTCTCATCCTGCTGTGCCTTGCAGACAAACTGAACGGTGTTCTTTCCACACCCTCCTTCCACTGCCACCTTCACCTTCCGGGGAATTACCCTGAATGGCAGGCACTTCCAACGCTCTCCCCTGGGCCGTGAACTTCTGGGGTCTCCTCTTCCTAAGAACCTCTGGCAGGGAACACCAGTGTCTTTTGGACTACTTTGCCTATGTTACTTAGAAATAGATAACGTATTTATTCAAACTAGATAATTGTTTAAAGGGCAACTTGCAACTTTTACTATATTTTTGCAATGTTTCTCAGGGTCTCATGGGAAAAAAAAAATGAGACAGAAAGGGATGAGCTGGCCAAAGCTAGAGAGTTATGAGAAGCCCCTTAGGACTGGCTGGGGGTTTGGCTTATACCCCTGCTGAGGGGAAATACTGGCCATTCTATTTGAGAGATGCAGAGTGATTTCCCCAGTTCCAGTTCCATCTCCAGGAGTCAGGGGCACTGCCTTTGGGGTGACAATAGGTCTCACTGAAAGATTTTCCTAGTGTAGATATGTGATGCTTCTTTGCTTATGGAGAGTTGTTCAGTGTTCCAGAACTTTCTTCTGCTGTTGTTGAAGGGGAACTCTAATGGAGGGTGGGGGTAGAAGGAAGGAGACTGAGGTTACTCCATTACTGGCTAAAGGCTTCACTGGATGTGACTGCTATATACACCTTCAAAGACTAGAGTAACCAGAAAACACGGAAGAAGTAGATAAAGTTCCACAAGCAACCTTGGGTGGATCCCATGGTAAGCAATCATCAGGAAAATGGAAACGGAATTCACCAAATAAGGAGGAAAGGAAGCAAGGAGAGAGAATGCGCACCTCAGGAATAAAGCTGAAAACTGCCCCACATTTAATTCTAAGGTTTCTAGAACTGAGTTGAAAATTTTCTTATCAATTGTGCATAGGTCAGTTGAACCAAGAGTGAGAGGTAGACTCTTACTCTTTCTCAGGAGTCCATTTGATTCTATTTTTCTTTTTTAAACAGAAGTCAGCAGGGCAGGAGGGTTTCGATGGGCACCTGGGTAGGAAGGAGGTGTTATCAGAATGTAGAAACGACACAGTGACCTCTAACTGACCAACTTATGCCACTGTGGGGGAATCAGGACAGTTAACCAGGGAACTCTTGGTGCAAGGGAATTTATGAGGAATGGCAGGTGCTCGGTGCTATTTATAGCAGGGACACGCCTTTTCTAATTGGGTGCATCATCCAGGGCAGCATGGAATTCTTCAGCAGCAGAGGTGGCGTGGCGAAAGGCAGGGAGGATGGTGTAAGAGTCCCTCAGGCATGAGGGACGCCCTGCGGATGGGCAGACGTCCGGGGGCACAGCACCAAAAACTGCGTGCCTTTTTCAATACACCAGAGGCATCTATGGGACTTCCCAGAAATGTCGGAGGATGGGAGAACATTGAGCTAAGAAGGAAATGGAGGCAGTTAAGAATTTGTGCTTCCCCCAACATCCTATCTGTACGCGTAGGCTGTTGGATTGGAGGAGACTGGATTATGCACAGTTAAGAAGTTAACATTCACTGGGTCAAACGTGTTGAGGAGATGGATGACTGTTCTTGATTCTCAGATCCCTTGGGAACTTCTGCTTCAGGTCATGAGAAAGATACGGTCACGAGGGAGCTCTGCTGGTTCGCTTTTTTGTATAGTTCCTTGCGCCCTTTTACAATGATACTGACTTCTGTTTTGAGATTAGTGTGATTCTGAGAAAACTGATTGTGCCTGAATCTACTGATTCTAGGGTAGACCACATGACCCATGTTAACCTAATCCGGCATTCTAAGAATAGTTTGCAGTAACTGTTAAGGTTTGAGCATGTATTTTAAGCTACCCGATTTAAGCCGTTCAAATAGATTAAATCTCATATATATTCCCAGAAATGTTGGAACATAACAGATTAATGACATTAATGAGGAATTTTGTTACTCAAGGTATGGTTGCAGCCACTTTAGCACCATGAGGTAAGCCAAGTTTTAGGAAGAAAACAGAGCTATATAATTGAATATCTTGATTAAGGTTCATCTAGTGCCTACCTTCCCTGTGGCATTTTTAATTACAAAGGAAGTGAATTCTCCCTTGTGGTTTAAACATGTAGAGTGAAATTTTCTACTTCTTATTATTGAAAGTAGTCTCACTAGTAAAGCAGTAAAGTACTGACGAACATCCCCAGTATCATTCTCAACACAGTGTAAGAAGTTCTGCTTCCTCAAAGAGGCAAGAAAAATGCCCATGATACTAGGAAATTGGGCAAAGTTGAGAAAAGTCTTCCTCCTGGAAGACCCCATAACTGGAAAGAATCCCATAAACCACAATCGTTGGAATCTCAGATGACTTCATTCTAGACTAAGCAACCAGGGAACAGAGAGCACGACTATAGTATTATTTGTAAATAAGCATTCAATGGTTGACATTTTATGATTTGATTGAAATGCTTAATATATTTTGATAAATTAACACAGTACCAATTTTTTAGGAAAATGTAATCAGGAAAGAAATAATTTAGTTCAAGAAGTTCTTTGAGTCAATGGCAGGATCAGATAGCTCAGGGGCTTTCAGTAAGTGTTTACTGAGGACCACAGTGTGCCAGAGACCTGCTCTCATAGCACTTAGAGTTCAGTCCAGAGAAGGCAAATGTGAGTGTTCATAAATTGGTTGTGGTTACCTGGCAGACTTTATTGAGAAAAAGTCCCAGCTTGTGTCCTGATTCAGACAGGCAGAGCTGCTGAACCCAGGTTCACCTGAAGCCTGGGCTGTCTCTGTAACCCATTAGGAACATCTGCTGTGGACACAGGAAGGGTCACCATGGCATCAGTACTCATTCATGTTGTCCCTGGCTAAGGGCATAGGACCAAGGGGTCGGGTCTGAGTCCCATGTACTTTCTACTAAGCCACTCTGGTAATAAAGGTTCAGATCTCACGTGCTAACAGCACTGTGCCCAAAAGCATAATAATTTGTCCATGGAAATATTTTTGCACCTAAAAACTAGATTCCAGAAAGACTTTCGATGAAAATCATAAAATAACAAGCTACAAGAATATAAGAAAATCCTCCTGAAAAAGAAATATTATGTATTGTCTTTCTTTTGCTGTGTCTTAGAGAAAAACTGCCTGTTGGAATTTATGAGTGGAGATACTTGAATTTTCCAATGACCTCAGAAAATGATGAGCCTGGGTCAATATGATAAATATGGGCAAAGCAAACCCAGAGTTGGTTGGATCTGATGATTTTGCACATGAGAATTTTTGAAAGGCAGTTTGATGAATCCAAATTTCCTGAAGATCACATTTTCTCTAGTGGGACTTGGCCCAAGAACACAGTTCAAAATGGTTAGTGCGGATGGAGAAAAGAAAGGGTATTTTAGTGTTCTCTTGTCTCTAATTTAATCCCCAAATGTGAGTCCTGTACCCCCAGCACAGTTAAATGCCTTCTGTAGCATGATGAAGGGTGGAAGGAGGGAATTCAACCTGCCAGAGCCACACAGATTTATACCTCATAATAGCTACCAATGCACCACAGTAAAATTTTACGTTTCAGCTAAATTACTAATGACTTTCAGGCCCGTGCCAGAAATTTTCGAGTAGCTTATAAAGGGAGATGAGAGAATGCAAAGTCAAGCATTCTTAAGAGTAGTGTGTGTGTGTGTGTGTGTGTGTGTGTGCGCGTGCGCTTGTGTGTCCGTGTGCGCATGCATGTGGGTATGTTTTTCATTTGGGATTATGGGACACGTGCTCATCATTTTTCACCAACTTGATTAAATGTAATTAGGTTCTGGCAAACTGCCCTGCCCCTCTCTGGGACGCTGGGGGTGTCTCTGCGTTTTCACATGGGTTATCTGCAGGAGGTTAGATCTGGAGTTGGCTTTGTAGCCTTGTGCATTTACTCCAGGGGTGGCCACATTTTTTTGACATATTGGGCTTCACAGTGATTTACAGATTAAGGCTCTGGCCTGAACGGGGGCCAGCAGGGCTGCTGTTCTCTCTCGCTGACACATCTCGCTACTTGGAACCAGTGGCTCTTTGCTTACCCTCTCATTATAGTTCTTAGACCACATTTCCTTTTGGCGCAGAGCACTTGGTTATTTTGACGATGTGCTGGATTCGCCTCCTGCCTCTACCCCCTGCTGACTTGAGAAAATGACCACAGTGGAGGGACGCAGGTGAGGAGGAGGGAGGGCTGCACTGACCACCCGCCCTGCCCCCACTCCCAGAAAGTCGGAGAATCGCTTTAGGAGAAGCCTCGAAGTGCCAGGCCAGCTTTGCTCACGTTGATGGAGTCCACCGACCCCTCATTCTCTGTTTTCCTCCCTTTTCTACTGCACAATCTTTAGAGACCTTACGAAGCTCACAGCGTCCTGGATGGGAAGGGCAGGACGCCTGGCTTGTCGTTTTTTGTTTTGTTTTTGTGTTTTGATACTGGGGATTGAACCCAGGGGCTCTTAACTGCTGAACCCTCTCCCCAGCACTTTTTCATATTTTTTTTTTAATTTTGAGATAGGGTCTCACTAAATTACCTAGGGTTTTGCTAAGTTGCCGAGGCTGCCTTTGGATTCTCCATCCTCCTGCCTCAGCCTCCAGAGCCACTGGGATTACGGGAGTGCTCCCCCATACCCAGCTTTTTATGTTAAGGATCTGGACCACTTTTTTCAACCACCCCAGGATGTCCTTCATTAATACACAGCCCCTGCACTCTGATAGTGACCCCATGTGGCTGTTTACCCCCACTGACTTTGCAAATGTAACAAAAGTCAAAAATTCAAATACAGTTAAGATTATTCTAAGATAAAAGCAAAAACAATTAAGACATGAGTATAATAATGATTTTTTAAAGAGCGTAAAGCCCAATGTTCACAGAAGTCAATTTATCTCTTGATTTTTGTACTTGTATTTTAGTAGGGATTGCCCACATATTAGTTGTTCTTTCCTATCTCTTTTACAAAATATTGACCTAATAAGAACCACTTTTTGGACTCTTTCAAATTCTCATACTTCAGACTTTGTACTTATTGGTATGCTTGTGCTGCTGGATCGTTTTTATGGATTTCTGTTGTATCTTTCTACTTTTAAAATTAAGGAAGCACCCAAGTTATTTGGGTGCAGTACTTTTCCACAGTCAAGGACCCAATTCTGGTGTGTATGAGAACCCAGTGAAATGTACAAGCCACGCAGGACTGATTTCCATAGGGGTTGGTATTATTAGCTTAAGACACAGTTGAAAGTTATTAAATCCTGGTAACTTATGAATGCATTTCAATAATCGTTCTTTAGATATTTTACATTTTCTCCGAATATGCTTTTAAGAACAGCCACCTTATCTTTTCTAATGAGGCTCTGCCATACCTTACAAATGAGAAAATCAAGACTTGGACAGGTAAATGTGCCTATTAATCAGCTCATTCAAGTGATCACGTCTAGGGCTTGAATCCAGACCTGTGTCAGTTCAGTATTCTTTCCAGTTCACTGTATTGAACTTAATTAAATCATGTAGCTAGCATGACAGGTTACATAAATCATGAACGTAAAAGAGATTTTCATTTTAAATGTAATTTAATTGGATAGGAGGCAAGGAGAAGCA
The DNA here is from genome assembly GCF_902686445.1 of Sciurus carolinensis. Classification (NCBI taxonomy): domain Eukaryota; kingdom Metazoa; phylum Chordata; class Mammalia; order Rodentia; family Sciuridae; genus Sciurus; species Sciurus carolinensis. The sequence continues at coordinate 20,694,494 of NC_062222.1, read as the reverse complement.
AGGAAGTCAAGTACTCCCTAACGCATTTCCAGGTTAATGTTAAAGCATTTATTTGAAAAGCTGGGTCAGCCTCAGCCTGCATTCTCCTTTCCCTAGTGTTCCAAGTGTTCCATTCCTTGCTCTCCTTTTCGGAACATTCCTGTTCTGGAAGCAGCAGGAGAATTGTAGCATCTTGCCCCAAACCTGGCAGACAAACTGTGTTTGCCCTGCTGCGAAGGAACCAGGGCTGCTGTGTCAAGGTCCATGTCTTCGTGGGGGTACGTTACTGGACTGTGTGGTTCTGCTCCTGCAGTTTACTCAGCTGGTTTGGCTTTGGCAGACAGGCCTGGGAGACCTTCCTTCAAACCACCACCTCAGCCGCTCTGGGTTTCTTTTGAAACATCCCCAGACTTGGCCCAGAGGCAGGACTGAGTGGTCCCAGGGTGTTCAGATGTCTTCCCAAACTCCCAGAAAATACTAGTGGAGGGACCCAAAGGCCAGGGATGGTGTTAGATTCCACTTGGCTCCAAATGCTAAATCCCTGAAGATAGCTAAGTAGGACTCCTGCTTTTCCTCTTTGCTGCTAAGGATTGAACCCAGGACCTCGTGCATGCAGGCATGTGTTGTACCACTGAATGACTTGTGCTTTGCATGTCAATCATCTGCAAGGAAGAAGGAACAGAGGGCCATCTCTGACTCTTGGAGACTCATCAGAGTGACTCGGTGACATTGCACAGTGTGGGCTGTGTGGAAGTTACACAGCATCCTGTGAAGCCAGGAACTCCTAGTCATTACCTGAATACAGTGATGCATGAGGCATGATCTCATATTTTTCTCCTTTCCATTCCTTTCTTCTCTAGTAATATGAGCTTCTTTTTGTGGTACAATATTACCTGTAGCCCACTTTCACAGCTATTATTGTATTATTCTATTTTTACATCCAGACTTCTGTGCCTCAAACACATAGAGAAGAGATGGAAAAATCAAGACCCAGCATCTATGATCATGAATAGCAATCACGTCAACCTCTGATTCCTAGGTCAGCTTTCCTTCCATTACCCTACGTCGCTGTCTACAGGATGGGGAATGGCCACATCTAAGATGAATTTATGTTCCGTGTTAGTCAGCTTTGTATTGCTGTGACTGAAACACCTGCCAAGAACAAGTTAGAGGAGAAAAAATTTACTTTGGTTCATGGTTCCAGAGGTTCCGTCCACGGTGGGCCAACTCCATTGCTTTGGGCCTAAGATGAGGCAAAACATCATGGCAGAAGGGCATGGCAGAGAAGTGTTGCTCACCTCCTGGTGGCCAGGAAGCAGAGAGAAAGGGGGAAGGAAGGGACCTCAAGGAAGACGCTCCTTCCAGGGCATGCCCCCAGTGACCCACCTCCTCCAGCCCTGCTCCATCTGCTTATGGTCACCACCCAGTTAGTCCATTCAAACCAGGATGGACTGATTAGGTTAGTGCTCTCACGATCCAATCTTTTCACCCTGAACATTCCTGCATCAATACAGGAGGTTTTGGGGGGCCGTTCACATGCAAACCATAACCTGCTCTGAGAACACCATCTTTAATGTAACTGTGGTACAGCTGGCAGGGAGGCCTCTGAGCAACCTGCCGTGGAGTCTGGTTACGTTGTTTCACCCCTTATCGATTGCTTTTTTTCATTAAGGCAAAATAAATTAAAATAAAGGCAAAGTCTAATTTTCTAACCTGTAAGCAATCAAAGCCTTCAGATGGCCTATTCACTTCCTGTAGCCGCTACAGCAAATTATCACACGCTTGGTGGGTTTAAAGCAAATGGAAATTTATTCTCTCACCATTTTGGAGGCTAGAAAACTGAAACGAGGTTTCTACTAGGCAGTGCTTCCTCCTAAGGCTCTAGGGAAGGACCCTTTCCTGTCTCTTCCAGCTTCTGGATGCACTAGAGTGCCTTGGCTTATGGCAGTATCATTCCAATCTCTGTCTCTTTTGTCACATGCCCTTTCCCCCTGGGTGTCTGTGTTTGCTTCCCCTTCTCTTCTCATAGAAGGTTGTGTCATTGGACTAGGTCCCTCCCTAACCCAGTACGGTCTCATGATCCTTAACTGAATTGCATCTGCAAATACCCCTTTCCAGATAATGTCTCGCTTCTTTATGGGTGTGCCATTTTGGGGTTCAGCATTTAACCCATTCTGGGTGATTAGGAAAACGTGCTTTGTACACCTATAGTGTAGGGCTGAGAAGTACTGGGTCAGCATAATCAGAGGCAGATGATGGGGTACGGTGAGGTCATGCAGCTCAGGTGACATTGATGCTTTATATGGGAATATTTTCTGAAGGAAATCAATCTGACCTTCTCTAGTGGAGAGATAGAGAGAGGAGGATGTGCATGGGAAGGAAAGGGGCACGGGATGGACCAGCATTCTCACTGGTGTGTCGCCCTGGACAGTTTCTGCTTCCCATTCCTCAGTGGTTGTAGCAGCCAGAGGGATCCTTCACTCCTTGGGGTTTCTTGGATATTCAGTGCCAGCAGAGAAGTCACTGGACAGAATTTTAGCTCAGAGACTCCTTGAACTTGCCCGAGCTCTTCATGAAAAAAACCCTTTCCTGGAATGTTTCCTTGCCTCTATCTCAGCATGGTGATCGGCAGGCTAATAAAGGATGCTGGTGACTTCAGAGATTCAGGAGAGAAGAGTGACAAGAATTTACATCAGTTTCTTTCTGACTCCAACCAGTACCCCTGTTACAATTGCCCATAAATAATAGCATAATATTAAAATTAAAAGACTCTTGGAGAGTTTTAAATTTAAGAGAAATACCAGAAGCACAATAAATAAAACCAAAAGTAATTAATGGGTTATGAGTTAAAGCTACTGAAAATATTATATATATTCACAGGAGTCAAATTTCCTGTGAGGAATGATAATAGGAGAAAGAACAGACTTTGATGTCTTGCCAAAAGCCACCAGTGTGGGGATCCAAGTCACTGTGATGTGGGCACCTGGCCTACAGATTTCAGAATTCTGTGTGGTTTCCCTCAACCAAATTTCTGAAGGAGCCAGCAGAAAGGGGTTGGGGTAGGAAATGTGTTATCTATAAAAGTAAACCACAAAAATAATTTCCAAGTGCCACTAACGGCCTCAATTTAGGCTATAAAAGCCAAGACATTTAGAATAAACTATTGTAACTCCATGCGAGTGTAACAGCACACATGGCCAGCGGCATGCTGGACCGGGTGGCCGAGTGTGCAAGATGTCGCCACAGGAGGGGCGGGTGAGAAGCCGAGCGGGTAGGAGGGGATGTGAGCCTGTGGGTTTTAAGATTTGCTCTGTCCTTTTGGCAACTTTACTTTTGAAGCTTAAATTTATTCTCACTCTGTAATTTGAATTGTATTGGGATTTGTCTGTTACATTATTCAGAAATATCTGTGGGTAAAAAGATATACGAATCTCTCTCTATATGTATTCATATATGTATATAAAAAGAGTAAAATTCATTTCAGAATGGCAGTCTGTTGGCTGGAGTACATCAAAGTTGAATACAACTGAAATCAGTCACTTATTGATGATTAGGCAGATCCAGTCTACTTTTGCTTTGGTACCAGGGATTGAACCCAGGGATGCTTAACCATTAAGCCACAGCCCCAGTCCTTTTTTATATTTTATTTAGACACAGGGTCTTGCTGAGTTGCTTAACCCTCGCTAAGTTGCTGAGGCTGGCTTTGGACTTGCGATCCTCCTGTCTCAGCCTCCAGAGGTGCTGGGATTACAGGAGTGCACCACCGCCACTGAAGACGACAGTAATTATTCGTAAAGGTTTCATCCAGAGATGTCCTTGCTTCAGATTGAAAAGAGGTGTGTGGGAAGAGATGGATGAATACATACGTTGCTCCATTCCATTAGCACAAGAGCAGCATTTTTATTTTTTAGCTTCTACTGCAAAATGACAGGGGTAGCCAAGGAGTTTTTCCTACAGGCTGTTACCTAGGTAGGGTGATTGGAATACATCAGGTTGGGATTACAGAGCAGGAAAGAAATGGCTAAAAGCAGGTTTGGCCACACAGAGATTTCATCGTCTTGTAAACCAAATTCTCTGGCAGGTAGACTTGAGGGCTGATTTTCTTCTTTTCTGTTCTTTCTTTTTTTAAATATTTTTTTTTTAGTTGTTGACGGACCTTTATTTATTTATATGTGGTGCTGAGAATCGATCCCAATGCCTCATATGTGCTGGGCAAGCGCTCTACCACTGAGCCACAACCCAGGCCCTTCCCTTCTTTTCTTGGTCAACTTTCCACCCTTGCCTGTGGATTGCAGGATGACTGTTCCAATTCTGGGCATTTCATCGTCACCAAAAACTGTGAAGTGATAAAGAAGACGTACTCCCTCCATGTCCTGCCTTTTAAAAGAGAGTAAGTTGTCTTCAGGCATCCCACAGTAAACCAACCCTTAGTTTTACAACTTGTACCAAAGTCCCAAACCCATGGAGTTGCCTCCCCTGGATTTATCCCAACTCATCTCCTGAACATGGGGAGGACCTCAGCCCTCCCTCAAACATACAGCTGCCTTATTGTGACCAAAACCCGGAGAGAATATCTGTTGTGGAGGCAACCATCAGTGTTTGCCACACAGGGAAAAATATTTAGAAAAAGCTTTCATCCGGAATTCCTTTGGATCCAGGGTAGTTAGTATTTTTCTCTTTGTACGTTCCTCATGTTCCTGTCCTAACCAATCTAAAATGACATCACTTTCTGTGAGTGAGGTCGGCCATCTCTCTAATCCAGGGATCTGCAAAACTTTCCTGTAAAGATACCTAAAGCTTTGCAGACCACCCACGTACCATCTCCGCCACCACCGCCATCCCTGCTTCCTCCACTCCTGCCTTTTCCCCTTCTTCTCCTTCTTTGCTTTCTCCTTTTTCTCTGGACTGCTTCTTCCTACCCTTCTCCCTCTTCCACCTCTTCCTTGCGGCTTCTTTCAACTTGTATAAAAAAATTCTTAGTTTAAGTCTGGGATCCTCTGACGGTGAGCTGGAGTTTGCCAACCTCCACTCTAGACAGAAAATGCACACAAAGGAAAACACCACGAAATGCATGGAATCTCCTGGATCCAGCTGTGGGGACTTGGAAGTGTGGCAGTGAACATGCATGCCCCTCGCTGGCCGTTAGCTGGGGGTTTTCCAGCAGCCAGGAGAGCAACCCTGGAGGAAAAGGCCAATGCCGCATTGAGGTCGGGGAATTCTGGCTGCCATGACTGTGTGGCCCAATGGGGTTGGGGAAGCCTGGGGGAATCTAGGGTATATACCAGTTTTTGAAATCTCAAGATATGTTCCCAGCAATTTTCATTTACTGCCAAGAGTGAGTGTAATAAAGAAAAGCTCATGTTCTCCCTTTTTAATTGAAGCATGTCTTATTCACATTTCTTTATCCAATTTCATAGGAAGCTTTTGATAACTTCCTAAAAAGGATTAATCATTTGGCTAATTAAAAAAAATTCCATTTATTTTTATTGGAAAGGAAGCTAATGCAAAAAAAAAAACTTGTATTAATGTGTATGTAAGTATAAATATGTATGATCTAAGTGTAGCAGTTAGAGGTAATTAATATATTTCAATAAGACTTTATAAATCTCAAAAATGATGACCAATAGATCTTTGATAAATAAGAGATGTCTTACTATCTTGAATATGATCTTCTTAGTTAAGGGTAGCCAGTCTTTCATAATTATGAAGAATGCTAAATCTGATAATTTTGATAATCCACTGTCAGCCTTAATTTGGCCTAATTTCTCCTCTAGTGTTATTATAGGCATATAAGGAGGTAAAATCAGTCTTAGGAAGAACCTGGGTACTGTTTGCTAAGCCATGAGTAAAAGACCTGTAGTGAGGTAAGCTGTGGAGCCAGGGCCACAGGATGGAAAGGAACCAGATGGAGAAAAGTTCTTACAGGGAGCTTCCCAAGCCAGCGGGACAAGTGTCCAGACAATTTAGAGGACTTTAAGGACTGCACTTCTTCAGAAATGAGTGGGGAAAAAATTTGAAAAATTCCCACGAACTGTTCTTTGGATGGCAAAAACGATCCCTAATGAGTGGTTTTCGTAAATTTCAGATATTGAGAAATGAACTTTAAGCACTGGAAGTGAGAGAAACCTGTTTTGTTTCAGGTCTTCTACTAACAGCTAAAGTTTCACAGGCTGTTTTACAGATGGTATTTCAAGCCCGGCAGGGATTATTATTATTATTTTTGAAGGGCCTAAATTACCAACTATTCTTAATGTCTGCCTGGAAGGGTTAAGGATGTTTTTTTTCACTTATTTGTTTGAGGTTCATGGAGAATTGAAGGAGAAAGTTCATTGTAAATCCTACTATTTACAAATTCCATGTTATTATATACTTAGGGGACCATTTTATTTAGAATTATTAATTTCCAATCAAGTTATATTTAGATAATTACCGAGCTCAGAAATACTAGTAAATAAGGGGCGAGGGTTGTGACTCAGTGGTAGAGCACTTGCCTGGCATGCGTGAGGCCCTGGGTTCGATTCTCAGCACCACATAAAAATAAATGAATAAATAAATACATACATACATGCATAAATACTTAAATAAATAGATAAATAAACGAAGGTCCATTTTATTTTAAAATTTAAAGAAAAGAAATATTAGCAAGTAAAATGGAAACACATTACAGACATAATTTATTACATGGAAGAATAAGAACAAAATCCATCCTGTAAGGATGAAAATAAATTTAATTTGAGGTTCAGAGGTGATCCACGTGATGTGCTAAGTTATGTGCTAAGTGGGTCACATGGTGACAGATCCCAGGATGGGATCCCACATCTGCCCCCTGAGTACTGGAGGGATGTAAATGCTGGTAGATAATACATGGATTTTCGGTGATTTACATAAGAAAATTCCTTCATGGTTTCAAGCTATAGGCTCTGTTTGTGACATTGCTGTATATTTGCTTTTAAAAAAAAATCTTAAATTTTTTTGCAGCATTGGAGAATGAAACTAGGGATACCAGTGAGCCACATCCCCAGTCCTTTTTTTTTTTTTTTAATTTTGAAAAAGGGTCTCTAAGTTGCCCGGTCCGGCCTTGAACTTGCAACACTCCTGCCTCAGCCTCCCAAGTCTCTGGAGTTACAGGCGTGCACCACTGTGCCCGACATGCTTTCACTTTTCTTGATGCTGTGTGTCCATCCCTAGCCTGCACCTTCTGACGGATGGGTCTTTGCCTGTGTAGACTCAGGAGATTGGCCCCAGAGTCCTCTGCCCCTTCTGCTCCATCCTGGCTGCTTTTGACTGTACCACAGTGACAGTGATTCATGGACATTTGCCTCAGAAATAACTGGCCAATAGAATTTTCTTCCGTATCTTGATAGAGAAAGAATTGGTGGTGAGCTATTAGTGAGTTTTTTCACATGAGACTACATCTAAGGATATACTAAAATTTTCAAAATAATGTTGTATAAGTCAAATAAAAAGAAACTATCTCTGATGTTTATTTCCTAAATTTGTTTTGTCATTGCTAAGTTTAGATTATTTTCTTTTGACAAAAAGTAAATTTACTGTATTATCTTGGACATGTCTACCAACCAAAGGTAAATATTTATGATAAACAATTGTGAATGAGTGTTGGCACGCTACAGAATCCTTATGTTATTTATACTCAAATGTCTAGAGCAAGCAGCTCCAACACACCCAGAGGATAATGCCTGGGAGTGATGGCATCTTTCCAAGAAGGAACGAGGACCTTTAGGCCTTTCTACAATCTACAGTGGTCCCTTCTCCCAGCAGCTTAAATTTCTGGTGTATTGGCTGATTTCTTCATGTGGACATTTTAATTTAATTCTCACATTTTTTTTTGTAAACAAATGGGGTGTGAATTGTTTCTCTGGTTGTACATGAAGTAGAGGCATACTATTTGTGTAATCATACATTTACATAGGGTAATGGTGTATGAGTCATTCTGTTATTTTTTCCTTCCCCCACCCCTCCCACCCCTCTTTTCCCTCTGTATAGTCCCTCCTTCCTCCATTCTTGCCCCCTCCCACTCCCCATTATGTGTCATCATCCACTTATCAGCGAGATCATTTGACCTTTGGTTTTTTGAGATTGGCTTATCTCACTTGGCATGATGTTCTCCAATTTCATCCATTTGCCTGCAAATACCATAATTTTATTATTCTTTATGGCTGAGTAATATTCCACTGTATATATATACCACAGTTTCTTTATCCATTCATCAATTGAAGGACATCTAGGTTGGTTCCACAATCTGGCTATGGTGAATTGAACAGCAATGAACATTGATGTGGCTGCATCACTGTAGTATGCTGATTTTAAGTCCTTTGGGTATAGGCCAAGTAGTGGGATAGCTGGGTCAAATGGTGGGTCCATTCCAAGTTTTCTAAGGAATCTCCACACTGCTTTCCAGAGTGGCTGCTCTAATTTGCAACCCCACCAGCAATGTATGAGTGTACCTTTCTCCTCACATCCTCGCCAACACCTATTGTTGCTTGTGTTCTTGATAATCGCCATTCTAATTGGGGTGAAATGGAATCTTAGGGTAGTTTTGATTTGCATTTCTCTTATTACTAGAGACGTTGAACATTTTTTTCATATATCTGTTGATTGCTTGTAGATCTTCTGTGAAGTGTCTGTTCATATCCTTAGACCATTTGTTGATTGGGTTATTTGTATTCTTCTTGTAGAACTTTTTGAGTTCTTTATAGATTCTGGAAATTAGTGCTCTATCTGAAGCATGAGTGGCAAAGATTTTCTCCCACTCTGTAGGCTCTCTCTTCACATTGCTGATAGTTTCCTTTGCTGAGAAAAAGCTATTTAGTTTGAATCTATCCCAATAATTGATTCTTGCTTTTATTTCTTGTGCTATGGGAGTCCTGTTAAGGAAGTCTGATCCTAAGCCAACATTTGAAGATTTGGACCTAATTTTTCTTCTATAAGATGCAGGGTCTCTGGTCTGATTCCAAGGTCCTTGATCCATTGTGAGTTGATTTTTGTGCAGGGTGAGAGATAGGGGTTTATTTTCATTCTGTTGCATATGGTTTTCCAGTTTTCCCAGCACCATTTGTTGAAGAGGCTATCTTTTCTCCACTTCATGTTTTTGCACCTTTGTCTAGTATGAGAAAACTGTATTTATTAGGTTTTGTGTCTGTGTCCTCTGTTCTGTACCATTGATCTACCTGTCTACTTTGGTACCAATAGCATGCCGTTTTTGTTACTATTGCTTTGTAGTATAGTTGAAGTTCTGGTATTGTGATACACCCTGTTTCACTCTTCCTGCTAAGGATTGCTTTAGCTGTTCTGGGTTTCTTGTTCTTCCAGATGAATTTCATGATTGCTTGCTCTATTTCTGTAAGATACGTCATTGGGATTTTAATTGGAATTGCATTGAATCTGTATAGCACTTTTGGTAGAACAACCATTTTGACAATATTAATTCTGCCTATCCAAGAACATGGGAGATCTTTCCATCTTCTAAGGTTTTCTTTAATTTCTTTCTTTAGTGTTCTGTAGTTCTCATTGTAGAGGTCTTTCACCTCTTTTGTGAGATTGATTCCCAAGTATTTTATTTTTTTCGAGGCTATTGTGAATGGGGTAGTTTTCCTAACTTCTCTTTCTGAGGATTCATCTCTTATGAATAAAAAAGCATTAGATTTATGAGCACTGAGATTATATCCTGCTACTTTACTGAATTCACTTATGAGTTCTAAAAGTTTTCTGGTGGAATTTCCCAGTTCCTCTAAATATATAATCATGTCATCAGCAAATAGGAATAGTTTGAGTTCTTCTTTTCCTATTTGTATCCCTTTAATTTCTTTGGTCTGTCTAATTGCTCAGGCTAGAGTTTCGAGGATGATGTTGTATAGAAGTGGTGAAAGACGGCATCCCTGTCTTGTTCTAGTTTTTAGGGGAAATGCTTTCAGTTTTTCACCATTTAGAATGATATTGGCCATGGGCTTAGGGTAGATGGCTTTTACAATGTTAAGGAATGTTCCCACTATCCCTATTTTTTTGTAAATCCTTTTAGCTTTTGTTTATCATGGAAGGATTTTATTTTGTCATCAAATCTGAAAGTAAGTTTTGCTGGGTATAAGATTCTTGGTTGGTATCTGTTTTCTTTCAGGGCTTGGTAAATGTTGTTCCAGGCCCTTCTAGCTTTTAGGGTCTGGTTTGAAAAATCTGATGATATCTGTGTTGGTTTCCCCCTGAATGTAATTTGATTTTTTTCTCTCACAGTCTTTAAAATTCTGTCTTTATTTTGTATGTTAGGTATTTTCATTATAATGTGCCCTGGTGTGGGTCTGTTGTAATTTTGTATATTTGGAGTCCTATAAACCTCTTGTACTTGATTTTCCATTTCATTCTTCAGATTTGGGAAATTTTCTGATATTTCGTTGAAGAGATTGTTCATTCCTTTGGTTTGTTTCTCTGTGCCTTCCTCAATCACAATAATTCTTAAATTTGGCCTTTTCATAATATCCCATAATTCTTGTAGATTCTGTTCATGATTTCTTACCATCTTCTCTATTTGGTCAACTTTGTTTTAAAGATTAAATATTTTGTCTTCAATGTCTGAGGTTCTGTCTTCCAGATGTTCTATCCTATTGGTTATGCTTTCTATGGAGTTTTTAACTTGGTTTATTGTTTCCTTCATTTCAAGGATTTCTGTTTATTTTTTTTTTTTCAGCATCTCTAACTCTTTATTGAAATGATCTTTGGCTTCCCGTATTTGGTCTTTTAACTGTTGAGTGGTGCGATCTTTCAAAGCCTGCATTTGCTCTTTCATGTCATTGTTTGCTTCTCTGATCATTTTAATTACGTACATTCTGAACTCCCTTTCTGACATTTTTTCTGCCATGCTGTCATTGGATATTATTGATGTAGCATCTAGGTTTGTTTGGGACATTTTCTTCCCTCATTTTCTCATATTGCTCAGGTATCTACCCCTCTATTAGTGAAACTCTGAGATATTGCAGATTTCCTCTGTTAACTTATAGTGTCCCTGTAGATTTCCAATAACTCACCTCCTAGCCTTCAATAGCCTTAAGTATTGGAGGAACTTGATAATGCAGTGCTCCACAAAGAAGCTACCTCTCTAGGGGTGGTGGCCTTCAGGTGGGGTATATTCCCTGCTAGTGGGCAGAGGCGCCTCCACTTGTTGACCGATGGTCAGCCAAAGGGGGAGTAGACTGTGGGCTGGGACATGGATGATCCGGACCTGTGTCTCTGGTTCTACCCCCCTGGTTGGAAAAACTTGCCTGGTGGGGAAGACTCACCTGGTGGGGAAGTTTCACTGGGCAGCTCTCCTCCGAGAAGTTCCTTTCCTTCCAGAACTACTGCCTGGGCTGGGCAGCCCTCCTCCAAGAAGCTGCCTGCAGTCTGTTCTTGCCTCCTGGGCCTGGGACCCTCGCTCTGTGCCAAAGCCTCTTGCTGAACGGCCCTCCTCTGCTACGTTCCCTGGGGACCAGACCTACTGCCTGGGCCTCGAACCCTCACTCTGCATTGACTCCTCTTGCTGTGCAGCCCTCCTCTGCAATGCTCCTGGTTGACTGGGTTCTCAACTCCAGAAGGGGAGTGTCACTGGTCCACTCTACTCCACGAAGTTCCCTGTGTTTTGGGACTACTGCCCCATCCGGGTAGCCCGACCAGTGGTAGAGACTCACCTGGCGGCTCTGAGTCGGTCCCGAGTCTCTTAATACCTCCTCTTCTTGACTCCTGAGTCCCGTCAAAGGGCCTCCAGTCTCCTGTAGGTGTCTCAGGAAGGGAGCTGCCCTTCCAGTGATGATGGCCACACCCTCAGGAATAATGCAAAATGCCTGCACCAGCCTCCAAAGAAGCTGGGGAGCCCCAGCGAGGTTGCGCGGAGTCAGCACGGAGGCAGGCGCAGTGTCCCTCAGCAGTAGCGGGGCAGGCGGGCAGACTTGGCGATGGCGTCTGACCTTGGCTTGGGGTCAGGTGGGCCAGCTAGCTCAACGCTCATACGGTTTTTTAGGAAAGAAGTTCCATGGTCTAAAATCTTTAGTTATTATTGAAGAGGAATAATTGATTTTTCCAGGATTAATATCTGTAAGAGTCTTCAATATCTTATTCTTTTTGCATGTATTCTGACTATAGGAGAGTAAGAAGCAAATATGCACAACCATGATTACGTGGGCGTCTATAAATTGTGTGTGTGTGTGTGTATGTGTGTGTGTCCACAGAACACAGCTGTGCTTAACACCACCATCTCAAGGACCTAGGATGCTGAAATATTGCTTATAGACGTTCAATCTTCTTATACTTTGGGATGAAACTGTAAGTAAAGCATTGTTTCACTTCCACACTGGCTCTGAGATGGGGACAGTTCCTCTACGGGCCCCCAGCTGCCCATTTTGGTGTAGCTCAAGAAAACTTGTATTTAATAATACCTATTATGTAGCAGGCAGTGACTTTAGAAAGATGAATGAGACGTGGCCCATGGGAAGCCATAGGTGTGTGACTAAATGATTAGAATTCAGTGTGTTAAGCAAAATGACATCAACCTAGTCAGGGAATCATGAGAAACTCTTCCCAGCCTAGAATGAAGGCTATGTTCTGGAGCTTCCTACAGAAGTTTTATGACAGAGCTTCATTTTAATGGAGAGATGGTAAATTTCTGTGGACAACGGGTCATAATTAGAACCAAACTTTTAATAAGCTCGCTTGTACAAAATGTACATTGCTAGGCCTATTATTCAACTGCAATGTGCTGAAGCGTTTTTTGTTTGTGTGTGTGTGTGTGTGTTTACTTTTTTTCTGCAGCTCCATCTTGCTATGTTGGATGATGCTATCATACAGTTAGTGGCCTATGATTGTGCCACTTGTTTAAAAATCAGACTTGAAAATGGGAAACCCTAGTAAATGTAAATAAAGTCATCTTCACAGTGCAAGTCAAGATTCTTACTCTATGAGTAAGACTGGAAAAGCCGCTAAATGACTTGTCCAAGGCCACACAGCCAGTGGGTGGTCAAACTGGCTTTAGAAATGAGAAATTTCTAATTCCTGGTCACAAATGAGTGGAGGAGTAAGTGATAGTTATGGCTGGCCATGAGGGAAACCTCAAGAGGGCTGGGTGATCGTTCCAAAGAGTGGGTATTTCCTGTACTTATTTCTATCTCCTAGGATTGAACATTGGGTGGTTATCCTACAATGATTGTTCACTGGCTTCACTTTTGCAAAAAGCATTTTTTCCAATGTCACTAAACATCCCTGGGAAAGCCTTGTCAGAAAGCACTGCAGGACATGGCCTTTTTAAAACTTCAGAAAATGTTTAGGTATTTCCAGCTTAAAATGGCAGCGAGTTGTGGGAGTTCTGGAACGGCACCCGACACAGGACCCAGGCCTTTGAGACGAGACCCAGGTTTGTGTTGTGACTCAGACACCCAGTAACCAGAGGTCACATAACTTCCTGGGAGCCGGTTTCTTCTGTAAGATGTAGGGGTTAGAAGTATCTGATTTCAGTGTTGTAAATTCTTAGGTAGTTATCAGATAAAAGAAAGTATTCACTTCTGACCCAGCTATCGCTCTCCTTAGTCTGGATCTAACCAGGGCATCTTTCCTGTATCAGTGTCGTAGAATCAATTTAGAGAGATGTTCACCGCTACTTCTCGATGAAAAAGAACTCGTATCGGCACGACTCATCTTACTAACTAGGAAGTGATTCCTTAAATCATAGGAATGTATTTTAGTTGTAAACTACCCGCTTCATGTTAATTGCAGTTTTTATGTCATGCTCTGACTAGGGTGTGCTGACTCATGGAGTAGAGCGGAAGGGGAAGTTAAGATAGGGTCCTCGTAATTATCCCAGAGAAATATTCATTGTTGGAATTAAAAAATAGAACTACAAGACCCACTTCCAAATGACACATGATGTAGAATCAAGTGGGAAACTTTCAAAGACACTACCCAATTGTCAATATGTAATCCAGAAACTGTAGAAGAAGAATTTTGCCTATTGAGATAAAACTGCTCTACATAGTAAGTGGCAGAGTCTTTACAACAATGCTATTATTATTATTATTATTATTATTATTATTATTATTATTATTATTTCTGCCTCACAGAGAGGAGGCTGAGACCCAGGGAGTCCAGGAGATTTGCCCAGGACCATTCTGTTAGAAGGTAGTGAAAAAAGAATTCAAACGTGGGTCTGCCCGACTGACTTCCAAGCTCAGTTCCTTGCCCCCCTCGGAATCCCCTGCCCTTGCACTTGAGGCGGCTGTGCCAGATGCAAGTGAAAACCCAGACGAAGTTATTTCAGCCTGTTCCCCCTCCCGCCCCCACTTAGAAGCCAGCCTTTTCTGCTTGCTTCTTCTGCCAAGGCTGTGTCTCCCTCAGATTGCTAGGCTGAGAAAGGACCACCCCTGATATGTTGACAAGAAATAAGCTTCTAATTTGCAACACTCCTTTATATGGCTTGTCAGCTCTGAGCTCCTACCAAAGAAGTATTTCACAACAGGCCTGGCCACCTTATCACATCCCCGGCAGAGCCAAGGCTGTCCTAGGCTGCGAGCCTTGGAAACCCTTATGGTGACAAGATCCTTGCTCTCTGTCTTAACGCCACCTGTGATTATTCCTTCCCTCTTCTTTTTTGTTCTCCTCCACTTCAAAGAAGTCTTATTATCTTCTATCATACCCCTGGGATCATGTGGCTTTGTGTTCTAATATAAAATAAATCACAATATTATCAGTTTATTGTTCTAGTTCACCCACTTAGGCACACATAAACAACACGAAGGGCAAATCTGGGCATTTCAGGTGGGTGTCATCCGGCCAACTATGAAAGGAATTTTATATTTGGTTCCTGTCCTGAGACTGTTTTGTGAAACGGGGATGAATCTTGTCTCTCAGCTTGAATGAGAGGTTTTGTTCTCTCCTTCTGCCCCTCTAAGGACTCCTGCTTCTCCTGTAAACTATCCAGTATGTGCCTGAAAAAGCTTAAGAGGGTTCGCAGGGTGGGAGACTTTTCATCAGAATTTATTACTGTTCAAAGCCTCCATAAAGGCTCTCATTTAACACTGGCCTTTGTATTTCTATCCATGAAAATTGTTCATACCATGACCAATCTGATACATTGTCAGTCTTCTTCATGGAATATTCCAGACAAGACCACAGTGAACCAACTCCTCAGTGGGAGGAAAAGGGGAAGATATTGGGGGCATCCCAAAAACTATAGTTTGCTTTAATCCTCTGTGGCATTTTGCATCCAGGTCAAAGATCCCTCAGGCCAGGACTAATGGAAACTCTGTTTTGACAGTTAAAAGAATAACTTGGATAGATGGTCCCCCACCATGTGGATTCTGACAATGAACCAAATCTTCAATGAGACTCAAGGAGAAGGGTAGATCTAAAATGTACAGTCTTTTGTCCTCGTGGAAAACCCAGCACCTGTCAATCACAATAGCCTATCTAAAGTGTTATATATGTATTTTTCTCTCATTTAACAAAAATCTTTCTTAGTATCTGAGGGAGTTGTGTTCTAAAAAAAGAGAACTGTATATGTCCGCATGCTCTTTATAATTCTGTAATTTAAAGCCTCTCGTTGTGGGTTAAAGACACACACGCATTCCACAATTGCCATCAATAGTATTTAAATCAACCCCAAATAGGGAAGAGAAAGGGCAGGAAGAAAACAAAAAGTTCTTAGGAATGGATAATTAATCCAAAGAAGAACTGGTTGTACATTAGTCTTAAAATACAATTTCTGTGACTTAGTGTGAGATGGACAAAAGCTTCCAGCTTAGGATTTGAGTTGAGAGCTGTAGGGATCGCCTCTTGGAGTATGCAGTCAATTCCTGCAAATACACTGAGGCCACAATTCTAATGACTTAAAGGTTGACAATAAAACCTTGAAAAAAATCTGCATTTTAAAAGCAAGCACTGTAAATCACGCACTAAAGGGGATAATGTGAACAAGAACTGGAATGTGGGGCCAGGGAGAGCCGGGGCATTATTTGTTTCAGGTTTTGCAAGTATCAGCTGTAACTGGAGGGTCCCAAGAATGCATCCTTTGAGTTGACAGCTTGTGTCCTGACCCCGTGTTTATAAGATCCTTTGGGGACCATTTTAATCTAGTCTCCCAGCACCTTAAAAGAAATTTGTTTCTATTACCCCAGTTGCAGTAGGAGTTGGTTGATAATTTAAGTTCATTCTGGTAAAAGGCTTGGCAGCTTTGAGTGATGAACTTTGTAAAAATCTTCCCTGTCCCTTCACCACCTCCAATCAACTTGCTAACGCTCACCAACTGGAAAAAAAAAAAAAAAAAAAATTCTGTATTACCCTAGCAGCTAGCTCCCTTTCGTGTAAGGCAACATTTACCGTCTATACTGAGGGGGTCAATGAATTGCATTGGGCCAGGGCTGAATCCTGACATTTTTTTTTTTTCCTGCCTAATGCCAAGTGGTGTCCACATAGAAGAGCTTAAAATGAACACAAAATTTCCCAATTTTTGATAGAAATTGTCAAGTATTATCTGACAAGGTGTTCAAGAGTGGCATGAAAAACAGTATTACTTAAAAAAAAAACACAATTTTGCTCATATACTGGAGGTAGGAGGAGAATATTATCTTATTTCTATTTACTAGGGTTGCATATTTTCAAGTATGTTTGTTGGTGATTTCTTTTTGTGTGAATGAATTTGAATGAATTTTCTATCTATTGAGCTGTTTATTATTATTATTATTATTATTATTATTTTTTGGTCTGCTTGGCCATCAATTACTTGCTGACTCACCTAGGTTGGGCAATACTTGTACTTTGTTTCTTGCTTCATGGAAGATGGTTGATGTGGCTGCCTTTGGCTTAGATGGGTGATCTGTCTGGCCGTACTGGTGCAGAAAAATCAGCAAGTATAGAACCATATAACTCAAAAATCTCAAGGGTGGAAACACACATTCTTTTCCTATCCTTCATATATTTTGTGATATGCCATTTAATCACAAAAATGTTCTCTTTAAACTGACCTCAATGGAGGAAATACTAAAAATAAAAATTGTGATCAAATAGACATTTTCTTTCTGATATTAATATCAGTAGTTCACAAAAACAAACCTATCTCAATTTTACAAAGCCAATTTCCCTGTGTTTCATATCATAAGACCATCTTTTATTTAGTTGATATTGGTAACTCTGTGGCCTCCTGTATGAGAAGGCATTTCTCCTGATCCAACACCCTGACTTAGTTGCTGTGTTAAATGCTTTTGTTCCTCCTCCTGCTTTTGCACATAGTGGTGTCTCGTGTGTCCAGGATCACCTGACAACTCTTGAATGTTATTTACTGTGACTAACTTTGTGTTCAAAGGCTTGTAGGCCAACCACAGTTAATGGTTTTGCCAAAGCTTCATTCAGAGGAAATTTCAGATTCTGAAAGATGCTTTCCTCCGGGTTATTTCTAAAAGTAAAAGAAAATGTCTATATCTAATATACATTACTGTAATCTATAACACTTTATATCAGTATGTGGGTTAACTCAATGAACCATTTCATTGAGAATGCTGACGACAAAACTAGTGTTATTCTTGTCTAACGAGGCTTTTCATCTTCAACTTTGATAAATAATTTTAGATCGCTTTAGACCTTCAGTATTGTTGTTCACGAAATCTTACAACAGACCCATGGAGAACATCAAGGTCAGAGACACAAGAAGGTATGGCGCTGGCTGCTTCTCCATTGCTATACTTAATCTTTTGAGGTGCAAATATTTATAGTGCTTTTATCAAGTTCTTTTTAAGGTACAACTAGCTCTATAACTTTAGTAGAAAACAGAACACATTTGTTCTTTTTTTTTTTCCCTAAATAAAATAAAATCTGTAGTGATACCACTCTCCAGAAGAAAATCCACGCTCAGGCATTTTGCTGGGTGGTTCTGAAGTACCTCAGCGGGGAGTCTAAGATGAGACATTCTACTCTGTGAAGATATGGGGAAACTTCTTGCTTTTGATGGATTGGAACTGTCAGTCTCAGGGCCTTGCACGTGGCTAACCTAGGTCATTAAAGTCAAGGGGCCTTGACAAATAGTGCATATTTACAAATAATAACACAAATTTGAGACAAATTTCATTCAAACATGAAAACATCTTACAATTTGTTTTAATATCTTAATTCCTGAACTCATCTTATTTTTACCCTTAAACAGGAGGAAAAAAAAGGAAACTTAAAAAGAAAGTTCCCTGCCACTAGAACGATTTGGATGTAGGTCTTAGCTCTTGTTCCCTTACCTGCGATTAGGTGATTCCTTCAGAATGGATTCAAGAAACATTGAAGCAACACCTTCTGGAAGCATTAACTAGCCATTTTTTGCAAGTCACTGTCTCTAAAATTTACATGAGAAACAAACAGATTTCTGGTGGAATGACTCTATCTCATTATTTCTCTCCAAAATTAAGGAAGAAAAACATTCACCAGTGCGTAGGTTATAAGTTTTGACAGTGATAGGTTATTCGTTTTGACTGTACTTTACCAGATCCAAATGGGCAGCTATTTCCACCTAGTTACCAGCTTAATCATGGTAACGGACTGTTTTGAATTTTTCCACTCAGTAGGCCCCATTCTTCCTGGTTTAGAGGAATCCTTCATTTTGTGACTCTTTGGGGGAGGTAGAATCCCTCACCTCCTCTGCTGAGAAACATGGACTAGAGTCACCCTGAGTGAGAAGGAACGTCAGCAAACCTCCTCTCCAGCCTTATGACCACAGCAGGTTGCTTAAATTCTCTCTGCCCCAGCCTCCTTAGCCATACACTGGAGAGTTCACGGAGTTACCAAGGGTGTGCCAGCACAGTAATGTCACGTGATTGCAACCTCCCCAAGCCTAGCACCAGGGGCTGAGGAGCCTGCAAGGTATGCCAGAGTCAGGTTGAACTGAGGGCACAAAGTCTCCTCAACTTCATTCTCTCAGGCACCTCAGGCACGCTTGCCTGGAATGATTGTCTTATCAGTAAGAATTCGGACTTTAAGAAAACAATTTTTATTAAGATGATACCTGTACATGGTTTAAATAATTCCACTGTTCTACATGTCTTACTGGAAAAAGTGTAACCTCCTGTCCACTCCGCACCCCCATTTTCCACTCCCCAGTGATGACCCCTTTCAACTCTTGTTAAAAAACACGCTTCGATGGCCACTTCTTGGCTTTGAGGTTGAAGAATTCTACCAGGGAAAATGAAGATTTAGCTCTTTTTCATCCACTCTTCTCACCACAGTGCCCACATCTTCCCAGCCTCCAAATATAGTTACACTTTTGGGTTATGTCTATATTGCATGTTCACATTATTATGACCATGTCAATATTTTCATGGTTGACCTGTGATATATACTATGACTACTTCCTCCTTCCTACTTTTGCAAAACTTTATGTCCAAAAGTTAATTAATTGTCAGTTTTCTCATCCCCTTGTTTTTCTGTACACTTATCATTAATTCATTCTCAATTTCTTCCTAATTTTCTAAGTCTCCTCTCAATATATGCAGGCATTGTAATTCATGAACTGCTTCTTTTGACTTGCTTCAATCAGAATAGGTGACTTCTCCCTGAACAGCTCTCATCCTGGGCTTTCCTCCACATCATCCTGGGGTTTCCCTTTCCCTTTCTCTTAAGTTCCCTGGATTTCTTATTTTCTTTCTTTTATTTGAGGTGGGGATACTGGGGATTAAATGCCAGGGCGCTGTACCCTGAGCTATACCCCCCAGCCCTTTTTATTTTATTTTCAGACTGGGTCTCGCTAAGTTGCCAAGGTTGGCCTTGAACTTGTGATCCTTTGACTTTAGCCTCCCAAGTGGCGGGGATTACTGGCATCACCACTACGCCTGACTAGCCTTATTTCCTTTTACATTCACACTCTTGTGGTAAAGCACTTCATGCAGTAACTTCCTGAAGAAAAGGTGTGTAGAAACAAACCTGAAATATTACTTCTAAAAATTTCTTCCATCTACCTCACATTAAAATTAACAATTTAGAAGTGTACAGAATAATTTCCCCCTTAGTCTTGAAACATTGTTCCTTGGACATGAAAAATGATGCTTTTAAAAATGATGAGGTTATCTTGATACCTACGCCAGACTTCATAAGAAAAAACTACAAACCATTTCTCTCATAAATACTAATGAAAATATCTTCAATAAAATATTAGCAAACTGAATCCGACAACACTCCCAAAAGATTAAATAATGTAACCAACTGGGATTTATCCCTGGAATGCACAAATTAATTGATGTGATATATCACATTAACAGAATGAAAGACAAAAACCACATGACCATCTTGACTGGAGTGGAAAAAGTATTTGACAAAGTCCAACATGCTTTTCTCATAAAAACTTTCAACAGTTTAGGTATAGAAGGAACATTCCTCAACACACTCAAGGCAATTTATGAAAAACCTAGCACTAAGCCGGGCACCTGTCATCTCAGACGCTCGGGAGGCTGAAGCAGGAGGATCACAGGTTCACAACCAGCCTCAACCACTTAGCAAGAAGAACCCAAGCAACTTAGTGAGACCCTGTCTCAAAATTAATTAACAAAACAAAACAAAAGCCCACCCACTAACATAATTGATGGAGAAAAATTGGAAACTCTTTTACTAAGATCTTGTTCAAGTCAAGAATGCCCACTCTTGCAATTTCTATGCAATGTGGGACTAGAGCAATCTGACAAGAAGAATAAAACGTATCCAAATTGGGAAGAAAAATGCAAAATTATTTTTATTTGTAAATGACAGGAAACTATATATTGAAATTCCCCAAAGTTTCCACAAAAATCTGTTAGAGTAAATAAATGAATTTAGTAGATTTGTAGGATAAAGATAGACGTACAGTTTTATTTTTTGCAAGTAGTTTGTCTTTGAATTCCCACACTGATTGCAAATAATGCTTTATCATATACCAGTTTCTTGTGATTCATTGTGTAGTCCTTAACCTCTATTTTAATTTCTATAATTCCATGTGTTTTTAAATGCAAAGAACAAATCTACTCCATTATTTTAAATTTTTAGAATTTCTTCCAGCTATTCTCAGTTATACCTTATTTTATATGAACTTTTAAACTTTGAATAACCAAAATAAGTTTTGGTTTGTAAGTACATTTAATTTATTGGTAGATTTGAGAAAATGCGACATTCCTACAATGAGAAGATATATGTGTAGTTTTCATTAAAAAGTTGTATTTTCAACATATGGGAGAAAAATAACATATCTATATGCATTTTTATGTGTATTTATGTGTATATGATATTCATCTACAATATAATTTTTCCTAATTAAAAAAAAAAGATAGACATACAACAACCTGCATTATCTTTATACGTAAATAAATTCCTAGCTGTAAAGGAAATCAGGAAAACAATCCTATATGATAGCATCAAAATAAACAAAACCTCAAGGAGTAAACTTAGCCAAGTTAAAAAAAAAAAAAAAAAAGAAAAAGAAAGAAACACTTGCACACTGACAACTATAAAATGTGTTGATGAGAGAAATTGAAGAAGATGCAAATAAATGGAAAGATATCCCATGCTTACCCGGCAGAAGAATTAATATTGTTAAAATGTTCATTTTACCCTAAGCAATATACAGATCCAACACAATTACTATCAAAATCCCAAAGGCATTCTTCATTTAAATAGGAAAGACAATCCTAAATTTGTATCAAACCATAAAAAAAAAATCCTAAATAGCCAACACAATTCTGAGAAAGAAAACAAAATTGGAAGCATCACTGTTCCTGATTCAATATTATATTGAAAAGCTACAGTAACAAAAAGAGCACCAGCACACAAGAAAAAACAAAAAAACAAAAAAACACATAGATCAGTGAAATAGAATGAGAAAATATAGATAAATCCAAAGAAACTGAGGTGCACATAAATAATGGAGTATTAATCAACCCTTAAAAGGAATGATATGTTACCCTTTGCCTCACGTGGATGAGCCTGGAGTACAATGTGCTAAGTGAAAAAAAGCCAACCGCAGAAAAATATTGTATGCTGTCATTTATATGTGAAATCCACAACGAAAATCAAAAAAATTCAAGATTCAGAGAAAGAGAGAGGGGAAATGGGTGAATTAGAAGATACAAAACAGCAGATAAAAATCTAGAGATATAACATAGTTAAGATGTTTTAGGTGATAAAGTCACTGTATACAGAATTAATGTTTTGAGTAGATTTTAGTTGCTTTTGCCACAAAGCACACAGGGAACTGTTCAAGATGACCATGTTAACTTGCTTCCCTATGTTAACTGTTTTATTAGCCATATGTATCCCATAATAGCTTGTCATTTACCTTCAATATACACTCTACAATTTCTTTAAAAGGGAAAAACATTGTGTCTAATTTCTGATCCTTTGGCGTTTGACCTGCTGCAAGGCCCCTGCCCCAGGACACAGAAGTTCTGAGATGTTCTTTTTGGTCCAGGTGTTCCATTTTCACCCATTTACCAAGCATGAATGGACCAATGGAATCAGAAATCTGATGCCTTTCATGTCTGGGAAATTCCATTTTTTTCTTTGATGATTTGTCTTCTAGATTTTTTCTGTTCTATTTTTCTAAAATTCATATTTCAGTTATTGGGCCTCTTTTATCTTTTAAATTAGTTACCTCTTCTCTATTTCATCTATTTATTTCAAATTAGACTTGATTGTTCAGGTATAATTAATAGGCAATAAAAACACCTTTCAAACTTACAGATTAGAAGAGTTTTGATGAATGTATACAAATAACCACCTATTTAAAATATGACTGTGTTGTGTCTACCTTTTTAGGTTAGCACAATATGTGTATCAGTAGTTCATTTCTTTTTATTATTAAATAGTACTATTCTATTGTAGAGATATGCCACAATTAGATTCATTATTTACTAGCCTGTACATATGTCAGTCATTTCTGTTTTTAGCTAATATAAATAAAGCTGCTGTGAACACTGGCTATGCAGACTTCTGGGTAAACATATGTTTTCATTTCTTTTGAGTAAATACTGAAGAATGGAAATGGTGGGTCATATGGTAAGAATAAATTTATCTATTGAGTTACTCTTCAAAGTGACAGTGCCATTTTGCATTATAATCAGCATAACAAATTCAATTGTCCCACATTATCACCAACTCTTATATTATCAGTCTTTAGAATTTTAGCCATTCAGGAAGGGTATACAGTGAAATCTCATCTTTTAAAAAGTTTGCTTTTCTGCTGACTAATGCTGTTGAGCATCTTTTCAAAGCAATTAGTATATAAATTTTTGTGAAATGGCTGTTCAAATCTTTTGCCCATTTCTATTATCAAGTTGTGAGTCTTGTTCTTACTGAATTGCGAAAGCTCTGGATATATTTAGATGTAAGTCCTAAATCACCTAGAAATTTTACAAATATTTTCACACAGACTGTGATTGGTCTTTTTAGTTTTCCTTATAGTGACTTTTAAAGATCAGAAGTTTCAAATATTGACAAAGCCCAATTTATAAATTTTAAAAATAATTTTACCTTATGTACCAATCTAGAAAAACTTTACCAAACCCAAGTTCATATGAATTTTCTCCTGAAAGTTTTCTAATTTCTGACTTTATGTTTAGGTCTATAATCATCATTTAGAGTTAATTTTTGTTTAGAACAGTGGGTAATAGTTGAGATTGATTCTTTGCATATGAATATTTAAGTCTTCAGCACTATGTATGGAAGACTTTCCTCCCTGAATTACCCTGGCACTGTTAACAAACCACAATTTGTTGTGTACAGATAAGTTTTCTTTCAGGATCTCTGCTCTATTCTTTTAATTTGTATATCTGTTCTTATGCTGATACTGTTCCATCCTATTTACTTGACTTTATAGTAAATCTTGAAATTAGTGTGACTGCTTCAACTTTTCTCTACTTTTTCAAAATTGTTTTGAGTCTTTTAGATGTTTTCATTTTCATATAAATTTTAGATTCAACTTGTTGATTTCTAAATAACAGGTGGATTTTGACTGCAGTTGTGTAGAATCTGTAATATGGACAAAATTGACATTTTAGCAACATTCATTCTTGATCTATTAACATGATATAGCTCCTCATTTATTTAGGTATTTAAAAATATTTTTTCTAATATAGTCACCAAAACTACACATTTCCCTTTTAACACCTTTTTGGTTTGAATATCACAAATTTTGATATTTTTTACTTTCACTATTCAATTCAAAATATAATCCTGTTCTCTTATCATTTCATCTTAATCAAAAGGTATCTTAAAGTATGTTGCTTAAGTTCTTAATATTTGTGGATTTTTTTCAGCATTTTAAATTACTAATTTCTAATTTAATTCCATTGAAAGCAAAGGACATACTTTGTGCAATTTTATTTAAAAAATATGTTTATTTAAAAACTATGTTGTGGTTCAGAATATGATCTATCTTGGTGAATATTCCATTGGTACTTGAAAAGACTGTGTATTCTCCATAGACTTTGGTTGGCGTGTTCTGTAAATATTAATTAAGGCACATTGCTTAATGATGTTGTTAAGTCTTCTATGTCCTTATGATATTTTTGTCTATTTGTTTTATTAATTACTGAGAGAAGAGTGTTGAAATCCCCAGCTATATTGTGGATCTCTTTTGCCTTTGTTTCTATCACATTTTTCTTTGTGTATCTGGAATCTCTGAGATTAGCTGTGCATATTTGTAGGATTATTAAATTCTCTTGATAAATCAACCTTCTTCTTTTTCCATGGTAATGCAACCTAGATGAAGCCTATTTATCTTAATAGAGTAAATCAGTTTTCTTCTCATTATTCTTTGTGTAGTATTTTCCTCTGTTTTCCTCTCAACCTATCTTTATTTCTACATTTAAAATAAAAATGTTATTACACTTCAATAGCTAATTATAACATCTGCCTTTCAAAAACCAGATTTTCTCTTAGACACAGCTTTTATCTTGGCCATCTTTATGTTACCCTGAGACAGTGTCTCTCATATAATCAAAAATGAAATGAAGGTCCTCAGTGGCAGCAATGAGATGATCTCAGTGGACAGATAGTGTAGAGCCAGGTGCCGCCACTGAATGTGCCCACGAGTTAGTTTAATTATTCCTTTCCATGAAGATTTACACATAAGGCATTCCGTTACCACCAGAGCGCATTCAGGAATAACTGGTGGAGGGAGTATATGTGCCGTTGCACATTGAAAGACTTAGTTTCTATCCCAAATGGTTCCATTACTTACTCTGTTTTCTCAGTTGTTTAAAACAGGCTTGAATAATTTCTTTTTTCTTACAATTTCAGCCCCCAAAGATTGTTACAAATAAGAAATTTATTTCTGAATATTGCAAGAAAATGTCTCTTATGGTTTTGTAATGGGGATTGAAGAGGGGATTATGCAGTAGTGCCTTTGGGAAAAAATATAAAAAAAACATAAAGTGCACAAATAGAACATTTGGAATCATATTTTATCCCAACTCCAGGTTTCTTTCCCTGGGATAATAAAATTAAATCTTTTTTTAAGATTATGATGACTGTAAGAAATGTGTTCTGTATGACCTTCATATCTCTTCTGAGTGGGAGAGGAATAGTTTAAATGACAAAGAACTGTAAATTATCTAAGTTTATGAAAAGGCAGAAGTATTTTTTAAATTTATTGGGTAATAACTATATTTAAAGCACTTAACAATGGATAGCATATCCTATGCATAAGAAAATAAAATGCAAAAGTACTTTGCTAAGTATTCACATGATTGAAAGTTAATTTTTGAAAACATAGGTTGGTGATACACAGTGTTAATTTAGCATTATGAGCCTGGGCATATACGAGTGTATGCACGTGCCAGTCACATGTACAGACAACAGCCATGTTGAAGTGTTATGAGCAGAGAAAATTACATGTAGTCAGGCTGTGTCTCAGAAGCTATGCAGGCTAGCATTTATGACAACCAGAAATTTTATTACTATCCAGCATCTAGCCTTGAGACCATCAGGCTTTGAAAGTTGATTTTATGTGCACTCTGAGAGCTGGCCTTCTTTAGAAAAAATTAATGAGACTCATTTTAAAACCAGGATGCCCATTAACTAATTGGCAATGATAGTGATAGCCACTGGAATTGCAGTACCTTAAGTCCATTTTCTTCCGGTGGTCAAATTTAATTAGAAACCAAATTATAACCTGAAATTATTTTACACTGAGAAATTACCCTTTTGTGAAGCAGAAATATCACAAATCAAGCCAGAATTTCTGGTAATATGACAGAAAGAGTTGCATGGATTCTCTCTTTCATTCTAAGAGCATAAAAATAATCGATAAGACACAACAAGAATAGAAGTAATACAAAACCAAGTATAAAAGAAGGAGAAATATCCAGAAGTCAGAAACAAGAAAGGATTTTGGTGCCAGAATAGTGAACATGGGAGCAGACATTATGAAGACCCAAGGCATCCTGCTCAAATATTTATGAGAACTGATCTGGGATCTATGGGGCACAAACAGACACATGATCCAAACTTCCTGGGAACACCCTCAGCAGCTTTGGAACACAGGACTTCCACCGAAGAGAAACCACAGCCTGTGCTGGGGATTGCCTCACAATGGAAGTCACTCCAGAAAACAATGAAAACAAGTTAATGAGACAATATAAACAAATGGCAAAAATATTACCTTTCTAAGAGATAAAGAAAGGATGGAGGAAAAATGAGAACTATTTAAGGGACACCTGACTGGTAAAAATTAAATGGTTGGAAAATACTGAGTATTCGTGAGAATATAAAACCCTAAGAATACTCATGTTACTCATATTCTGCTGTTGAGCATCTGAAACTGTATAGCTATTTAGAAAACAATGCAGTGTTAACTGGTCAAGTTTACAGATCCATACCCACAGCTCAGGAGTCGATGTCTACGAATGTATTCTAGAACTCTTGGGTTGATTCATTAGAAGGCAAATGAAAACCTGCTTAGAGCAGTGTTGTTTGCAATAGCAAATCCTTACAGCAGCCCAAATAAATACCCATGGGGAAGAGAAGGATCAGTTAAGTTGCGAAAATGGAATGAAAACTTCACAATAGAGGTGGATGAACAATACAAATATGTATTTCATCTTCATATCATTTCCAAAAAAAAAGTTGCAAAAGGTATAAAGAACTTTAGAGCATTCTGTAAGAATAATGTTCTTTTTTCTATCGAAGTTAAGCCTGTAGCCTGTTTCCTAATATGTAACAAAAATGTGTTTGCTGTAATCTACAACCTAAATTCCATAGTGTGTAGTCAGGTGAAGCTAGTTTTAAGTTACAGAACCGTGTGGTTAAAATGTAGCCATTTTGAGTCCCCCAAAATATTTTTCTTGGTCCTGGGTTTTCCAGTCATAACGCCTATAGTGTACCAGGTGATCCAGTAGTAACTATAGCCCTTCCCTTTGCCCTCCTCAACTTTAAATTAGTCTATTGTGTAGATGGTAACCCCGAACTCTTCCTATCGGCACAAGAGGCCTCCCTGTGTTAGGGATAAAAACCTAGACAGACTTCCCTGTGCTTGCTTGCCAGATTTTTTTCTGGTACCATGCCGTTTTGTAGAAGTCAAATTTGCTTGACTGGGTAACTTTTGAGCATGGGTCTGATTTCATGCAGAACCCCAATATTTCAAATAATCTCAATTTATTTATTTATTTATTTATTTATTTATTTCGTATTTGACTCCATGAAACCGCATTATCAAGTCAGTGCAATACTCACCAAGTCAGTATTGTGTCTATACTTTAAAACGCTGGGACTTCCTCAATAAAGGAAAAGATGTTCTTTCTTTTATCTGTATTTGTGAAAGATAAGATGTCTCAATATGTTGGTCTTTGGAGCAACTTCATATGCTGTGGTGCACCTGTGTGATTTTTGCTCAATCTCATCGAAAGACTTTGGTTATCCATCCTGATATTTCACCTGTGAAGATATGAACACATAATTAACAACCATAGTGATACATGTTTATATATTTTGCTTTTGGATCCATTTCTTTTTGAGTATGATTTGTCTCAAAATTGTTTTGTACATGTTAACTGTTGTTACTATACCTGAGTATATTTCCAAAGATATGTCTGTTATTATTACCCAATTTATTGTATAAAGTGACCTATTCAGTGTTTTGTTTTTACATGTTTCTGAATCTCCTTTGAAAAATGTATTGTCTTTTAAATAATTTGTAAACTATTTTTCCAGATTATATTATAAAAATTTTAAGCTTTAGGGATTGTAGATTTTAGGAGATTTTATCACTTAGGGTTTTAGGATTATAGCATTTGGGTATGTGTCTTTGGGGATTATGGTATGAACACCTCTTTGTACATCATGTAATATCTCTTTTTGATTTTAGTAATTTTCTTTGCTTTGAACTCTACTTAATGATATTAATACTAAATAATTAATGATAGTATAGCTACTTAATGGTATTAATATAGCTAGTCAACCTTTTTAAAAATTAATATGTGCATGGCACATTTTTCCATTCTTTGATTCCAACCTATGCTATTAAATTTGAATTGAGTTTCTTATAAGTGACATTTAGTTGTATCATTTTATTTAATCCACCATATAAATCTCAGTGCTTTGGTGTATTTAGACCATTAACATTTAAGTTAACTATTAATATAGTAGTGCTTGAAGTTAGATTTTTATTATGTTTTCTGTTTGTTTCCTTTCTTGGCTTCCTATGAGTTCATCAAACATTTAAAAATTCATCTAGATTTATTTATAATATTGTTTGGGGGGTATATCTCTTTGCATAGTTTCATAGTGGTTGCTCTAGATATTAAAATATACACAAATGTAACTTATCATAGTCTTCTGGTATCAACATTTTACTACTTCCCATGAAGTGTGACAACTTTATTTCCATTAGGTCTTTTTACTTCCCCACTGTTGAAACATCATTGTCTTCAGTATGAAATGGTATGATAATTTTATGTGATACATCAACTATCATTTATAAAATCCATGAGTAAAGAATGGTGTATCTTATGCACCATATATATTTCTACATTTTTATTATTCATGAAGCTCTAAGATTCATTCTTTTATCATTTCCTTTCTCTGAAGAAGTTTTTAAACTTCGCTCTTGAATGGTAGGTCTGCAGTAACATGTTCTTTTCATTTTCCTTTGTTTGAGAATGCCCCTATTTCCTCGTCATTCTGGAAGGAGATTTTCCCTGGACATAATCTTTGAAGTTGATGGCTTTCCCTTTCAACTCTTGAAAAAAAATGTAATGCTACTTCTTTCTTGTCTCCATATTTTTTCAGG
Source organism: Sciurus carolinensis (assembly GCF_902686445.1). Taxonomy (NCBI): domain Eukaryota; kingdom Metazoa; phylum Chordata; class Mammalia; order Rodentia; family Sciuridae; genus Sciurus; species Sciurus carolinensis. The sequence goes on along the minus strand of NC_062222.1, from coordinate 20,665,270 downwards.
GCAAAATCTGCTGTCATTTAAATTAATGATCTCCAGTAAGTAATCTGTTTCTCTCTGAGTGTTTTCAAGATTGTTTTTCTTTATCTGTAGTTTTAAAATCTTTGACTATGATGTCTCTTGGTATGAATTTCTTTCAGTTTATCATTTTTTGGAGATTTACTCACTTCTTGGATCTGTAAGTTCATGTCTTTGTAAATTTGAAAATTCCCTATTTTTTCCAGATATTCTTTCAGCTCTCCTCTCTCTTTCTTCTCTCCTTCTGATAATATGAATATAACATTTTATTTTTCTTCTACAGATTCCTCAGGCTATGAATATTTCCTTCTCAGTCTATTTTCTCTCTGAAAAAACATAGGTGACTACCATTGTTTTATTCTTAAGTTTGCTTGCATTACAAAATATATACAAGTGTACTTTTCTGTAAGGCATGCCGAAATAAAGCATTTGGTTTTCCATGTATATTGAGTTAGGATTATTTAAATATTTCTCAGCATTAAGTAATGGACCTTGGAACTTTTCTGAAACTGCATAGAAATTTCTCCATTCTCTTACATGACTTCATTGTTACATTTCCTTATCTTTTCTTCTCTGTATATTTTAAACACATTGATTTTCTTTATCAGGTTTCTACTGTATTAGTCCTGCTTTATCATGTGTGCCGTGACTGCTTTATGGTGTACTTTCTGATTTGGGCACTATTCCACATTCAGTTCCCCTGTTTTTTGTTTGTTTGTTTGTCCTACTTAGTTGTACATGACAGTAGAATGCTCTTTGATACATCAGATGTAGATAGAGTATAATTTCCCATTCTTCTGGTTGTACATGATATAAAATCCCACTTGTCATATAGTTATATGTGTACATAGGGTAATGATGTCTGATTCATTCTACTACTCTTCCTACCAGCTCCCCTGTTCTGAATAATCAAGACATGTAGCTACTGTAAGTGTTGAGGTCAAACTGGGTGTTAGAAATGGAAGGAACAAAGGCTGTGGGAAGAACTCAAGATTTATTCTAGTAACCCCAATACTAGTCTTCCTACCAGAGTAGTATTAGTGTGTATCAGTTTACTATAGAGACATCTTTATTATTATTCTTTTCATGAGCTTTAGATAGTTTAAGCTGGAAGAACAGGAACCATGATATAGGGGAGAAAGAATTTGGGAAATCATGCAGAGAATGAAGACTATGGTTAGATAGTAACATAGTTTGATTCTTGAGGATCCCCCAAAGGCCCATGTGTTAGAGGCTCGGCCTCCAGGAAGGTACTATCAGGAAGTGGTGGGAGCTTTACCATATAGGGCCCAGAGGGGGAATCTTTAGGTCTTTGTGGGCATGCCCTCAAAGATTGTGGGACCCAGGCTCCTTCTTTTCTCTTTTGCTTCCTGGACATGAAGTAAGTAGTTTTGTTGTACCATGAAGCTGGGTCACCATGTACTATTTCACCACAGATGCAAAGCAATGGGAATATGGTCTGGAACTTCCAAAACTGTGAGCCAAAATACAACTTTTCTCTTTATCAGTTGATTATTTCAGGTATATTTTTATAGTGACAGAAAGCTAATACAGATGAAAAAACTCAATATAAATATAAAGGGATAAGAAGGAGAGGGAATATGTCCTGGCAAATTGACAGTTATCTGAGACATGCTGCCATCCCTGGCCAGTCTTTTATAAATTATAAAATTATATTAGCCCTTCTGTCCTTTTTGCCTGTTTTCATTTTTCAATTTTTATATACTCCTTTCACAAATCCTAGAAAGAAGTTGAACGAATTTATATATGCTCTGCACTTTTTTGTTATTCTGAGCTGCAAAATAATATTTAACAACAATTGCTCTATTGTGATCTGATCTGTTTAAATTCGATGGCAAAATGTCACTCTTTGGAGTACATCCTTCTATAAAATTGTACTCAAAATAAGAAAAGTGTACTAACTTTGAATTATGATCTTGCAAATATTAAAGACACCGAGTGCCAATATGGCGTCAAATTGTCATTGAGTCCATTTAAAGCATTTAATGTTTCCTTCCTGAGAAACATTGACCGTTGATTTGAAGTCACATTAAGTCAGATGGAGTAAAGAGAACCCTTTGTAAGCCAAGTGCATGAATTCAAATCAACAAATGCCACCATCTTCAAATAACACATATTAAGTACACAAGTGTTTGAGGTCTGTACTCTGTTTATTAATAGAGAAAAGACATATGTTCTAAAGAAGATGTGAGGTGTCCGTGTACTTTTGTCATCTGAGCGATACGCAAGTGAGGTGTAAATGCAATCTTATTGATAAAACACTGCTTGGTTCATTTATTCCACATGAGATTTTTTTACCCGTCTGATCCTTTTCCTCCGCAAGTCTGAATACAGTGAGGCCACGATCATTGGGTGTGTACAAAGCCCCCGCCAGCTGGGGCATTGCTGGGTTCCCAGGTCCCTGAACAGGCTGTTTACAATGAGTGGCCATTTGGAAACAACAGAGCTTCTCACTCTATCTGACAGAATGGCTCCAAGTGCCCCAAGCCAGGCCTGTGTCGTTCACACAGTACACTCTTTATAAGCGCAGAGATGGAATTTCAACAAGGAGCACTGAGGTATGTTTTTCCAAAAGTGGCATCTGGCTCCAGGATTGGTTACGTGAATGGCCCAGGGGTTGGTTCTACCTGTGGTTTCTGCTAATTAGCCTGAGGTTTGCTGGCTGCCTTCTCGGGCTTTCAGAATATATCCAAGTTTTCGTCATCATCACAGCTCTCAAGATGGCCTAAATGTGTGTGTGGTCAAATCCAGGGCCTTTGAACTTGGTGTGGATACCTGTCTTATTGTGGACAGAGGGGATATTTATTCCCTGGCCTACACTTATCCACTAATGATGGGTCAAGTCATTTGGATTTCAAATACAGTAATAATTAATCCTGAGGAAGTTTAGCCTAAGTACAGGTTTCCTTTCCCTTAGAACTGACTGTTGCTCCCCAAAGCAGGCAAATGTTTTCTTAAAAAATTAAAAATATTTCTGTATCCATCTGTCTCTGTCATTCTTCTTTCTGTATTTATCTCTGTGGATACAAAACTGCTCTGAACATTTGAGGGATGTATATGTTTGTGTATGGGTACATATATGTTTATAAACAGGGTTTTACTGTAAGCGGAAAAAAAGTTTCCTGGTACAACTGCGGCCGGAAGGGCCCACTTCCTGTAATAAAGGCCTCTGGACCACACGGAGAACAGACCCATCCAGTCCTCCTCCCCTCTTCTCTATTCAGAACTGGCCCAATGCAGAAAGCTTCTCAAGTGATGTGCAAAATATAGCTGTGCCCCTTTTGTCTCCCTGGTGGGCTCTGTACGCTCAAGAGCTTGCAGCAGAGCCAAATAGATACTGTCTGGAAGAAAGAACCCAGAATTAGATGGCTACAGACACAGCTCCACCTCAGGGTTCATTCATGGCCAGAGACGATGTTCCTGGACAAATCCCTTCAATTTCTCTGCCCCTATTTCCCCAATTTATTCCACATGGTGATCAGTACATTGTGTGTTTGTATCTTGCCTCACAGATTCTAAATGGGCTATTCTCTGGAATGTTCTCAGGTAAGAATCTGGGAAAAGGACTTGGGAAATGTAAATAATTTATGCAGTTCTATCCATAAGAATTCTGAAAATTGGACACTGTGGTTAGAAGGTTCAGTCAGACTGTATCAAAATTGGGTCTGTTTTGGTTCAGTCAGACTGTATCAAAATTGGTTCTGTTTTGGCATCAAGAGCATGTAGAGAATGTGGTTAATAAGTGTGGTTGAATTAGCCATATAGCCTGCAAACCTAATGGAATCTCATGCATTTGACACTATCTATTCCTTTGCCTTCTCTTTCCTTTTCTATATCATCCTGTAGAGCCACCCACAGAAATACAAACCCTCCAGCAAGAAAACTAAAACAGGAACACGTTTCAAAAATCTTTTGCTGCTTCTTTCTAGGAAATCTTCTATGTTCTCTCTTCTCATTTTTTGCCTCTGAAATAACCTTTAATGAATTTTTGCAATTCATACTTCCAGGCTTCTGCCCCTCCACACACACACAATTCACTCATTTCCAGGCATTAGTGAGCAATGTAGAATGTCCCAAAGAGGTCACAGATGAAATAAACTAAGGCGTTTACACTGCTACTCCTTCTCCAATACACAACCCAATACACCGCAATTTGACAACTACTTTTTCCAATAAAACATGTTTAACCTCTGGCACCAGACAGTGATCCCTGTCACTCAAATTGCTGTCTCTATTCTCCTTCCATAATTCTGCTTCAAGAAGTCCAGGTATCAGCCTGATGCATTCTTCAACCACACCGTAGCTTATGAAATCTCTTTTCCTGAAATTCAGTTCAGGGTTTTGCTGGAGGCTGCTAATGAGAGCCTGTCAGCCTCTCTTCTCAATTCTATAGGCTGTGAGCCTCTCTTCTCAATTATATAGGTTGCTTGATCTTGGACCTGGTGGGAAACCATGAATATGGGCAAAAAGTCAGTTGTTAAACATTTACCAACACCCAAAGAGTGATATGCAAAGTTTGTAAGGACAGATACTGCATGGGCACTGAATGATCTAAACAAACAGGCACTGGTGCCCCATAAGAGCGTCTTGCTGAATAACAGCCCAGTTTTCACCAAAGCAGGTATCTCCTTGCAAAAGAATGTTCCTCCCACTTCTCAGCAATTAAATATTTCTCCAGATCTTCCACAATTGCTTTTATAAGAATTCCAAGGAAGAATTTATAGTGTACATCCTTCCAAAATGTAGAGGGATGGCTTAAAGTCTAAATTAAGAAATTTAACAGTATCTCACTAAGATTTCCTTTATGTACTGTTTTTATTTTTTTTTTCCATAGGGGAGAGATTATTCCTTTAAGAAAATAATTTTTAGATGATACTTTATAGTTTGCAAGTTTTATGCAGGAGATAAGTCTGCTGTATTCCAATTAAGATGAGCACAAGATAATAAGGGAACTTTGATGAATTCACATAAAAGTCCAATTTTAGAAATAATAAAATGTAAAATGTAAAGCATTTCTTTGGACTCAGGAAATATGGCATTATTGGGTTGAGGCAGTAAAATAGAGGTAGGCAAATTGAGACAGAAGCTGAGACTGGAAAAATCAGCTTGAGAAGTCCCTTCTGCTGGCGTGGAGATGTTCCACCTAATTTCTTTGTAGATTTCTTTGTACTTCCAGGAAGAGTTGGACAAAAGTCATCTGTTACCTAATTAGGTAGGAGAAAGCGTTTATACAAAACATTTTTTGATAAGGGAGTTAGCATTTCCAATTAGAGTAGGAGAAAAAGAGGATTTGGTCTAAGACAAAGCTCTGGTGTTCTTGAGGCAAGCAACTCAGGAAGCTACTCTAACTTAAAATTGGGAGAACAGCATGAGACAAAGTGCCACTTTACCCAAGATCAACAAAGGAATTGAAAGTTGCACCAGACTGTTAGGACAGAATGGTACCAAATTGAATAGGGATTAAATCTTTATTAGCCACAACTCATCTTTCAAACGTAGAGGATGTCACACTATTGCATACTTATTTTAGGAAAGGCTACTTTTAAAATTTTTTAAAAAATGAGAATTCTATGTGTGCAATTACAGTTGTATCAGATCAGTTCTTTTGGATTCATCAAACCTGTGCCTTCTTCTCAAATGTTTTATGGAAACTTTGCTTCTGTTTGCTTTCTCTTTTCTTAAGTATTATTAGCGTCAGTTTTCTGTTGAGTGATTTGCACAGATTTCTCCTTTTTTCTCTTTCTAATTCATAAGCTTTGACAAACTTACTTAAAAAGTCTGTGTGTTTGAATCTGTCCCCACTTTCTGGATTTCTTTCATTGATTTTTTTACCCCTTTGGAAGAACTTCCCATCCAGAGATAAGTAAACACTAACCTGTGTTTCCTTATTGTATACAATTTCATGTATACAGGGAGAAAGTTTTAGCAAAAGATTTCTGATAAAGCTTTAAATTTATTATTAGCTTTTCAATTACCTAAACATTGGTACCAATACCTTGTCAATTCTTTTGGCTCCATGGTCTCATAATGTGACCTTTTAATGTAATATTCCTACATAGAATAGGATCTGTCTTTAACTTTTCTTTCTTGAGCCATTTGTTACATTATATAGTTGTATATAAATGTTTTTAATTTTTGCACCTACATAAATAATATAACAATGAAAATTAGATGCACCCTCCCCTCACTATTACTTTTTAGTTTTCCCTGTCATTTTTACCCATGGCTAATCTTAGCAATCTCAATCGATAGACATAGCCTAAGAATATAGGTGAGATGTATCTAATCTTCACCATCTTTCATCTGTTGCCTTAGCATCTTTAGGGAGATCAGTTTTTCCCAGGGTTGCTTATCACCAGGGATGCTTCGTGCCTGCCAAGTTCCCACATTCTGATTTATTCTGTCAATAAGATCTGTCATAGGAGTGATCCAGGCACTGTGGAGTGCACTAGAGTGAAAGGCGACCCACAGACTGTCTGCATCTGTGTGTTCAACCCAAACTTACAGCGCAGAAAGGAGAGAATGACCCTCGGTCAACCTGAAAAGCAAGAAAGTCAAGGACAAGTCAGGGAAATTTTGAATGAAAACAAGGGAGGCCACGTGACAGAATCTCTTCTTTCTCCCTTTTCCTTCCTTCCTTCCTTCCTTCCTTCCTTCCTTCCTTCCTTCCTTCCTTCCTTCCTTCCTTCCTTCCTTCTTCCTGATACTCTGATCTCTAGTCCTCCAATATGAAGAAGTTTAACAGGAATCACAAGGTCAATACACAGTGGACACAGACAGTCCTTCAGCATAACCTGGTGACCTCTGAGGGTCACCAGGTTCCACAACAGATCAATTAAATAACAAAGAATGAACAAACACATTCAGATGAGAAAGAAAAAGCAAGAAGAAGAAGGAAAGAAGAGAGGGTGGAAGGAAGGAAGGAGGGAAGGAGGGAGGGAAAGGACTAACGAGGCTTCCATCTTGATGTCAAGCAAAGTGCAGACACAGGGAAACAATGCAATCCGTTAATCACCATCTTTTCAGAAGAAAGAACACCAGAAGGCAGAAAGGCGAGATTAGAGAAGGTTAAGCTCTAGATAACTTTCACAAAGGTTGCATTAAACTCTATTAGAAAAGCTACTTTGACCTTGGTTTCTCTCCTAATTTTTGCTGCAGATGGTTAAAAAACAAAACCTAAACCCTTAAAACACGGCAGATGAATGCTTTCTCTGGACTTCTAGAAATCTCAGTCAAACCAGAATGTCAGGAAAGATGGTGATGTTTGGGGGTAGAAAAGTCAGCACAGTGTTTTTTGGGTGCTGAGTTCAAAGGGTCTTTACATACAAGGGGAAATCGACCCTAGTATAGTGTAGTGTGCAGCTGCTCATGGGCCAGAGTCCTTAGGAGGTGAAGCCTTTGACAAATGCTCAGGTAGGGGCTGGGGACATAGCTCAGTCGGTAGAGTGCTTGCCTTGCAAGCACAAGGCCCTGGGTTCTTTCCCCAGCACCGCAAAAAAAAAAAAAAAAAAAAAAAAAAAAAAAAAAGCTCAGGTAGTCACAGAGTCACGAGGCTTGTTTCAGGCTGAGCCCAGCCTAGAGACCAGAAGGAGGGTAGTGGTGTGAAGAGGACTTAAGGAGGAATCGGGACCGAAAACCCAGCTCACTACAGGGAAGACAGGTATGACCCTTAGGCAGAAATGATTGTCTCTTTAATGAGAGCACACCCTTGTGACACATGGGTAGTATGTGTGTCAACATGTTTTAACAGCATCTTCTTACATAATTATTTCTACTAAATAGGTTATCTTGTCATAGGATCTTTTTATTTTTTGAAACTGGGCATGTCAGAATATTGAACAGTAACTAACTATGAAGATTTACTCTGATACACTTAGTAGCATAAAACAACATTAATTCTAAAAAGTAATGGTATGAGTCAAGCTAAGTTCATTTTTCCATGTTGTTTCACTTTTTCAATTTAATGTGTATCCATTGACTTAGAGTACTTGATTATGAGCTTTCTCTTCAGACTATGGATGGTTTCATCTTAATATCTGAACAGCTCATTCTACCTACTCTTTAGAATCCTTTATTATAGCACTAAATGCTAGTTCTCCTGTCTGCATGTGAATTTTCTTCTTTGAGCTCAACAGTTTTGCTGATGGCAATCATGACTGATTTCTCTGAACGGAGTGGAAGTCATCACTATAACACAAGGTCAAGTGAATGATTCTCATAAACCCTCAAGTAGCACATCCACTGTGTTATTTTAGTTATTCTCAATTACCGTTTTTAAATTGTTTTCTAATGCCCAGTTTTAAGTAACACTTGACTAGTCCAAACCCAAACTGAACGAACATGAATCCAGATAATCACCGAGTACATCAGAGCCTTCTATATCTTTGGTATGTTAGAGGGTCTGTCTCTGATTTCCCAGCAAGTATTTTACAAAAGCAAACTTTGGAAGTGAAGCACTTAAGGAAAACGACATTTTGCCTTGGTATTTCTTTGCAGATTTACATAGCCAACAACCTGGGTCGCTAGGTAATAATCTCAGACTTCAGCGAAGACCAGAGGAAGCAGAATCAAGTGAGGTGGTTACTTTGCTGAAAATTGCTATTTCATGTTCATCTGCTTAAAAACTCTTAATTAGTTGCTGTTCTGGTAGGAATGGATGGAGACATCATCTCAGGGTGGCATCTCCAGCTTCCAGCTTCTGACTTGGACACCGTGGCTTCTTTCAGAGAGAATCGCACTTTCCTTACTGCTTCCTTCAGTCTAATTCATTGTGTGAAGCTGAGGGAACTCAGCTGAACCCCATTTACATCTGTCCATTCTCAAGAGTGCTTTCTACCTGTGCTTACATCCAATCTGCCTCTTTGCCCAGAAGTGGCCAACTTCTCTGGGGGTTCAAAAGTTGTGCAGATAGGCTCAATATACCTCCTGAAAAGTCAATGACTCTGGCTGCTGAAAGGGCTTGGGAGGACCAGCCGCATGGGCCTTGGGGATTCAGAGACACTTGGGGATTCAGAGACCGTTAATAACTAGACAATGATGCATTCTGCACCAACAGCTGGAGCTTCTGGGAGGTCCTTAACCATAGTCCTGAGCAGAGGGCATTGAGGTAATCCAGCATGGAGGTCACCAATGGGTGGAAAACTGTGGTGGGATTCTTCCTGGTGAGGAGAGAGAGGAGGTTACGGCCCTTTTGCCAAATCCTCTGTGGCTGGATTCGCTGCCCAAGTGATGATTTCCATTGCGAATGCAGGGTTACATTGGTGGTATCTGTCTTCAGGAGGAAAACAAGTCCTGATACTGAGATCCACTCTTTCATCAAAAGGCACTGCCAAAATGTATTCTGGGGAGAGTTTCTTATCTCTAGTAATCATTTTAGGAATAAAAATGCCTTTATGAGATTAGACAAATGGCAAAACTTAGTACATAGACGTCATTCCAGAATTGGAAGGACTTGTATTGTTCTCTCTCAAAAACTTCAGGTGGAAAAAGAAGGTAATCAGTTAATCTAAGAAAAATATGATTTAAAATATAAGCCAGTTTTTTTCTTCCTCCACTTCCTCTAACCTGCAAAATTTTCTTTGAGTTCTAGCCCTCCATGACCCATTAGTGCCTTAACTCACACAAGCCATGGTTCAAAAGCTTCTTCAGATCTCTACTGTAAACAATAATCTGCAGTAAAATAGAACATAGACCATGTACTTTTTTGACATTGTGTTGCTATTAATAAAAATGTCTAGAGCTTTGCTCCCTGGGGTCCACCTTCCCAAACAAGAGGGAGGACAGATATATGAAAGAATAAACACACCTAGCAATGCCCAACATGGTACAAGTTATACAGTTAAAGTGTAACTTACACAACCAGTGGTATAAGTGAGTTTTGCTTTGTGGTCTGGAAATGTTGTGTCTCTAAGATGTAAGGAGACATGTGAATTTGATATGAAGTAATGATGTCTTCTGTTAACCTCTGTTTTAGTCAGCTTTTCTGCTGCTGTGACTAAATGATCTGACCAGTACAACTCTAGAGGAGGAAAGGTTTATTTGAGAACTCACAGTTTCAGAGGTCTTAGTCCACAGAAGGCTGGTTCCATTCCATGGGGCTCCAGGTGCGGCAGAACATCTTGGTGGAAGAGTGTGGCAGAGGGAAGCAGCTGGCATCATCAGGGAGCAGAGAGAGACTTTACTCTATGGATATAAAATACATACTCCATAGTCACGCCCCCAATGAACCAGTCCCTCCAGTCACACCCCCCCTGCCTTCAGTTACCACTCAGTTCATCCCATCAGGAATTAATTCACTGATTAGGTTAGGACTCTCACAACCAAATCATTTCTCCTCTGAACCTTGCATTGCCTTACAAGTGAGCTTTTGGGGGATGCCTCACATCCAAACCACAACAAACTCTAATGTAGCACCATGGCCACTGCCATTGATAGTCGACAAAACTGAGCAGGATATTAATTTTGAAGCAATAAGTTGAAGCATATAAGACTCTGGTCCTACAGTCATAGCTGTCCTGGAATTAGGCTCATTGGAAGTTTGCTATGTGTATATCAGAAAATGAATATTCATTTGGCCCTTGTCCCAGGTAGACAGAGACCACTGGAAAATGTACCAAAAACAGAAAACTCCATCATGTCCTCTTCCTCCTCCCCACTGTTAATGAGGCATGAGGGTATCTTTTTTGTCTCCTCAGATTATTACTCCCCAAACTTGTATTCATGCTTGTTTATTTTACTGGATTCTCTATATCACACAGGAGTCTCAAGTTGCCAAACATACCCAAGGATTGTTCCTCGTGCTCTCACATTTACACACACAGACACACATGTTTATTGCACTAGAGTTAATAAAGTACAGCAAACAACATGCCTTTTGTTATAATACATGGATAAAAACATATAAGGATCACCATACTATATTTCTTATAGTGGTTGAATATGCAACTAGATTTTGAGAATAAATGAAATGCTTTCTGACCTCAAATAAGTTTGCTCTTAGCATTTTACCCTGAGCTGACCACCAAATCCTGACAATTGTTTCAAAGTGATATTGTCGTGATAGTTGTAGGACAAACCCCAAAATAGATTCATAGCTAGTTTGCCTCTTTCAAGTCTCATCTCTCTTTGATCTTCCTGACTAGAAACGGTGGTCTCAAGATGGACTTTGATGGTCACTTGGTTTCTTAGATCCTAAAAGGGTTCTAAGCACTTTTCTATTACATGTAACTGTTGATTTTTGTAGAAAACTTTTCTGACCCTCCTCTTCCCAACTTGTCCCAAGGTTTGTTTCACCATCTATGCCACGCACGGCTTTGTCTGTCATTCCTCATTAGGAATCCTCATTTCCTGTACAACGGCAGAGTTCTGCCTAGCCCTCTTATGGCTTAGAGATCTAATTAAATTCAATAAACAGGAATTAAGTGCCTATTTTCCAGGCTGTGTGCCAGACTCTATCCAATCAGAACTAAACTTCCTTCCTTCCTTCATTTCTCTCTCTCTCTTTTTCCTTTCTCTTCTTTTAACTTTTCCTCTAGGTATGCCATTTACCCATCTAGAAAGCTAAGCCCTCTCTGCATGCTTGAGCCTGGTCATATTCCTCTTTCTCTTTCCATTTGCTTTATGAATGCTTAACAGCGATGCACATGTGCACGCTTGTGAGCGCACGCACACACACACACACACACACACACACTTCTTGATTGATTTGTTTGCACTGACTTTCTAGTCTCCTGCGTACATTATTCTCCAACTCTCCAATAGTTCTCCCCTCCCATGCTACTTAGGCCTTACAGCTACATCCTGGTAAGCTGCCATGTATACATCCTGATCTTTACTCCTATCCTTCGCTAAGCTTTGGATTATGAGCATCTTCAAAATGGTAGCAATGCCCTGCTCTTGTCTTCAGGCCCTCAGTTCTATCTCTGCTGTAGCAAACTTTTGTAAGTTCTGGTTATTTAACATGAGACAGACACTTAAAAGGAATGGAGAGCCGAGAGCACCTTTCCTGGCTCCCTGCTGTCCGCCTGCTCCTGGCTGGAGTGTCAGTGTTTGCTGCTTAAGTTTCTTTGGCCCACCTGCCGAAGTGCAGGAGAACTCAGAAGCTTCTGTTGACTTGCAGAGGAAGGAGACTTTCAAATAAGATGGAATAGTATTTGGTCAATTGCCTAAAATTGACTTTTGGGGAAAAAAAGCATGGAAATACTTTGCTCTAGATTTGGGTCTACTTCTTCTGTACTATACTAATGATGCAAGTGATTCAAAGCTCATTTTCAGGTGCACCAATTAGGAGTAGAAATAAGAGCCCGAGGCACTTCACATGACATTCAATACTTAACATTCAACAACTGGCCCAGCAAGACAGGACTGCACTCAGCGGAGGTGTCTGGCTCTAGTTATAGCCCTAATAGAGATTCGAATGCTTGAGAACTTGAGAAAATAGGTCATACTCTATACACCTTTCTCCCATGCCAAATAAAACAATATAAAGCCTTAAAAATGCTATCGATAACTTTTTTTGGGGGCAGGAAGTTGTGTTATAGGAAAACAGGGCCAACAAATAGGTTATTTATCTTACAGAAATAGGGTCAGTGTGCATACACTATTCCATGATTTTGCTTTTTGCTGTTTTTCTATTTTGAGTTTTTTTATTTAATCTATATTAGTAAAGACTTTTCTAGAGCAGCATAGTCCCATATGAGTTCTGTGTCTACTGGGTTATGAATACATATTACATTTAATAAAGGGAAAAGTTTTCATGATGAGATAAATTTTGAAAATGCTGAATTAAACAGATATTTGTGATTCTCAACAATAAAGGATATGGTGTAGCGTTTCTTAGATTATCTCCCCTTGTACATCATTCTTTATGTATTATAAATGCCTGTTCTTTCTGTATTATAGACACCTGTTGTGCGTATGTGTTTATGTGGTTTTGGTAGAATGAATGTCTTTTTGAACATACTCTGGGAAAAAAAAGGTAGAAATAAGACACAGAACTGTGACCAATTCTAGAACACGTCCTGGGAACTTGCTTTTATTTTATTTATTCAAAAAAATTTTTTGTTGTTATTTGGTTGGGCAGTTGTGTGTTCCTGCTTCTTTATCAGCTCTGAGCGAGAGATTTGACAACGCCATCACTTTCACTCATTATCTGCTAACATCCCATGGAGATGACATTCCCTATGATATAAAGGGAGGAACGTCCTGCTCTGTTCCCTGAAGCGACAGATGATCAGGGCAATGCATTCCTTATGCATCCTGAGAATGCACACTGGTCTTCTTTAACTGTGTACTCAGAATGTGGTATCATTACTTACTGTATTAAAGACACAATATGCTGATCATGGGGCACATATCTGTCATCCCAGTGGCTCTAGAGGCTGAGGCAGGAGGATCGTGAGTTCAAAGTCTCAGCAACTTAGGGAGACCCTAAGTAACTCAGCAAGACCCTGTCTCTAAATACATATTATATAAAAGGACTGGAGATGTGACTCATCGGTTAAGCGCCCATGTATCCAATCCCCGGTATCAAAAAAGAAAAAAAAAGAAAGACACAATATGATCCACATAGGTTTATTTTTCTAATTCTATGTTTGAGCTTCATAAAAATACATTGGCCAGAAAAGCAGTTATTAATCAGTACTCTATAAAAATTCAGTTAAGACTGTCTTATGAAATTTAAACAGAAGTGCTCCTTTGTGGTAGGAAAAGAGCAACTTTGGTTTTTCAGTGGGGATTCACCTCCACTCACAGTGGCCCATTTCTTTCTCTGACTTTGTGCCGGCTCGAGGATTTTTGTCCCACCCAGCTGGCATCTTTGTTTGGCTTCTCCTAAGGCCTTTCCGTCTCCTGCTCCCATGTTCATACATGTCCTGTGGTTTTCCATTCGCTCTGTGTGTCAAAGGACAATGTATATGGTTTCTTTCTCAAGTTAAGTTGTGCTTATCAGCATTTTGCATAAAACAACTGGAAGACAGATCTGTACCAAATGAGTGGCTTGGTGCGGCTGATGTGGTCTCTTTCAAAAGCGGAGGTTTCAGGAACAGCGTATCCCATCAGGCGCTCCCAGGGCGCGCTGTGGTTTCTTTGCACAAACACATCCTCTTTCTCTCCCAATCCTGTCACCACCAAAGATCGTTGTTGCCATGTTGAACATGTTTCTTTTGATTTTAAGACTCTTCCCTCTCCTATTCTGTTTACTGGGGGTGATGCCGAGAGACTTCTATAAATGCACAACTCAACCAAGTGCCATGTGCTTCACGTGTGTCCATAATAGGAAAACTAAAGACACCATAGTTTGGACTTCATTCTTAAGCAGGATGGAAGGGCGGCTGATTGTTAAACTTCAGTTTTCTAGTGAAAATGTATTGTTCTGGTGAACGATTTCATCATAAAGATTTGAAAACTGTAATGTTAATGTGAAATAAATGCTGAGGGGATTTTTATTTTCCATCTGGTGATTTTTTTTTTTGTAAATACTTCCTCATATTCTTAACTGCCTAATTTATTCCTTTATTGGCATAGAACTTTCTCACAGTGAACCAATTTTTAAAAATGTTAATCATCCTTCATTTATAAAGCATTTATGATATGCTAGATGCTATGAAGTTCAGAGGGCACAGTCCATTATGTGAACTTACCCAGAAGTTCATTATACTCTATATAATAGACCTTTGTAAAAACCATTACTAGTGATCAACATTTCCTGATCAGAAACCACGTGCAAAGGATGTTCTGGGCATTGAAGGAAGATATAAAGACCAGAGCCCAGCTCTTCAGTAGCTGAGAAGAAGCTGGATGTTTCTAAAGAGGAAACTGGATGGATATTGCCTGAGTGATCCAGTCAGATATTCAGTGATGGGGACCTGAGCCGAATTTTGAAGGGAGGAAGGACAATATTTAAATGAGCAAAACAGAAATGTGTCCAATCTAATCAAGAAAATTGTTATCTCTGTAACTTTGGAAAGATCAGCTTGTCTGAAAGAACTGTCTTTTAGTTCAGAGATACTCTTAAGGTTTTCAAAATGCCTTTCATTATTTCATGTTTTTAAAAAATTATTTGGTGAACTCTTGGTGAAAGTTGTGAGACCTTTTCCTAAAATCCACTCGTGAGCACTGAATTTCCAAGATTTCAGTGACCCATTGTTGTGGCCATAATTCAATATTCCCTGGGCATGACGATGTACTAGAAGCTTATATACACATTACCTCATTTAATCATTAAGTTTCTGTGAAGCAAACTCCATGACCAGCTGGTTTCACAGGAAACTGCAGATGATGCAGAGCAGGTAGATTGCCTGAAGTCACTCAACTAGTCACACCTGGAGTCAAACACCCTTCTCTCT
Organism: Sciurus carolinensis; assembly: GCF_902686445.1. Taxonomy (NCBI): domain Eukaryota; kingdom Metazoa; phylum Chordata; class Mammalia; order Rodentia; family Sciuridae; genus Sciurus; species Sciurus carolinensis. Next base: position 20,649,890 of record NC_062222.1, on the reverse strand, counting down.
GCAACTCCCCAACTTAGTTCCCTGACCAACCTCAGGGTCAACCTGCTATGGTCTCTTTATCTGGCATCTGGCTACTGTTTGCTTTAAGGAATGGCAAACATACCCTGGGCTTCCTTGGGGTACTTATCACCTAGACAGCTCCATCTCTCTGCTTGTTTACAGAAATCAGATACATGTTTCTGTTGGCATAGGAGCGGACGGCGAGTGAATTACATGCCTTCTCCAGGAGTGTCATTAAGTAAAACAAGATTGTTCTTGAAACTTAAGTGATAAAGAACACAAGACATAGTATTGAAAGGAAACTTTAGTATTTTTGTATGGAGGCTGAAGAGGAGGAAGCCAAGTGGAGAATTCAGATCAGACTTGGTTCCAACTCTCCCAAGCACTGTGAGTTTTACAAAGGTATCAGTTATTAGGATATCTGGGGACATGAACTTGGAGAGGGTGCCATAGGGAAATAGGAAGCCAGAGAGAAAATAAGGATATTTTCCAAGTTCCATAATGTGTCACCCTGGAGCACCAGTGAGAAGGCTGAGAGGTGGCCTAACTGCCCCTTTCAGCACCTCTGGGGGGCCTCTTCCTTCACATGTTCTTCCATTTCTCTTGGAGGTGGTTGGTTTTAGACTGAAAATTACTGTCATGTAAGTTCAGCCAAGTAGAAGCTGCATCCAAGTCATGCCAGCCCCACCCTGACAGGACTGTGGGTGAGTCAGGCTTTCCCTGGGATTCAGGGAACCTTCTGTGAATCCAGAGAAAATCCCTCAGGAAGTCACGCCTACCATAAAGGCTGCCGAGCCAGTGTGAATCTGTCACAGGAGAGGAAAAACACTATCTTCCCCGTGATGAATAAGGGGTCTGTTCCCTCACCGCGGTGTCTCCAAAGTGCCACCCAGAGCCACAGCTCGGTGGTGAAATGACCCACTTTCCGAGGGCTGCAGGCTAGCTGTGGAGACTCTGCTTCACTTGAGACGCCTAAGACAACTCTGTTCAGCTTCTCCATGTCCTGGCCTGAAGTCATCGCCATTAGCTCCTGCAGCATGAAGGAACGGAAACCTCGGTGACGGGCTGGCATCTCTGCCCTGGCCCTAGCCATTTGTCTTTTGCCAGCTTGAGACACTCCCATGTATGACTACTTATCTGAGGATTAATCAGCATTACAGACAAGAGTGAGGAGAAGGACTTAGAGTAACCCAAAGGAAATACCATGCTTAGAACACAGAGGGTGTGGCGGCCGTTTTGGTGACTGGTTAATAATGGTTAAGCAAAAAGTGAAACAAAATAAAAATTTGGGAAACATTGTCTCAATTTCTTTACTGTATAACTTATTTCTCTGGGTTTTTAAAAATATGTTTGTATTCACCATGAATTTCCAAAAGATGAGTAAAAGAGGCAACATTTCTCAAGTGTCCTTGGGTATGAAATACTTTTAGGTGAGACATTCCACAATATTAGTTTAAGTGTAGGTGTCCAAAGGGTACCATGGTATCACAACATAATAAAACATCTGATGTTCAAAATGAGAACCCTGATTATATGGAGAAGATTCTGTTCTGTCCATAAAATATGCTTTATAATGGAGAACTAAACCATTAAAAATAACCCAATGGATATTTTTAAGAGCAATAATGAGAGAGGATATTTGGGTAAACTGATGAATATGTCTTTGGATATGTAAACATACCATAAAGTACTGATAATTAAATCTGTATAAAAATGACTCCAGACTTCTTTAAAGTAAATAACAGAGGAAAACCAGAAATAGACCCAAGTATGTGTGTATATATATGTACATATTAGTTATTATTTTTAAAAGGCATGTCAAATCCATTAAGAATGAATGGATTATGCAAAAATATTACAGCTGTGAAAATTGGTTATCTATTTAGAAAATATAAATCTAGAATCTTAGCATCTTTAGATGTTAAAATAAATTCAGATTAATCAGACTAGTAATGTAACAAGTTGAATCATGCAAAACTAAAAGAAAGTGGGAATAAATATTTGTTTAATCTCTGAATAAGGAGGGGAGGAAAAAAGAAAATAAAAAGAAGGGGAGGAATTAAAAGAATTTCAAAATTCATAAAATTTAAAATTGATATGCTTGGATGTCTAAACACTAGAAGCCTTTTTGTGTGCAAAATCTTAAAAATCAAAATATAGTCAATAAACTGGAAAGTGCTAAAAATCAATTATTAATATACCACTATCCAAAACTTACTCCGACTCAGATCATTATGTGGAGAAAAAATATAAACAATTATTTCCCAACAGAAGAAATGCCAATGCTATTGAATATTTATAAAGATATTTGATCTTGCTTAGTGTTATAATCTGGAAGGTTAAAAATTTTATTTGCTAACCAAATTAGCAAAAACAAAGGAAAAGCCCACTTTCAGTGTGTATGAAAAAATAGAAAAAATATTCAAAAATAGGAAAAATATTCAAAGAGCTAAAGATAAAAAAATTTTTGTTGGACTGGAGTTGTGGCTCAGTGGTAGAGCACTTGCCTAGCACACGTGAGTCCCTGGGTTCAATTCTCAGCACCACATAAAAATAGAATAAAGATATTGTGTCCATCTACAACAAATATATGTATATTTTTAAAAAATTTTGGATTTGGTTAAGTATATGAATTCTCAAATTAAGGAGATACAAAAAGACCTGGCTATGATAGAAAAAAATGGAATGTCTTGCTATATGTATCATGGGAAATGTCCAGAAAACCAAAGGCAAAGATGTGAAAGCCACCAGGGAGAAAGGATGCTGTTCTCAGGAAAAGTTGGCAGAGTATTACTCTTCCTAAATGAGAGGAGCATCTGAGTTAGCCAAGAATCTGACATGCATCTACAGGAAATGGTGCTCATTCCAGGACCAGGAGCTTTCCTGGATGCTCTGTGGTCTCAGTGAGAAGGCTGAATGAGGTACAGGTAATCTGTACTTGCAGAAGTCTGTATATTGGAAGGTTACCGAGATGCGTGCTGGTCTCCCCCTTGGCTGGGACAAACTCCTCTCACACAAGACACTCTGTTTCTTAAGGAGAATAAATATTTGCCAGCCTAGACATAGTTCTGACTGCTTGCTAGTAAATATCTACTACAAACAGAGATAAGCAACTAAGAAAGTAAACAAATATACCAAGAAAGCAAAAAGAAAAAATAAATTGGATAAAACAAAAGCATATAAAGAATGTTTATCAGAAAAATGTAGTCCATGTTAAAGACAAGGGAGGAGCAGCATTAGGAACAAAATACATTATCAGAAACAAAATGTGAGGCATGGAAAAAAGGATTAAGCGGTTCAAGTAAAAGAAAATGGAAATGAATAAAAAGCTTAAAAAGTATTAGTAAAGAAAATGTGTAGATATGGTAAAGAAAAGCAAAGGAAATCCAGTATATATACAAGTGGCCACCTTGGTGAAAAGAACTGCAAAAATATAGGGTAACTCCTTAATGATAAAGATTAAGGAAATTACTTCAGAACAATGGAAAATTCAGAAGACAGATTGAAAGATATAGTAGGAGATAAATTGTCACTGAACTTTGAAGACAAATTAAAAATTTGTGAAATACCATCACAAATGCTTTGCTATGTCTAAGGGAATAATTTATTTCAGAGTTCTCCTGGGTAAGTTTGGCACCTAAAAGCCAGTGCCTGTAACATCTGCAAAGGAAGAAAAATGTGACTCCATAATTTCTAGCCAACCACTGTTATTCAGGTAAAAATCCAATAAATGCATTTCCAACACATTAGAAGTGAATACAGTTTCTATGAGTCTATCTTAGAGAAACTACTAGATTGTAAGGTAACTAAGTCAAGCAATATTTCTTTGTTATAATTAAAGCATACGTATGGATTATGCTTATAGGCATGATATAACTGTTCACAAAGCTTGAAAATGTAAAAATAATTAGGAGGAGAGAGAAGAGAGACAGTGTGGAAGGATATAATTACACTGATTTATTTTTATTTTATAGTTGAGAGTAAAACAGATTGTTCAGAATTGACCATTGAAGCAATAGATCTGTAAGTATATTTAAATGTGTAAGGTAATGAATAAAGATAAAATATGACTAATATATAAATGTGTAAATAAGGACAAATGCCAGTATACAAGCATAATATAATCAGGATATGAAAGTGAGAGATGAAGAAAAGGCACAAAGTAGAAATATATGAGTTTTATCAGTGTTAATAGGAGGTGTCAAAGATACCACAGAAATGAAGAATTTTAATGATAAAGTTTTAGTTACCAAAGTAACCACCAGAAGGAAATTGTAAAATCTTCTGGAATTTTCAAGAAAAGCATAATACAGAAAAAGAGAGGATATAATAAGATATTTTCAAAATTAATAAAAATGGGAGATCCAAGATGGCGAACTAGAGGGAGGCTGCGTTCCTTGTCTCTCCATAACTCCGGTTTCAAGCAGAGGATATCTGTTTCTTGGTGAGGCAGTTTTTGCTGCTTATCTATCCCCTGCTGTTTACCCCATTTGTCTGCTGTGATCACCTGCAGTCTGCCAGCATATCGACGCCTTTTTTGAGTGCAGATTGCTCACTGTCAGGCACCTATCATCCGCCATTTGCCTGCCTCTCGCCTGTCCATCACCTGCCTTACACCTATCCATTTCACAACGCACGAGGTTCACCTCCCAATCGTCCGACAACAGTCAGCAAATTGATCTCCGACCGCCAGTGGAGCACCAGCTGCCTGCTGTTGCTGGAAGTTCACTGTTACAGTCCCTGCAGGTTTGATTACATGTGGCTGCCACCATTTTGAGACAACAGCCAGGCCCCGTAGGACCCCTGGCCGGACTGACTGAGCCCCGTCTCCAGGATACCTCAGCCCAACTGATCACTCCCTGCCTCTGGGGCCCTCACATCGACTGATTGCTCCCTGCCGCTAGGACCTCCAGACCAACTGACTGCACCCTATCACGGGGACCCCAGACCAACTGATTGCAACCGGCCTCCAGGATCCCACAATCACACCAAACACACCCCACCTCCAGGACCCCTGCCTGACCAACCGCATCCTGTCCCCAGGACTTCCAGTTGACCACGTCCACCCCTGGGCTGCAGCTCCCCATTTGCCAACACATTTGGAAGCCAGAGCGGCCATCTTGGATAATCCTGGAAGCCATAACTCAGATCTTTGGGTGGGGCAAATCCCATCCTCAGACGCCTGCTGGAGGCTTGAAGCTCATTGTCAGGTACCTCTCATGCATCAGGCTACTGAACACTGGGAGGTTTCATTATTATATGACTGTTATACAGTAGATTTTCTTTTTTCGCCTTTTTAAAAAAATTAAGTTTTTATTTCATTACTTTTCTTGCTCTCTTTTCCTTTTGTTTACCTGTTCCCTCAGAGTCTCTTTCTCCCTTTTTTGCATGCTAACATCCAATTTCTTTTGATTACATTCTCACCCTTTCTATTTTCTAGAACTTCTGTATATTCTTTTCTTATCCCATTAACAGCCACATTCTACATCCCTCTGCATCCTCTTTGTCCTCCATTAGAAACTGCAGAACTTATTGCAAATCTGTTCATTATACTGAGCAAAATATTCAAACTCATTCTGTTTATTATGACAATTTTGTTATTCTCCTCATAGGGGCTATTTGGTCTAGGATTGCATAGTGTCTGAATTGGGCACTGCTAATATTGATCTCCCCTTAAAGAAGAGGTTTTGGAAACCCACAGGGCCACTATAAGCCTATAGGGGGAAATCTGCAATACCCCAGATCTGCACTGCTAGAGGGGAAGATACATGAACAACATGAAAAAAGAAGGGAAGAAAATGATCCAAACGAATCTAGATTCTATATTAATAGAATCCAATGACAGTATGTTAGAAGAAATGTCAGAAAAGGACTTCAGATTAAACATGATTAAGATGATTTGTGAAGCAAAGGATGAGATAAGAGAGCAAATGCAGGCAATGAATGATAATACCAATAAGCTGAAAGAGCACCTGCAGGAAGCAAAAGATCATTTCAACAAAGAGATAGAGATTATCAAAACAAACAAACAAACAAACAAACAGAAATCCTTGAAATGAAGGAAACAATAAACAAAATAAAAAACTCAATGGAAAGCATCACCAAAAGACTAGACCACTTGGAAGACAGAACCTCAGGCAATGAAGACAAAATATTGAATCTTGAAAATAAAGTTGCCCAAACAGAGAAGATGGTAAGAAATCATGAACAGAATCTCCAAGAACTATAGGACATCATGAAAAGACCAAATTTAAGAATTATTGGGATTGAGGAAGGCACAGAGATACAAACCAAAGGAATGAACAACCTGTTCAATGAAATAATATCAGAAAATTTCCCAAACCTGAAATGACAGGGAAAATCAAATACAAGAGGCTTACAGAACACCAAATGCACAAAATCACAACAGATCTACACCAAAGCACATTATAATGAAAATGACTAACATTCAAAATAAAGACAGGATTTTTTTTTTTTTTTTTTTTACAAATGGGATACTTGTTTCTGTTTGTACATGGAGTAACAGCATACCATTTGCGTAATCATACATTTACATAGGGTAATGATGTTTGATTCATTCTGCTATTTTTTCCTTCCCCCCCACCCCTCCCACCCCTCTTATCCCTCTTTACAGTCCCTCTTTCCTCCATTCTTGCCCCCCTCCCTCTCCCCATTATGTGTCATCATCTGCTTATCAGCGAGATCATTCGTCCTTTGGTTTTTTGAGATTGGTTTATCTCACTTAGCATGATGTTCTCCAATTTCATCCATTTGCCTGCAAATGCCATAATTTTATTATTCTTTATAGCTGAGTAATATTACATCGTATATATGTATACCACAGTTTCTTTATCCATTCATCAATTGAAGGACATCTAGGTTGGTTCCACAGTCTGGCTATTGTGAATTGAGCAGCTATGAACATTGATGTGGCTATATCTCTGAAGTATACTGATTTTAAGTCCTTTGGGTATAGGTCGAGGAGTGGGATAGCTGGGTTAAATGGTGGGTCCATTGCAAGTTTTCTAAGGAATCTCCACACTGCTTTCCAGAGTGGCTGCACTAATTTGCAGCCCCACCAGCAATGTATGAGTGTACCTTTTTCCCCACATCCTCTCCAACACCTATTGTTGCTTGTATTCTTGATAATCGCCATTCTAATTGGGGTGAGATGGAATCTTAGTGTAGTTTTCATTTGCATTTCTCTTATTACTAAAGATGGTGAACATCTTTTCATATGTTTGTTGATTGCTTGTAGATCTTCTTCTGTGAAGTGTCTGTTCATATCCTTAGCCCATTTGTTGATTGGGTTATTTGTATTCTTCTTGTAGAACTTTTTGAGTTCTTTATAGATTCTGGAAATTAGTGCTCTATCTGAAGCATGAGTGGCAAAGATATTCTCCCACTCTGTAGGCTCTCTCTTCGCATTGCTGATAGTTTCCTTTGCTGAGAGAAAGCTATTTAGTTTGAAGCTATCCCAGTTATTGATTCTTGCTTTTATTTCTTGTGCTATGGGAGTCCTGTTAAGGAAGTCTGATCCTAAGCCAACAAGGTGAAGATTTGGACCTATTTTTTCTTCTATAAGATGCAGAGTCTCTGGTCTGATTTCAAGGTCCTTGATCCATTGTGAGTTGATTTTTGTGCAGGGTGAGAGAGAGGGGTTTATTTTCATTCTGTTGCTTATGGATTTCCAGTTTTCCCAGCACCATTTGTCGAAGAGGCTATCTTTTCTCCATTGCATATTTTTGGCCCCTTTGTCTAGTATTAGAAACGACGATACAACATATCAAAATCTTTGGGACACTATGAAAGCGGTACTAAGAGGAAAATTCATTGCATGGAGCACATTCCAGAAAAGAATGAAAAGTCAACAACTAAATGACCTAACATTACAGCTCATAGCCCTAGAAAAAGAAGAACAGAATAACAGCAAAAGTAGTAGAAGACAGGAAATATTTAAAATCAGAGCTGAAATCAATGAAATTGAAACAAAAGAAACAATTCAAAAAATTGACAAAACTAAAAGTTGATTCTTTGAGAAAGTAAACAAAATAGACAAACCCTTAGCCACACTAACAAAGAGAAGGAGAGAGAAGACTCAAATTACTAAAATTCATGATGAAAAAGGAAATATCACGACAGACACTACTGAGATACAGAACACAATGAGAAGCTACTTTGAAGATCTGTATTCCAACAAAATAGAAACTACTGAAGACATTGACAAATTTCTAGAGACATATGCTCCTCCCGAACTGAACCAGGAGGACATACACAATTTAAAAAGATCAATATCAAGCAATGAAATAGAAGAAGCCATTAAAAATCTACCATCCAAGAAAAACCCAGGACCAGATGGATTCTCAGCCGAGTTCTACAAGACCTTCAAAGAAGAACTCATTCCAAGACTTCTCAAAGTATTCCAGGAAATAGAAAAGGAAGGTACCCTACCGAACTCATTCTATGAAGCTAATATCACCCTCATATCCAAACCAGGAAAAGACACATCAAGGAAAGAAAATTTTAGACCAATATCCTTGATGAATATAGATGCAAAGATCCTTAACAAAATATTGGCAAACTGTATCCCAAAACAAGGTAAGAAAATCGTGCACCACAATCAAGTGGGGTTCATCCCTGGAATGCCAGGATGGTTCAACATCTGTAAATCAATAAACATAATCCATCATGTCAATAGACTTAAGGATAAGAATCATATGGTTATTTCAATTGACGCAGAAAAAGTTTTTGACAAAATACAATGCCCCTTCATGCTCAAAACACTAGAAAAAATAGGGATAGTAGAAACATACCTGAACATTGTAAAGGCTATTTATGCTAAACCCATGGCCAGCATCATTCTTAATGGAGAAAAACTGAAACCATTTCCTTTAAAAATGGGAACAAGACAGGGATGTCCTCTTTCACCACTTCTATTCCACATTATCCTGGAAACTCTAGCCAGAGCAATTAGGCAGACTAAAGAAATTAAAGAGATATGAATAGGAAAAGAGGAACTTAAGCTGTCACTATTTGCTGATGACATGATTCTCTATTTAGAGGCTCCAAAAACCTCCTGCAGAAAACTTCTAGACCTCATCAATGAATATAGCAAAATAGCAGGCTATAAAATCAACATGCATAAATCTAAAGCATTTTTATATGCAAGTGACGAAACAGTTGAAAGGGAAATGAGGAAAATAACCCCATATGCAATGGCCTCAACAATAAAATAAAATAAAATACTTGGGAATCAATCTAACCAAAGATAAAAGATCTCTACAATGAAAACTACAAAACATTGAAGAAGGAAATTGAGGAAGACCTTAGAAGATGGAAAGATCTCCCATGTTCTTGGATAGGCAGAATTAATATTGTCAAAATGGTCATACTACCAAAAGTCTATACAGATTCAATGTAATTCCAATTAAAATTCCAATGATGTATCTTACAGAAATAGAGCAAGCAATCATGAAATTCATTTGGAAGAACAAGAAACCCAGAATAGCTAAAGCAATCCTTAGCAGGAAAAATGAAACAGGGGGTATCGCAATACCAGAACTTCAACTATACTACAAAGCAATAGTAACAAAAACGGCATGATATTGGCACCAAAATAGACAGGTAGATCAATGGTACAGAATAGAGGACACGGACACAAACCCAAATAAATACAATTTTCTAATACTAGACAAAGGTGCCAAAAATATGCAATGGAGAAAAGATAGCCTCTTCGACAAATGGTGCTGGGAAAACTGGAAATCCATAAGCAACAGAATGAAAATAAACCCCTCTCTCTCACCCTGCACAAAAATCAACTCACAATGGATCAAGGACCTTGAAATCAGACCAGAGACCGAGACCCTGCATCTTATAGAAGAAAAAATAGGTCCAAATCTTCACCTTGTTGGCTTAGGATCAGACTTCCTTAACAGGACTCCCATAGCACAAGAAATAAAAGCAAGAATCAATAACTGGGATAGCTTCAAACTAAATAGCTTTCTCTCAGCAAAGGAAACTATCAGCAATGCGAAGAGAGAGCCTACAGAGTGGGAGAATATCTTTGCCACTCATGCTTCAGATAGAGCACTAATTTCCAGAATCTATAAAGAACTCAAAAAGTTCTACAAGAAGAATACAAATAACCCAATCAACAAATGGGCTAAGGATATGAACAGACACTTCACAGAAGAAGATCTACAAGCAATCAACAAACATATGAAAAGATGTTCACCATCTTTAGTAATAAGAGAAATGCAAATGAAAACTACACTAAGATTCCATCTCACCCCAATTAGAATGGCGATTATCAAGAATACAAGCAACAATAGGTGTTGGAGAGGATGTGGGGAAAAAGGTACACTCATACATTGCTGGTGGGGCTGCAAATTAGTGCAGCCACTCTGGAAAGCAGTGTGGAGATTCCTTAGAAAACTTGCAATGGACCCACCATTTAACCCAGCTATCCCACTCCTCGACCTATACCCAAAGGACTTAAAATCAGTATACTTCAGAGATATAGCCACATCAATGTTCATAGCTGCTCAATTCACAATAGCCAGACTGTGGAACCAACCTAGATGTCCTTCAATTGATGAATGGATAAAGAAACTGTGGTATACATATATACGATGTAATATTACTCAGCTATAAAGAATAATAAAATTATGGCATTTGCAGGCAAATGGATGAAATTGGAGAACATCATGCTAAGTGAGATAAACCAATCTCAAAAAACCAAAGGACGAATGATCTCGCTGATAAGCAGATGATGACACATAATGGGGAGAGGGAGGGGGGCAAGAATGGAGGAAAGAGGGACTGTAAAGAGGGATAAGAGGGGTGGGAGGGGTGGGGGGGAAGGAAAAAATAGCAGAATGAATCAAACATCATTACCCTATGTAAATGTATGATTACGCAAATGGTATGCTGTTACTCCATGTACAAACAGAAACAACATGTATCCCAGTTGTTTACAATAAAAATAAATTAAAATAAAAAAATTAATAAAAATACAAACATTGCCTAACCCATGATGGGGACTGAAGATCAAACCTATCTGTGATGTCAATAATGCTCATCTATTTTTGAAATAAACTCAGACTAGGTAACAAAGACAATCCAGCCTGATGCTATTTCCAAGATGAAGGTCTGAAAACTGTTAAAGATAAACATAAAGTGATCAACAAAGAAATATCAGGAAAACATACATAAAAAATAGAAATAACAACAATGTCAAAGTTGACTTCAGAAGAAAAAAAATCATCATAATGAAGAAAAATGTGATTCTCAATGAATAAATAATGGTTGTGAATATAGGTAAGAAATAATGTAGCAAAAACGTTTAAAGCAAAAATTGCAGAATATACAACAAAGAAGCAGAAATGTAGTGTATTTGAAGAGTTAAGCTGATGCCTCATCGTTCTCTACGAAAGGAATAAATAAGTACATCTAGAGATAGAGCAATTCAGAAACAAAACTAATAAAACTGATCTGGTTGATGTTGGTTGTATGTCCACCTTTAATATTGAATCTGAACTTTTTCCAATGTCCCCCAAATGATCAAAAATTACAAAGTACATCACAGAGTCAATTTTAAAACATTCGAAATCACAGGAGGCATCACAATACCAGACCTTAAATTATACTACAGAGCTATAGTAATAAAAACAGCATGATATTGGAATCAGAACAGATATGAAGACCAATGGAACAGAATAGAAGACTCAGAGACAAACCCACATAAATACAGTTATCTGATATTTGATAAAGGCACCATAAACATACATTGGAGAAAAGATAGCCTCTTCAACAAATGGTGCTGGGAAAATGGGAAATTCTTATGTAACAAAATGAAAATTAACCACTATGTGTCAAATTAAAGTGAATCAAGGACACAAGGCAGTAGACCAAGACTCTGCACCTACTTGAAGAAAAAATAGGCCCGACTCTCTGTCATGTTCGCTTAGGAACCCACAAGACTTCCTCAACAAGACTCCTAGAACTCAAGAAGTAAAATCAAGAATCAATAAATGGGATGGTATCAAATTAAAAAGTTTCTTCACAGCAAAGGAAACAATCAAGAATGTGAATGGCGAGTCTATAGAATGGAAGAAAAATCTTTGCTGCCTGCACCTCAGATAGAGCACTGATATCCAGGATAAATAAAGAACTCAAAAAACTTAACACCCCAAAATCAAATTCCCCAGTCAATAAATGGGCAAAGGAACTGAACAGGCACTTCACAGAAGAAGAAAAACGAATGGTCAACAAATATAGGAAAACATTTTCAACATCTCTAGCAATTCAAGAAATGCAAATTAAAACAACACTGAGATTCCATCTCACCCCAGTCAGAATGGCAATTAACAAGAATACAAATAACAACAAATGTTGGCAAGAATGTGGGGAAAAAGGTACACTCATACATTGCTGGTGGGAATGCAAATTGGTGCAACCATTCTGAAAGTTAGTATGGAGATTCCTTGAAAACTTGGAATAGAACCACCATTTAACCCAGTTAGCCCACTCCTTGGTGTATACCCAAAATTGCTTAAAATCAGCATAATACAGTGATGCAGCCACATGAATGTTTATAAAAGCTCAATTCCTAGTAGCTAAGCAAATTGGTACATATACACATTGGTACATATACACAATGAATGCTACTCAGCCATAAAAATGGATGACTTTATGACTTTTGCCAGTAGATGGATGGATCTGGAGACTATCAGGCTAAGTGAAATAAGTCAATCCCAAAAAATAAAGGTTGAATGTTCTCTCTGATATGTGGATGCTAACAGACAACAAGGGGGCAGGGGGAATAGAAGTTCATTGGATTAGACAAAGGAGAATGAAGGAAAGGGAGGAGAAGAGGAATAGGAGAAAGGGTGGAATGAATTTGACCAACTTTCCTATGAATACACCACCAGTGAAACTCCAAATCATCTCAACCACAAGAATGGGATCCTAATTAGAATAAGTTACTTGCCATGTATGTACAATATGTCAAAATACCCTCCACTGTCATGTTTATCTGAAAAGAGCAAATAAAAAAACACATGCTAAATCAAAAGCAGATATAGAAAAGACAGTGTTCTCTCCCAATATAATAAAACTAAAAATAATGACAAGAAAAGCAAAGAACTTTTTAAAAATTCTCATGAGAAAAGAGGAAATCCAAGGGCACTCAAGGTTAAATTTAATATTTTAAATACTTACAGTAGTAAAATTGATAATAAAAATATATGAAGTACTCAGTGTTAGAAAAAGAAGTATAAAGTATAATTAAGGAATAAAATAATAAAGATTAAATAATACAAAGATAAATAATAAAGATTAATAAATATAAAGACATTAATAGAGTCAGAGATAGGTTAAGAGAGGTCATAAGTAAAGAAGTGCTGATACTTTGAGGGAGAAAACAAGGCAGATGAATGAAGCAAAAGAATTAAGAACAGGAAGAGAAAGATAATGTGGAAGTAGTCACATGTGTGTATGAAGTAAAGCTTTGAAATGACTTCTTTGCTTGACCCTATGCAAATAAATTGGAAAAATGGAATAAGAAATGCTGGTATAAAAATCTGAAACAAAGAAAATCCAAACAGATTAAAAAATTCCCGTAAAATTCTGACAAATTGCATACAAAAACATATTGAAAAGATAGTGCACCAAGATAAAGTGGGGTTCATCTCAGGGATGTAAGGATGGTTCAACTTACGGAAATCAATAAACATAATACATCACGTCAATAGGCTTAAAGACAAGAATCATATAATTATCTCAATAGATGCAGAAAAAACATTTGACAAAATCCCATATTCATTCATGTTCAAAACACTAGAAAATCTAGGGATAGTAGGAACATACCTCAACATTGTAAAAGCTATCTATGCGAAACTCAAGACCAGCATAATTCTAAATGGAGACAAATTGAAAGCATTCCCTCTAAAATCTAGAACAAGACAAGGATACCCTTTTTCACCACTTCTGTTCAACATGGTCCTTGAAACTAGCCAAAGCAATCGGACAGACCAAAGAAATAAAAGGGATATGAATAGGAAAAGAAGAACTCACACTATAACTATTTGCCTATGACATGATTCCATATTCAAAAGATCCAGAAGATTCCACCAGAAAACTTCTAGAACTCATAAATGAATTCAGCAAAGTAGCAGGATATAAAATCAACACCCAGAAGCCAAATGCATTTCTATACATAAATGATTAATCCACTGCAAGAGAAATTAGGAAAACTACCCCAGTCACAATAGCCACAAATACTTGGGAATCAACCTAAGAAAAGAGGTGAAAGACCTCTACAATGAAACTACAGAACACTAAAGAAAGAAATTGAAGAAGACCTTAGAAGATAGAAATATCTCCCATGCTCTTGTATAGGCAGAATTAATATTGTCAAAATGGTCATACTACTAAAAGTGTTACACAGATTCAAGGCAATTCCTATTAAAATCCCAATGACATTCTTCATAGAACTAGAAAAAGAAACCATGAAATTCATTTGAAAAAGTAAGAGACCCAGAATAGCCAAAGCAATTCTTAGCAAGAAGAGTGATACAGTAGGTATCACAATACCAGATCTTAAACTCAGATCTTAAACTACAGAGCAATACAAAAACAAAACAGCATGTTATTGCACCAAAATAGACAGGTAGACCAATGGTATAGAATAGAAGACACAGAGACAAACCCACATAAATACAGTTATCTCCTACTAGACAAAGGTGCCAAAAATACACATTGGAGAAAATATAACCTCTTCGACAAATGGTGCTGGGAAAACTGGAAATCCATATGCAGTAAAATGAAATTAAACCTCTCTCTCTCACCCTGCACAAAACTCAACTCAAAATGGATCAAAGTCTTAGCCACCAGAACAGAGACCCTGTGCCCAATAGAAGAAAAAGTAGGCCTAAACCTTCATCACGTCCACTTAGGACCTAAGTTCCTTAACAAGCTTCCTAAAGCACAAGAAGTAAAATTAAAAATCAATAAATGGGATGGATTCAAACTAAGAATCTTCTCAGCAAAGGAAACAATCAAGAACATGATTCTATAGAATGAAAGAAAATCTTTATCACACGCACCTCAGATAAAGCACTAATCTTCAGGATTATAAAGAACTCAAAAAACTTAACACCAAAAAACCAAATTACCCAATCAACAAATGGGCTAAGGAACTGAACAGACACTTCACAGAAGAAATACAATTGATCAAAAAACATATGAAAAAATGTTCATCATCTCTTGCAATAGGAGAAATGCAAGTCAAAACTACTCTAAGATTTCATCTCACTCCAGTCAGAATGGCAATTATCAAGAATACAAGCAATAATAAGTTTTGGCGAGGATGTGGGGGAAAAGGTACACTCATACATTGCTGGTGGGATTGCAGATTGATGCAATCTCTGTGGAAAGCAGTATGGTGATTCCTCAGAACACTTGGAATGGAACCACTATTTGACCCAGTTATCCCACTCCTTGGTCCATACCCAAAGAACTTAAAATCAACATACTACAGTGAAGCAACCACATCAATGTTTAATTCACAATAACTAACCTATGGAACCAACCTCATGCCCTTCAATAGATAAAGAAAATGTGGTACAGATACACAACGGAATATTACTCAGCCTTAAAACAAGAATGAATTTATGGCATTTGCAGGTAAATGGATGGAACTAGAGAGTATCATGCTAAGTGAAATAAACCAATCCCAAAAAACCAAAGACTGAATGTTTTCTCTGATAAGTGGATGCTGATCTATAGTGGTGGGTGGGTAGGGAAGTGTTGAGGGCCGTCTTGGACAAGATGGCGCCTGGCAATGAGCCAAAGGGCACTGGGTACCAAAATAAGGAAGTACCCATAAAGGTTGCTTGCCTACTAGTTCCTTGGAGACTTATGACGTGTTGATGCCAGGCTCAAGGATTGGCTATCTAATATCATGCCGCGCGTGGACAGCTCGTGATTCATATAGTGCTATGCTGACATTCCTCTGCATGCTCTCCTGCGTGAGAGAAAGCTTTGCTATAATTGGCTAATAAGCTAGGAGCCTGGGGGAGGAGAGAGGGAGAGGGAAGAAGAAGGGAGATAGTGGCAGAACAAAGGAGGCAGAGAAACAGGGAGAACGCAATAAATCTGGTCAACTAAAGATTGGTGATGTCTCCTTTCTCCACGCCGGTTCCGCTGGACGGAACAGGGAAGAATGAAGAAACTTTGGATTAAGCAGATAGGAGTGAGGGGAGGGGTCAAACAGTGAGGATGGGAAGGAGTGTAGAATGAGACAGTCATTATTGCCCTGTGTACATGTAGGTTTGCACTGTGATGTGACTCAGCACCATGTACAGCCAGAGGAATGAGAAGTTATGCTCCATTTGTGTACAATGTGTCAAAGTGCATTCTAGTGTCATGTATAACCAAGCAGAAAAAATTTTTAAAAATTAATAAAGGACCCAAACAGGAAAACCCAAATAAAATTATGAAGATGGATGAAAGTATTCTAAGGGAAATAGTAGTAAACAGAAAAGCATTCAAAGATAAACAAATAAAAGAATGAACAATTATTTTTAAAAAGTAAGTGTAGATCCACATTCAAAGTTATTAATACTAAGGATAAAAAGGGAAAAATCATACAGTCATTTCCAAATAGCCTAAATACTCTGATGGGTCCATGATGAAGAAAGTAAAAGCCTCTTAAGTATGAAAGATTTTGCGATTTAAAACAGGTGTATGTAACAGGTTAAGTTGTGGTGATGAACATGTTCATCTAGAGATGAAATAAAAATATTGCTGAAAGTAATACAAATTGCTTCCTGTGGGCTGGGACAAATTGCTGTCATCATCAAATGGTGGATTTTCTATAAGTGTGTATTTTAATCAAGCTAAATGGAATCAAAAGTCAGGTGCTCTGCAAATCCATGGCAGAGAAATAAAAAATGTGGTTTGGGTCATGAAGAAGGCACTGATAATGAAACAGCAATTGAATCGTGGCAGTATCATTGTTTCATGAAATGTGATCACAAAGCAAAGCAGAAGTTCTAACTTTATATTTTATTATGTGTAATTTTAGCCCTAATCTTATATTCCATGATGGTTTTGTCAATAATTAAATTTCTTTAAAATTACACTGTGAGTAAATTTTACTCCAGTGCAATTTCTCTTGATTGGTTTGTTCTTCTTGTTACCTTTTTAAAGTAGAATTTTGGATGCTGCTGGTAATATTTCACATAGTCTGAAGTAACTCCATGAATGATCAGATGAATTTATGGTAGCTTAATTCTAAGAAGAAATGTCAGACAAAAATTAAATTTTTCTTTTACTCCTTAAAATCATTGTAATGGCCTCATTTGTTGTTCTTCTCCATTTAGTTTATTAATAAATTAATTCTCTGCATTAGTGTGACTCCATATAAATCAAAAACAATGTGAAGATGAGAAAAAAATCTTCCAGGTGCAGTTTCAGTTCTATTCAAAAACAGAGTTCAATTGTGAAAACTTCATAAAATAAATGCACCTCTGAATCCATTCATAAATCAAAATAAATGCACCTCTGAAATGATTCTCTTTTAGCCTTGAACTCACTGTAACAACACAGAAGTTTTAAGTGGCAAATTAGGCTTCTGGGTCTGGTTAACCAGTTAGGCTTCTGGGTCTGATTTACGCTATGCTGCAAAAAGAGCTTCAGGTTTAGTGCAAGGAGACCGGGCGAGGTGTGGAGGGTCTTTCTCTTCTCCCCGGTCAACTTCCCACAGTGAGTGAACCTTACCCCACACCTGAAGACAAGAATTAGATGAGTGTGGTGTTCAGTTTTCTGTACCAGCTTGATGAGGCTGGAGGGCCCAGTTACTGAGTCAGGCTTCGGTCATTTGCTGTGCAGGTGTTTCTTGGACGTGGTTATCATGTATAATCAGTTGGCTTTAAGTAAAGGAGATGATCAGTCATGTTGAAGTCTTCATCCACTCAGTTCAAGGCCTTGAGAGCAAAAATTGAGGTTTCCCAGAGAAGAAATTCTGCCTCCAGAATGCAGTTCCTGTGGGAGTTGCCTGCTTGCCAGTCTGCCTTATGGATTTGGGACTGGCCAGCCCACACAGGTGCGTGACTGTAGGAGGCAATTCCTTAAGAAAGTCTCTCAATACATGCATACATGTATATAAACACATGTGATATCTATCATCTATCTATCTAATATCTATGACACTCTGTCATATCTGTCATCATCTCTATTGCTACCATTGCTATCATCGATCTATCTACTATCTATCTATCATCTATCACCTATCTAATCTATCTTTTGTTTCTACTCCTCCGGAGAAACATGCATGGACAATGAATGAAATAGAGAATATGAAAATTTTAATTCACAACACAGACATGTCACTTGTAGGCGAGGTAAGGCTCTGCCCATGCTATTCTGCCACTCAGAACTTTTCCCCAGATACCTACATCAACCTCTGGTTTCCTTAATGTCTTTGTTCACAGTCACCTTTTTAAATGAGCTGTACATAATGGTGACCCATAAACTGCCTCTTCAGTCCGCCTTCCTTTCTTTGTGTTGTTCTATTGCATTTATCTTCTCTGACTGGTTAGGTGTTTAGTTACTTTTTTTTTTTTTTTTTGGTCTGTTTTGCCCCCACTAGAATGGAAACTCCACAGACCATTAAAAGTCTCTCTAAAATGAGCTCCTCCCATCAGTCTTATCCTCCAGAGTTGGCAGTGAGAATCTAGGACCTGACTTTGATTTTCCTCTACAAAACACTTCAAAGATTCAGGACTGCCCAGAAGAACTTTCTGTGCTGACGGAAATGTTATATAATCTACACTTTCCGTGGTAGCCCTGACTTCAGGGGGCTTTTGAGCCCATGAAATGAGATTAGTGCAGCTGAGGAACCGAATTTTAAAAACACATCTTACTTAGTTTAAATGTAAACAGGTCTCTGTGGCTGGTGGCAGAGGGTTGGTCGGATGGGTCCACGTGATGAACGCTCAGCCCTCCACGCTCTCGCCACCTGATTTCTTCAGCAACTTTTCTCTTTGTCTACAACTCACGGACTTCTAAAGCAGAAAAACTGCACTCTGTGAAGTATTCCAAACCCCTAAATGGTTCTCACCTTGGGGGATTCGCTCATGTGTTGCTCGCAGTCCCCACAGACTCATTCATTACAAGTAGTTCAACTCAGGTCTATTCCCTGGGTCACCCTAGCGGGACTAGGTGCCCTTCCTTTATACTTTTTAAAAAAATAATATTTTAGTTGTATATGGACCCAATACATTTATTTATTTTTAATAAATAAATCTAACCCCGCCTTGTATGTGCGAGGCAAGTGCTCTACCACTGAGACACGACCCCAGTCCTCCTTTACACTCATGGTTGAGAACACACAGCTCTCTGGGTGGAATTTTAGCCTTGGGCCATGTTTATCTATTTAGTCTCTGTCACCCTTTTGAGGGGTTGACCTCCTTGAGTTCAGGCCCCACTTCTATCTAGCTTTACATTTTGAGTTCATAGGTCCATATATGGCTCATGGCTGCACCCAGTAAATTTTGTTGAATAAATGAAGGCCTTGGGCCAATGCTGCCTTAGAGTGTTAGGGCTGGTAGGCATGCTGATCTCTACAGCCCTTTGTGATTCATTTGTTCCTTCTATGAACCTGGAAAAATGCAACACAGGTCAGGTGGTTCCGTTATCCAACAGAGCATTACTGAGTGTGGTGGCCTCTGTTTCTTTTTCTTCCATAGTCAAGCAGATCCCTTCCAATACCATTGAGGTCATCTCTGCTGGGCACCTTTACACTTGCTTAGCCCTCTTTATTTTAAGTCACCCAAAAGGTGACTTGTGAAGCATTTAAATTATTTCCTTCCTTTCTGTTCCTTTCTGTCCTTGACATTCTCCTGTGGGAGAAAGCAGTCTGAGTAGCAACTACTGCCGAGTCATTCCGCTGGATTAAGTTTTGCAAAGGTTGTACTGATATCACTCCTGATCTGTGACCAGGGGCAGTTCTGAGTGACCTGACTCTGAACATATTAATAGGAAAGCAAGTATTCTTTGCCCCTAAAAAAGCTATCTCTGATTCTTCAACTGATGCAAAATAGTACAAATTTATAATATAAGAATTTCTGTGGTTAGTTCGGGTTTTGAACTAGGTTGGGTTTTTACTGCAGAGTCCTGATATAGCTAAAACACACCCACGGTGTCTTTAAGTCAGAGAGTTAAGGAAGGGGGAGGGTGGCGAGGGTCCAGGGAGAGGTGGGTAAGAGGAAAAGGCCATAAATCTCAGACCCATGGGATTTGGACAACAAGCTGCATGGCAAATCCAACAACTGCCAGCTCTGGAATGTGTCAGCGTAATATCATACTAACTGTTACCTGGTAGGTTGTCAGAATTCTAAGAAACGTGAAGATCAAAATGTTGCAACTGGGAGGTATTCCAAACGCTTTCCAATGTGTATCTGCTGAAACAAGGAGGCTATTAAAACGCCCTTTAAAAAGTCCCATTAAAATAACAATCCAATAAAAGGAGTGTATAATCTGAGAGCTTTGAGGCCAAGGGCGAGTGAGTGCCAACATCACTTACTGACTTCAGTGGGGGGCTTTCTTCTGTCTTCCTCTTTGTGTGCTGAGCAGGGACTTTTGGGTTTTCTTCCCCGGTAAGCAATTCTATATAACCATCTCTACCATCAAAAAACTACACATATAAATGAAAATGCATAACAAGTAAGCACTTTTGAAGAAGATGGGGTTATTCAGAGAAAATTCTGGGTTCCGAAGGAAAGTGAGATCTTGATTCATGATCCCATTGGATGCTGATATTGTGACCCAGGAAATAATCATAACAATTTTAAGTTCTAGCAGAAACATAGACATACTAAAAAAAAAAAATTATCAATTTTTGATTGTTAAACTATTTTAGAGAACTTAATGGTATGATGCATAAATAACTGAGAGAAGAGTTATTTGAACATTTCAAAAATCTTATCCAAGTTTTGCCTAATTTCATTAACCACTTAGATTGTCTGTTGAATTCATTAAGGAGAACTCTCTTGCATGATTTTAAATCTTCAGTGTCTTCCAAAAGAACTGAACTTGTATTTCCTATCTACTTTGGTCATCCTACCATATTGAACATTTCAACCTGAATAAATCCCATATAATATTAAGTGATTATCTGATTTTCCTTGTCAATAATTGATGCTATTATCCATGTAGGTGCTTAAGCCAAGTCTAGGAATTATCCTTGATTCTTTCCTTTTCATCAGCGATTCCTGTTAAATTTGCCTCCAAAATACACGTGAAACATAACCTCTGTCTTGTTCCCCACTCCTCCTTGAGACAAGCCACTGTGGTCTCTCTGCTTAGGATCAAGGCATCTCTACCACTGATCTGACTTCCATGTTTATCTGGGAATTGTGTACCAACCATTTCATGTCTTTGTAGCAGCTGGAATTATTTTTTTTTTTAAAAAAACATACTTCAGATTCTGTCACTCTCTGACTTAAAATCTTCCAGTGTCTCTTCACGGCACTTAGAACTAAGCCTCTGGCCTAACTAGTCCTTCCGACTCTCCCCTTTACTGAATCAGCCACTTGATCCTCTCTCTGTTCCTCAGTCATGAAAAGGTAGTTCCTGCCTTGGAACTTCTACCTTAGGACCTTTGCACTAACTCTACTCTCTAGCAGAATACTGCTTCTCCTTCGCCTTCTGTAGCCTTCCTCCTTATGGTCACACAGCTGCAATGTCACCTCCTTTGGGACCATTTTGCTTGCTCCAGAACTAAATCCATCCCCTACATCCCGTTTTAGCTGTTATCCTAGAAACGCCAGAGTTTTTCCCATGCATTCATTCGTTATGTGGCTATTCCCAAGCAGAAAGGAAACTCTGTTAGAAACAGGACTTTAATTTGTTTACAGCTGTACTATTAGCACCGGAACAGGACCTGACCATTGGCACCGACGAGTGAATGAATGAATCTGTACAAGGCTCACTTGAATGCTGACCACATCCCATGTACCTTTACTATTTCCTAAACGCAATTGAAGCACCTCAATGGAACAGATCACCCCTGTAACAATGCTAGATTGTAGTTAAGTACTTTATGAATGCATCCTTGATGTTGGGATAAAAATCGTTTGTTAGAATTACACAACCCAGCAGTCCCATTTCTGAGTATCTATCCAAAGGAAATGAAATACATACCTCAAAGAGAGAGCTGCACTTCCTTATTCATTGGAGCATTATTTATGATTGACAAGCTATGGAAATGACCCCTGTGTTCCATTGATAGATGGATGGATTAAAAAAAAAATTGTAGCATAAACCCAAATATTATTCAGTCTTAAAAAAGACTTAATTTTTTTTTTCAGGTTGTATCCATGGCACATCAACCATGGGTGCATTTATATTGTAACTGTTACTTCAGTGCCTACATCTTCTTTTTTTTTATTTATTAAAATCTTTTTTTATTTTTACAGACTGCATTTTGATTCATTGTAGAAAAAAGGGGTACAAATTTTCATTTTTATTTTTTTATTTTAATTTATTTTTATTGTAAACAAATGGGATACATGTTGTTTCTGTTTGTACATGAAGTAACAGCATACCATTTGTGGAATCATACATTCACATAGGGTAATGATGTTTGATTCATTCTGTTATTTTTTCCTTCCCCCCCCACCCCTCCCACCCCTCTTTTCCCTCTATACAGTCCCTCCTTCCTCCATTCTTGCCCCCCTCCCACCCCCCATTATGTGTCATCATCCGCTTATCAGCGAGATCATTCGTCCTTTGGTTTTTTGAGATTGGTTTATCTCACTTAGCATGATATTCTCCAATTTCATCCATTTGCCTGCAAATGCCATAATTCTATTATTCTTTATAGTTGAGTAATATTCCATCGTATATATGTATACCACAGTTTCTTTATCCATTCATCAATTGAAGGACATCTAGGTTGGTTCCACAGTCAGGCTATTGTGAATTGAGCAGCTATGAACATTGATGTGGCTGTATCTCTGTTGTATGCTGATTGTAAGTCCTTTAGGTAAAGGCTGAGGAGTGGGATAGCTGGGTCAAATGGTGGGTCCATTCCAAGTTTTCTAAGGAATCTCCACACTGCTTTCCAGAGTGGCTGCACTAATTTGCATCCCCACCAGTAATGTATAAGTGTACCTTTTTCCCCACATCCTCGCCAACACCTATTGTTGCTTGTATTCTTGATAATCGCCATTCTGATTAGGGTGAGATGGAATCTTAGGTTGTTTTGATTTGCATTTCTCTTATTACTAAAGATGGTGAACATTTTTTCATATGTTTGTTGATTGCTTGTAGATCTTCTTCTGTGAAGCATCTGTTCATATCCTTAGCCCATTTGTTGATCGGGTTATTTGTATTCTTCATGTAGAGTTTTTTGAGTTCTTTATAGATTCTGGAAATTAGTGCTCTATCTGAAGCATGAGTGGCAAAGATTTTCTCCCACTCTGTAGGCTCTCTCTTCGCATTGCTGATAGTTTCCTTTGCTTGAGAGAAAGCTATTTAGTTTGAATCTATCCCGGTTATTGATTCTTGCTTTTATTTCTTGTGCTATGGGAGTCCTTTAAAGGAGGTCTGATCCTAAGCCAACAAGTTGAAGATTTGGACCTACTTTTTCTTCTATAAGATGCAGGGTCTCTGGTCTGATTTCAAGGTCCTTGATCCATTGTGAGTTGATTTTTGTGCAGGGTGAGAGATAGGGGTTTATTTTCATTCTGTTGCTTATGGATTTCCAGTTTTCCCAGCACCATTTGTTGAAGAGGCTATCTTTTCTCCATTGCATATTTTTGGCCCCTTTGTCTAGTATGAGAAAATTGTATTTATTTGGGTTTGTGTCCATGTCCTCTACTCTGTACCATTGATCTACCTGTCTATTTTGGCGCCAATACCATGCTGAAAAAAAAATTAATTAAAAAAAAATGTGTCATCTGTGCCAGTCTAGATGAACATGGAGGACATGCTAAGTGAAAGAAGACAGACGTAGAAAAACAGACACCCTAAGATCTCCTTACACCTGGAATCGCAAAACGTCAAATTCACAAGTGGAAAGTAGAATGGTGGTTACCAAGCGCAGGAGTGTGGGGGAAATAAAGAAATGTTGGCTCAAAGGTGTGATATAAATAAGCTCAACAGGCTGTAGGATAAGGAAGCTCCAGGGATCTAGGGCTCAGCACGGGGACTGGAGTTTACAGGGTGTTGTTAACCTGGCATCTGCTCAGAGAGCAGATCTGAAGTGTCTTGCCACATATGCACATACACAGAAGGGACACAGTGGTGACAGGTGCATCCGCTTATTTGCTACATACACAATGATACACATCTCCACTCATCTCATTGTCCACCTTGAATAGATACAATTTTGTCAATTATACCTCAATAAAATAGACGACAAGTTGTTTAAACGTAACTGAAAGCTAGATCTTTGAGACATCGCTCAGACACTTCGGTTGCCCTTGTTAGAATCATGGCTTTTGAAATCTTACCTTTCAGGGTACAGAGGCTAGTGGAGGAACTGTTGGGAAATAATGATTTATTTGTTCTGCTGTTTTTTTAATTTTCAGGTTACTTGTAAATTAATGATGTGAAGATTAAAATTATCAGTTTGAAAAGTTGAACGTAATCTTATCATACTGTTTTTGAGGAGGGTTGCCAGATTGAGCAAATAAAAACTCAAGAATCACAGTTAAAACCAAATTTCAAAACAGTAATAAATAATTTTAATGTAAGTATGCCCATGCATTATAGGGTGTATACTTACACTAAAGAACTGTTTGAAATTTATTCAGACTTCAAATGTAAATTCTATCTGGCAATCCTATTACAGTGAATTGTTTGGTAGACTTGCCAGATCCTTGCCATGTGTTAGTTATATGATGGTGATAATTTAACATCTTTGGAACTAGCATTCTTCCGGCCGCTAGTGTGCTCTTGAGGAATTATTGCTTTGGATAAAGAGTACCCATGTCATATCAAAGAATAATTGTTGCTTCTAGAAGTTCCAGGCTAAAATCCAGGACCAACAAACCCAACTAACAGGGAACACATGATCCTTTGACAACATAAACCATTATGGAGTACTGTGTTCCTGAATTACTATCTCTATATTGATCTTTTTGTTTGTTTGTTTGCTTTTGCCTTTTAAAATATATTTTTATTTATTCTTATGAGTTATACACTATAGTAGAATGCGTTTTGACATGTTATACATATATGGAGTATAACTTCTCATTCTTTATTGTACTTGATGTGGAATTACATTGGTCATATATTCATATATGCACAGAGGGTAGAAATGTCTGATTCATGCTATTATATTTCCTATTCTCATTCTCCCTCCCTTCCCTTCATTCCCCTTTGTCTAACCCAAAGTATGTCTTTTCATCCCTACCCTGCCCTTATTGTGTGTTAGCATCTTGATATCAGAGAAAACATATGGCCTTTGATTTTTTTTGGATTGGCTTATTTCACTTAGCATGATATTCTCCAGTTCCAGCCATTCACCAGCAAATGCCATAATTTCAGTTTTCTTTAAGGCTGGTTGTATTCCATTGTGTATATGTACCACATTTTCTTTATCCGTTCATCTGTTGAAGGGCACCAGGTTAGTTCCACAGATTAGCTATTGTGAATTGAGCTGATCAAAACATTGATGTGAACTCTACTGAGATTTCATCTCACTCCAGTCAGAATGGCAATTATCAAGAATATAAGCAACAATAAATGTTGGTGAGGATGTGGGGAGAAAGGTACACTCATACATTGCTGGTGAGGCTGCAAATTGATGAAACCACTATGAAAAGAATCATGGAGATTCCTCAGACAACTTGGAATGGAACCACCATTTGACCCAGTTATCCCACTCCTTGGTTTATATCCAAAGGATTTAAAATCTGTATTTACCTTTAAGCCCAGGGACAAGGGTTATCTATTGAATCCAGTTTGGGACCTTGGCTTGTGGGTTTTACTTACACAAAAGTCTGAATCCAGAGTAAATAATGCTCCAGAATAGTTTCTTTTGGGTAACATTTGGTCCTTTATTTTTGTCCCTTCTATCAATGATACTCAAGGTTCAATAGTGTTCATGTGGTTATGTTTTTCTAAAATGAAGAATAAATCAAGTATCAAGATTTTGTCCTCATATAAAAACTTTTTTGTGGAAGTAAAAGAAAAATATGCTCTGGGATATGCACATTTTTATATCCTTTGTTCAAGAGAAAATTAGATTTCAGAAGTATATAAATCTTTCCAAATTCCCACCAGAAAAGAGTGACTCCCTGAATCTGTGTGATCCACGTAGCCCTCTTGCACCAGATATTCCGTCTTCAGTACTGCTGTTCCCTGGCATTCTTAAACTTGATTAATTAGGAGCTTTTTTTTTTGTTTTTGTTTGTTTTTAACAATGGGAGAATCATCAGGAGAAAGAATATATGTTTTTCCTGCATTTCACACAGAAACATTGTGCTGGATCCTGAGGATCACTAGTTGTTTCCTCCAGGCAACCTCAAGCTCCTGGTTATTGTCCCAATCAAACAAGGGAAGCCTTTAGAGAAGTGTAGAGTTAAAACAGAGGACCATCCCTTGTAAAGCACCACTTGAATATTTCAGAGTTAGACTGTGATTCCAGTTCTTCTCCATCTAGGATACTGTGGGGGTTCCCTTGGAAGAGTTATTAGGGTGACCTGAGGTTGATGAAAACATTTTTGCACAACCATCCAATTTTTTTCAATAGCTGTTGTGGTTTGATGCAAAGTGTCCCCCAAAAGCTCATGTGTGAGACAATACAAAGAGGTTCAGAGAAGAAATGATTGGATTGTGACAGCTTTAACCCAATCAGTGAATTGATCCCATCACAGGGATTATCTGAGTGGTAGCTGAAGGCTGGTAGGGAGTGGTTGGAGGAGGTGGGACAGTGTGGGGGTGGCTTTGGGGTATATATTTTGTGTCTGGCAAGTGGAGTCTCTCTTTCTGCTTCCTCATCACCATGTGAACTGCTTCCCTCTGCCACACTCTTTGGCCATGAAGTCTGGCCTCCGCTTGAGCCCTGAGGAATGGAGCCAGGCACTTATGGACCATGACTTCTGAAACCATGAGTCCCCAAATAAACTTCCTTCTCTACAGTTGTTCTGGTTGGGTCTTTTAGTCACAGCAGTGAAAAATAGCTGCATTTATAGAGGGAGAAATCTGCCAGGCAAGAAGCAATAAATGATTCCATTGCCAAGTTTTAGATGAAATCAGTCCTAAAGTTCTGTTTTATTGATGCTGTTTTCTACCTCATTAATGATGATTTTATCTGGTGATTTCATTTGGGCATATCATAGTGTTTAAGCATTTCATTAATAAATGCTGCAAACATTTCCTTATAAATATAATATTTTCCTTAGGTGTTTGGGTGAAAAACCATTCTACTTTCCTCATTGCCTGTTGCCCACTTCCCTACCCCATTATAATTTGAAGACATTAATAATTCTAATTATTTCTCCCTTCAGTACAGGCAATGCAGCTTTGTTGAAACCATTCAATAATTCAGGAAATAGTAATTAAATGCTTATCGCTTACAAGATACTCTGCCAAGAAGATACTGTGAGAAGCAAGATTCTGCTATAGTGATAAGAGTGAGTTGGATTTATTATTTATTTATTTATTTAGTGTGTTGGTTTTAAAGGAAATACAAAGAGCAACAACATAGAGCGGTCCTACCCCAGCCCAGAAGTGGGAAGGTGTTTTCATCAGCTTTTGCCTCACTGTGATCAGCAAGAACAACTTAGAGGAGGGAAAGTTTATTTGGTGCTCACAATTTCAGAGGTCACCTTCCATAAACAGCTAACTCCCTTGCTCGGGGGGCGAGGCGAGGGAGCACATCCTGGGGGAGGGGCCCAACAGAGGAAAGTGCTCAGGTCTTGGCAGCCAGGAAATAGACAGAGAGAAGAGGGAGGGCAAAGGGGCTGCCGGGGAGATGCACCTGTCCTGGGCACATCCCAGTGGCCCACCTCCTCCAGCGATGGCCCACCTGCCTACAGTTACCTCCTAGTCACCCAGTCATTCCATTCAAACTAGAACGGACGGAATGGGTTACATCTCTCATAACATAAGCATCTCACCTCTGAATATTCCTGCATTAACAGTCGCTTTGGGAAGACACCTCAAAAACAAACCATAACAGAAGGGTTTAATTCTCTTATAATCTAATTAAAAGTAAGTGTTAGTCTACATTCTCTACCATCGTGGAAAGAACTCTGGGATAAATCTGAAAATGTTTCCACTGGCTAGGGGTGTAGCTCAGTGGTACAGCACTTTCCTAGAATGTTTGAGGTTATAGATTTTAAAAAAAAATTTTTTTTGAAATTTCTAATTATTATCAAGATACTTCTAACTTTTCTGACTCTAAGTTTCCTCCTGTATGAAATAGGGAGAGTATATCTAGATTTCAACTCAATGGTTGCAAAGACCAAATGAGTTTGCAAAGACTGATTGCAGGTACATATCACGTGATATGAATGGTGACAGGGTAGGGGAATGGACATCATACTGAGGATTAGCTAGGAAATTAATTATCAAATACTTTACAATGCCTCTGAGTGGATTAATATGTTCTATGTACCATTTTCCCATTGCTACATAAAAAATGATCACAAATTTAGTGACATAAAATAATAAAAAATTATCACCTCAGGTTTCATGAATTAAGTCTAGGCGTGGGGGAGCTGGGCCTCTGCTTATGGTCTTACAAGGCTGATCAGATGTTGGCCAGGGCTGTGATCTCAGTTGCGACTCAGGGTCCTCTTCAAGTTCATTCAGGTGGGTGAAAGACTTTGGTTCCTTATAGCTACAGGACTCAGGTCCACATGTTCTTGCAGCTTTTCATCCTAAGGTCACTGTCAGGTCCCAGAGGCCACCTGCTTAGCCCTTTCCATAATATAGTAATTTACTCCTTCAAGCAGAGGAAGAAGTCTTCCTATTTGAAATTTCTTCCTTCAGGAAGGGCCTACTTCATTTTCAGGACTCACCTGGCTAGGTAAGACCTACAGAATCTCCCTTTCGATTAACTGAAAAATCAA
This sequence comes from Sciurus carolinensis, assembly GCF_902686445.1. Taxonomy (NCBI): domain Eukaryota; kingdom Metazoa; phylum Chordata; class Mammalia; order Rodentia; family Sciuridae; genus Sciurus; species Sciurus carolinensis. Next base: position 20,620,794 of record NC_062222.1, on the reverse strand, counting down.
TTGCTTTGGACCTTAATTACATTTACATAATCTTTCTACCTTTGCTATACCAGATAGTCTAAGTATGGAGTGAAAGCCACCATATTCACAGCCCTGTTGTCACTCAGGGAAGGAGAGAATAAAGCGTGTGTATGCCAAGGAGTGGGAATCTCAAAATTCTGTCCGCCACATTGAGGCTAGGTTGTAAGAATCCAAAGAAAATGAGGAAGTCAACATGAAATGGGTCTTTCAGTTTTTTAAGAACCTGTGAATAGGACTTAACTTCCAGTCCTAAATCAGCTCAGATAAGTAGAGAGGACAGTTTTTCACTTGAATCATAAAAATTGGGTGGAAAAAGTAAAGTCAGGGAATGACAAGTTCAGGGTGAGATCCTCAATCTCTTATATCAATGGTCTTTATGATTAAGTATCCTGTTAAAATGAAATCATTCAATTCATTATATACAAAAATAAAAAAGTGTTGAGGGAGACCTAGACTCCTCCAATGCAATCTCTCCAGCCTCCTAGGTACAGAGTATCTCATTTATGATCCCATGTTTTAAATATTTTTTTGTGAGCAAGAAATTTAATTTAGCACTTTAGAAAATAATTTTTAGTTTCACACATTCTAAATAAATTTTAAAAATGGGTATTTTCTGAATCAAGGATTTGGATTCAGGAAAGAAAATGCAAAGACACAGTAGTATCTAAGTTGACCAACCACTGTTTCCATGCTGGCAAAAAAATTGATTTTGTAATTTATTGCAATAATAACTGGTTATAAAAGTGATGAAGATATATTTTTTCTTTCAGGAAAAACCAAATCTTACCTCTTTCTTCATTGCCTGGATCTCTCTGTAGCTTCTATACTTCTTTCATTTTTTCCCTCTGGAGGTCAAGGTCAGGAAGGGAGAAAAAGAATAGAGCAGCAGTCTGAGATTTTACAAGAAAAACAGAGATAAATGAGGTAACTTTTCCCCAGAGCACTGTACTAAAAACTAGTAGCTTCACAGAAAAACAGTAGCTGCCTTGCATCTTGGGTGGCTGTGCCGTGGTGATACATCACATTTATGATGGCATGTGTCGTAGTTCATTAACTTGCCTATCCTATTATATTTGGTTACAATGGGACTCCACTCAAAAACAACATGACTGAAATTGAAGACAGATGGCCAAGTAAGGACCAAAGAGCGTCTTATAACCATTCTCTATTTCCTTCTTAATTGTGTTTTTCTCTCTGTTTATTAGAGTGTCATGCAAGGATATTTGTGCTTTTTAAAAATAGTGTCATTTCTTTGGAAAGGAAGCAACAAGTCCTGACTCAGGGCAAGGGCAAGTTGACATCCTCTTAATACCATCCACCTTTGGTGATGTTTTCCATCTCTACATTTGCACAGGCTCTGACTGCAGAAAAATAAAAAGAACGAATTTTACTCTTGCTTTATCTTTGCAAGAGGTTTTCGTGGCTAAATCATCTGACTCCTGAAATGATTCCTTATTCATGAGGAGTGTAGTGAAGAGTTTCAGGAAACCAGTCCACAAAAAGTCTCCATTCATGTAAAAGTATGTAAGGCTATGATGTTCTGATTTTTTTAACAAATGGGGTGGCACTGAATTTGTTCTGGCAGTTTGGGATTTATAAAGTGCAGCAGATCCATCCCTTCTTAGCTTCCTCTGAGCCTGGTGTTAAGGCAGAAAGTGACCTTTGGTGAAATTTCCTTCTTCCAAATACTCAAACATATTTGGAGTTTCTCTCCCATGGGAAGAATTTCCTCTGTAGGCTTATTGATTAGCTACATTTGTTATTTTTTATTGTGTAAAACACACATAAAACTTACCATCGTAACCACTTTTTAAACATACAGGTCAATGGTATAGCTCCATACATTTCAAAGTTTATTTCTAGAACTTTCAGTCAGCATCAGAACTCTAAGGATGCAATTCTTGGGGCCAGTGTGCAGAGAAAGATACTCAGGTTTTGCAAAACCTTCCCCATGGTGATGTTAGAGAGACAAACTGAATTGGTAACATGAGTAGAAGGAGCAGAATAAATAACATCCTGGGACATTTTATATATGCTTCGTTCTAGGAGCAAAGTCTGTGATTTCCTACATGGTTTTACACTGGGTTTTGTTTACAGGAAAGTCCATTTATTTGGGTACATAGATATATAATTATATTCATTTTGTTTTCTAAATGAAAAAGTAATAACATTTAAAATTGCAACAAGAACTTTATAATATTGAGAGAATATATGTAGATGTGTTACTGCCAGACAGACAGGAATAGCCACACACAGTAAGGGCAAACAACAAATTTTCTTTCTGTTTACATTTCGATTCCCAAAGATAATTGTTTAGTCAAGATGTTTAGCCTTGATTGTGGGTCATTAGGGGTCACTAATAAAAGACTCTGTTTGGATTTTACAAGTTTGTTTGAGTTCGAATGCATGTTTTCCCAGGAATTTAAACTACACCAATGCTAGTATATTGACTCTAAAAATGATGGCATTTAAACAATTGGTCACATTTAGAATTCTTGTAAAGGCAGAGATCATTCATAGCAGGTACTTGCTCTATGTATTTAAAAAGAGAACCCCTTTAACATACATAATAAAAAATTTTAAAAATTTTCGCACCAACCCTAACCCCTTTATTCTGAGATACCAATTTTTAGTCAAAACTGTGGCTTATAAATTTAAAGATTATGAGATGGGTACTAACTGTATGGATTACAGGAAGGTGACTTTCATGGATCATAGTCAGAAAGGAGGCTAGAAAAAGGAACAAAGATGGACACAGTAGGATGATGTGCCAAGCATCACATTAGGCTCTGTGTGCATGTTAATGTAATCCTAGGCATTGTCACCATCGTATAGATGTATCAGTCACAGTTCAATGAAGGTTAAGTCTCTTTCCCAGCATGCCAAGCTCCTGAATTCCAAAAATCCAAAAGTCGTGCTGAGTCACGTGCCCATCATCTCCTCATGAGTACCACAACCATAGTTGGGCATACACAGGGATTACTGTATACCCCGCAGCATGTATTTCCAGGCATACTAAGTTTATCCAACTCTCTGTGCTCAGTTTCTGTCTGGGAGGTAAAAGATCTTACAGTGTTACCATGGCAAAGGTAATGTAAATGTAGAGAACTGATCCTGAATGAACCATCACATGCCAGGCATTACGTGGAGGCTCCTGACATTTTATTTTACATTGAGTATGTCCCAGTAGATTATGAGTGGTGGTTGGATAAAAGGGAATCAGGAAGATGGTGCTGAATCAAGGACTTATTAGCAGCAGGACATGAACAAGTACAATAGGGAAAATAGGGTCAGAATCAGCTCTCCAGTTGAAGACAGAATGGAAGGACCCATTGCCAAATTCTAGAGAAAGAATAAGCTGACCTTGGTGTTGACTTCAACACTTGCCTTTCTCAGGTCTACTCCAGTTCAGTCTCAGATTGGAGGCTGTTAAGGAGCTGCCTCATGGGCTTAGATGCGATGAAGAGTAGGAGAATCTCGAGTGGCAGTTAGACAAGTATGTGGAATCCAGTGACAACTTTTGATGATAAGGGAGAACTGTGCATGTCTAAATATGGCTAAAAGATCCTGGGGAGGAAGACAGAGTAAGAGATTAATTTTTTCTGCCCCAAAAGGGAAAAAATAATTCAGTGATGACTACTTGTGAAGATTAAAAGGCAACATTTTTTAACAAATCAGAGAAAGAGCCCAAGGGTGGAAATAGATAAACGAAGGGTATAAATAAGGGGTGAGTGGGGGGCATGGGTTATCAGTAACTGAGAAAAGATGGGGTCGAGACAGGTGCAGGGGTCATGCTCCTGGGGATGGGGGTTGAGGGAAAGAAAAGAGAATTAGAATCGTCATTGGGTTTGGGAGTGATGCAGAAAGAAAGTTGGGGCTTTTAAGGAAATTGAAAGGGAAGACAAATCTGTATGGTTTTTAGGTGATTGGAAATGCCTGGCAGCAGCTGTCTGAGGAAACTAGGGAGGGTAGTCTTCAATTTCTAAAACGTGGAGTTGAACATTCAGGGTTTGATTAGTAGGAGTAAGAGGGGATAGTTCTTTTTCAAAAAGTTATTAGTTAATTAATTGATTTTTAAAATCCTTTTTGGATAGACATGACAGTGGAGTGTGTTTTGACATATCCTACATACACGGAGCATAACTTCCCCTTCTTGTGGTTGCACATGGTGTGGAGTTCCGCTGGCCGTGTATTCATGCAAGAAAGTCATGTCAGATGCTTTCCACTGCTTTCTCTATTCCTATTCCCCTCCTTTCCCTTCATTCCCCTTTGTGTAATCCAATGGACTTCTATTCTTCCCTCTCCCCTTCACTATGAGTCAGCATCCACATATCAGAGAGAACATTGAAAAAATATGAAGGAGAAATGAAAAATAAAAGTGAAAACCAGCAAAGGGAGGAACTACACTAGAAAAATAGTCAGTCGAAGGAGAGGCTAATTCAAAGTTAAAGAAGGGGATAGTTCTTTGGAGCACTTAACTATTATAAGAGAATCAAGATCATGAAATAGAAAACATTAGGCTGAAAAATACAGGCAGTTTCAGGGTAGCATGATCAATCGTATGTATATCTGTGATTCTGTAACCATGACTTGATTCATTCATTCACCTCCTGTTCAATGAGGTTTTTTTTTACTAGATTCCCATTGAAATTTTAGGAAATGTGTTCTGTACTAGGGATTCGAGATCAACAAGAAATAGTTTGCATTAACTTAGCAGAAAGACACAGACATGTAGCCATGAAGGACAAAAAAAAAAAAAGTACTTTCTGTATAATTACAGAAGTTTACAGAGAGCACAGTAGTGCTGCAGGCGAGTGTGGGAGTGGTCACCTGACTCCAGGGGCCAGTGTATCAGCAGGCGTCAGAGAGGATGTCAGAACGTGGCTCGGGTAGTAAGAGATGAGATGCTTGGCAGGCAGGGATGGCTTTGCCAAAGGAGCAGCTCAAAGAAGTCAGGTGAGGAGGTCCAAATGGCCAGCCTTCTCAGGGGCTTGCTGCAGCTCAGAGCAAGGAAGCAGCCCAGGCAGAGCAAAGCCTGGAGCTAAGCTCCATTCATCTGAAACCACCAGCTATCATGACCACTCATCACCTTCTGCGACAATTCCAGCCATACTGACTAGCCCCTCTAGATAACTGACACCCATGGAGAAAACTCACCCATGTTCACGCTCTGTCTCCAAACTGACCAAGGGATACCAGGCTTTCTTAGTCATATACAAAGCACAGGCCACCGAGGTCATTTATGTCATCTAGGAAAGACTCTTCCCCAAAAGGCAAACAGTCCAGCTTCCCCTCTCAGAACCCTGCAGACAACAGGAACTTCATTTTTTTTTTTTCTGAGTGCATGAATGAAGCAATTATTGTATTGCAGTTCTGAAGGGAAGAAGGGAAAACCAGAGGGTCACCCATTCATAATAGTAATAATAATGTTCATAATGACCATAATAATGCTGTTAATAATAACACCTATGCTGATGACATATAATAATAGATGCAGTTTAATGAGTGCTCACTCAGTATTATCAGACAGTGAGCAAAAGCAGTACATTATTTTATTTCATCCTTCCCAAAATATAATGAAGGAAGGAATATTATTGTTACTTTACACGTGAAGACACAGGCTTGGACAAGTTCAGAAAATTACTCAGGATTACCTAGGCTGTTAGATGTGGAGCTATGCTTGGATTTAAAATCTCCCTGGATCCACATACTGCATCTATTTATTTATTTTAAAATTTATTTTTGGTACTGGAAATTGAACTAGGGGCACTTTACACTGAGCTATATCCCAGATCATTTTATTTTTTATTTTGAGACAGGATCTCACTAAGTTTCTGAATGCCTTTCTAAGTTGCAAAGTCTGACCTCGAACAAATGATCCTCCTGTCTCAGCCTCCAGAGGCATTGGAATTACAGGTGTGTGCCCTTATGCCTGGCTATACTGCATTCTTAACTCGTACCGTAACAGCCACGGTAGCATCATTGATTTGAAGGAGGACATCTCATGTCAGAGATCTTCATCCACTAGTACTCCTGCTGCCAGCAATGTGCTAACAGTCTGGTCTTCACTTTCAACTACCCAGGAAGCTTTCTCGCTGCAGATTGCCATTGCCTAGGGAACTTGCCAACTCCTGCTGATCCCTCCTGTTCACCTATTGACCACTGAGTGCTTCTCCCCTTCTGCCTTCCTCCAAACCCACCAACTAGTGTCTTGGCTATGTTCTGTGGGCTTTTGTGCTTTGGCTCCTGCCCATTTCCTGGCATGAAGGTCATTCCGTAAAAACAGACAGGCTGTAAGGGAGCTCACTTGTGAAAATGAGGTGTGGTTCAAGGTGAAAGTCAAGCTTCTGCCTTACGTCCTAGAGGGAGAGAACACCTGGACTCTTAAGATCCTCTCATCCTTCCTCCTTTACTCACTCTTTTTCCCCTCATCCCTTTCTTCCTTCTCCTTCCTTTCCTTCCTCCTCTCTTTCTTTCTTGCTCTTCTTCTTTTCTTCCTTTTTCTTACTTTATAGATAAAAATGATGAAATGGTTTTGCTTCTCTCTGTGTGCACACACTTGCAGGCACACATGACAGTGAGTGTATAAGCAAGATGTGAGAGGCTGAGCCCAGGGGTGCAGCCCTACCCCTCCCCTGGTTCAGTGTGTCACCCACAGTATCCCTTAGTGGGGCTCATTTGCTTCCTGTCCCTCAAAATGTCAAACCCTGCTCTGACTAATCACTAAAGGTGAGAAGATCACACAATTAACCATCTAAACTGGAATGTAGGTGAGAGCACAATAAGACAGCGACCCTGAAACTCATTCAATTATGAAACTTTTTTCAATGTTGGTTGAACTCACAGATCTGTTTTAGTCAATTGGTGGACCCATAAAATAGTTACATTCAAAAACTATTTGAAAAACCAGTTTTTAAAAAATGAAACCGAGATGCCTGTGTAAATTAAGCAACATTTAAATATGCCTCATCAAATTGATTATCTGAACATTTGCAAAATCATGTATTTATATAATTCTTTGTACATAATTCTGTACTAGTCGGTTTCTTTACTGCATCCCTAAAAATGTATCACTGGCATTCATTCTGCAGAATAAATTATTTTCAGTGCAGTTCTAGTATTTTAAATTTTTTAATAAAATTTCTTCAATCCCCTTTGAAGTTGTATGTTATGGTGAATATATTTGAAATGATCAATATCATCAATTGACCCTTTTCTATATAACAAGAAATTTTTAATTGAGAAATATGGTACACACACACACACACACACACACACACACACACACCAAGTAGAGGTGTGCCTGGTAAGCTCTGAGCAAATTTGGCTAAAGAAAATTCTCAATTCTAATTTTTTCTGCATTAAAATATGTAAATATTTTCACAGGTGCTATGTTTTTGCCTCTATTAAGAACATTTTTCTTCTACACATGTAAATTCTATTCATAATTCCTTTAAATCCTTTACCAAATTTAGATGTTATAAAATTGTAGGCCTTCTCAATTTCATTCCATTCCCATCTAGAATTTAAACTTATCCAATTAAAAATTGCAACCTGATCAAATGATATTTTTCTCCATGATCCAAGATATTTTCAAATACAATTATGGAATTTCAAAATAAAATTGCATATAGAAGTTGAGCTCTTGGGATTTACTTTGCTCAACTACCCACTTCTGTGGGGTGGACTTCAGTGTCTGTTAGTACCCAAACTTTGTTTCCAATTATTTCCATTTTCTTAAAGCTTTGCAAGCTTTTTAAAAATTTTCATTGGTTAATTAAGGATTTTATTTTGTTTTGTTTTTTAAGGATCTTCATTGATTAATAAAAAGAACCCAAATTTAGAGAACTTACAAAAATTTTCTTAAAAGAAGTCCCCTAAAATTAAGCATATTTAGATAATTTGCAAAGTAATTCTTCAGTGACTTGACAACTTCCAGTACAGGATTGATGATGAGCAGCACAGTGAAAAATTATATGTTTCTATGTTAAATTAATTTATTTTATGGAACACAGATTCCATCACAATACATTTGTATCATCACTACTCTATGTGAATATAAAAGTATTTGTCCATTTTAGCACCCAGAGATTTTTCCTCTACTACAGAATATCCCAGTTTGTTTGGAATTATGAATTATTCATATTACAGAATTAATTCCAAGTAGTTTCTGCTTCACAGGTTTCTACATTTGGAAAAAATAAATACTATTTTTAGCATAATAATCCGCTTCTCCAAAATTCATGCTCATCTAACCACTGAATTTTACGATTCGTGCGTTGGACACTTCAAGTTATAATTCATTTGACCAATTTTCCAGCTGAAGCATCTGATATTCACTGATGTTAAAGTGGCATCATTTAAATGTTTGCTAAGATATTCTACTACGAATGAAGTCAACGCATGCATAAAAATAGTCTTAGAGCCAGACACGATGGCGCACTTCCGTAATCCCAGGGGCTCAGGAGGCTGAGGCAGGAGGATCACAAGTTCAAAGCCAGATTCAGCAACTTAGTGAGGCCTTAAGCAACTTAGTGAGATCCTATCTCAAAATAAAAAATGAAATAAGGGCTGGGGATGAGATTCAGTGGTTCAATTCCTAGTATAACAATAATAATAGTAATAATAATAAATAAAATGGAATAAAATAATCTTAGAATGGAAATGATAAAATTAGTTTATAGAAATAGTCATTTGGTTCAATGAAAAGTGATACTTCAAGGGATGATTCATAAATATACCTTCCACCCCTGTTCATGTTAAATTATCGTCTTAAAATAACTAGTAACTTCTGAAGCATTAGATTAAATTATATAGTACTGAAACTCTAATTTTGACCTACAAAAGAGCAATCTCATCTAGTTCAACATAAGCACATTAATGTTTTCTAGCAGATTTGCATCTTCTGGTTTTCATGTGGCCAGCGATGTCACTACGGACCCCAAGTGGACAATAACTGTCGACAAATATTTTGTGAGAGAAATTGGAACTTAAAGTTTCATTAAACATACAGTTTCATTTTATTCAGCATATTGCTGCTGAAAGGGTTTATTGCAAAATAAAATAGAATTAACAAACAGTAAAATAAGTAAATAGTTGAAGATTAACACCATGCAAAGTTCTGAAAAAAGTCACAGTAACAAGAGTGTTCCAATTACTTGCTCTATGTTCTTTGGCAGAACTCCTTGGTCTTTATTTCCTGCACATACTTACATACACCTAATGTATAATTTTCCACACTTTTCTCTGACCTTGCTTACTGGTAGCATGGCAGATTGGCACATCTTCTAGGCAAAAGTATGGGTCATGGCATGAAAGACTGGGACACCAGGCAGGGGGCAAGCGTAGCAGCCTCCTTTGCTATCTCTTCTGCATCTGAGACGGACTGAAGTCGCTACCCTTAGCTGTTTGGGTCCCAAGGTAGTTATTTTATCAGCAAGTTCTCCACAGGCTGTTCTATAAAGGGAAGTGTTAATTATGTTACAGCTGGAACAGGACAGGGAAAAGAGAGAGGGTCACTGTTGGTGACCTTGCAGATTTAACCACATGTTAGAAGTGAGAACTCTGTTCACCTTCATTCACCTCACAAATGGTGGTGAGCACACAGCAGAAGCTGGAACTATAAAGGGGAAGTGGGCTTAGTCTGCCCTGTCTTATTTTAATGCAGACAATAATGATGATGATGATGATGATGTACAGAGAGAGAATTGTGGGAGAAATGCTAAATTGGAAAGGACATGGGCTTAAGAGGTAAAACTAATAACTGCCTCATCAAACCAGAATATATGGTCCTTTTAATAACAGAGAGATTCAATCATTCATTCCACAAATATTTACCTAGCACCTATAAAGTGAATGTACTTTGTTAAGAAATGAAGGTATAGAGAAGAATATAAAACAGACAGTCTCAGATAAAAAAGTACTTCTGATTTCAAGGAGTTAGTTACACTGAAATCTGTCTTCCTGTGGTTTTATTTCCATCCTTGAACCGATGCCTTGTGCCTTATCTCCTTGTGTACCATATGACAACCCACCAGTCCCTTGCAACGACTGTCAGTCTCCTGTATTCCAGGGGCCTTCAGATGCTTGTGCACATAAACATCATTAGAGAAATTCTTTAAGAAGCATAACACCTCACAACTGACCTCCAAAAGGTGGTGAGCACACAGCAAGATCCCCAGTTCTCGAATTCTGAGGCAGAGTCAAGAAATCCACATTTTAAAAAGCACCTCAGGTGATTCTGACTCTGGTCATCAGTATAGCACACTTTCAGAAATGGGTGTACGATCTTTCTTGAATCTGAGATAAATACGTTGACTTCGTTTCTGTTCTTCCTCAAGTACCATGTGTTCTAGCTAGGGCTACTGGGTGCCATTTTTTAGATACAATCTATAGATTGCCATCTTCTTTAGATCATGTTTTTGGATTAGATACAATCCTTCAAAGTGGCATGGGAGCAGGAGCATCCAGAGGGACCACTGCCATCTAGGATTTAGGTGCTCTACTTCTATCAAGCAGCTTCATCTGCTCTTCCTTTTGTGCATCAAAAAAAAAAAAAAAAAAAAAATCACATCGGGTCCTCATATCATATTGTAGCCATCTATGAATAATCAGCAAGTTGTATCTTTTCCATCTTGCACCAAAACATTTGAGTATGATTATCTAGGCAATGGAATATTTATTTAAGTGAATTCCACAGTAAAGCCTGCTTTCTTTATCAAAACTCTGAAATATAAAGTCAGTCTGATATGCTCTGTTTCTCCCTTATCCCTCTTTCCCTCCCTCCCTTCCCCTTTCCTTCCAACAGAGGTTATTCCTGGCAAAGTCTCTGCAAGGGAGCATGATACCACCTGAGAAGCAAAACAGACCCAGATACAAATCATTTCACTCGAGTCTTGGAGCAGCCTTCAAAGAAAAACAAATTCCATACCAGCCAGAACCTGAGTGGAGGCCAAGAACTGCCAACATATTTGGAAGGCCAAACCCCTACAGAAATATGGTCCCTAACCAACTTTGAGAGAGAGAGAGAGAGAGAGAGAGAGAGAGAGAGAGAGAGAGAGAGAGACTATCAGTTGAGGCTGAAAGTGAGTAGGAATTTTGTTATTTACAAACCCATCACTGAATTCAGTGTTCAGAGTTTTATTTCTATAGCAGACTTAAAGTATCTTCATGAATATAACACCAGATAAGACTAATCATACCACATAGGGGTATTTCAGAGCTCTCCATATGCTTAATGTTGCCACAAATTCTTCAATTCCCAATCATAAAGATGCTAAGGGAGAATTTAAAACATGCAATGTGTTTGAATAAAAAGTAGAGGTATCAACTGAAACTGAATAGTTTGTGGGCTATCAGAATCAATACAACATTTTTCTTCTATCCTCATGAATATGTGACTTTATAGTTAAGCCAAAGTCAGCCCATTGCACTTATGCCTTAAATTAAATTGAGAACATTGGCAAGTCCCATGGGGAGAGAAAGCAAAACCATAAACGAGGTCCTGGTTTTCTTGTATATACAACTGTATGAACAGGGAAAGGGAAATGATATCCTGATGGTTGAAAAGGCAGCCATGCCAAAATCATTCCCTTTGAGCATCAGCATTAAAAAAAAAAAAAAAAAAAATCCCGCTTATACTACTTTCCTTTTAACCCAGGTTGCTTCTGCAAAGATAACCTCAGAGAGTCTAGAATATGACTAAAGGTTTGAAATTATCCTCAGGATTTTTTCCAGGGCTTTACATAAAGAAAGACAGGTTATTTTTGAGCCCATTAGTCATCGCCAGATTAGATGGAAAGAACAGATGTTTTATTTTTATTTTATGAAAAAATGAATAGTAAATAGGTATTTTGATTTCTCCTGTCAGAGCATCTTATTGGCAATTTTTAATTTGGCATTCTGGAGGTAATATCTCCCAAAAACAACAACAACAAAATAGTTGCAAAATGCTTGAATAACAGATGCAACACTCACCAAGGAGAATTCTTCGATGACAAAGCCCCTTGTGGTATTTTTGAAGATATGGAATGCCCACTCTGTACAAATCCATACCCCTCTTGAAGGACATGCTCAATAATGAAGTCTTTTTGTTGTTGTTGTGCAACACAGTACAGATTTCATTGTTAAAGAAGCCAAACAGGAAAATGTAGAAAGCATTAAGCTTAGCACCCTGAAGTGAAAGTAAGGTCAAGAAACTTACTCAAGAGCAAGAGTAATTAGTCACAGAATAGTGAGAATGCAAAAGACCTTTCAAGTATTCTGGGTAAACTATGTACAGAATTATGGTACATAAAGTCATTAGTTTTTCATCTGAAGGAAAAAGGAGATCATCAGTCCATTTTCTTAGATCTCTCAGCATGAACATATATGCACACAAGACAGCTCAGGGCATGACAACAAGGAAGCAGAGAGACCTCTGCTCACCAGGGACAAAATATAAACTCCAAACCCATGTCCCCAGTGACCTACTTCCTCGGTCACATGCTACCGGACTACAGTTACCACCCACTTAATCCACATTAGTGACTAATGCACTGATTAAATTAAGCTCTCATAACCTAATAGTTTCACCTCTAAACTTTCTTGCATTTTCCTGACAGATGAGTTTTTGGAGGACACCTCATATTGAAACCACACTAATAATATAAATCTAATTCCAATATTGACCTTCTTGGAAGGCTTCAGTGATTTTCTATCATTTACAGAAATTCAGCGCATGACTTGGGTGTTCTCTCTGATCTGTCTTCAATCAATCTTTATAACTCTCATCCTATTGGCTGCTACCTTCTCTTCCCTGTCCATACCCCTCTCATACTAATATCCGTGCTGAGAACTGCTTCCTTCATATTATGCCTTAGGGAATATTGTTCCCTATGCCTACAACACCCCCTCCTTCTCTCATATCTTAGCCAATTAGCAAACACCCATCTTGTTCTGTATGACCCCTTTCTATGGTCTTCTTCCTAGATGTCCCTGGACTCTCTACTGTGTCCACTCTGTTCATTAACTTGTTCATTTACATATTCATCTTCCTTTCCCATAGCAGTTCTTGGTTTTATCTTAGTGGCAAAATATATGACAGATGCTTTCTTTCCACATGAGTGACACTTCATGGGCACATATAGATTCAAGGATTATAAGCATACCTTTTTATTTTTGGCTTAAAATTAAATATAAAAGCGTAAGCAATAAAGAGTGACTTTCTAACAGGAAGCTCTTCAAAATCATATGATTTGGAAGCTTCTATGCTTTACTAACAAAGATGGAACTCATCCCACGGATACTCTCTAAAACCCAGTGTTTTGAGATGCTATAAATAGGAACTTTGTCTTCTTCATCTTTGTGATCTCAGTCCAGTAGGAGGCCCAGTACATGGTGAGGAATGAGTGACTAAGGGTCTGAGCCACAGGTTGCATGTTTCAGTTGAGTATCTGGGATTTTCAATCTTGAGCAGGAGATGCGATTCTAAGTAGGTCTCATATAAGTTAATCCATAATGACATAAACTAATCTAATACAAATTATTTTATTTTCTTTTCTTGGAAACGGGCATTAAAATGACATAACATATCAATTATTTTACTATGTGTCTTCTTTATGGATTGCCAACTATAAGGCACTGTGTCAAAATAAGTCAAATATATAAACCAAGTTGAAGAAAAAGCTTAAGAGTACTGTTTCTATTTCTAATTAAATTGTACTTCTTTAGGGTCACTTTAGTCTTCTGAAAGTTCAACTTCACCAAACACACACACAGAATCACGCCAATTAGTGGAAAAATTGTGAGAGAAATGGAAACTTTGGGAGAACGTCCACTTAAATCCAAGGAGAGGAAGGAGGAGGAATGAAAACGAATTCAGCTTTCGAGCAGTAATTCTAGAGCCCAAAAATAAAATGAGGCAATTCTGTGAGCAAATCCCATTGGACACTTTTATCAGACAGAATTTGGTGCCTCACAAATCAATTCAAAACAGTGGCTTAAAACAACCACTATTCTTCAAATTCACTGATTTTCTGATCAACAATTTGGGCTGGTTGCTACCTGCTGTGCTCAGCCAGCTGCTGGAGCAGATGCAGGTGTCTATGGTCAGCTAAGAACTGACTGTAAGTTAGGCATCTTGGTTCTCATCCACATGGTCTCTTACCATCCAGCAGGATAGCTTAGGCTTATTTTCATGGCATGACTGACTTCCCAAAGAGAAGGTCTCTTGAGGGCTACTCTCGAACTCACTTATGTCACTTCTGCCACCTGCTATTGGGCAAAGCCAGTAATAAATTACACTCCTTTTTGTGGAGGAGAATGGTAAAGTAACATTTCAAAGGAGTACGGCTTCAAGAATGGGAAGAATCTGTGGTCATTTTTGTAATCTAACCAGAAGCCAGAGGTTAGATCTTGGTGGTTTCGAGGAAAACAGTTGCAACCTGAAGCTAATCAGAAGACAGATTCCAGGCAGAAAGGGAGATTGTTCTTTTAGAGACCAGGATCTAGAATAATGTTCTCAGCTTTGAACTAAACCATAGAAAGTAAAATTGAAAAAGAAAAGAAAGCAATTCTGGCAAATGATTTACTTAAAAGAGAGAGAGAGAGAGAGAGAGAGAGAGAGAGAGAGAGAGAGAGAGAGAGAGCGAGCTTCATTTCTAGTTGTCTCTTACTGCTTACCTGTTACTTTGTTGCAGTAAATTCTAGGATCTCTAGGACATGAATAGAAGTGCTTGAGAGCAGATATCTTGTCTTGTTCTTGATCTTATGGGGGAAGTAGTCTTATCATTAAATATATTGTTGACTGTAGGTGTTTCATAGATGTACTTCATTAAGTTAGAAGTTTCCTTTAAATCGCTACTTTTTTGAGAATTTTTAATCAAAATCCATATACTCATCAATGTAACATTGATAATGATCAGTCATAAAGAAGAAAGGTAGAAAGAAAGAAAGAGAGAGAGAGAGAGAGAGAGAGAGAGAGAGAGAGAGAGAGAAAGAAAGAAAGAAAAAGAAAGAAAGAAAGAAAGAAAGAAAGAAAGAAAGAAAGAAAGAAAGAAAGAAAGAAAGAAAGAAAGAAGTTTCTAGACATGTGAAGGGTAAAAACAACAGGAAATATGATCCACATTCAAAGGAAAAATCAACCAAAAGAAGTAGACTCGGAAATGACAAAGATGAAGGAAATAGCAAATACATTATGTCTGAAATGAAAATTTAGTTGAAATGGTTTAAAAGCAGATTAGACACTTAGAAGAAAGTATCAGTGAACATAGCATTAGAAAACATTCAAACTGAAGCAAAACTATAATACCAAAATGGAGTTAATAGAGACTTAGTAACATGGGACGATGTCAAGTAGTCTAACATTCATGTAATGGTAATCTTGGAAAATGGAACAAATTTATTTGAATGAGGAGTGATAGAGACATTTTCAAATCAACTGACAATGGCAAGCCCATAGTATTAGAAAGCTCAATAAACCTTACAAACACACACACACACACACTCTCTCTCTCTCTCTCTCTCTCTCTCTCTCTCTCTCTCTCTCTCTCCCCCCCCCCCCTGATGTTGCTTATTGACCACTTTTCAGTAATTTTGTGACCTCATTCTTTTCCTAAACTTTAAATGTTCAACCACAGCTCAGTTCTAACTGTTCTTTTCTTCTCTCTCTCTTGTTTGCTGGGAGATCTCAATCATGCCATGACTGTTAACAGTGTTCCCAGAGATATATCTCCAGTTAAGGTGCCACCTGAGATTCAGATACTACTCGAATTCCTGCATTTAGAAAGTAATCGTGCCCCCAATGTCACAACCATCATTCCTACGCAACTCCTCATTCAATTGTCTCAACTCTGCTGCCCAGGCCATGGGCATGAGAATCATCCTTCACAGCCCCTCTTTCTCCCTCATCTTTCTTAGCCATAGCTAGTTCTGCCAATTTCACCTCCAAACCATGTCTACATTTTGTTTACTCCTCTCCTCTCTACTCCCACCCTCTTTCTGTCTTATCTAACTTTTCACCACACATTAGTCACCAAATCCTTAAATTAGTCACTCACCTTTAATCTGGTCTTCAGACACTAGTCCAAGGACCTATTTTTTAAATATAAAATTAAAGCCATATATATATGTACATATATATACATTAAATATATATATATTAAAGAATATATATATGGAAAACATAAGTCAATCCTACTTAAAAACCTTTGGTAATTGCACTTAAGGTATGAAATAGAATGTGTAGCCTCGGGTTCTGCACTATACATCAGTTACTTAAGACTATCTTCGATTTTGGAATTTTTCAAATGCTTTGCATGTTCTTCATTTTGTTAATCTATCCTCCACATCTCAGATCATATTTGCTAAGACATACTGTCTGTATCAGTCAGGATTCTCCAGATAAAACCAAGAGGATGTGGATATCTATATCTATATCTATATCTGTATCCATACATATATGTATATGCTGTGATTGGAATGCTTGTATCTCCTTCAAAATTCATGTTGCAACTTAATCCAGGGTGCAACAGTATTAGGTGGTGGGACTTTAGGAGATGGTTGGACCATGAAGCTTCTGCCCCATGGCAATCCCATCTTGAATGGGATTGGAGCCTTATAAAAGATTCAGAGGCACCTACCCTATGTCACATGGGGACACAGCATTCATCCTTATGAAGGTGCTGTCTTAAAAGTAGAGACCAAGCCAACACCAAAACTACCACTATCTTGGCCCTGAACTTCCAACCTCCAGAACTGTGAGGAATACACTTCTATCACACACACAAACACACACACACACACACACACACACACACCAGGGACAGGGCAGGAGTTGGGGAGGAACAGAGAGAGGAACAGATTACACACCCACACACACACACACCAGGGACAGGGCAGGAGGTGGGGAGGAACAGAGAGAGGAACAGATTTCAGGGAATTGGCTTATGCAATTGTGGAAGCTGACAAGTCTCAAGATCAGCACTAAGCAAGCTGGAAACCCAGGAGAGCCAATGGTGCTGTTCCTGCCCAAATGTCTGCAGGCTTGAGAGGATCTAGGAGGAGAACATATTTCAGTTTGCATTCAAAGACAGAAAAATACCCAGTGTCTCACCCTAGGACAGGCAGGAGGCATTTCCTTTAACTTAGCCTTTATATTCTGTTCAGAACTTCAGTTAATGGAATGAAGCCCACCCATATCAGGGAGAACAATCTGCTCTATCCATCTGCTATATGCATCAGCTAATTCAGATGCTAATCTCATCACAAAACACTCTCACGGACATTCCCAGAATAATGTTTGACCAAATATCTGGGCACCCTATGGTCCAATCAAATTGATACATAAAACTATCTATGGCCTAAAAATCTGAATAAATCCTACTGTGCCCTGTTTATTTTCTTCATTGCATGTTCCATCATTTATTTAATTGTTTGTTTATATGTTTATTCATTATGTGTTTGTTTAATGTATAAGTTCTATGTACGCGAACATATGTAGCCTAAGCTCACATTGTTTTGTTCATCATTGCACCTCTAACACTTACTGTAGCACCTAACTATCTCTGAGATTAAAATTCTGAACAGTGCTTAGATCACATTTAATATAGCTCCTCATGGAGCATTCCGTTGTGCTACCTCCTCTCATATGCTATGCCAGATTATTAGCATCTAGTAGGTATTTTTGATAAACTCCATGCCAATATGTGAATCCATGATTTAAGTGTCTTTTTAAAAATTTAATTACTCATTCTGTGATCTTTTATTGTTGCAGTGAATTTAAAGGCCTTAAATCAAGTATACAAGCATATTTCAAAATGAAAATAATCATGTATATTATTGTCAATAGTATTATTCTTTAGGAGAAAACATTTCATGTAGAATATTCAAATTTAGTTGGAGAAAATGGTATGCAGTGAGAATTTACGGATGTCCAGGGGTAGGACAGCAAGGAACTCAAGGACTTTGTTATTTTCATATGGATGTAAGCATTTCATATGATCCCATCTCTCCCAACACCTGTGGAGCTATAACTTTTGGTTTGCCAGACGATGGGAGTGGTAACACTCTGTGCTCTTGATGGCTGACTTCATTCCCCTGTCATAGGGACAAGCCAGTACAGTCAACCAGAATTTGAATGGCCTGTTGGTTCTGTGTCAATAGTTCTTAAAGGATTAAACCAGGAAGTTTGTATGATGCACATGTATGTGACATTTCTTGAACAAATAAATTTTTTACTTAAAAATTTTAAAGAGAAAAACATGTTCTGAATGACCTTGATTTTTTTTTTTTTTTTTTCCCATTTCCAAGGCATTTTTGGACCGTGTCTTACTTCAACCTAGTGAACAGAACCTGATCACAGGCAGAGTCCATTTTTCACAAAAATGTTTTGGATCTTTCAGACTTGATATTGATAATAGAAACTTAGCAGAGAGACATTAGCATCTGGTTTTGATGAATGTAGTCTGCTTGTACTTTAAAGAAAAGCATTCAGGAAAGGACTGGAAATTCCTACTCAGAAAATCAAAGTCTAATACAGTTTTCCAATACCTGATCTTGTATGTTACAAGTGACCTTGGTGACTTTATTCTACCAGTTCCACATATTTTTTACATTACAATGTTATGCTTCATTTTAGGATATATTTAGGTTTTTGTTCTAGTGTTTTTCAGGTAGGATTTTTTTGTATACTTGCTTATTTTTTCTGCTATATATACAAAAATAACATTCTTGCTCAAATAAAAATCAGATACTTTCATTTTTAAAATAAAATGAATCAGTTTCCCAACTATAGGGGGAAAAAAACCTGCTACAAAATCAAAATCTTCTCTATTTCTTATTAAACTGGCAGATATGAGGCCCCAGCATAGCATGTAGAGGGAATCAGCAGATCATAACTTTTTAATTCTCTGCTTTATTATAATTTTCCAAGCTCATTAACCATGTCTTTTATTATGTATTCCAAGGTTTGTCTTGCTCAAATTGAAAATTCTCAAATCAAATCATAAAAATGAATGAGTGAATAATTCTTTTAAAAATATTTTTTTAGTTGTAGATGGACACGATGCTTTTATTTTATTTATTTATTTTTTATGGGGTGCAGAGGATCAAACCCAGTGCCTCACATGTGCTAGGCAAGTGCTCTACCTCTGAGCTATGACCCCAACCCTGAATGAATAGTCATGAAACACCTGATAGTTAGGAAAATAATTGTAAATATATTGGATAATCATTTGAGTGAAATAATTGTTTTCATTTCTAAGGGCTTATAATTGGTTCTATGGCCTTCCATGTGTGGATGTTCTCCCTTTCCTCTGTGTTACCCTGCCTACAATCAACACTATCAGAGAAGAGAAGACTAAATGCAAAAGTTTAATCTTTTATGTATTACGCTTCTGAAATAGTCTGGTCCAAAGCTGTTTTGAGAAAGCAATTAAAGTCGGATGCTAAAATGAGGCTCAGGGATTATCAGTAGACATCATCTGTCAGGGTTGTCCCTGTTGCACATCAAAAGAGATCATCATGAGAGCAGTCACCAGTGACTGGACTTGTCAATGTGCTAAGGAAATTATTGGATTCAGAATGGGAAGAGTAAAATCATTTGTGCATGCAAATATCTAATGACTTTACGATTGAAGTATTTATCTTTCTGTTTCTCTAATGAAAGCCGCAGGATAATTCGGATCTATGTACAATATAACTTTTCTAATGTTGAGTGGAGTCATAAAATGACCTTTTTCTCTGTATTTCCACTAATTGGCTTTTAAGATGCTTTTGATGTGGCTGCAAAGGTCAAAGATCAATGAGTGGCTTGTTAGTCTAGATCATTTATCAGAAAACAAAATTACAAGCTATTGAAAAAAATAGAATTTTGAAAGAAATACACAGTCTATTTGTCTCTGGCGGGCTCCACAACTTTTCTTTGGCCCCTGTAAGCATGAGATGGTTTAATCAGGGGATTATCAAGAAGACTGAAGAAGTACAACAAAGTTCTGTGCTGCAGTAAATATTTGTAAAGGAAAACTTTGGAAAACTCCATGATACATTTTACTGTTACTAATTTTAAAAATCCAAAGTATTTCATTATCTAATGGCCTCAAGAAACATGAGTCACACTGTCACTACACAGTGACCACTCTGTGTTTCAACCAACTAATCAAATCTGTGCTGAGAGAAAAGGTGATAAAAGAGATGTAGTAGAATCTTGAAATAAAATTTTTTAACTTAAAGAAAACTCAATCCTATGTATGATGACATTGATCCAGTGGAGGAAATAACCAATATGATCTGACCTCATAGATGAGGCTTAAATGTTTATGAAAATAAAAGACACTATTTTTGTTATTGCCAAGAAGCAATTGATATGTAAACAGCTGATTAAATTCACTGAAGTCTATCGCTCATTATGTTTAAAGGGCAGAGATAGGCATGTTCTGTGAGAACAGCAGATTGTGCTTAAATTAAGCAATACTCGTGGAATTTCAGAACACAGAAAGGGAGACTAATGACCGATTAGACATGATTTTTGGCCTCAAGCATAACACTGGGTCATTAACCTTTAATGATCATTTGTCCAAAAGAAATGTTGTAGGCTGAGGTTTTGGTTCTCCTAAGTAACACGTGGACATAGTAAAATATGCTGACAGCAGGTGTTTTAATGGTTACAGCTGACTGAGGAATTCACCTGGTCATTCTGACCAGGTCAACATGTCCCAGATGATTGCACAAAAAAGAAGAGATAAAATGGCATGCTGTCTTGATACTGGCAATACCCCAGGGAGGTAAAATTTATTTCCTTTTCTGTTTGTTTATGTATGGATGTATACATTTATTTATTTCACTTGTTTATTCATTTATTCAATAAATAGAGCTGAGCATGACTCAATAACTAAAACTTCATTGGATAATGGGGAGAAACAGTGCTCTCAAGGCAGTTACAGCCTGGGAGGGGAGAGACATGTAAAAAAACAAGCTTTATACTGTGTTATGATGGAGAATTTAAACCTTCTTTAGGAAGAAATGGAAGGGCAGGTAATGCAGCATCTAGAGGCATTATAAGGAGTTAGCCAAGATGAAGACTTAAAGATTCAACAAACATCATGTTCATTTGGTTCTAGTTAGGGAAAAAGTTGAAGGAGAGAGAGAAGGTGAGAGAGAGAGAACACTCAAAGAGGAACAAAGAAAGAAGAAATATATTAACCTGCAGGATTTTCGCCTTACCATCAAGCTGACAGTTTTAAATCCTTAGATTTGCTCTGTTGTATGTATGATGAACAAATTTATTTTTATCCTACTGCTTTTAAGCACCTGCAGTAGCTGTGAACTTTAAATAGATATAACAATCCTGTGGTACTTAATCTAAAATCTATTTGGATACAATCCTACTAGACCTTGACAATTTAGCATTGTAACCATCTGTCCATCCCCCAAATCCATTTCCTCTCGCTTCTGGTTGGGAAATCTTGCTTTTTCTTAGATCTCAGACAGACTAGATAACCTTTTGCTTAATATGTGCAATAGTAATTAATTCGGCCAGAGTTATGGGCATTTTATTTCAGTTTACATTGAGCAGTCTAATTTAGGCTTAGCAGTTCATTGAGACAATTCTGATTTTCTGGCTTTTCTTCCCACAGTAGAAATGGCCTTTAATTTATTTTACAGCTGTTTTCTTTTGGAGATTGTGCAAAAGATATGAGGAAAGAGAAGGGAAAACCAGTGCTGATAATATCCTCAAAGCGTAGACTAGTGTCAATTCTCCGAGGCCGAGGACCACTACCACTGCACTAGCAGGGAAATACTGCCTTGAAGCAAACATGTTGCCACCTAAGATTGTCCAAATGGAAAAAGAAGGAATTTGTGAAGAGCTGAGGTCTGTCCCTATTACATTAGTCTCATAATTTTAGAAAAATGAAAACTTGTTCCACTTACTTCCTTTTCTATTTCTTTCTTAAGTAAAAAAATTTTTTTAATTACACCAGACAATGTTCAATAAAATACACTGGCCAGAGAAATATACTGATTATAATATCAATTATGTTCCTACCTCTTCACATCCACATAAAAGTCAATAGTACAGGTACAGGTGATTTGGTATCACCTTTAAAATATTTCTCTGAATATCCATCTCCTTCTACAGTGAAATTTATTATTTAAATATATTCAAAAGAATTAGTTTTATATGAACACCATTCTCTCCTAATTCGTAAAATCCTTGCTCTGGTGTTTATTTCTTGTTATTTTCTCTCAGATGCTACCTGATTCACAGTCTGAAAAAAAATCTGATCATCTTTGTGAACTTTTATTTGAAAATAACTCCTGCACCTGGCTCAGTCACCTGTAATCCCAGCAGCTTGGGAGGCTGAGGCAGGAGGATCGCAAGTTCAAAGCTAGTCTCAGCAATTTAGCGAGGCCCTAAGTAACTCAGTGAGATCCAATCTCTAAATCAAATACAAAGGGATCTGGGGATGTGGCTCAGTGGTTGAACAACGCCCCTGAGTTCAATCCCCAGTAATGTATCCCCCCACCCAAAAAAAGCAACAGTGATGCTGAATTTCTGTAATTCTTTTGTAACACATTTTTCTGGGGCACGTAATTATGTAGCATCATTTTATAACTTTTTTTCTTTCAGTAGAAGAATCCTTTGTCAAATGATATCTTCTGATGAACTTCAAGGTATGCAGTAGTTGCAAGTTTGGTCTCGGGTATGCAGTTTTCTCTCCTGGCCTCTACCCTACCTCTAGTCCATCCCTACCTCCAACAGAGTTTCTCAGAGGTAGGATTTTAAAACCTTGACTCTGAATAAGTTGTAACTGGTTCCATGAGTTTTCTGAGCTTAGAAACTTTAATATGAATCATACTATCTAAAGAATTTCCTGCAGTTTCAAAAAAATTTAATGTTCTCATGATTTGGGGCTGTGTTTGCTTCTTCTGGCACCATGTAGACAATTGTGGGCAACAAATCTGGAATGGGAAAGGATTGGAATAGAAGGTCAGAGTCTTACTGTCCACCTGATGACATTCAAAAGATATCTTTTCAAATACCTGTAGAGGGTATTACAAGTCTCTGCTAGTCTGTGTCTCCAGATGCCACCCCTAAAGCTTGCAAGCTCCAGTTGAGAGCCAGGAATAAGGATTTAGTTTAGGGGGTGGTGACACTTGCCTGTAATCCTAGCAGCTTGGGACACTGAGGCAGGAGGATAGTAAGTTCAAAGCCAGTCTCAGCAACTTAGCGAGAACCTGCCTCAAAATAAAAAATAATAAGGTCTGGGGATGGCTCAGTGGTTAAGAATTCCTGGATTCAATCTCCAGTACCAAAAAATAAATTAAAAGGATTTAGTTCATTTATTTCCCTACTGACATGTATCTTTGCTGCTGTCCCGTTTGCCTCTTCAGAGCCAGGTAAGAGAAGGTAATAAATAGGGAGTCACTTTTGAAAGAGAGCAGGCAATCACACGTACTTAAAGGAGATCATGTGATCCTACTTTTGGAAGCCAACAAAAGAGATTCTGACTCAAGAAGATTTTGCTCACAGGCACACTGGGTGAAGCTAAGACCGTGAAGTTTCTAAACCAGGATTTCAGCATGCCTACCAGAGCTTAGGTGCCCAGGAGTCAAGAGATGGTCCTCATCAACCTGTGTATTTTCAGTATGGAGAATACTGAGAATATTACTTGAATCCATGAATGGAGAAATATGCACAAAATAAAGAGTGAGGTCTGTTGATCTCTTAATAAAGCCACAGGGTTCAACTAACCTCGAAGTCTCAGTTTCTGTATCTATTATCTTTTACCTCTAACCCTATCATCTCTCTCTCTCTCTCTCTATATATATATATATATATATACATATATAGATAGATATAGATATAATAAAAACTGGGCTTTTGGGCCAAGGTCAAGAAACCCATGTATCTAATCTTGATTCACTAATGTTGATTTCCTGAGTTCCAGGCAGCAAGGCATGTGTATTTACTCTTCAAAATGAATACTTAAACATCAGAAATTATCTCCAAATTAAGACTCCCTGGTACAGAATTCTGATCACTCAAACTTATGAATTACAATGGTTGCAGGTTCTTCTAAGGTGATTTTACACAAGACTATGTTTTCTGGAACAGTAATACTGTTTTAATGAAGATTTATGTTATATATTGCAGGGATTTAGGAAGGATTCCTATTTGTGGAGAAAACTGAGGGTCTTCCATTCAACAAAAACATAATTGAACTAAAATCTTAAAATAAAAGATTTAGAAACTTGCACCCAAAGGAGACTGTGACTTGCAGATAAAGACACGGTTTCATATGACATGTTCCTGTCTATAGAAAATAGGGTTATATAACTTGACTGGGATTTTTTTTTTACTGTAAATAGTAGTTCAATTAGAAAGTAATTACTGTGAATATTTTTTAAAGAGCATTCTTCATTCTGTCCATTTTGAACAGAGCTGACTAAATAACTACTTAACCATGAAATTTGTATGGATGTAGGAATGAGAGATCCTTTAGACAAATGCAGGGTCATTTGATTTATTTACTGCTGCAGCGAATAGAACCATGAAAGAGTTAATGTTTATCCTTCTAAAGTGTCTTTATTCCCAAAGAGAAAATAACCAATGGTGGAGGATGGGGGAGGGGGTGGGGTGGCTGCCTAAGTAATGAGAAAAATTCACCAGACCACGAATCTTTAAGATCAGACATTGTAGCATCTGTCAGCTAAGAGCAGGATGACTGGGAACTTCTGTGAAAGTGTATGTCGAGAACATAAATAGTGGAATACTGTAATTTATTACAATTACATTGTATAGAACAAAAACAAAAGAAATGCCTCATGGCTGAAAGCTGAGAACGTTCTTATATCAATTTTAATAAGGAGAAACGATTCCAAGACCTACCCATAAATCAGAAAAAGGAACTTAACACCAGTCCGACTGTGTACAGTCTAAAATATAATACACAGACCTCCTTTCTGTGTCCGTTCATGAGCATAGAGCAAGCTAGCAGCACCCAAGTACCAGAGTCACACAGTGTGCAAATTATGAAAAAACTTGGTTTCACCCTGAGTGGTCCCCTCCATAACGGTAGCCTGTCAGTCAACACAATGCAAATATCTTGATGATGACTTTGTACCAGTCATGATGTGGGGGACCTTAGGTGCTTTCACACAGTTCCTGGCCTGATCTGATAATGCCTTAGTCATTATAACAAACTAAAGAAAGAAAATCCTTCAGTAGGCTGTAAAAGGCACAAGAAGGTCAAAGGCATACCTTCCCTACAGCCATATATGGCCTGAGGGCCATTGGGCACTTTAAAAAAAAAAAAAAAAAAAAGATGAATGTTCTGGTATGAGCATGCTCCTAGAATCCAGTGACGTTCCTACTCAGGGTGGTCTGTAAATATTCTAAATCTTTGCTTACTATATAAAATTACAAGAAATTGTTATCTTGCATCACTCACAGACACTAGACTTCTTAAGCTATGCAAACCCTACTAAGCAGATCACTCTCTGAAAACACAAGAGGGTTTGCTTTCTCTCTCTCTCTCTCTTTTTCCCCCTGCTTTTAGCCGGTTACTGTCTTTTGGCTCTATGCATTCTGGTTTATATAAGAAGCGTGTGATGTTATGCATGTGAGTCGTTTATCACAGAGTTTTTGCTTTAAAATACATGGGGAGATTGGTTTTCTAAATGCAGTTTGGTCTTCCTCTCTCTGACTTCTTAGCTTTGCCCTATGGCTTCACATTGTGTTTGCCTCACTTTGAAAAGGAGATTTCTCTTACTTTACCTACTTTCTGATCTTTCATCTAAACCCCCCAAGTGCATGAGCAGAATCTCAGATGAAGATGGAAAGAAAAGACACTTAAAATATTCCCGGTTACTCAAGGGAAAAAAAAAAAGGGCATTATAACTGGGGTTAAAACAGGTCCATTTTAAAGTAAATGTATGTGTAAGTGAAAAATGGGAATTTTGTCAGAGCTGTATTATTGGTTGTGTTGGTTATTATTATTTTTTCATGGTTGTGGTCTAATTAATTGTATTACTTTTAACTTGATGATGAGATACAAACCACAATGTTGAATTCATACTGGCACGTATCCCAGCTAGATCATACTGTTCATGTTATAGCCATCTATTGGAATTCCCTCTCAAATTAATATTATCTGGTGACCAAATGCGGAGAACTGGACCCATAGCTGTATACTCTTTCAGCTTCTCAGGAATTAAAATGATTTTCCTGCTTGTGGCTCTAATTTTGGGAAGACTAAATTGTGCACTTTGCTTTAACACATGTAACGTGGTTTTGCCAAATCAGACGTCTTTCCTCGTGGGATAAGATTATAATGGCATTGCAAAGTAGTTCTCTTGAAACCTTCTAAAACAGATTATGTTCTTAAAAAACTTGATTCTTGACTTTGCATGTTTTAGCACTGCATTCCATTAAACCTGTGTTTGAAGTTACTAGGATTTGCTAAAATATTTGATAATGCCTAAGCAGATAAGAGATTATATGCTTTATGTCTATAGTGGAAGGATTTGTTCCAGCTTGGTTACAGGGTATTAATTGGCCACCTACAGTGAGCAGTGTTTAATATTTTGCCCCCACTCTCTGGCCTCCCTCCTTTCTTGCTGCTTTTCAGGCAGAAGATCATGTACGTATTCACTGAACTAAATTTGCTAACTTTCTGGAACACATTTAAACAATGTGAGGTACTTGTGTCATATTACATTAACTTCACTTCTAATGACAAGTTGTATATATCTGTAATAAATAGCCCCTCAGGGATCAGATCAAGATTAAGGGAGAGAAAGTACACTGCTGTAGTTAAGTAATTTACAATATCTCAGTAAATGCTTGCAAGGAAATGTTTGCACCAGTAGAGCTGGTTCACAGTCCTGGTGAGCCCTGACGAGGGAAGGATGCTAAATCCTCCATGGAAAGTTTTAATTACTTGACTTCCATCTTTTTAAGAAGCACCTTTTTACTCTGTAGCCTTTGACATAATGGAGTCCACCATATCATAGAGGGGTTAAGGCAGGGCACCAACAGTTTTTGACAGATAGACATGGGCACAGGCAAGGTGGCGCTGGTCAGGCTAAACGCAGTAGTGGTTATGGAGCAGAGAGGAAAACCTTCCTTAAGTTGAAAAACTTTCCCTAATGTGTTCATTCCAAATCAAAGTCTTTTTGAGTAATTAGAATATTCTATGGAAGAAAAAAATTCACATATATTTGGGGGGGCAACACAGTCAAGTTGAGCAATTAGATCTGGTTAACCAGGGCACGTACAGGATTGTGTTAACCAAGAAAAGCCTGGAAGACTGGCCTTTTCACAAATGTGGATTTAAAATAGTCCAGAGCATCTAGTGAGTCCTACATGTGGGCCCTCCTCAGATTCCCTCAAGGGCATGGAAACCTTGTATCACAGGATTTCAAATTTTATCCTTTCCTCCTTCAAATTTTCTGTCTTGCTCCAAATCTGCATTTAAACACTGAGTCACCTTGGGATGATTAGTATTTGAATGACATTTGGTGAATCTTGGTGTGCGGTTTGGACAGTGCTCACCTACCTCTATGGCAGGTGGTTGGCAGTGAAGTCCTGTGAATCCAGAACACTTAACCCTGTCTCGTCTTTCGGGAAAGTTGTGAGGGAGGAGATTTTCATCACCCTACTTCAGAAGGTTTGGTCTGTTTCTAAGCAAGGGAAGAGCTAGGCTGCCCCTGGCTTTGCTGAGGTTTCCCCTCAGGGTGACTTCTCATCTGCCAGCTGGGTTTGAAAAGAATAGAATATCAAATGCCTTCTTACTTACACAAAAACTCAAAAATTGAGTTAGATGCCTTTGAAATCATCCAAAACATGGTTTTAGTGGGATTGTTTATGCACTGCCTCAGACATGATGTACTGCACTCTGTTATCCTTTGGCCTCATCTTACAGAGGGATACAGAGCTTTCCTGGTTTATTATGATATTGCAGGGTGCCCAGGGTTACCTGGGCCTTTGAATCTCTTGAAGGTGTCCACTGGGAAAAGTCAAACAGAAGGCAATCTGGGGAGGGTGTTCTCTAGTTAAGGTGTTGAATAACGGGAGCAGAGTGGTCCTCACCTAATGCTGAGTGATGGATGGTTCTTGCTCTTCTCAAGGTGATGGGAGATGCTTCTGCTCCCATGACGGGGCCCTGTGACTACTGACTGCTAAGAGGTCCTGAATTCCTACCCACCTTTCAATCTCACCCTCAGTGTGCCTCCCAATAAGTTGTCAGGAACCTGGAAATGAATTCTTAAACCCATCCATATCTCTTGCCCCGTTTTCTCTCTCTGGCTCAAGAGAAATTTCAGAGAAGCGGCAACAACTAAAACCTTGGCTGCAAGAAACTATGCCTAGCCTGATATTTGCTCTGTGTTGATGGCAGTCACAATAGTCTTAAAGGATTTAAGCTTTGAGGATTCAAATCCAGGGAAATGAGCCTGAAATCCTTCTGCCCTAAAAATCAATTATTGTTCCCAAGAGATGTACCACTGATTAACTTCTTCTTAAGAGTTTAACTCTAACTATCCTATTTTCTTTGTAATATCTTTATGAATATAAAACAAAGCTGTTTTCATTTTCCATCACTTAGGAAATTTCTTTCTAAAAAGCAATAAAATGAAGTTTATGCAAAGTAGTGAAGACCAACCTATTTTTTGGCAATTTTTTTTAAACTAGATTTGAGGGGCAGTGGTGGGGGGCTCTATAATAACCTTAGGACATACCAAAAATTATCTTTTAAAATATTACCTCATCTTCAAAGAAAACATGAAGGTGTACTTTCCTTTATATATCACTCTAATCTTCAAAATAAGTGGACACCAAGTAAAGATTATGAGGCACGATCGTTCAGGTAAAACCAACCACAAAACCAAGTCTGGACAGTCACAAAGAGGCTTAAGATAACTGGTCTGAAGAATAAAAATACCTATTTGATTCCTTTTTTTCTAGTTTGTACAAGTAAGTTTCAAATGTTATTCTTCCCATTTCATATTTTAAAAATTAAGAACAGAACTATAATGTAAATTCTGAAATGCAAAACAAATCTCAGGACTTTCAACTTGATACTTCTATATTATAATTTCTGGTTCTGGCTCTGACTTTGTATCACATTTTCCAGAGGAACAGGTCACTTCTGTATAGAGAAACTTTTTTGTTCTTGTTATCGTTGTTTAAATTATACTTGAATTATTTAATAGTTTGATTTGGTAACTTTTAAAAATTTTATTTGCTATTTTTAGTTACACATGACAAGTAGAATCTATCTTCAAACATTTACACAAGCATGGAATATATCTTACTCTAATGAGGATCCCATTCTTGTGGATATACACAAACCTATTTTTAACTAAATCAGTTTTAAAAGTTAAATTGAGCTCTGTAATTATTTTTAGGGTTTATTAATTAGTTTATTTTTAAATATGACCTATGGTCTTTAAAAATGTTCTCCAGTAGTAGGTAATGTAGTCAACACAATAAATGACATTTTTTTATATCTGACAACATGAACATGAGAGCTGACCTCATTTATTCCCAGTTAGTGATATTCCAAGAATAATGGTGATCGTTCTGCATCAGTAGCAGTTCTTAGGCTGGGCTGGGTGCAGAGCGACACATTGAACTAAAGTCCAGCCTTATTTCGACCTAATGCTTTCTTTTGCCTTGAGTAAGACACATATCTGCTCTCTTTTTTCCTGCTGTGAGAAGAAGAAATGGTAATCATCGTTTTCTTTCCTGTGTTGGTGTTGGGGGCAGAAACTGAGTTGAAGGTTGGAAAGTCTTTTAACAGGAGTAAGTTGACACTCAGCAGATTCTTCATGCTCTGATGGCTGAAATACCCCAACAGAGCACACCTAAAGTAACTTTGGTCTATGAGCCAAGTTTCTGGTGATTAAATTATCCTGTGGGTGTGTGTGTAAAAATGTTAACTCCTCAGATAAAATTAATACATTTGCTATGACAGAGGTGAATTTCTCCCCCTCATTCAAATTCTCTGTTCTGCTAGGTCTATGAAGGAGGAAACTCAAAAAAGGTTATGAGCTTGAATAAGTGACAAAACATAATGTTTGTAAGTTTCTAAGTGATATAGTTTACCAATTGGGATGCAGCCAACTATAAATATATATGATATTTTTGTGTCATTGTAGCATTACAACTTTAGGACCATGATCTTCATGGAAGCCGGATTTTTCCATGTTCTCAGAGGCTTCATTTCTATTTTTCATACCCACCCTGGGATGCCAGTACAAACAGGGAGTCCCCTTGGCCTCAAAGGGAGCTTTGTGCTTAGATTCACTACTTTGGACACAGAACAAACTGAAAAAAGGGACATGAAGTTCTAAATTCCACCTGATTTAGTTGGCCTAGGATCTGCAGATATTTCTCTAAAATGCTCTATTTTCCCCCATTATTTTATTTTGTCATAAAAGCAAAAAAGAAAAAAAAACTGAATTTCATACTATACATCCAATGCACGATATTTTGTGCCCAGGCAAGGGGAAGTTCAAGTTTTTAGGGGGTGGTGTGTACACACCAGACTTAATGGCTGTGTACATTTCAAAAACCTGTCCAATCTTCGTTGTTTTCCCTTTGAAATTTCAATGAAAATAGCCTCAGCGTTATATCAAGTGCAACCAAAATAAAACAAAATAAATTGCAAGCCGACCACAAATTCAAGAATTATGCGGACACCATCTAAGTTACTTTAACGTAAGATATAAATCCAGAGATTTCTCATGCCATCATTTTGTAAATAATTACAGTTCTGCTGAATCTGTTGTATAAAGTTTACATGGGAGGTTCAGCGCACCCTTGCTCTTGTTTAGAACATTCAGAACCACCAGAGAGCTGTTGATATATGGCCATGCCCCTTCTGTGCCTGAGACATCTACTGCATAGGGGCACAATAAACAGGGAGGAATAGAGACAGGTTTGTGCAAGCAGTTTGGAGTGACCTTTCTGGCAGCTGAAATCCATCTTGAGTACATGGTGCTGATGTGGACAGACATGTAAACTTAGTCTTGTTACCACAACTACGAGTTCTACAAATATACTCAGATGCCCGAAATGTACATCACTCTTAGGAAAGTGACTTTAAATGGAGAGGTGTAGCTGAGGAATAGCAAAGCAGATAAGATCAAAACCCATACATTACTAAGAAATCTCTGTGATTTGAGTTAACAAAAGAATTGAAAGCATGGAGTTAGGTAGATTTAATCCAAAAAGCTCTAAAGTTAAGATCTTCTTGATGGCTTATTTAGATAAAACAGTATAGCCTGATAGCTCTTTAGAAAAGCAGTAGAAATGCATTAGTTGCTTGCTCCTCAAAGTTCAAGGTAGCATAAGAATGGTCAAGCCAATGTATTATACCACTGTGTTCAAATATAAGTGGAGATATACTTACCTAAGAACTTGAGAAATAAAATGGGCACTTGTGTATTGAATTTGGACAGCTAGGCAGAACTTAAACTTGAACCCAATATTGAAATGTCTCTTAACCAATGAGGTCAGCCTCCTCTCAAACCCCAACTCCCCTCTCCTAGCTTGCCTGAGGCTTCCTGGGCAGCACCGAGAGGGAAACCCTCTGATTTAGCAAAACAACTTTGGTTCAGCAAAATGACTTTGGCCTGTGTTTTCCTCTATCCGTAGACACACCAATGACATCAATTTTAGTCTCCCGATGTGGCTGATGCTTCAGAGCCCTTGGATTTCCTCCTTGTTGATTCAGACAAGCCTCTGATGAATGCACTTCTTGTTTCATTCGAGATGACTCACACCCTTTCAGGAAATGTTTTAAGCTTATCTTCAGTTATTATTTGTTAAAAATCTTGGAAGATGGTTGAACAAACATGGTTATCTCTGCAATTAATAAGAAGCCTGAATTCAGCAGAAACGTTAAACAAAAAATTTTTCACTGGTCATGTCAAAAAGGTAGTTTAGAAATAAGGGAGGGTGTTGTGTGGGAGATTGGAGTGGAGGGGCATGGATCCCCACTTGCCTGGTTGCCGTGAAATGAGATATTTTATTATATTTCAACTCTCTTGTTCCCCCACCCCACCAACCCCAACTCTGTTCATCAGTGAAATTGGAGAGACTGGTCCGATTAATGAGTTCAGGAAAAAGAACTGGACTTGCAGAAATGGATCCCCTTTCCCTCTCTCTTTACTTAGGAGCCAACTGCCTGCACTTGCAGAGAGTCTGGTCTGCTCTTCCCAGCTTCACGAGCTTACCTCCAGGCCTCCAGCCTCTGCTGTGGACTCAGACCCTAGCGGGGCCCATGGGTCTAATTCTAGAGTTCAGTATTTAAAAACGATTTTTCAAGCTAGACTTTATCAATAAAATAGGGACTTTTCATCTGTGTCTTAGTCTTTGTTTCGTTTTGTTTAATTTTTGTTTTCCTCTTCATTACCAACTTGGAGAGGAAAACATTGGGCAAGAAAAGGCATAATTTCTGGACCTCCTCAAAACCATGCAGAAAACTGAAACCTAATTAAGGCACACCTTATTATTGGTCAGTATTTAAAGACATTTAAGGCACTTAGAATCTATAACATAGCATGATCTATTTCTAAAATTATTCTACTGTTATTTACAATTCTTCCAGTAGGTGGAATATGCTGGGGAAAACACTCGAAAATCAATTGTAAAAGAAATAGATGGAACTGACCCATCAGGCAAGACTCCTCCACAGAGCTGTCTACTCAGCAAATGTCTTTATGGATCTGTCTCTCTGACCATGCTTGTCAGGTAGCTGAACTGAGGAAAGGTCATGATCAGAGGATGCAGGAAATGACTAGTCTTTTTCATCCTGAGACTGAGATTTATGTTCAGAGGGAAAAGTGTAACTATTTAAAGATAAGTGAATTATTTTTTTCTTTTCTTGCCTTATAGTTATATATAATAATGGGGTTCATTTTGTCATCTTCATTTATGCACACAACATAATTTGATCAATCTCATCCCCCAGGATCTTCCCTGTCCCTCCCTTCCTCCCTCCCCCACCTGCTTGCTCTGCTTTACTGATTTCCTGTCTCCTGTTATTGTTATTTTATATATAATTCTAAATAAATACATATATACATACATTATATAAACACACACATATATATGATTTGTTATGGTGCATGTGATATATTCATACAGGGACATAGTAAAATCTGGTAGATTTCCTTCCCCAGAACTTCCCCATGCCCTCTCCTCCCTCCTTTTTGGTCCCCTTCCTCTACTCTATTGGTCTTTCTTTAAACTAAGTAAAATCTTAGGTAAGTTTGCCAATCTGATATTTTCTTTCTTAACTATCCTTCCTTTCCTCCCTATTTCCAAGGTTATCTTTCCTGGTTACAAAACAATGCTTTAAAGCAACATAGTTGAGAATTAAAATGTTAGAGAACTGAGAAAACAGCACGTGTGTGTGTGTGTGTGTGTGTGTGTGTGTGTGTGTGTGTGTGTCTGTACCTACATGGACGCAGTATATATTATGCAGTTATATAGGTGTGTGTGTACCACCACCCCCACCAGAGAACTTATTAAAGTCCTTACAGTTGCACATAATGCTCTGGTAATTAGGAAAGAAACCCAACACTGGCGTAAGCTCAGTTTCTGCATTTCGTTTTAAGGAGCTTATATTCTCCAGCAAGGCCAAAAACTTTTGAGAGAGATGATCACTCTGAAACATTCTACTAGGCAAAAAGGACTATGGACACTGAGTCCTTTAGGGATTGCTGTAAGTCCTTAGGGATTGATGTGAGAAGTAAGGGTACCTCAAATACTACACGGGTTCATCTTTCTCTCATGAAAAATAAAGTCTAGAGAGTGCAGGAAGCCCAGGGACGTTTCAGAGACTCTACAATGTCACTGCACTCCAGGCCCCTTCTGCACTTCTGTATCGTTGTCAGTACCCCGGCTCAAGGCAATTTCACCTTTCAAGATGGCCCTGTGGCTCCAGTCATCACACCCCTATTCTACAAAAAAAGGAAAGAGGAGCAAAAGAACTGCTGGAACTATTGAAGAACACCTTTGAAAGCTCCACTTATCGACATCCCCTCACAGGTCATTGTCTTCATGAAGGAGGTTAAAAAATGAAAATTTGAACCTGGTTGCATTGCTTGTGTAGAGGAAGAATTGGCTATTAATATCCAATAGAGGAGTTTCTGCCACAGGAACTTGAGAAAATTCTGTCAAGTACTGCTAAATAAAAAGTAAAATGTGTTGATAACAGAAAAACACAAATTTCAGAGGCTTAAAGTTTCTCACTATCAAGGCAAAGGAAATAGTGTGAAGACCAGGGTAGAATACAAAGAGCAGAGAAGCTAAGACTTCAGTCGAATGTCCTGTCTTCATTCAATAACAAAGCCTAGTCAGAATAATCAGGAAGATGGAGACACTTCTTTTGGACAAAGAAGGATATGTGTTTTCTATGAAAACTTAAGAAATTTTCTAAATATATACATTGATTTTTGTAGATAAAACACTCTGTTTGGGGACAGACAGGTGTGAATGGCGGGAAGCCAAGGTTAAGAAAATGATTTTATAAAATGGGCCCGCTGTGCTGACCCCCATATGCTTCCTTTTCCAAGAGACAACTTACCTGCAGCCCTACCTGGCCTCAGTGCACAGGATATGTCACATTCCTCAGCAAACTACCTGTTCACTGCAGGAGAAATAAGGCCCAAGATAATGTTAATAAAATGAACCCAAGTTACCCTGAATGGGAAGACTTTTGTGACCAGTTTCTGAAACTCTGGGAGATAAGAATAGTTCTTCCTAACCAAAAAATGTGTGATTAAGAATCCAGTTAGAATGGTCTGCATGGGGGTGACCTAGAGTTGTTAGGACAGTGGGGACTTGAAAGTCTCATGTCACCCTGCAGTCAGTCAAAAATCAGGAGGTGGACCTGGGCAGGACTCTCTGGAAACTTCTCTGGGATTCCCAATAAAACCGAAGTGCAGAAGAGGCACATTGTTCCTCTCAGGTGTCCCCTTTCCCTGTTCCTATCCCTTCAGTAAACTCATTTCTGTTTCTCTGAACAACATATCTAAAATCTTCCTGACTTGATCACAAGAATCAGGGTTTGAAGAGGGGGAGTCTTCTTGCTGCCTTAGTTATTCAGAAGACCCCAGCTCCTTAACACCTCTGGGGCTTAAAGAAATTGGCACGTACCTGGTTTTAAACCTATTCAAAGGAACTGGTCTCCTGAGGCTAATCTACAAAAAAAGATAAAGTCCCTGAGCCTTAAAACACAATATATGTACTGAGACATTTTATGGTAAATAATAATAATAGCAATTCTATTCATAACAGCAAACATTCCTGTAACATGTACTGTATGCTCAGCTCTAAGCTTTATACATATTAAGTCTTGGTGGAGGGTATACTTAGATGTCTGAAGAAGCTTTACCACAATACATGGGAATGAGACAACAATACATGTTTTCTGATGACATCCTTTTTATTCTTCCTGGGTGGTGTTCTGATCAGAAACCTGAGCATAACTCCAAAAACCACAGGCAAGTGTGACCTTAGCCATGCAAGCTGGATGTGGTCTTGATGGACACAGAAGTGCAGAAGATGCCAGGACTAGATGCAATGTTCATAAGCATCTGAGAACACAGACCTTGGCAACTTTTTAAAAAGCTTGGCTTCCCAAGCAGTGTTCATGAAGATCTCTGAGCTACTTAATGAAGGTCCGTTCAGTTGTGTCCCCGTTGACATCATCATGGCCAATCCATTCCTCATTACCAATGGGCTAAAACAGAATTGTGTCATAGGTCAGTTTTTATTAAATCCATATTCCATGGCCATGTTCAAAGGCTCAACAAAGAAAGTTAGACTCAGTCAATGTAAGATTTTTCATTGGCAACATGGCTAAAAATCATCACCGAATTTTCTTTCTTTGGCAGCACTGTATCTAACAGTATGCTGATTGACCAAGACACAGAAAATTAAATCCATAAGGCTAGGATGTCTTTCAGGAGACTGGTGGACAGAATGAGACACCCTTCTCTCAAGCATCACTCTGAAAATCAAAGTTTTTTCCAAAGCAGTATTCATGCCGATCTTTTTTTGCCTTTCCAAGGTCTGAACTTTCTACAGGAATTGATGCAGGGTCTTTAGTAATTCATCAAAATCACTTATGCCATTAGTTAACATTAACTAGCAGGGGTGAATTAACAGGAGTCTGTAATGCAGCCAATCTAACAGCGTTGAGATGGAGATTATTCCTTGGGTGAGACATATATGAAAAAGGGATGACAGCAGAAAACACAGAGACCATTGTCTGTATAGCAAACCACACTGACACAGCCTAGAAGAGGAAGAAACTAAAACGTCTACAACAGAATTCCAAAGTAGAGAAGCAAGCAAATCAATAACAGAGAACATAGCAATCTGAAAAATTATTATTGCATATACCCTGGACCCTGCAAAGCTAAATGGAAGTGTCAATCAGATGTAATAGCTTATGCTGATGGTGGCTACAGTTTCAAAACACAGGTTGCCTTCAAGGAGCCCTATGGGGCTGAGGAGATAGCTCAGTTGGTAGAGTG
The DNA here is from genome assembly GCF_902686445.1 of Sciurus carolinensis. Taxonomy (NCBI): domain Eukaryota; kingdom Metazoa; phylum Chordata; class Mammalia; order Rodentia; family Sciuridae; genus Sciurus; species Sciurus carolinensis. The sequence continues at coordinate 20,584,236 of NC_062222.1, read as the reverse complement.
CTTGCCTCGAAAGCACAAGGCCCTGGGTTCAATCCCCAGCACCGCCAAAAAAAAAAAAAAGGAGCCCCCTCTTGTGGGGTAGCAAACTATTCAAGTCGCATTCTAGGTAGATGTCAGATGTTCTATCTTCAAATGGAGAATACTTGGGAATAATTTAGAGAATGCACGTATATGCATTCTAGGTAGATGTCAGATGTTCTATCTTCAAATGGAGAATACTTGGGAATAATTTAGAGAATGCACGTATATGCATTCTAGGTAGATGTCAGATGTTCTATCTTCAAATGGAGAATACTTGGGAATAATTTAGAGAATGCACGTATATGCATTTGTATATTACTATTAATAATATGGAGATTGCATATATTATGTATACAGTATGTGTGTTTACATATATGTGCATAGTATGTGTGTACTTTTTTAATAAACATTTTATTTTCAGGAGTTCAAATGCCCTAACCTGCTGTTCCAGACGCTGTCATCTTGAATCAATCCACCTATTCAGCCTTATCTTTTGTGCACTGTGATTTTGTTTTATATGCTATTGTCTCATGCACTCTTCCCAGCATGAATTCTAGATGCAGTCAGACTAGTGGCCTTACTCTCTTCAGGAGGCCACACACACACACTCTGGTCAGGACCTTCCCAACGTTCTGTCCCTGGCTAGAATGCCCTGCTTTCTTCCCTTCATTTCCTCAAATCCCTCACTAACCACCCCAAAGACTAACTCTGTGAAATAATTTCCCTATGCTGATCGTGTTCTGCTGTGATCTCTAAAGAAACCCACTGTCATCGCCATTCATCAGCACTAAATCATGAACTATATTGCATTTTTCTGTAGCAGCAAGCATGTCGTTTTCCCCCTCCTTGAAATGAATTCTAACCCTCGCGAGGCTGAGGATCCCGTCTTACATTTCTTTTGTACTTTACAGAACACCTAAGATAGAGTTATACACATTTTATCAATTATTTCTCTCAAAACCAAAGTTTTGTTTTGTTTTTTCCCAAACTGTTAGTTTTGTCAATGTTTTTTGCTGCTCTAACATAACAAGAGTCGATTCAGGCCCTTTAGTAATTCATCAAAATGGCTCGTGCCATTGGTGAATATTAACTAGCAGGAACAAATTCCGATGCTTTTTATGGTGTTTCTCACAGCATTTGACTTTATTATTACAACTTAGCTCACAGTAACTTCCAGAGAATGGCAGAACAGATGTGATTATTTGCATTTTAAAGATGGGAATGTGAAGCTCAGAGATATCAAATGCTTTGTCTAATATATATATAACTAATCAGAGGCCAGACTGGGCATAGGGCCTGTATTTTCCATTCTCAAAATTACTGAAGAAAATAATTTGATATAGAATACAATAATCAGTAATATACATCTAGATTTTTCTGAACTCAGATTTTGTTGTGAATCAGCAAAGGAAACAATATCAGAGCCAGCGTTTTCATAGGAATTGCTGTGTAAAATTGTTTGGCCTCAATTATTCACTGACTGTTCAATTTCCTACTATTTATGGTTTCTTCCCCCTAGTTTACAAATGAAACTTGGAGTTGGTGAGCTTTCAAAGTGAAGCTTTTTGCAGAGTTTAGCTGACTGGTGGCATTTAATAGCATTAAAACTGCCACTGATGATTGCTTTTTCTATTCATTTCCACAATACAAACAACGTTATTAAAAGTAAACTGTCAGAGATATGCTTACAAGTCCAGTCTCTCAAATCTTGCCCCACTTCCCTTAATACATAGGCATGAGAAGTCAGCGGGCAGAGGGGAGGGGCAGCTGGCTCCCTCGGAATCAGCTGGCTGACTCCTCGTGGTGCTTTGTATCATTACCAAGTACATCTGTGAAAGCCCTTTCTGTTTGCACTGTCAAAGCCTCATTTTTACCTTCGCCTAATTGACTGAATCAAAAGCAAGGCTAGCAATGAGAATCGCTCTACTCTTAAGCCCACCCACTCTTTCAGAATCCATTCCTTTTCACCCCTTCCAACACTGGCAAAGGGGTGCAGCAGAGGTACCCCACAGTTCATTGTTCACATCTTGCAGAAGTCTCACTGCTCTTCAAGCTATACGGGAAAACTGGGATGTATTTAGGATTGCCAGATTTAACAAGGGACAGCCAGTTAAATTTGAATTTCAGATAAATGACATTTTACTTTACTTTTTAGTTATAAGTATGTCCTATGCAATATTTGGGACATACTTATATAAAAAAAAATTATTCATGGTCTATCTGAAATTCTAATTTAAATGGCCATTCTGGATTTTTATTTGCTTACTCTGGCAATCCTGGGTACGTTTTTCAAGATCTATAAAGCCTGGTTTTTTGCAGTGATCCCAGGTAAGTCAGCAGTTTGTACAGCAGGTGCTCCGGAAGCCGCATTCCACTCTCTCCCGAATGTTGCTTCTGTCATGGAGGAAGACATTGGAGTGGTGTCAGAAGACTATTTGCTATCCTGATCTTCTCGGTGTCCTCAAATGTTGCTCTGTGCAGAGAACAGAAGAGGATGATCCCTGTCTCAAAGTAGTCCCACAGAACTACCGTTTCTCATGTAGTATTTTAATTGTGCTTAGAAATAAGCTAACTCTAGAGTACTGCTTCTGACAATTGGATTTTATAACACATTACTTAACTCATAAATATATGAAAAAATCTTTTCCCTAACTCAAAAGATAGTTTAACCAATTTACCAATGTCTTAAAACAAAATCTCATAGGAAAATAAGGAGTTTAGTATTTAGTAACAAACCTGAGTTTTGTTTTGTTTTTTTAACTGAGTTTGCATTCTAAGGAAATTACTGGAAGCGCCACGGAAGAAATCAACACCTTTGAGAAATGATTCATGAACAGTGAGCTTCTGAGTCCATATAAGCATATTAAATCTGTGTGTTGATGAGAAGGGTGGAGAGGCCTCATTAGATCTACCATTTCTAACCAAGGTCCGTTACAGAGATGTGCCTACTATCACATAGAGATAAGTCCAGGACTTGAGAGTTAATAAATCTCAGAAAAATTCTCTTTACATCTTTTACTGAAAAAATAAAAAGTAGCAAAACTCCCATATCTTTAATAGGCATAAAATATTCTTAAATAGTTGTAGAAGTGATTTTAAAAATTGGATATAACGTATTCACCAAGTCCAGGGGAACTAGTCTATAAATTAACTAAATCAAACAAACCTTTAAGCAAATGGAATTGATTCATTTAACGGACTGTTGATTGAGTGTTCCTTATACTCCAGACCCTGCTTCAGCACAAAGGATATAGCAGCAAATAAAACATATCAAAATGTCCATTTCAAGGAGCTTTCCATGGCTGGAAGACAGTTTAAAAACAGAGTTAGCATTCTGTGCTAAACTGGAAAAAAATGAGAATGTTTGAGAAATACAGATTTCTGAATAATTTAATTATTTGGCAAAACTTTTGTTAATCAGAAAATGCCACTTTAAGACATTGTGTTGAAAACCTTTCTAAATTATGTCCACTGTACTTTCAGCAAAAATTTAGTGACAGCATGGTGATACCATGCTAATTACCCGTCATGACGTCTGGTCCTGTTCTCACAAGCTGGAAATCACGTCCAGAGATGATAAGCAACTTCCTTTTGCCCTTGAATTTCAAGCCATGGATCTTTTGCACCCACTTCCTAGGTTAGTTATCTACAGATATGTCCATAATTCTCTACAATTCACTAAAGATTTTGGACAATAGATTTTTTAGGCCACTTTTCAGCCTCGGTTTCACTAATATCATGAGAGCTTTCAGTTACCACTTGAACAAGAAGAAATCATCTAACACACCAGCCTTCCAGTTTTTTGATGTCCCCAGTGCCAAAGACCACCACCCAATTTGAATAATCCTCTCCTCTTAGCACCATCTTGAGTGATAACATTGGAAAAAACCTCACCAACTCTGAAATCCAAATCTCTAGCATATCTCCCTCTGTATGGGCTCACTCTCTGATTTCCTACCTTGTGTCCTTGTGAGTGTCATTGAAGATTATAAGCTCATCTCATCACACTTTCAACAAATGTTTATTGAGCATCTACTGTGAGCAAAGCCCTGTCGAAGACACAGGATGAAGCAGTAAAAATGAGAAAAGTAGTCAATGAATTGCAGTGTAGGGGAAGAAAAAGTGAGCGAGTAGTTGCAAGTGTGATAAACCTTAGACTATGGAGTGAAGGTGAGAGATGACTAAACCAGAGAACCTAAGCATGTTTCTCAGAGACAACTGACACATCGATGAAGAAACTGAACGCTGAGAATCTAGCCAGTCAGCATGAAGAAGGATGTTACTGCAGAAGGATCAGTATATACCTAAGCTCTGAGGCTTGAGAGAGCTGCACTTCCAAGGAGTGCAAAAGGACAGAAAATATCCAAGTCTGCAACACAGGAATCACTCCAAAGAATAAAGACTGAGAAAGCCAGAGTGGGAGCTAACGGTGCAGTGTTTAAGGATGAACTTGATTTTAACAGCAATAAAGGGTTTTGCCCAAGCTAGACCTCCCATCCATCCTATAAATTACTCTTTTACCAGTATCTATAACAACTGTAAACTTCTACACCTGGATGAAATTAAAATCTGCCTCTTCTACCTCTTTCTATTCATAGTTTGGTGCCATGAAGGGAAATCACACAGCAGAGATGATTGGCAGCATTTTAATCGCTTGGAATTTTCCTGCCACTTTCCCATCTCTTGGCTCCTCTTGGATCTGCTTTCTTATCCCTCCTGGTGGACATTCCAAGGCTCATCCATCCTTTATGATCTTCTGTTTCCTTACCCCTACCCCGAGCCACAAATGGCTCTGTCTCCAAAACAAGCAGGGCCAGCGGGCAGGACATTCTCAGTATCACGCCCACTTTACCTAAGCAGGAACCGAAAGGGCAGCTTCGCCACCGCCGTTACATCTTTTCCTCTCTCCGCTTCTCAGGAGTCACTTCCCTACTTACACCCATTTCTCCACTTTCCCTTGTGCCCGTTTCCTCACTGCTTGCTCCTACACCTGTCCCTCTTTCTTCCACATCCCTAGCCTGCCTACCACTTCTATTTTGTTCCTAAATGGCATAAATAATTGCCTTGTGCCCTCCATCACGCTGTCAGGAATCATCTGTTTCTCTGTCTGTCTTACCCAGTAGACTATCTGCTCATCAAAGGTAGGGACCTTTGATTCACCTTCTTTCCTGTCAAAGGACATCACCCACCTCTCAAAGTAGGGCTTCCTCTCCTCTCCAGGCCATTCTGTCACAGAACACAAGGTGACGGTTTCTTCTACATTTAAAAGCTGGTTTTGAGGTTGTCTATATCCTAATCAAACAAGAAGCGCAGAAGGATTCCTCAGTTCTGGCAGGAAGGGTTTATTTAGAAGGTAATGAGGGTCTCAGAGCACTTAGGGGCAGGTCTACATCAGAGGTAAAAAGTAGACACTAGAACTGGGATGAGCTGCGTCTGCAGAGGCCTGTGGACTTGGTGAAGAGGCGAGAAACTGCTGGGGAGCTGTGTGCAGGACAGGGCTACTTGCTCCCAAAAGTCCTGTGTGCAAGAAATTGAGTGTCCAGGACCAACATGGAGGCTGGGGAGAATCGGAAACTCGGTTAGAAGGCGTGGGGATACTAAGAAGCCACACTGAGAAAGAAAAAGAGGGAAGAAATGCCCGTTCACCAGTCACAGTGAGCAAAATTAATGGGCAATAATACCTTCACTAACAGGAATTACCACCACTCCCCCAAAGCATGTATCAAGCAACTATTTTTGGTCTACATATGATTTATCCTTAATCATAATATGATAATATGATTTATTAATTTTGCTCCTACTTCAGTTGAGGATGCTCTACGTTCAGTGAGCTGGATTTAAGGTCACTTCTTGGTTTATGTTCTAAGCCTGGAGCATGGACAAAAGATCTAGTGTCACTTTAACTTTCCAAGTGGTCTACTACATCATGGCACCCTGTGCCCACCTCTGTCTTAGCCCTCCCTGGGAGTGCTGCACAGGATTCATTAATTCAAAGCCATCGTGTAAGCCACAGCCCAGAAGCTCATATGGAAATCATATGGACAGGATATCCTTGCATGCTAATTTCCTCACTATGAACCTCACAGAGGCAGGACCATGCTTCTGCCTCTGTTAATATTAATTGAGGTACATGATTGATCTCTATTTATAGATAAGACCTCTGAGTCACTAGAAGGTTAAGAATCTTACCTCACATTACATAGCTGGTGTTAAATGGGAATTCAGTGCTTTATTATTTTCTTTTTTTAGTATTATGCCGTCTGTCTCTAACAGTACCAGGTACCCAGGAGGTTCTCCATATAAGGATAAATCATATGTAGACCAAAAATAGTTGCTTGATACATGCTTTGGGGGAGTGGTGGTAATTCCTGTTAGTGAAGGTATTATTGCCCATTAATTTTGGTCTTTAGATTAGGGAGGGAATGTCTGTTGATTTTGTGGTGAATTAGTATTTTTTCCTGTAGTCTATAATTGGTATTATAGTAGTTTCTTATCTTATGATGGAGTTCAACCTGCCAGGGGAGGACAGATTAACTTTGGGGAGACGACAAAGGAAAATTAGGAGGAAACAGACTGGACAGAGATGACTGAAGAGAGTAGGACCTGGAAGGAGAGAGACAGGTAGTAGTTCCACCTAGATCCTTCTTGGGAAGTGTGATCAGGTTGAGCTACAAGTAGGTCAAAAAAAAAGTTTGCTTTTAACAATGTTGTTCATAAAGTAAAGTAATTCCTTTCAATGCCACTATCTTAATTTCCATGACTTAAAGTTCCAACTTCATTTTTTTTTAACCTATGGGAGGAAAAATTCCTGATCCATGTGCATCCAAGTATGAATAGTTTATACACATGTCCCTTCATAGGCACACACAGTTTTAGCAACACACACACACACACACACACACAATTCTGGCAGAGGTTATATAAACGAAGAGAGTTGCAAATTACACAGCACCAGAGCTAACCTCCCATGTGTCTGATGCCTATTAATAATGAAAGGAGTCGTTTCCAAATTTACTTCTTAAATCTCATCTGTTTTCAGTAGAGTTTCTATTGCTTTTGGACTATTTTCTTTGGAATTGTTTACCTTCTCCTCCAATACAGAGACCCCACAGATGCAGAGGCATGCCATTTTGTCTATGTTGTGTCCATTCTGATTAGAGGGACATGGCCCTGTTTCCAAGAGAAGTCGGTGGGTCACAGATAAGCGGTTGGCCAAGATGCAACAGTTGGCCTGATTCTTCCAAGCACTCGGACTCAGGAAGGATGCTTTGGTGCATCTGCTTTAAGAATGTTTAATGTTCTCAATGATGTGGAAAATATGTGCCTGAAAAAAGAAATGAAAGTCATTGCATAAGGGAGAGTGAGAGCTTGTGAGTGAATGCTTTGTTAGCCATACTTAGGAAGCATGGCTTTTTACTATGTAGTGGAAGCAACTTTTTATTATGTAGTTAAAGTTCTATGTAACAACTTAGCAAATGCAAATTTTATTTAGCCAATTCACAATCCCTTGGTAGGTCTTTAATAGGAAGATTCTCTTGCCTTCTTGCTGAGATTTTTAGAACTTGGGCTGCTGATTGAAAGTGACCTTACAACTCACCATATTAAGTCACAAATGTAAGTGATCTCAATGAACTTGCCCTCCACCTTGGTGGGTAGGAGTCACAAAATCACCACGTAACAGGGCCCTGTGGGGACTGATAGGCTGTCCTTTCTTGAGCAGCAAGCGGGTTTCTGAAGATAAGGACTTTGAAGATTTTAAGCAGAGCTTTGCATGGACACTCATGGAGAAATTCCCTGAACTGTCCTGACTTTAAGCAAAGGGTAAATAAATTCAATTAACTTAAGAATGTCACTCTCCTGCATAACCAGTGCAAACTTACTAACAAGTTTCCAAGTTTATTAGACACCAGAGAGGCCGTTCACGAGGACAAACCACCGACCTCTGGGTTTTAAATGCCTTTGGGAGGCTTTGGGAAATCACTGGAACCCACCCTGAATATTCCTCCCTTTAGGTCGAACTTTACCTGGTAAAGGAATAATAGAAGGGTCACAATTTCAGTTGCCTCTTAGATTTCTGCAGAGTTAAAATTGAACCCCCTTTTTAAAAAATGCATGTAAAAACACACAACCCTCAGCTTCCCTCCTGGCGCCCCTCCCCCTCCCCTGCAGAGAGACTGTTTAACATAATGAGCTGCGGTTTGTTGATGTGATAGCAGTTGCCTGCTAATAGTTGTGTTTAAAATTCCTGTTTCTTATCTTATTTACTGATTGATGGGAACGTGACTCGAAGACCTTCCTCCCCACCATCCCTCCCCGGGGAGGAGTGAATCACTTGACACAGGGGACATTAGACAACACGTTGCCCTCCTCGTTAAATCCTGTTTGGCCAAGTCAGGAGCCGGATGCTCAGCCCCCCAGTAGCGTCTGCATTGTGTCTTATCGGAACCACCTGAAGAGCCTTGGCCACACAGGGTGGCCTTCCTTAATTTAAAATCCGCAGAGAAGAAAAAAAAATTTTTTTTTTTGGTCCGCAAACTCCAGTATATGACAAAAAGTATGCGTGTGACTCTTTTTTGACTACTTTCCTTTTTTAAGTGAGGCTCCCTTGGTTTTAACAAAATAAATAACTAAACAAAAAAATTCCGGGTTATTCTCAAAGAGATCACATTTTTTAAAAATCAAATGATTTCCTACAGCCAGCCTGTTTCGCAGTGTGTTTTTTTTCTGTCCCCTTGTTTTTCTTTTTCTGCTTCTTTTTTTTTCCTCCCCCTGTAGATTCTGAAAAGAAATAGCCGGCTGTAGGCATCGCCTGTGGCTTGCTGGTCGTGCTCCTTGGGTGGTCCAGGCCGACTTTATGATTTATTCAGCTAATGGGAGGGAGCATGACCCCCAGTGGCCACAGAAAGGGAGCTGCATGTGGGTTTAATGCTTTCACCACAAAAATGTCTGCTATGACTAAGCTCTGCGGCTGAAGTCACTGTCTGAATGGTGCTAAAAAGGAACTTAGGCATTAAGTGTGCACTATTTACTATAGATCGGCTCTTGGGATTAGGCCAAAGGGTTCGTACTCAGTTTCAAAGAATAGCATGGAAGCTGCTAGAAAAATTAGAGCTGTGCGATTTATTTTTACCAGTCTCCCTAGTGAGTTACTCGGTGAAGGATTTACCTCATATGCTTTTTTTTTTCCCTCCCCTCTGTTACTAAAGAGTCATTTAAAACGTGCCAGTTTGTGCATTTTATAGAGTTCTTTTTTTTTTTTTTTTTTTTTGCGGAGGTAGCCCTATTTTTTTTTCTTGTTGTTTATCACAGCCATGAATCACTATGTTATTGTCCTTTAATGTTAATTTGAAACGATAAAAGAATGCCTGATGCTGAGAAAGAGGGGGAGTGTGTGTGTGTGTGTGTGTGTGTGTGTGTGTGTGTGAGAGAGAGAGAGAGAGAGAGAGAGAGAGAGGCGGGCGGTGGAATAACTGCCCTGCTGGAGAGGCCTCTTTGATCCAGTGAGCCGGCCCCCTCCCTGACAGCATCATTATTGGTGCAAAGGAATGAACATATTTTGCTCCATGTTGATTCTTTTACCGTGAGGAAAGGGGATGGATGGAGGAGGGAAGAGGGAGGCAAGGAGACCTGTTTGCAATTTTGACTAAGATGAATGATCTTTACAGTCAGTATAATACCTGCTGTTGAAGTTCCAGCACATTTGCTTCTGGTGGACTTTGCAAATGTGAAAAATTGAGAAGTGAATCCCTTTGATGTCTGGAGCTCAGGTTCCTGGGTCCAAAATGCGACTAACCCTTTCAGAATGTTCCTCCAAGATGTTTTAGACTTCAAGGTCCAGAGGGAACAGCCCGGCCAGTCCAAGTCACTGACTCGCAAACCTCACACGTATGAAAGCCCAGCATTACTTAGTTGCTTGGCTTTTGCAGCTTAAACCAATAGAAAATTAGTAGAATTTAGCTCTGTGCCAGCCGGAGTTCATAACTACATTAACATGGGACCCCCCTCCTTAGCTCCCCAGTTGCACTAAGAGACTTCATTTTCAGTTTCTGTTCCAAAGATTTCCTTGTAAAAACATTTTCCTCGGATCCCAGCAAATCACTGTTATTTCTTATAATAAGGGCTAGCTCCTGAGACAGACTTCAGGGCTAAGCTTGATTCCTTTTAAAGCCTTGGACTTGGTCTTCTATGTTAGACCAGGGCTTTGTGGTTCTAAATAGTCATTCAGCAAGGCTGGTCTTCCTTTTCCCCATCTATGAAATGGAAATTGTTATCCAGGGCTGCATCGGACCGAATGACAATTGAGTCCCTAGAGATTAACAAGGTTATCAAAAGAGAGCACTTGACCTTTCCTTTTCCCAGAGCTGAGAAGAGAGGCAGGGTCAGGAAAACCACTTTTCTAAGTCATTCTATGCCCCCAGCAGGTAGATTTTAAAATGTTTTAAAAAATCTTGGAAGCTTTCTGCTTTTCCCACTATGTCCTTTTCTGCATTTGACAGATCCAAAGATAACTTCTGTCCGAAAATGGTGACATATTGGTAGAGCATCTACCAATAGATAAATTCTTCGTTTAAAACTGAGCAAAACGTAAATTTGATGTAATACCCTGGATGAGATCTTAGGATGGAAAAGGAGGTTAGTGGAAAAACTGGTGAAATAGGAGTCAGGCCTGACGTTTAGTTACTACTAATGTGCATTTCTTAGTTTGGACTAATATACCACAGCTATATAAGATGTGAATATGAGGAGCCACCAAGGGAGGGGTCCATGGGAACTCCGTACTAACTAACAACTCTTCTGTAAGTCTAATAGTATCTCAAAACAAAACAGATAAAAATAAAATAACAAACACCTGTTGTCCAAAGACTGATTTATTTGAGACCCTGATTGATCACTTCCCTCTTCTCCCTTCACACATCCACTCCCACACTCCAGACCACCTCCCAGAGCTGTATGGAAAGCTCATTTGTGTACTTAGGCAACCAAAGCCTCCAACTCTGAGTGTCTCCTTATTCTCCCTCAGGGGTCACAGTTGCCTGCACCAAGTTAGATATTGTGCAGAGCAATTTAGACCCATGCTCCATTCTGCAGGGACAGTGCCCCCTATGGAAGGAAATGAGAACCCGGTAATAGGTAAAAGTAGCAGAAAGCAAACGGTGATCAGATGAAATGTTACATTGCTTTTACAATATGCAACGCTGGTATTTTTGCTGCATTAATCAGTTGGTTCTGGTGTGGTCATTTGGGCAGGTACCATACCTCCCACACTTAACACCAAAAGGGCCACGTGAGTGCTCAGTAAGTATTTTGGGATTGAATGAAGCTCAGCACACATTTTGCAAGAGCAGGAGTTCCCAGCTGTCACATAAAGGACCGACTCCATGATAAAGGTTTGGTTGGCACTGAGTGTTGTGTTGTTGTTCTTTCCACGGGTCCTTCCAGCCCAGATCAGGAAGGCAGGATGAGTAATGGTGGAGGAAGATACCCCCTGGAGTCCAATGCCTTTCAGGCCGTCTTAAGCAGAGGGTTGTTTTTGGCATTGTATATTCATACTTGGGCAGAGCTCTAGTGAGAGAGAGAAATGTGAGAAGAAGAATTGCAAGGGAATGGGGATAATGAGGACCAAAGGAATCTTTCCCTCTGGTGTGGGTTTCCCACCCTAATTGGTCACCACTCCAAACCACCCGAGCGCACGCTGGGCAGATGGATCTGCAGCAGCGCTGGGCCTGTCCACATCTGTGTTTCTGGCACACAGGTGTTTCAGCTTTATTCAGTCAGGAAGCAGCTTTTCCCCCTTCTTTTCAGGGGAGGGAGTTTTGGGGAGGTGGGAACACCCACGATTGTTTCTCAGAATAAGAAGGAGGCAGCGGTTGGTTGGGGGTTGGGGGAGGGAGCACAGCCCACCCACTGCTTATAGATTTGGTCGCTTTCCTGCCGGTCAGCCTTATTCTGCAAGGTGTAAATCAGAGGGCAGATGCATGATCTGGGAAGATTTCCAGATGCACGTTGCACAAAGACCCATGTGTTCTCATTGTGTGGAAATAGCATGCCATCGGAGTAGTTCTGGGACACCAGACCTGTGTTGGGACATGTCATCCTGTCTGCACGTCTTCCACTTAGCAGAGAATGATGTTGCAGACGCATTGTGAGAGCTTGCAAGCCCAGGGAGTGGACAGTTAAGAAAAGCAGCCTTGTCCCCAGGTGGAGGCTGCAGACAGGTCCGATGGGTTACCTCATGAAGCCCAGTGCCAGATGTGTCTGTGAGGGGCGGGACCCACCAAAGGCCAGGGCAAGCAGCTCCGAACAGGCCAGCACTGCACCCGGAGCTTCTGGGGTCTTTCTCCTCCACCATTAACTGGCAGCAGCACCAAATAGGCAGCAAATGTTCAAAGTGGCAGTTCCTGCTCTTTCTATCTGTAATTGACCCTGACTCTGTCAGGCCTGTGCGGTTGAGCTGTTTGTGCATATTTACTTTTTACTCACTCTCCCTGACTTTTCTCTCTCTCTCTTTTTTTTTTTTTTTAACTAAATTTTCTGGGCAGGATCTATCTGTAAGTAAATTGTTTTCTTGAAAGTAAATCATATATTAGGAGGTTACATTAACTTTCAGATCATTTGGGTGACATTTGGTTATTTCCTGCCCCAGTCTGGAATTAATATTGCATCCAGAAACCTCTCGAGGGAGGACTTATTCATAGGGAATATACATTTCCAGTTATGTTCATTGCTCTGTTACTTGAATCCTTTCTTTTTCCTTTTAACAGAATTCTTTTCCTCCTTGGGTTTGGAGTGGTGGCTGCGGGTGGCTCTTGCTTCCATCGGATCTTCCAGGATCTGACCCTGTTCTCTCTTGGCAATTGCTCTTCCAGGGCTTGTTCGAATTTTTTGCTCTTACTTGTCTTCACTAGGTGGGTTAAACATATTTTCAGAGATGACTGGGAATGTGGAAATGTACATTCCTGCTCAGTTGTCATGAGTATTCTCAGGCTAGCGTCATGTCACAACCACTTCTTCCTTTGATGTCATAGTTCTTTTCTTCTTTTCTTCCTTCTTGAGTTAATAATTGTATGGTTTGGCATTTGGAATGAGCCCCTTCAATTCCATTTAGGAAACTAACATACAAAACATAATTAATTAGTGAAATGGGAAATAAAGAATAAAGACAAACAGAACAGGAACTAGTCTTGGAATTCTACAGAGAATATTGCCCTCCGTCCCAAAGGCGCCAGAAATAACCAATAATAATGTGTGAGTTATGGCGATTTCATTCTCTGGAACTTATTTGAGGTCATAATTCAACTAGAAATTATCTTGGTTTTTCCCACCCTACTGCAATCCTGTTTTCTCCCCCAAAACCACTAAATAAATCCCAGACATTTAACTCTATTAAGAAAAATAAATGTCTTATCCACCTGTTAATAGAACTCAAATAGTAGGATGGTTGAGACTTGAAGGTCTTTTATCCCAGTCTTTAAACCCAGCAATGAAAAGTGAAAATGGAACTGCTGTTGGTCCCGGTGGGGTGGCACAGACCTGTAATTCCAGCGGCTCCGGAGGCTGAGGTGGGAGGATGGCGAGTTCAAAGCCAGTCTCGGCAATTTAGTGAGTCTCTAAATAAAACATAAAAAGAGCTGGGGATGTGTCTCAGTGGTTGAGTACCCCTGAGTTCACTCCCCAGTACCAAAAAAAAAAAAAAAAAAAAAAAAAAGAAAAGAAAAAAAAAAGAAACTGAAACTGCTTTTTTGTACTTTAGGAAATTTTAACCTGATACCTTTAAAAATTTTTAGCCTTTTCTATAAAGGAAAATAATTTTTTTCCCAAGCAAAACAAATGGTACCACCTGGCACCAAAATTAGAATCTTATTTTAATAATTGCATGTTTTATTTCTTTGTCAAAGTCTAGATGGGGTAGATGTTCTATTCCAAGCCACAATTAAAGGTACCATTCATTGGACAAGCATGTCAAGGTCAAAGAGGAAAGTTTTTCAGGGGGATGAACTTTATGATCGTCAAAAAAAAAAAAGGGATAAAAAATTAGATAAAATTTTTATTATTTGTAATAAACGGATAAGTCCAGTCATAGCCTAGTCTATTATTCAGCAAGGAAAGAAATAGTTTTTGCATGTATTTAACAGACACTGACATTTCATGGTGTGCAGGGTATGTTTTCATACATTACTGCTTTCAGATCTACCTCCGAGTTTATTGGCATCTATAGCGTCATTTTCAACACGAAAAAGAGTAACCTGTATATTTCAGTATTTGTGAATGTGATTTTGCAATATTGACAATTTCAAAGTGATTTATGGGGTTCATGACAGGCAATAATCCCTAATTATTTATCTTTTTATTTTTTATTTTTTTGGTACTGGGAATTGAACCCAGGGGTACTTCACCACAGAATCAAAACAGGGTCTTGCCAAGTTGCATAGGCTCTCTCAAAGTTGCTGAGGCTAACTTTAAACTTGTGAACCTCCTGCCTCAGCCTCCATGCCCAGTAATACTCCCTAATTTTGCTAAAGGGTGTGTTTAAGAGAGGCTTTGGAGTTGGAGCTAAAGTCAAATATTTACTTTGTTACTAGCGAAGAGTATATCCTTGAACAAATTATTAAACCTAAGTCTGTTACCTTATCTGTAAAATGGATTAGTAATAGACTTCCCTCATAAGATTATTATGAGGTCTGAGTTTATGAAATGCAAGACAAATGCTCAGTACAGTGCATAGAAAGAAAAGTGTAAAGAAAGTATAATTAAGGAATTGCACAGTATGTGAGGCTTGCGTTAGTTGTAGGGCACTAAATTTGTGAGTGAGCAAACACGGATTGGGATCTATAGCACAAATGTGTATTTACTTTTTTTTTTCTACATACTGATGAACTTTCATGAATTAATAAGAAATTATTTTCTTTATGGAAAAAGTAGCAGGGAAAAGAAAACCAAGAGCTGTTGCGAGCCAGTTATGATGGCGCATATCTATAATCCCAGCGGCTCAGCAGGCTGAGGCAGGAGGATTGCCAGCAACAGCGAGGCGCTAAGTAACTCAATGGACCCTGTCCCTCAATAAAATACAAAACAGGCCTGGGTATGTGGCTCAGTGATCCAATGCCCCTGAGTTCAATCCCTAGTAACGCCTCCACCGCCAAAAAGAAGAGCCACTGGCAAGAAAGCATGGGGGAGTCTGAAGAAGCGACGTTTCTGAGCTAGGAGGTCTAAGGAAGGCGGAGTCCTAGCAGAAGGAGGATCCACGATGCAAATACATTATCTCTACACTTTTGGAGGAGGAGTAATCTGTAGCATTATTTCTGTAATTACTCCAGCCAAGACAAAAGCTGTTAGGGTGAGAGAAACTTGAGGGACTAGATTCAGGAAACCCTATGATGCCCATGCAGTTTTAAATGTACAAATTAGGAAATGAATTAATCCACTTGAGTTATAACTACCATTAAATCATCAGATGCATGATTATACATTGATCATTGCTTATGTTTTCAAACAACTGTGTTTATGACACCGCTGAACACCTCTAAGATGCAAAAAGAGTAAGTCCACCTAAGGGGGCAATTATTCAACAAGGTGGTTTTTACTTTACATCCTTTCTCCATACTTAGTTTTTATAAGACCTGCCCTAGTTCATTTGAGTTGCTATGGCACAATACCGTTAACTCATTAGGTTATAAATAATAGGAATTTATTTCTCCAGTTCTATAGAATGGAAAGTCTGAGATTGTTGCTCTAGCAGATTTGACATTTGGCAAGGGCCTGCTTTCTGCTCCATAGGTGGCATCCTCTAGCTTTGTCCTCAAGTGGTAGAAGGAGGAGGCAGCTCTCTGGGTCTCTTTCATAAGGGCACTGGTAACATTCATGACCTCATCATCTTCCAAGGCCACACCTCTGAATATCATCACATTGGCCATTAGATTTCAATGTGAATTTCTGGGGGGCGGGGTGGAAACATTCAACACATCAACTTCCCATGTCCCAGATCACAACATCCCATGTCTCTTTCCCAACCCAGTCCTTTTCTCTGACTTCATGTCTCTGGAGAAATGAAGAGAGTAAAGAAACATGTATTACAAGGCATAACACACACAAGAAAAGGAACAGCTGGAATCACAGAATGGTAGGGAAGAACCTGAGAAATCACCTCCAGTGAGCTCCTGGCTTTGCCTGTCAGAAAGTCTTGGCCCTGAAGGTAAAGTGGCTCTTCCAAAGTTACGGCAGTTAGTGTGCTATCTGATGTTAGAACTGGGGTTTCTTGGTTTCCTTACTGCAAATCAACTCTTGGCTTCAGTGTAGTACCAGCTGGCCCCAATTCGGCCTATCTCCATTCTCTTATTCCGATCTAGTTGCATTTTCCATTGTATGGCTAGAAAATGACCAAAACTGGTAAGTAAGAAGTTAGGCAATTTAGACAATCCCATCCATTTTTCAAATTAGCCAGTATACAACCAACTTGAATGCTTTCTTATCATTAGTTTGTTGAGGAAAATGTTTGCTTTGATATTTGATTATTCTGAAATTCTGGGATAATTTCTATTTCTTTGTACATTTAAATTCTGTGCCATTTTCTATGTTTTCAGTGATCAGAATATACATGTGAGCCTTCATTTATTCTATAATAGCTGGTGACCAAAAATTGAGGAAAGTAAAATTATATACATGAAAGTAGTGTTTTAGCATTCTTGTGAAGCTCATGCTTTTTCCCTGTTATGAGTTGAAGTTCAAGTCTTTCAGTAGTACTGAGGACGAAGTTGTTACAAGAGCATGCACACTTCTGAGACACTTCCACTAGCCACCGAGAATGGTGTTGATGTGAGTGATTTACTGGATGTCTTCATTTCTTGTCTTACAACTTTCTGTTTTAATACTCATCTGTCAGACTGGATGGCATATTCCTTCTTCAGACTCCTCCTCTCCTTAGCAATAGCTGTCACTGTCACATGTGACTAGTCTCTTCCAGATGTGACTCACTGACTTTGGGTCTATTCACTCTGTGCCTTTTCTTTACTATCTTGTTAAGTTCTCCCAGGAGAAATGGAGATTCCATTCTTCGGTCTTTCCTTTTTTTACCATGGTAGTCCATGGGGAACCACACAACAAGCTGCAAAATTTTATTTCAAAACCATCAGTGAGCTGCAGGAGTCTTTCAGAAGGATTCTCTGCTTCGATGTTCTCTTAAGAATCTTTCTCTTGTTTACCATTCTGAAGAACCACATGGGAGATTGAGAAGCATATTCTAATGAGGAGACTTACTGTTTGCTATATCCTAGCCCTTCCTCTAAACTGCCTAATCCAATCCAATTCAATCCAATCTAATCCTTTTGACAACCTAAGAGACAGTTGGTAACATTAACCTTTTATAGTTGAACAACAGCTTCAAACATCTAGGTTTCAACAAGTACTTTTCCCAGGGTCCTTCAATATTAGGGAGTGGAAGAGTGGGGTCCGATATGCATTTAGACCCCCAAAACATATGCTTCCCCATGGGCTGGCTGATCTTTGCTTGGGGCTTCACACCTGTTATGAACCCAGGGGTTTTGGTAGGGACAGTATGTTATCGATGATGACTGTGTCACATAGTAGTACATCTATGAAAACTATTCAAAAGGAATTTAGACTTTAGAAGGTATTTTAAAATGCTACAGTTGAAGTTATAAATGACTAAATTATAGGAAAGTGTAAATACATATATAAATTATAGTTTTTTTGTTCTTTAATAAATTTTGTGTACATTTTCTATGTTATATCATCACTCTGTCCTCATGGCAAACTTATTTTCACACAAAAGGAATGTCTTTAAGCAAACAACTCAGAGTAGAGATTTCCTTTTCACTGCCATTTTCTGGCATCTAGTTTTTATTTTATATATATATATATATATATATTTATTTTTTTTTTTTGTGGTGCTGGGGATTGAACCCAGGGCCTTATACATGCAAGGCAAGCACTCTACCAACTGAGCTATATCCCCAGCCCATGGCGTCTATTCCTACGAGCCTCTTGTGTTGGAAGTGAGCCCCTCCCCACCATCAGATCATGTTGTTAAATGGCAGTTCAGGGTCTGGGACTATAGCTCAGTGGTACAGCACTTGCCTAACATGTGCTCGACCTTGGGTTAAAAATAAAACAAAACATAATGTGTATGTGTTTAAGTAACTGGACAAATGTGACTTGGGTTCAATGGATCTCATGAAGAGGAGCTATCAAGTGCAGGTACTGGAGCCGTGTACAGTATAAAGATTTAGCATCTAACTAATGAAACAGAACTTTCTGGTTTTGCAATTGACTACAACAAAATCCACCTTTTCCTGCTCCCTTCTCAGGGGATGAAAGGACATCCTGAAGGACAAAAATCCAAAGGCTAGGATTTGCCTGGCACCGTCAGAAGGACAGGAGCTGCAGGGCTGTGCTCTGTGGGATGGAAACCCAGCACTGAATCACCACCTCTGTGATTCTTAACCAGTACTCAGAGGGTCTAGGACCAGAAACTTCCTTTTTTCCTTGACATGGTTCCTTTTATGAAAAGCTCAGGGAAAGACTGGGCAACATGCCTGAATACATTATTGTGCCACTACTTAGTTACTTAGTCCCTTCTTGCTTCTTTTGCTAGAAAAAAAAAAAAAAAAAAAAGGACACTATTTTTACCCCTTTAACTGGGACCAAAACTTTCCCTTCTCCTCCTTGTAGTAGGGCAATAAACATGGAAATGAAACTTACGAAAACCAGAGAAGAAGAGTTGGGGACCGGGGATGGATGCGTCTCTAAGAGGCTGTAGAAAAGCTGTTCCTTATAAACAGAGGAATTGCTGTTATGAAGTACAAAACCACATTGTTCCTTTCTTTAGATCTGAATGGAGTTGGTTAAGCTTTCAGTGTTAAGTGTTTAAAAAGGCAAGAGAAAGAACATATCCACATTCAGCAACTTTAAATAGAAGAAATTGAGGACAGTTGTGTCAGTTGTAAAAATGTTTAGAATTCGTGAATGACAGTATGTGTCTTTAGTTAATTTCTGAACTATAATCTAAAAGGAAGTTCACCAAAGAATATTATAGCTTATCGAATGTGTGACCTCTTAGCATTGGGGGAAATCATAGCAGCATCCTTACCTACTTTCAATGCCCTGAGAAAAGAGGATTCACAAGATCAGCATTCATCAGTCATGGCTAATAGTATAATTAGGGACTTCAGTGTGTGTCTTGACATGCAGAAAGAAAGGGCCAGGATCTTGATTATCAATTCCATCTCTGTGTTCAATTTCTTAATGGTTTGTGAAAGAGAATGCACCAGGCAAAAGTGTGTGTCGTTACTGGTTTTCATTCCCCCATGTTCATTCATTGCTTCTAAGGATGTCAGGTGCATCGTTTCCTGTGTGATATTCTGGGAAGAGCCATGCTTGAGTTCCTTGATCTTTAGCACAAAATCTAAGTGAGTGACAGGCTCAGGCAGCAATTTACAATTTTCCATTTTGATCTCTTCTGATTCCTGCTTGTCATTCAGAAGAACAGCCTACATGGCGAGTTCTTTTCTTTCTTTTATTTTTTAATTTTATTTTACAGACCACATTTTGATTCATTGTACACAAGTGGGGTACAACTCATGGGGAGCTCTTTAGTCCCTAACTCGCTGCAGTGTTCTCACAATTGGCAAAGGTAGACAGCACAGAGAAAAAGTGGCCAAAATCAGATAGATGAGGATTCAGTTTCTACTTTAATTAATTAACTAATTAATTAATTTTGGTACTGGAGATTGAACCCAGGAGCACTTAACCACTGAGCCACATCCTCAGTCCTTTTTATTTATTTTTTTATTTTGAGACAGGTTCTCGCTAAGTTGCTCAGGTCCTTGCTAAGTTGCTGAAGCTGGCTTTGAACTTGCCATCCTCCTGCCTCAGCCTCCTGAACTGCTGGGATCATAGGTGTATGCCATCATGTCCAACTTTAGTTTAAGTGTGTAATCTTGTTCCCCTCCCCAGTCATCCCTATTACAGTGACCCAATTATGAGTCCCGTTGGACGCCAAGCAGGAGTGATGGGGGGTTGTACCCATGAGTTCTTGTTAGTTCAGAGTGCTTTATCTCTTCTGGTTCATTCATTTTTTTTTTTTCTGAGATTTATGGGTAATTGATGTGCTTAAAATATAGTAACTGGATAAAGACTTTCAGTAGCATGGACTTAAATGAAGTTTTAATGAGATTTTAGTGTTAGAAATTTTAGTTTTGTTTTTGTTTTTGTTTTTGTTTTTTTTTGCTTAATGTTTTGAATGTTCAAAGTTAAACATATTCTAGATAGTCCAGAGGGCAGGTATAGTATAAGTATAGTGAAAGTGGATTTTCTGCAGTGTGTGTGAACTTAAGCTTAACTTTATAAGGAAGACAATGAGGTTTTTAAAAAGATAATACTGTTTAACATGAAGTTTTATATGTGAGGCAGAAGACAATTTACTGGCAGGGGTGGATGGGAAATATCATTTAGTTGGGTATATGGTGGTTTGATCTTCTAGAGGCTCCTAGAAAGCATTTAAAAATTGGCTATAATAAAATTGGCACTCAGTGGGCATAAGCTTCCTCCTTTGCAAAGTGAAGGATAATAGTAATGTCTACCTCATGGGGTCCTTGTGAGGACTGAATGAAAGAATACATGTGCACTTAGCACAGTATTTAGCACACAATAGTCATTATTAGTGTTATCATTACTACTGTAATTATACTGGATATCTCCGTAAGCAGAGAAACTTATTCTAATGGAACAGCCTTAAGAGTTAAGAGTTTCTGGTAAAATTAGGAAGAAAACCAGAGGAAAACTATCTGAAGGGGGTTAAAAACATCACAAAATGTTCTGATGCAGTTTGGTGATTCAAATCAGAGAAACTGAGTAGGGTGCTAAGTATATTCACCATTAGGGGAAAAATTAGTCTAAAGATTTCCTGTGGGCAAGAAAAAAGGCATCAGGGCCTAGTCAGCAAGGTGTGGGGCAGCTGGTTAGACTGAAGTAGAGTCCGTACAGTGAGAATCACACACTTTGATTTTAATTCTTCAGGGAGCTGGGGAGCTAAAGAAGCAGCCAAGACAGAGCTAGGGAATGGAAACAGTTCATTTCTAACTTGTAACCTGCACAAGTGAAAAATGTTCACCAAGTGAAACTTTGACCAGGGGAGGAAGAACTCTCTCCTGGAAACCAGAGAGGTATAAGCAAGAAGAATTCTTAATTATTCCCAGAAAATGTGGGGCACATAGGAGATTTCAAATGGTATTTATTAGTTGATGGATGAGCGTGTTGACTGACTGATGGATGGACTGACGGACGGCATTGCTGCCATCTTATGGAGGTGGGTTTTGGAGATTATCTTGCCTCCCCTTTTGCTCCACATGGACACAATAGGGAGTTTCTAAGACAAAATGTCCATGGATGATCTGGGTGAGGGACTTCTGTAAGCACATTCTTAGAGGATGTCCTTTCTTGCCACAACCCGAAAGCAACACACTATTTAAAATACTGACCCTATGTTAATATTTAATAAAGATTTCAGACAGAGAGCAAATCTGTTGCATCATTCATTCATTCTTTCATCGGCAGGCTTTTCCTGAGCATCCTGTACAGTAGCTGTTGAAAAGGACACAAAGGTTTCAATTAGGATGTAAGCTATGAGGTGCAGGATGATACTTTATAAGACATATCCAGGCAGAGCAGTTAAAAAACTATTAAAGCAATATAATATACACTCGGGGATGCAGAGGAGTGGAAAACACACATGAGCTCCAGTAACCAGAAATGTTTTTGCTCTGTTTTGTTTTTGCTGGGCTTTGAAAATCAGGTGGCTTTCTCCATCTATTAGGTAGAGAAACATGCAAAGGTGCTTCTGTTGGGGAAGGTGTGAGTATAGGAGGAGCCTGGGTGGAAGGTATGTTTCTGAAACAGTCGGAAAATGGGCAGTGCTGGCGGCTCACACTGGTGAGCAAGGGTAGTTATTTTTAATACACAAAGGAAGGTATGATTAGATGATAGACATTATTGTTTGAAAAGATTAGACTTGCACTTCTGGTTATAAAAGTGGTAGTAGAGATTTTGGAATTAGAAAATGACATGATGATGTTCCCAAGGTTTCAGAGTGAGAATAGAAGGGAGGTAGTGGAGGCCAATAGAGTGATGTGAAGGGCTCTCACTAGTGCTTTGGCTGGAGGGAGGAAAGGGAATCATCCAGTGAAGGAAAATAACCAAAAAGAGATCCAATCTTCTGAGCCCTGTAAGATCCAGGAAAAGCCTCTCGGCACTGATGAAAACATGGTCCAAGCGTGAAGTTTTAGGGGATGTGGCAGTAGGGAAAGTATCAGGTAGGTGAGATTATTTGGAACTCAATTTATAATAGGTCTTAGGAAAAAAAGCAGAGATTTATTAATCTTGGCCAGAAGTGTTCAAATAGCTGAAAGGGAGACTAAATTCCGAATGAGGAGATATGTCTGACACTGTGTGTGGTCTTGAAAAGTCACTTTGTATTTCGTGACCTGGGTTTCCTGATGCATCAACTGTGGGAACTGGCTGCGTCACCTCTGGGTATCCTCCAGTTCTGAGCTTCCACGGCTCCAGTGCAACAGGCCAGCACC
The DNA here is from genome assembly GCF_902686445.1 of Sciurus carolinensis. NCBI lineage: Eukaryota > Metazoa > Chordata > Mammalia > Rodentia > Sciuridae > Sciurus > Sciurus carolinensis. The sequence continues at coordinate 20,561,623 of NC_062222.1, read as the reverse complement.
TGTTTTCGATTGAAGCTCTTATGTGAGCTTCCTTATTCTTTAAAGCTGCCTTTCTAGTAAGCTGCCACATTTATTACTGGGCTTGTAGTCATTTCCTTTTATTCTAAAGAGAATATATATTCCATTTTTCAGCTCTAGGCTCTCCATATTGCACTCTCAGAGTGCCGAGACCGTTTTGTGAGAACAGCTGGAAAAGTCATCTCTCCGTTTTGGACACGGTCATAGCCGGGAAGCTGTGCTGGTCAGGCTGCCTTAGGAATGAACCTTCATCCTGAGACAGTGGCTTCCTCACTTTGATGAGAATTCAGAGTGATGTTTTATACCATTGGAAGCTGTTTTAACTTATCTGCAGCAGTAAGGAATGCCTGCGACAGCCCTTTATCCTGGACTTCATTAACTCCACCTTGGACTTCTTTGTCTCTAACTCTCACCATCTAGTAGAAGTCCCACCGCAGGACTCAAGAGGTCTGTTTTTCATTACCCACTCTTTTTCACTTTGTTTCCCTATGTTCAGTTACCACAGCGTTAACTGTCATCATTATCAGTCAAGAAATTAGCCCACGCTGTCACCCAGGCACCTTGGAAAAATGAGGACAGGTTTAGAAGAAGGAGAACTAGCATCAGGCCTAAATACATTCTGCCAAATTTGGTTGAGGTGAGGGGGATCTGACCCTCTCTTTACATGGCAGAGATGCTCCTTGGTGAGTCAGATAATAAGGACAAAATGAACCCTGAGGTGCCCACAACTCCTGAAGAAGAAATGGACAAGTATCCCTGAGGCACCCCACATAGATGGAATCTGCATCATGATGGTCACCAGGCAAGTGTTCCCTTTGTAGATTCTGAACGTGCTTAACTCTGGGGGACCGAAGTTGAAATGACTTCCTAAGGCAGTCGTAAGATTTCTTTCCCAGGTCCCTTCAAGACCCGATTGATCAGCACCTCATGCTGCAGAAAGACATCAGAACACCCACAGAGAACAGATCTCATCTTGGACATACCCAGACCACTGCATACCCCTCAAGTCCTCAGCCCACTGCCTGCTGCTCTTTGATGCTGCTTCTTGCATTCCAGATACCCGTGTCTGCCCCAGGGCTTCCTTACCACGCTGATGACCCTTTGAAATTCTAGCTCTGGGTTAGTGAAAAGGCCCCTGCTCAGGTATAATATCCAAAATAATTAACAGTACCTATAGGCAAGAGCAACGACCAATTAGGATATTGACTGTAAACAGTCAAAAGAGCAACTCACAGTTTTCCAGCAAATATCACTCCCCTTCTTTACTATTAGAGTCCGACCCAAGCTTTTTCAGTTCCCAGGATGAAAGGTGTTTTCTGCTTGAGAGACACAGGACAGCTGCCAGGTGCCCTAATCTCCTCTGCCAATCCCCCACCCCACCATAACCACACCTCTCTATACCTCAACAGATAAGAGGCAACTGACAGCATGAACTAAAGACAACATTTTAATAAGGCCATCAAGTTGTCCCCTTTCTAACTATGTGGCAGGTAGGGGTTCTTCTTTTCCTTGCTACTCATAGAGGAGTGTGTCAGCCAGGTTTCTGTAACTGTGACAAAATACCTGAGAAAATGAACTTGACTCATAGTTTCAGAGATTTCAGTTCAGGGTCTCCTGGTCCCTTTACTTTGGGCCTGTGGCAGAACAGTACATTATGGTAGAAGGGTCTGCTTACCTTATGATGGTGGAGAAGCACAGATAAAAGAGGGGGGTCCATTCTGGACCTTCTGAAGGTAGGATCAATAGGAAGATGCTTCAGGTTGCAAAGTGGGAGTATTAGTTCTCTATTGCTGCTGTAACAAATCATGACAAACTTAACCATCAAATTGAAATCACTTAAAACTACATAAACGTATCATCTCATTGTTCTGAGGGTAAGAGATTGAAATCAATTTAATTGGGCTAAAGTCAAGATGTCCACAGGGCCAATTCCATCTAGAGGAAGCTACCTGCATCCTTGGCATACCACCCCTCGCCCTATCTTCAAAGTGTGATACTCTAGTTCCCGCTTCCACCATTACATAGCGGTCTCTTTGGTCTCCACCACTGTCCCTATTACAAGGGTCATTGTGATTATATTTGCCATGCCCAAATAATTCAGAATGATCTGCCCATCTCAAAATCCTTAATTTAGTCAACTCTTCAAAAATCCTTTTAGCTGTAAAAGGTTCTGGGTATTTAGAGGGTGGACATGTCGATAGAGGGCCTTATTTATCCTACCACATGGAGGTTGAGAAGGAGAGAGCTTAATTTCTTTTTTTGGCTTGAACAACTGGAAGGATGTGAAGCCATGTGTAAAGGGCAGAGGGGAGGGACAGGTGGTTCATCTCACTGTGACTGCTCTCATGTTCAAGTGGAGGTATTGAGGAGGAAGTAGGATAGATAAACTGGAGTTCAGCAGGAACCAGGGGTTGCAGATACACATTATTTAAACATGATAAAGCATTAAAAGTTTATGCAATTAGAGGGGATTGATACTAGCAAGGAAAATGTTTGTGCAAGAGCTTCACTCCAGAAAGAGTAAAAATCCATGGTGAGAAGTCCTGTAAGTTTTAGCCACAAGGGTGAAAATGACAGACTGGCTTCTGGCCTTTTCCAGCAAAATGATAGAGGTGGAAGCCTACAGTAGTAAGGGTGGAAAGAGAGGAGGCAGGAGGCCCAGCAGGGAGAGAATTCTGGTTGTCCGTGTGAGGTGGTCTCTACATGAACCAAAAAGAGACCCAGTGGCAAGAGTAAGGAAATGTTCTTGAGTTCCTTTAAACTCAGAGGATGCACATAATTAGCTATTTAAAAGATAAGATTATTTCTGGTAATCACCCAAACTTTTACTTCCTTTCCTGTGTCATAAAGTTAAAATAGGAGGTTGTACTTCCCTTTGCTTCTCAGGAATGTAAGTCTAGGCAGGGGAAAATGGGGGTTGAACCTCTGCAGTGATGGGAGAGAATGATGCAATTAACCAAATTAAACTACCCATTAAACATGGACAGTGAGGAAGGAGAAACAAGCCCAGGTCTCTCTGGCCCTCAGGATCCATCTGGAAGGACGTGGAGTTGTGTCATTTTCCACCAGGGAGAGGTCCTGGGCCCAGGTTCATGCAGGGATTGCTGCTGTGGAAACAGCCCTTTGATATCAGGAAGAGTTGGACCAGGAGGGGACTGCAAGGAGGGGCTTAGGAGCGAGAAAGAGGCATGGGAGGGTTAAGATTTAAGTCACATGGGTGCAAGGTGACATGCGCAGGGCAGCAGATGGGACACTGGGTCCATGCTGGGCAGGGCAGCACTTGCCCCCTCATGTGGCCTTTCCACCAGGGGCCTGCACTGCAGCCTCTGCTGGATAGGGACAAACTTGGCAGGCCACGCTCACCTGGATGAGACACAGGAAACAGGTTCCCAGGGGCCCCGGGAGACCATGAATTCAGTTTTCCACCAGTTCACTTTGAGGACATTCATGTGACACCCAGCAGGACAAAGAAATGCACAACTGGGGGACTTAAGAGACTTCAGGGGTCTCAATAAACTTGTCATGATTATTTTATTTAATACATACAGTCTCACAGCAATGACAGCAAATAAAATACACATAACCTGTGTCAGCAAATAGAAAGGTAGGAGACCTGAGAGTTGGGAATCCTAGATAATTCTCCAGGTTGTGTCACAAACTGTGTGAACTTGTGCTGCTTGTTACATTTCAGGGCCCTAAGGTTCCTCATCTTACCCTCTCTTCCACCGAAGTTTGAAATTAGGATCAAAGGAAAGAAACGTAGAAGTAAGAAAGAGGATTGTAAAAGTGAAGGGCTTATTACTACTATTTTTCTAGTTTGCCCCATAATGTCGGAAAAAAAAAAAATCAAACCTTAAAACAAAACAAAAATAAGGCAAATGATGTTGGATTGGATTTTTAAATTAAATATCCACTGAATAAATATACTGAATAATTACTTGAAGACCCCACTTGGTGAGCACTGTTTAGAAAAGAAAACCCTATGTTTGACCCAGTGGCAACAATTCCATGTATTCAGCCCTCTTTTCTTCATTTTAACTTTTCCTCACCAGTTGGTGGGTGGGCTAGCTGAACAGAGGTCTTCTACACGGTACTTTAGTGTTTTCTAAACAGAGCAGCTCTGCTTGCTTTCTGGTTTATATACAATGTATTGTCATTTTTTAAAGCCAAGCACCCTTATAAAGACTGAAATTCTGAGATGAAGCCTTTCAGGAAATAATTAAATAAATTATTTCATATTTGCATTACATTTTCTATTACTTCTCATTTTGCATTTCCATATGTTTTTTAAATAATGATGCTCAGGCCCCCAAATTATAATAATGTCTTTGACAGATCTATTTATATTTTTGTCATATTAGACTAAAAGCTTATGAAAATGAAAGAATTTACTTGGGACTATTAGTGTATATTTTGTGTGCATCAAATGCATTTCATGATCTTATGTCTAAGAGGGTCTCGATGAATGTGGAGAGCAGAAAAATAAAACTGTGATTAATCTGGAATAAATACAACAACTCTCCTACTTAGATAATAAAAAATGGTAAAGGTTCATTTGTAGCCCGGGACCTGCATGTCTTAAGAGTAGAATGTTAGTGCTTGCTTATTGCAGCTGTAACCTCGTAGAGAGGAAGAATGAGCTGATGACAGACAAAGATCACAATCCCTATTAAATTCTGAGTAAGGTGACAAACCAACTGGAAAAATAAAGTGTCACACAGGAAAAAAGAATCATGTTTAAAAAGACCATTAAACTTTTGTTCATATGTAGGCATACCATTGGCCTTATTATAAGATGGTTTTAGAATGAGTTTCCTTAAAGTTCTGATATGGTTCATATAGTTATGCCAAACATGTAGGCATCTCCTAGGACAGGTTAAAATACTGGGATCCTTGTGGTAGAAAAGATGTGGCTCAAAAAGCATCTGCATTCATCTGTTGAAGGGCAACTAGGTTGGTTCCATAGCTTAGCTCTTGTGAATTGAGAGTGAAACTCCACATCATGTACAACCACAAGAATGGGATCCTAATTAGAATAAGTTATACTCCACGTATGTATAATATGCCAAAATACACTTGACTGTCATGTATCTCTAAGAAGAACAAATAAAAAAGGAACAACAACAAAGCATCTGCATCTTAAAAGTTGGTACTTCAAGCTGAAAATCTTTGGAAAGGATCTTGGTCCAACTGTGAGTTATTCGTAACAAGCAGTTATGGTTTAGATCATACCCTAATTGGAAAAAGTTTCATTTTTGGAGTATAAATCATTTTCCTTTCCCTCAGCAATATGAATTATTAAGGTAACTTGATTCCATGACACTCGGATGCTCTGGAGTTTGAATGCAACTTCAAAAATGAAGCAGATGATGTAGAAAGAGGAGAAATGTTTAGAGAGCATAAATGTGCATGCTTTTGACAAATAACACCAACAAGAGATCATGGAAACTCAGAACGAAGAAATCAGTCTGCACCAAAAGAAGTGATTATCCCAAACTCAGCAGACTCCTAAAAATTCTTAATGCCATATTTTTAGAGTAATTCAGAAAAACTGAAATACATTGAGATAGAAACTGTAAAACAGTGGAAGGAAATCCATGCTTGTTCACAGTGAATTTCATTATAGTTCTTCTGCTTGTTCAGAACCTGTGTACCCTGGAAGGGAAGTCGTTTAATCCAGCTGGATCTCACCTTTCCATAGGTCATCTATAAAACCAAAGAGCAGACTTGATGAATAAAGATATCTTTTAGTCTTACAATTCTAGCATTTTTGGCAGTACATTTTGAGGTAATAACTAAGGTTTTTTCTTCCAGAATTCTCGCTGTTGTCACCCTGCCATAGAGCCACTAGCTTTCATTATTTAGGACATGGGTAGATATGGTAAACAATGAAGTCATTCGAATTTTTATTGTTATTTTTAAACTCACATTAACCACAATAATCTTGAGACGCAAGGCATTTGATTGCAAGTTTGAGCTATTTGGTAGATGGTTCCAAAAACATTTTGTAGAATATGAGGATCAAAATTTAAACTATGTCTATGTAAATAATGCGGCATCATTTAAGAGCTAGTTCTTTACCAAAAAGAGATAAAGTTGACTTTCTGGGAGGGGAAATTCAGAAGGGATGTGACTGGGCCTTAGATGGTGATGAATCCCTGGAAGGTCGCCCATTGCCCAGATCTTCAGGCAAGTGATGGGAGTGGCGAGAAACAGTAACAACCTCAAATTATTTGGGGGCTACTTCAGACCACAGTGAACCATTGACTAGCTTCCCAAGGAGGTTGTAAGCCTCATAGAAAAAGCAAGAGTCACCAAGGCTTCTGCCTTGAGGGTCGCCTCATAGAATTCCATACTCGCCAGCAAGAAGTAAAGCAGAACTCAGAAGTGGCTAGGAGAGGGCAAGAAGACATACAGGGAGAAGAGAACCAAGGATGACTTGTGCTTAGAAAACAGAGATGGAAGGGAAACCTGCATTTTGATTTAGATGCTGTGGAGTGGATGTTGATGACAGAAGACAAGCAAGGACCCTGCATATGGAATACAGTAGCAATGGGCCAGCTGATGGTCTCTCACTCCATGAAAACACGATTCACAAGTACAGTGCCAAAGAGCTTATTGCCGATGTACTTTCAATGGACTTTTGTCTCCTTAAGGTTTGCATGTAGAGGCAGGAACCTCCAATGTGATTGTATTTGAGATGAGGCCTTGGGAGGAAATTAGGGTTAGATGAGGTCATGGAGATGGAGTCCTCATGATGGGATCGGTGCTCTTGGGAGAGAGAGTAGAGTGTTGGGCTGACTCTCTGGCATCTCAAGATGGGATTCTACTGCCATACCACACGTGACTCCTACAAGCTAGGAAGAGAGCCCTCACCAAAAACGGACCACGTTTGCACCCTGTTCCTGTACTTCCTGCCTCCAGAACTGTGAGAAAATGAAGTCCTGTTGTTTTAGCCACCTAGTCTATGGTGGTATCTTGTTCTAGCATCCTGAGCAGACTAAGACATCAAGCCAAGACTCTTTTGTGAATGAAGGGAGATTTTGAAATTAATTAGAATTACATGTTTAAAGTACTTATTAATGAACAACTTAACTATTTATATTGATTGATTCATAAAACAGCTTTTTTTGGCAAAAATATTTTCAAAAATAGCACTATTCCTAAAATAACAAAATAAAATAAAATAATACATGACCTTGCAGGTCAAAGCAACGTACAAAAATTATTTATGTTATCTAAACACTAAAAATAGTACAAATCGTAGTTTTCTCTTTTACTGATTCATTGAAATTTTATGTAATATTATATGTAATAAGGATGTATTACTATTTAAGTATGTTCTTACTCTAAATTTTATTCTTTTTTTGAATTTCTTATCTTCAAAGTTGCATTTAATTGAAAATGGACACATATTTACTTTTCTCTGTGGCATGCAACATTTTGATTTAGAAAATACACTAGTTATAGGTGTCAATGTACTTAGTAAGCTCAGAGAAAATTCTGCAAGTGGAAAATAATCTCCATTCTAATTTTTATGAAATGTGTACATGTACTAGCTCATATATTTTTATGGATACTGTCTCTTTGCCTCAATTTAGAGCTTCTCTTTTCCACTAAGTATTTTATAAAGCAAAACACATAAAATAAATTCTCTGTTCATAATTCTTTTTAATGTTTTGCCAAATAGATGCTACAAAATCATAGGACTTTTCAATTTCATTCCATTCCAGTACACGATATAATCCAATTAGAAAGATGGAGTTTGATCAAAAGATTTTTCCTACAAGTCATTTACAGAATTTTAAAATTAAATCTTGTACACTGTTTGAGGTCTCATCATTTAATTTACTCATCTCCCTGTTTTTGTGGGGATAAATTTGCTTTTGTAATTATTGCAAAACGAATTTTTTTTTTTTTTTTTGGCTTTCAAAGCATTGATAAAAGATTTCCAACCAATTATCTTTTAAATGAAGAGTTGTTCAGTACCAACATAGGTTTATAGATGATTTATCATATAGTTTTCCCGAATGCAGAAACATTTGTAAAGTCTGATTAAAGATGAACAGGAAGAGAGAAAACATATATAATCTTACAAAAGGTGGGTTGTTATTTGTGTCTTGTTTTATTTTGTGCTTGTTTTATCGTAACATTTTTGTAGTCAGTCACTTCACTCAAATGTTTATAAACTTTAATATCGACTGTATGTTTTAAATGGAAAACTACTGCGGGTTTTTGCACATAGGTACAACTTACTTGTGTACCACAGCCAATTCCAAGAACTTTGTTCTCTAAGCTTATCTTATGTGTTGTGTTCTGCCAAGTTAGCATCCATATTAATACTGCAGAAACAAACAATTGCATATTCAAGGTTGAATCTTTAAGTGAACTTACAATAGATTCATTTTCAACAAAATTCTTTACAAAAGCTTACTGTGTTAAGTAAATTTGATGGAAGAATTTCAATCAATAATAGAAATAGCGAATCTTCTATGATTCAACTTTTATAAAATGGCATCCTTTAACAGTTTTCAGATTTCTGCCAGACGTCTGTGTCCACCTGCAAGACATATGGAAAACCTAGTCTCCAATGGGAAGGTATTAGGAGGTGGGGCCTTGGTGAGGTGGGGCGGTCATGAAGGAAGAACCCTCAGGGATGGGACTAGTACTCTTGAAAAAGAGACCAAGAAAGGCTGTCCTGTCCTTCTTCCATGTGATAGCACAGCAAGAAAATACTGTCTGTGAGCCAGGAAATATTCTCTCACCAGACAATGGGTCTGTGGGTGCTTCCATCTTGGACTTCCCAGTCTCCAAAGTTATAAGAAATAAATGCCTGTTCTTTATAAGCTTTCCAGTCTAAGATATTTTATTTATTAGCCTGAAGAGACTCAGACATTTTCCTTTGCCACAGAATCCAACACATTACAACTATTACTTCACTATTCATGGGTGCATAGAAATGATACAGATCTAAAAATGCATAAAATCAATTTAGAAAGAGTTATTTGATTCAAGTGAAAAGTCATATTTCAGAGTGATATGTGAATACACTTTCTGCAAATGCACCTGTGACAGTGGTATGTTTTAGCACTTCTATAAAAATAGTCAATAACTTTTATATAGACGCTGTTATCTTCAGCAGATTTGTTTCTTCCCATTTTTATGTGATCGGTGATCTCTCTACACCCTCCGTGAAGTTACAATATTTATGCAGTCTACATGTTTGCCATCAATTCTCTTGAAAAATGGGGCATTGGTAATTAATTGCTTATTGTCACCTATTGGTGCTAAAAAAAAAAACTGATTGCAAAAGAAAAAGTTAGCATTTACCAAATTTGACAGTTTCCAAGTAATTTTACTCTTAACCCACTTTTCTATACTCTTCGGCTAGATTTTAAAAACCCATATTTTGATAGTTAGTTCCTGATCAGGCTCTGATAACAAGAAGAAGAAGACATAAAATTTGGAGGATGAAGAAGAAACTTTGCTTTTCAGTTTATTTCCTGGAGGTTTCCTGCCCGCTTTTTGTTTCTGTGAGCAGCATTCTAGCAAGCCATCTTCACCCCACCAATAACCCAGCACTAGGTGAATCTAGTTTGCAGCTTTCCCAACATTTGGAAAATAAGCCAGATTCATTCCTTGGTCATAGCAATAATAACTGCTTCCTTCAGGGGCGGGTTCATTGATACCTAAGCGTACTTTTTGTTACTTAGTTTTCTTTTCACCTATTTAAATGACACATTTAGCATTCTGTATCTAGTTACAAATTATTTATGTGAAGTTCTCTCTTTTCAAATCATTGCTATGGTTTCTTTCTCTTAACAGGCCCCCGACTGGTAAAATAATTACTATGAGAAGTAAACTCAGAAAACTGACCTTTAAACATGGGATTTGGTAAATGGATTGACTGTGTTTTTGGACTTGATTGAAATGTTGAACTTCTTACCAATGTGAAATAGGATGCTATTAATTCATTGCAAGTAGTGGTCATTAATCAGTATGTGGTTAGTTATAATAATATTCCTACTTAAGTAAGCATTTAGAGGTAAAATAACTGCTTTCCTTGACCATTATTGCAATAGTGATGATTATAAAGTCTCTAGTGTGGGGTGGATTCTTCTGAGTGCAGATAAGTAATTCTAAAATAGAATTTGATATGTTCACATCTTTAAGCTCTCAGCTCAAATTTGAAAACATAATTTTTTTTCTCTGAAAGCCCTAAAAAATTTCTCTCTTATTTTTAAAGGCAACATAACCAGTGTTGTTGGAAATTAGACTCAAACTTTAATTGTGTAGATAGAAAAATTATAATGTGAATTGAATCTCACTGCTTTTCCAGATATGTTATATAAAAGTTAAAACCCTGATTGAATAGCACAGGGACCCCAAAGCTTTTAGTAGCATATGTGGTTGAACCCAAAAGAAGCTAGAAACTGGGGACCCCTGAGTGAATCTGAGCCTTGCTTGTCATGGGAATAGCTTGCCTCCCATGTCTGAGGATAACATCCTTGCCTTTGCTTGAGAAGACTACGATGACTTCACTCCAGGAATTTGTGGTCAGGTGACCCCTGTCTCCTTGAGACATCTATACAATCTCTGTTGCCATTATGCTATGTCTAGGGTTGGATTTCATTCTGCTCCGAAGAGCAAATTACGAATTTTGACCTAAAAGTAAATAACTTATACATCAAAAGAATTAGAAATTTTATATTAGCAGAAACCTAGGAGAATACATGAGGCAATCACTTCTCAAGGTGTGAGACCCAGAGGACAGAATGTAACAGCAGATTGAGTCAAATTGTTTCATTGGACTGACTTACCAAGGATTCCAGATTGATTGTATCAGCCCTTACTGGAGGAATTATACTACATTAATTGAGATAGAGTGAACCTACATTTATCAAAATTCCTTTCCATGAATAGTTCTGAGTTAGTGTGGACCACAAGGCACAATTCGTGTGAGATTTGCAAGATGGAGGTGAACTAGCAGCCTATTCTTTTTATGCTAGGGGATTTTGTGCAGATCACTGGGGGCAACTGTAGCTCTCACACTGTCATTGGATTGCTGGGTCATCTTGCTGCCATGGAACAGCAACTTGGTCACATCTCCTCAAACTTCTGCTTTATCTTCTCCTTCAACTTCTTTGAATCTGGACTAGTTGCTTTGACAAAGGGCACAGCTTTTTTGGCAGGTCACAATCATGATCAAAGCTGGAAACCTGGAAGCAGTGAGAGACTGTATTACTTTGTGGCTTCCATAACAAATTATCACAAACTCAAAGTCTTTAAACACAGGTATATTATATTATTGTTCTGCAGGTCAGAAGTCTGACAGTTTCAGGTGAACTGCATCCTTTTCTAAAGACTCCAGTGGAAAATTCATTGCCTGGTTCATTCAGGTGGCTGCTCTAGTTCGGTTCTGAGCTATCATAGTACTGAGGTCCTCATCTCCTTGCTGACTGCCAGGTGAGAGATATTCCTAGCTTCAAAAGGCTGCCCTAATTCCTTGACTCATGGTCCCCTTCCTCCATCTTCAAAGCCAAACACAGTGGGTCTAGTCCCCATCATTTTTCATCTCTCCCATCTTCTTCCCCTACACCAATCTCTTAAGATCAGCTGATCAACAACTTTAATTCCATCTGGAAAATTATTTCTCTTTTGCCATGAAATATGAGTGTTACATGATAGATACAGGTCTTTCTATCATGACCTTATTTTACTTGTTTATCTCTTTTGGAAAAAAGGCAGGTAAACCTTAGACATTTGTCTATAGACTATTGTAAACTTGGGATAACTCCAACTGCCATTATGCTATAGATCTGATGTGTTTACTGGAGTAAATTATATAGACTCAGACACATGATATGAAGCTATTGATTAGGAAATGCTTTTTCCTCCATACCCATGTGTAAGGAACTCAAGGGGTAGTTTTATTTTACCTTGCATGACTAACAATACACCTTTACAATTTTGTCATAGGGGTTTTTCAATGTTCCTATTTTCTATATAACATAGTCTGAGATCTTGATCATCTTTATATTCCATATAACATGCCACTGACCCAGTACAGTGATGACATTATTCTGATTGCATCTAATGAGAAGAAAGTAAAAAGTATTTTAAGTGCCTTAGTTAGATGTATGTAATACAAAGGATGAGGATGGTGATCAACTCTAAGAAAGTTAAGCATCTCCCAGTCTCAGTGAAATTTGCTGAGGCCCAAGATATGAAACGAGTTCATATATCCTCTCCAAAGTGAAAGACTGTACCTTGTACCACCTACCACTAAAATGAGGCACAATGTTTGGTAGGATTTTTAAAGTTTAACTGTGCTATTCTGACTAATTTGCCAGTTAATTCATAACATTAGCAGTTTCGAGTAGAAGCCAGAACAAGTTTCTGCAGTAAACGCTGACTGAAGCGCAAGGTACTTGTCCATGTAGGCTTTATAATTCAGCACTTCCAACATCTGGAACATCTTGTGGCCATAAGGTTGCTGTGTGAGCCTCTGGCAAGGACACATAGGAGGGTCACTTCACAAGCCTCTGGGTTTGGAAGCCAATCCAGGCTCTTTTCTAAAATAAAGTATTTTTGAGAAACTGCTGGTTTGAAATAAGACCTGGTAGAGCCTATGTACTTAATCTCAGGACAAGTGACCCTGTATCCTGAATTTCTCATCACGACCAGCATAAATTGAAAAGAGTCTCCTCAGAGAGTTGAGTTTCAGCTCATGGGAGTCCCTCTTCTGAAAGTTTTAGCATTTCTGATCACTTCCCTTTGTTCCTTCAACTTTAAGGTAGGCAACTACTTGATGTAATCTTTGAATTTGCTATCTCTGTATTCTTATCTTATAGTTTTGTGTGTCATTTACTCCAGTCAGTAACATATTTAATTAACAATGCTTCATATTTAAATAAATTCCTCTTCAGTTAACTAGTGTGGTATCTGTCTCTTGAATGATATACCAAATAGTAACATATTAAATAATTAGCTTTACTTACAACATACAATAAACAGAGAAACAACCATAGCAAGAAAAATCAAAGCACAATGTATTTTGTAGCAAGAATATTCAACCTCTACTCTGCACGTATTTCATGGTACTTCATGTATATATATATTTTTCAGTTTCCATTCTTCTCCTACACTGTGAGCTGAGTGACTATTGCATGCCACAGGCCATGGCAAGTACCCAATAGACTGTTAGACCAAGTGACCAGCAGGAGCAGCAGCCAGGATCTTCACTACCCCTTGAGATACAAAAGAGTTTGCCTTTCCTAGTTGTTCATGAATCAATACATTTCATCAGTAAGTGTCTCACCTCCTGATTTTTGAGAGGAAAATGTTAGTCACTTTGATCCCAGGAAAGAAAATAGAAGCAGGTTTCACTGGTCATCTTCCAGAATTATCACATGTAAATTGAGAAATCTGTTCACTATGCACGTCTCACACACCATTAGAGAAAAACAAAGAAAAAACTACAAATCCAAAGGGCAAATCTACCAAACTGATTCCAGATATTTCAGTAAAATTATTTTTAAGATACCCATTAAAATGTAAATTTTTGGAATTATTGCTAAGCAAAAGGGAAACCCATGATAAAGAAATAAGCTAAGATCATAGTAGGTAAATCAGGATGTATAATTACTGTATATGTATATTCTCTCCTCACTTCTATCTTTTCAATAACATAGATAAATACCAGAAATGAGAGAATTAAAATGGAGAAGGAATAACTTTAAAGCAAATAGACTTTTATTCAAAAGAAGCTAAGAAGATTTCATATTACAATTAAGTCTGAACTATCAGGATCAAATTTAATATCATTTGTGAAAATAAACCCTTAAGAATAAATACAAAATCAGGGACAAAGAAATTCTCTTAAAAAAGATATATAGTCATTGAAAGTAAAAACTTGTCACATGAATAAAGAAGTAGATTAGGTAGAACTAAAGAGGGAATTCATGAACTAGAATATAGGTCTTAGAAAATGACACATAATTTTAGGACTGGGGCTGTGACTCAGTGGTTAAGTGTTTGCCTGGCATGTGTGAGGGCCTGGATTTGATCCCCAGCACCACACACACACACACACACACACACACACACACACACACACAGGAACTTTCATCAATCCACCAGCACAATGGTGCACTCCTATAATCCCATCAACTGAAAGGCCTAGGGTAGGAGGACCCCAAGTTTGAGCCCAGTCTCAGTACTTTAGCAAGGCACAGCTGGGGATGTAGTTCAGTGGGTAGAATGACCCTGGGTTTAATCCCCAAGAAAGAAAGAAAGAAAAGAAAATTATACATATTTCTTAAAAAAACAGAACCAAAAAAAGAATATAAAAGGAAAGCAGTAAACACGAAAAATATAATTAAAAAATCCAATTTATGTTTATGTTCGAAAAGAATTCAGTATGAAGAGAAAATAGAAAAATAATCTGGGAAAAGTAATATTCAAAGAGATAATAAATACTCAAGAGCGAGAGGAGGAAAAAACACCAGAAAGGAAAGATAAATTACCCATATAAAAAGTGTCTGTTAGGATTATAGAATATAAATTCTAAGGGAAAATATTTTTTTTTTAATTTTTATTATAATTGTATACAAATGGGATACATGTTGTTTCTCTATTTGTACATGGAGTCAAGGCATACCATTTGTGTAATCATACGTTTACATAGGGCTATGATGTTTGATTCACTATTTTTTTCCCTTCCCCCCCCCCCCTTCCCACCCCTCTTTTCCCTCTATACAGTCCTTCTTTCCTTCATTCTTACCACACTCCTTATCCCTAACCCTAAACCTAATGCTAACTCCTCCCACCCCCCAATATATGTCCTCATCCGCTTATCAGCGAGATCATTCGTCCTTTAGTTTTTTGAGATTGGCTTATCTCACTTAGCATGATATTCTCCAATTTCATCCATTTGCCTGCAAATGCCATAATTTTATCATTCTTCATTGCAGAGTAATATTCCATTGTATATATATATGCCACAGTTTCTTTATCCATTCATCAACTGAAGGGCATCTAGGTTGGTTCCACAATCTGGCTATGGTGAATTGAGCAGCAATGAACATTGATGTGGCTGTATCTCTGTAGTATGCTGATTTTAAGTCCTTTGGGTATAGGCCAAGGAGTGGGATAGCTGGGTCAAATGGTGTTTCCATTCCAAGCTTTCTGAGGAATCTCCATACTGCTTTCCAGAGTGGCTGCACTAATTTGCAACCCCACCAGCAACGTATGAGTGTTCCTTTTTCACCACATCCTCGCCAACACCTATTGTTGCTTGTGTTCTTGATAATCGCCATTCTAATTGGGGTGAGATGAAATCTTAGGGTAGTTTTGATTTGCATTTCCCTTATTACTAGGGATGTTGAACATTTTTTCATATATCTGTTGATTGCTTGTACATCTTCTTCTGTGAAGTGTCTGTTCATTTCCTTAGCCCATTTGTTGATTGGATTATTTGTATTCTTGGTGTAGAGTTTTTTGAGTTCTTTATAGATTCTGGAAATTAGCGCTCTATCTGAAGTATGGTTGGCAAAGATATTCTCCCACTCTGTAGGCTCTCTCTTCACATTGTTGATAGTTTCCTTTGCTGAGAGAAAGCTTTTTAGTTTGAATCTATCCCAGTTGTTGATTCTTGCTTTTATTTCTTGTGCTATGGGAGTCCTGTTAAGGAAGTCTGATCCTAAGCCAACAAGTTGAAGATTTGGACCTACTTTTTCTTCTATAAGATGCAGGGTCTCTGGTCTGATTCCGAGGTCCTTGATCCATTTTGAGTTGAGTTTTGTGTAGGGTGAGAGATAGGGGTTTAATTTCATTCTGTTGCATATGGTTTTTCAGTTTTCCCAGCACCATTTGTTGAAGAGGCTATCTTTTCTCCATTGCATATTTTTGGCACCTTTGTCTAGTATGAGAAAATTGTATTTATTTGGGTTTGTGTCCATGTCCTCTATTTTGTACCATTGATCTACCTGTCTATTTTGGTACCAATACCATGCCGTTTTTGTTACTATTGCTTTGTAGTAGAGTTGAAGATCTGGTATTGTGATACCCCCTGCTTCGTTCTTGCTACTTAGGATTGCTTTAGCTATTCTAGGTTTTTTATTCTTCCAGATGAATTTCATAATTGCTTGCTCTATTTCTGCAAGGTACATCATTGGGATTTTAATTGGAATTGCATTGAATCTGTATAGCACTTTAGGTAGTATGGCCATTTCGACAATATTAATTCTGCCTATCCAGGAACATGGGAGATCTTTCCATCTTCTAAGGTTTTCTTTAATTTCTTTCTTTAGTGTTCTGTAGTTCTCATTGTAGAGGTCTTTCACCTCTTTTGTGAGATTGATTCCCAAGTATTTTATTTTTTTTGATGCTATTGTGAATGGGGTAGTTTTCCTAATTTCTCTTTCTGAAGATTCATTACTTATGTATAAAAATGCATTGGATTTATGAGCATTGATCTTGTAACCTGCTACTTTACTGAATTCACTTATGAGTTCTAAAAGTTTTCTGGTGGAATTTCCAGGTTCCTCTAAATATATAATCATGTCGTCAGCGAACAGGGATAGTTTGAGTTCTTCTTTTCCAATTCGTATCCCTTTAATTTCTTTGGTTTGTCTAATTGCTCTGGCTAGAGTCTCAAGGACGATGTTGAATAGAAGTGGTGAAAGAGGGCATCCCTGCCTTGTTCCAGTTTTTAGGGGGAATGCTTTCAGTTTTTCACCATTTAGAATGATATTGGCCATGGGCTTAGCATAGATGGCCTTTACAATGTTAAGGAATGTTCCCACTACCCCAATTTTTTCTAGTGTTTTGAGCATGAAGGGGTGCTGTATTTTATTGAACGCTTTTTCTGCATCTATTGAAATAATCATGTGATTCTTAACTTTAAGTCTGTTGATATGGTGAGTGACATTTATTGATTTCCGAATGTTGAACCAACCTTTCATCCCTGGGATAAAACCCACTTGATCGTGGTGCACTATCTTTTTAATATATATTTGTATGCGATTTGCTAAAATTTTGTTGAGAATTTTTGCATTGATGTTCATGAAGGATATTGGTCTGAAATTTTCTTTCCTCGATGTGTCTCTGTCTGGTTTAGGTATCAGGGTGATATTGGCTTCATAGAACGAGTTTGGTAGGGTTCCCTCCTCTTCTATTTCATGGAATAGTTTGAGGAGTATTGGAATGAGCTCTTCTTTAAAGGTTTTGTAGAACTCGGCTGAGAACCCATCTGGTCCTGGACTTTTCTTTGTTGGTAGGCTTTTGATGACCTCTTCTATTTCATTGCTTGAAATTGGTTTATTTAAGTTGTGTATGTCCTCCTCATTCAGTTTAGGTAATTCATATGTCTCTAGAAATTTGTTGATGTCTTCGAGGTTTTCTGTTTTGTTGGAGTATAGATTTTCAAATAGCTTCTAATTATGTTTTGTATTTCACTCGTGTCTGTTGTGATGTTTCCTTGTTCATTCCGAATTTTAGTAATTTGAGTTTTCTCCCTCTTTCTCTTTGTTAGTGTGGCTAAGGGTTTATCAATTTTATTTATTTTTTCAAAGAACCAACTGTTTATTTTGTTAATTTTTCCAATTGTTTCTATTTCGTTGATTTCGGCTCTGATTTTAACTATTTCCTGTCTTCTACTACTTTTGGTATTGGTCTGCTTTTCTTTTTCTAGGGCTTTGAGCTGTAGTGTTAAGTCGTTTATTTGTTGATTTCTACTTCTTTTTTTGAATGCGCCCCATGAAATAAATTTTCCTCTAAGTACTGTTTTTATAGTGTCCCAGAGATTTTGATATGATGTGTCTTTGTTCTCGTTTACTTCTAAGAATTTTTTTATTTCCCTCCTGATGTCTTCTGTTATCCATTCATCATATAATAGTGTATTATTTAGTCTCCAGGTATTGGAGAAGTTTCTGTTTTTTATTCTGTCATTTATTTCTAATTTCAATCCATTATGATCTGATAGAGTACAAGGTAGTATCTCTATCTTCTTGTATTTGCTAACAGTAGCTTTGTGGCATAAAATATGGTCTATTTTAGAGAAGGTCTATTTCTGAGAAGAAAGTGTATTCATTCTTTGTTGGATGGTATATTCTATATATGTCCGTTAAGTCTAAATTGTTGATTGTGTTATTGAGATCTATGGTTTCTTTATTCAATTTTTGTTTGGACGATCTATCCAGTGGTGAGAGAGGAGTGTTAAAATCGCCTAGTATTATTGTGTTGTGGTCTATTTGGTTTCTGGAATTGAGAAGGATTTGTTTGACGTACATGGATGAGCCAATGTTCGGGGCATAGATATTTATGATTGTTATGTCTTGCTGATTTATGCTTCCCTTAAGCAGTATGTAATGTCCTTCTTTATCCCTTCTGACTAGTTTTGGCTTGAAGTCTACATTATCTGAAATGAGGATGGATACTCCTGCTTTTTTGCTGTGTCCATGTGCATGGTATGTTTTTCCCCATCCTTTCACCTTTAGTCTATGGGTATCTCTTTCTATGAGATGAGTCTTGCAGGCAGCATATTGTTGGATTTTTCTTTTTAATCCAATCTGTCAGTCTATGTCTTTTGATTGATGAGTTCAGGCCATTAACATTCAGGGTTATTATTGTGATACGATTTGTATTCCCAGTCATTTGACTCATATTTGTTTTTTGACATGATTTGGTTTCTCCTTTATTTGGCTATTCCTTTAGGCTAGTGCCTCCTGTTGCTGATTTGCATCGTTGTTTTTCATCTCTTCCTCATGGAATATTTTGCTGAGAATGTTCTGTAATGCTGGCTTTCTTTTGTAAATTCCTTTAGCTTTTGTTTATCATGGAAGGATCTTATTTCATCGTCAAATTTGAAGGTAAGTTTTGCTGGGTATAAGATTCTTGGTTGGCATCTGTTTTCTTTCAGGGCTTGGTATATGTTGTTCCAGGCCCTTCTAGCTTTTAGGGTCTGGATTGAAAAATCTGCTGATATTCTTATTGGTTTCCCTCTGAATGTAATTTGATTCTTTTCTCTCACGGCCTTTAAAATTCTGTCTTTGTTTTGTATGTTAGGTATTTTCATAATAATGTGCCTTGGTGTGGGTCTGTTGTAATTTTGTATATTTGGAGTTCTATAAGCCTCTTGTACTTGGTTTTCCATTTCATTCTTCAGATTTGGGAAATTTTCTGATATTATTTCATTGAATAGATTGTTCATTCCTTTGGTTTGTTTCTCTAAGCCTTCCTCAATCCCAATAATTCTCAAATTTGGCCTTTTCATGATATCCCATAATTCTTGTAGATTCTGTTCATGATTTCTTACCATCTTCTCTGTTTGGCCAACTTTGTTTTCAAGATTAAATAATTTGTCTTCAATGTCTGAGGTTCTGTCTTCCAGGTGTTCTACCCTATTGGTTATGCTTTCTATGGAGTTTTTAACTTGGTTTATTGTTTCCTTCATTTCAAGGATTTCAGTTTGTTTTTTTTTTTTTCAGTATCTCTAACTCTTTATTGAAATGATCTCTTGCTTCCCGTATTTGGTCTTTTAACTGTTGATTGGTGCGATCATTTAATGCCTGCATTTGCTCTTTCATCTCCTTCTTCAATGCCTGCATTTGCTCTTTCATCTCCTTATTTGCTTCTCTGATTGTTTTAATTATGTACATTCTGAACTCCCTTTCTGACATTTCTTCTGCTGTGCTGTCATTGGGTTTTATTGATGTAGTATCTAGGTTTGTTTGGGACATTTTCTTCCCTTGTTTTCTCATATTGGTCAGATGTCAGTGGGAATCTGAGATGTCCCAGTAGATTTCCAGTGTATCACCTCCCAGCCTTCAGTAGCCTGAAGTCTTGGAGGAACTTGATAATGCAGTGCTTCCGAAGAAAGCTGCCCCTAGCCCCCTACTGGTTCCAGAGCTTGGAGCTGGCTCTGTGCGGAAAGGCTCTCACTGGGGGCCTGCACTGTGCAGTTGGCCGTGTGGGAAGAGCCCACCGCCGGAGTGTGGAAGGCTACCTGGAAAAGACTCTAGCTGCCCTGCCCTGCTCTGATAAGCCACCCCTATCTGTGCCTGCTGCCCAGGCCAAGTTTTGCCCAGTGGGGGAGACTCACCCTGTGACTCTATTTTTGTCCAAGTCTCTCAATGCCTCCCCTTCTTGAGTCCTGGGTTCTGGAGCGACTGGGGGTGCAGTCACCCTCTAGGCCGCCATCTTGGATCGCCCCGTGGAAAGAGCCTGCGGCCAGAGTGAGCAGAGCCGCCTGGAGAAGTCTCTGGCTGCCCTGCCCTGATCCCAGAGGCTGCTTACGTATTGAAGCTCTTCGTTGGCTCGGGGACTTGAGGCTGGCTCTATGTAGAAAGGCTCTCACTGGGCAGTCTGTTCCGAGAAGCTAGCCTTGAAAGGCGCCTCCCACCGCAGGGGTCCAGGCTGCTTGGGGAGGTCTCTGGCTGCCCTGTCCTGGTCCCTGCAGCCGCTTGCAGGCCAGAGTACGCCGCGCTGGCTCCGGGACTCGGAGCTTGTTCTGGTCAGAAAGGCTCTCACTAGCGGGCCAGTTCCGTTCTGAGAACCTGGAGAAGCTGGCTGTGTGGGCGGGGCCCACCGCCGGAGTGCGCAGGGCTGCCTGTGGAAGACTCTAGCTGCCCTGCCCGGCTCCGATAAGCCACCTCTATCTGGGCCTGCCACCCGGGTCGAGCTTTACCCAGTGGGCAGACTCACCCGTGGCTCTATTTTGGTCCGAGTCTCTCAATGCCTCCCCTTCTTAACTCCTGGGTTCTGGAGCGACTGGGGATGCAGTCCCCCTCTAGTCTGCCATCTTGGATCCGGGAAAATATTTTTTAAGTAAAGAGTTAAGCACAATGAAATTACCACTCGTTAGTAAGAGTAAAATAAAGATATTTTAGACAAACACTAAGAATTTTTATCTCTCACAGGCATTGTTATAACAACCAGCAAACAAATATGTTCCAGAAGAAAAAAGATGGATGTTAGAATGGAAGGCGGGTGCAAGAAACTCATGTCACACAGTCATGCGAAAATGTAATGGTGACCATTAAAATTTAAATTTCAAATGTTTAACTTCCAAAATGCTTCTGTAACATTTTTAGGGGAAATATGGATTGTGTTCAATAACAGAAATAGATCTAAACTGAATTGCTAGTTGTGGTATTTCTATTAAGTATTCAATAATTTTGTTCTACCAAGAGAGGGGATTGAGGTAAACTCAAAATGAGATGTTCAAGGCCTTGTCCAGTGTGATTTTATATCTGAAATTATTAAATGAGGATTTGTGCTTGTGAAAAAAATACTTGGGCATTATAGATACCTGGGATTACAAAGAATCTTAGAGGTTATCTAATAGTCCAAACTGCTGTTGATATTTTAATCTCATTAGTGGCAAATACATATTAATTTTGAATAGTTTACTTGCTATGGCTCATATTTTAATTTAATTCTTTACATATCCCTAATTAGTTTTTGGGGAGAAAATGGGAGGAGGGAAATTACAGTGAGACTTTTCCTTAAGTAGAAGAAATAGATTTCTTTCTGAAGCTTAAATGAGAAAATGGGCAAATGGACCAGAGAATAGGTTTAGAAAGTTACTTTAGAAATACAATAACTCTCACACCTGCAGGATTTTATGGTAACTAAAGTGAAGCTATTAATATCATCAGTTTAAAAAATTATGTTTATGACTGAGCGCAATGGTGCACACCCGGAATCCCTGTGGCTCAGGAGGCTGAGGCAGGAGGATCGCGAATTCAAAGCCAGCCTCAGCACCTTAGCGAGGACCTAAATAAGTCAGTGAGACCCTGTCTCTAAATGAAATATAAAAAAGGGGCGGGGATGTGACTCAGTGGTTAAACTGAACCCCTGGGTTCAATCCCCAGAACCAGAAAAAGAAGAAGAAGAAGAAGAAGAAGAAGAAGAAAAATGTTTATGATGGAAGAGAATTTCTATCCTTGAAAGCCTAGTCCCAAAGGCTCACGCTGTCATTTGATCCCCAAGCCCCTTCTTTCCAAATATGCAAAACTTCCAAATGTGAGCGTCGCAGCATGAGAGGTAAAGCCTTAATTCTCGAGACAACCCTGGGCAGGTGAATTTTAATGATACAACAGAATTTAGAAAAGATGAGGCATGTGACAGAGCATAAATTCAGTTCTAAGCAGGAGCCATGATAGGCAAGGAGACAGCAGAATATACTTTGCATGAGAACTTGGCTGCAAGAGAGGTGTCCGATCAATGTCTCTACCCAAGATGAACCTATTAGTACATTTTCAAACATTTTTCATACCAAGAAAGAATTACTTCATATCTTCACTGGGAACTTGGATCTTTCCCAATTCTTATTACAAGTTAAGAGGAGGCATGGAAAATTTGAATAAAACTTGTTTCTCCTGTGATATCACATATCCATTGGATCCGATTTTACTGCCTCCAAATATGAAACAAATTTGAGGACTTAATTGGGTCTCTGTCTGTTACTCTCCTCTGAAAATGAAACTGTTCATTGTCACTCTTTAATGCATCTTGAATTCAACTGATTTGCACTCGTGACTAAGATCTTTAAAGAAAAAAATGAGTATCTTATAAAACCTCTGTCCTGCCAAGAAGATAGTGACATGTACCCGGAAAAAGGAATTATATTTATATTAAGAACAGATAGAGATAGGGTCACTTAGGAGCAAATTCTAGTAAAGAAATAAACAATAAACATACAAAAGAACCAAAGGAACTCTGATTTATTTTTCCAAAATCATTCTGTGAAAAGACCTACAAACTGGTTTAAAATCTGGATTTGGTTTGCCATGGAACTACAAATTTTACCTTGTCCTTGACTGAATCAATGAACTACAATGTTTAAGTAAAAGGCTTTTGTGTATTTTCAAAAGAAATTGACCTTGAAAATTTGTTTTGAACTTGGTAAAATCCTGGTGGTTTGGTTGTGAGTTTTTAGCCAGATTGGTCACAGGCTGCCTAAAATATGCATAGATTATTCCTTCTAACCTGGTTTTCATACTTAAGAATACTGGTAGTTTGAAACTTGAAAGTTCTTTTTATCCACTGTCGTTTTTTTGTAGGAACAATGAAAAGTTTCCACCTATCAATACTTGGAGATTCTGTTCCAATATTTTTTCTTAAGCTTGTCAAAACTAACTTTGCCACATCTGGTTAATTTCTCAGAGTGAGGTAGTTGGCATCTAATTATAGTTCTTGTCCCTGGACTTAGCTTCCCCCTACTGCTTAACTTGCAGCTGGAGAAAAATGAGGTCCTGAAAAAGCCTGCCTTTTCATCTTCTCTCACAATACCACAATAAATGAAACTCAGGAACACAAAAGAAGTATTATAACTACTGTAGATGGGTTCATTATAAGCAGAAGGAATATTTAGCACCGCCAACAAAAAAAAAATGCAGGATTGTTGTCAATGCTTTTCAAATGATTATCAGTTCATAGCTAACAAAATAAGCAACGTATAAAACAAGGAAAGAGATCATCTCCATCCTCAGGTGGTTAGGTGATAAGGAAAAGAGCAACCATGTAAACATTTTGGAGATGTTTCCTTTTTGGGGGAAATTCTTCTTGGAACCTTTACAACCTGTGCTCAAGATTGAAAGGCATTTTAAATATCATTATTTGCAGCATTTCATTTAAAAGCAGCCTTGCTCTTTGGGGAAGGTAGGTGGGAAGATGTTTTCAAGTAGAGCCGCTTTCTTCTTAAACCTCAGTCTCTCGGGGAGGAGAATGATAGCCTGGTCAGAGCATCATTTTTCAGCCACTGGAGAAAGTGATATCCAGTCAAGAGTTTGGGTGGTGGAGTCCTTTCCTTAAGACATGATATTAAAATGTATGGAAAGTGATACTGCTTTTATTTTTACAGGTGTAGGGAGATTTTTTTTTTCTGCAGTTGAAAAATGATACCATGACTAACATGACATCATTTGGTCCCCCACAAAGTCAGCTCTTGTAGAAGCTTAGGAAGTGGCAGCTGAGAGGAAAACAAAACACCAAGTTCATTTCTGCTTGGGAAAAGCTATCTACGATTAAGAGGGTAGGAGAAGGTGTGAGGATTGACCATCTCTGAGGACTCCAACTGTGGTACTAGCGGAGGACTCTGCAAATCCAACACAATGCCAAAGATTCAATAATCTATTTTTTGAGCATTTTCATGCGCTTAGGTCAACAACTGTCGGGGTCCCAGCCTGGAAAACAGAAGCCAGTGCTGCACCATAGCATGCCATTTCCCCAGAAGTCTCAACTTAGACACTGTCTCTGCTGCTCAGCTTATCTCCCGACCTTAAATTTATGAAATGAATACTTCTATCCCTCTTCTGAATAAACCCAAAGAACTATTTAATTTAACATAGTTCAGGAGCAGGACAGGGTCCTTCTGCTCAAACCGATGGGCTCTCCCAGGATGCGTAGAAGCTAGACTAGGAAATGCAGCTAAGTCCTGACCTGATGTGGCCCACTTCTGGCAGGCATGACTCCCTCTGCTCTCAGTTATCATAGCTTGCCTAGGAAACTGGGAATCCTTTTATTCTCAGGAACCTTCCAGGGTTTCTGTTCATTAACTTACTGTGGTCCTTGGACCTGAGCCGCGACCTCTGCGCCCAGCTCAGCACCTCCACAGAAGGTGGGCTGGGAAGGGAAATTGCAACCTGCCCATTTAGTAGCTGTAAAGGTTTGGTAGGAAGAGGCTGAAAGTAATGACTGAAAACAAGTCTTAGGAATCCACGGGGAGCTTCCATTAGCCATGCTCCCTCACCCCCGCCCCATGGGTAAGCAACAGTTGACTAGAGTCACACCACTTCCTGGGGTCTGATGGCCTAGAACATCAGAGGTCAAAGAGGCCCTGCAAGTGCTTTCTCATGCCTATCAAGTTTCCCTAATGATCCATTTGCACGCCCCTGGTATTTCAGAACAGGAATGTCTTCTCATGCATATTTTCTAAAAGAGGTGTGAGTGCTAAAATTTCACTTTTCCCTTCCTAATAAAGTTCAGCTGGTCTCAGGACAGGTCTGATCTTGCTGTTCCTTCCTGAGCAGTAGACAACTTGCTTCACACTTAATGCTAAGTATTTTTTTGTCATTGGATTTTGACCTGGAAGGAGGCTAGTTTTGACAGGAGAATCAATGAGACTGAGCTGAGAACGCTGCTGAGAAAGCTCTACCTTGATAGGCAGGAGTGTGTGTTCAGGAGGACCAAGGGGTGCAGACTCTGGAGACAGAGGAGAGGATGAGGGGGGCTGGGAGAGAGAGGTGGTGACCATGACTTCAGGCAGGTCTGCACTGAAAGTTGCGTCATTCTCTCTTAATAATTCTGTTATGGTAATTGCAAATGGTCCTTAAAAAATTTAAACTACAACTAACTTGTCTCTACTAGTTAGGTTAAATCCAATGTGGGCCTGTCTCAGACAGTCAGCTAAGTGGTTCAGGTCACTTCTCTTGTTGGCGGATCAGCATCCAGGTGACTCTCAAAGGCCACAGAGAGATCTTGATGACCAGGTGACTTGCAATGACCACCCTCTGGAACATCAGGGGGAGGTAGGATATCACTGTTATAATTTCACAAAGGTTTGTCTATCTATTTGTTGCTTGAGTGTGACATTCAGTTAGCAACCATAGGATGGGAGATCAGTAACAGAACACTGAGACAGGAAAAAAATTCCCAGGGCAGTTAGCAAAGTTAGCAACTTATTAAGATCTTCAACAGACTGAGGACCTTGTGCATGCTAGATAAGCATTCTGTCACTGAGCTACACCCCCAGCCAGCTCCCTCATCTTGATTAGCATAGCTACTTAAGAAAATTCCCTAAGAATCAGATAAAATTCACCATGATGGACAATAAACTTGTATTGTGTACCTATTGTGAATGGAGACATAGCTAGGTACTCCAGGTATTAATATGCTAACAAAAGTCATGGCTCTCAAGAAACTCACAATCAAGTACAAGATGAGACATATACATGCATGCATACACATACATATATGTATATGGCAGTGTATATATACAAAGACATGTATGTGTATGGATACATATATGTGCACATGCATGTTATCCATGTTTGTATCTCTACCCCCTCACACACACACGTGTACACACACAATAACTACATAAATCTTGTATATGAACTGGTACACATTTCCTAGTGACTTCTTTCCTAGGTTCTCACTTTCTAATTATTTTAAATTATTTTCAAAATGTTTCTAATGCCTTGGAAACCATTGCCACAGTGGGTATCTCCTGGCTCAACTCCTAAAACTAGTCCCTCAAATATACTTGCATAGAGTGGGTAATCTTTTCTTTGGTGGCTGATTTGGGTCTGGCCTATTCACTTGGAATTGAAACCTTTCACCTTCTTGTGTTCCTTCAACTAGGCCTGAGACATAGGTTTCCTTTTATTTGCATTTTAAAGTTGCATGCCAGTGCCATCTTCTTCAATGTCAAGAACAGAGCTCAGTTCTCCTTGGTTTCTGAGCAAGGGAGGTTGGGCCCTTGCAGAAATGCTCAGATTCCCAGGACCTTAGTTAATGAGCTAAGACTCACAGTATGAGAGAACAAACAGATCAATTATTGTCTCAGGTACCTTCCAACTCTAACATATTGGGTGTCCATAGATATGTGATAAAAGTTAAATCAGTGATGAAAAAGAAAATCCCAAAGGAAATTCAGAGTGGGATACATCTCAGAGGGCTTGGTCAGTGGGAGACAGTGTCCATGGGAGGTGTGAGACTTGAGCTTGATTTTCAAGGCTGACGAGATGAAGGCAAGCAGGAGAGAGGGATGCTCCAAAGGCCAGCATATGGTGAACAGAAGTAGACACGAGGCAAGGTATGTAGGTAATTAATCAGTTAACAGGTCATTTTGAATAAGACACTGACTCTTAAGAAAGAAGCTTGGGTGGGCAGTTCATTCCAAATGAAACTTTATTCCCTTGGGCCCTGACAATGGAGAGGGACAGCTGTGAACTCTGCTGCACCCTGTAGGCCAGAGTGACCCCGCGATGGCATGGAGTCCAGTGTTTCCTTGGGGATGGTGCAGAGTTCCTCCAGGTGACTTCACCCCTGGGAAGAGGAACCCTGGGAACAGGGCACTGCGGGGGAATTTTTCAGCCCACAGACAGATCCAGCTGGCAGGTTGGCACCGCAGAGCAATAGTATCACCCTGCCACATGGGACTTCTTGGGATAAGCAATGATCTTCATATGAGTCAAGTGTGATCCAGTAGCTGTTGCTTATGGGCAGCAGGTCAGAAGGAAGGTTGACCTTGAATGAGTGTGTTGGGGACTTAGGAATAACCTGGGGGCTGAAGGACATGCTGCTGCCTGGGAATCACAATGAACAGCACAGCATTGCATACCTTAGGTGCAATCGAGCCATAAAACTGACAGGACTCCTGGAGAAATTATAGCAGCCAGGTTGCCGAGGGGGGTGAACCCAAATTGATTTTATGGAATAAACAGGGAGATGGTGAGGGATGGAGGGAGAAAGCTGAGAGGCTAAAATTACCTCTGGAAGCATTGTTAAACAGGCGGGTCTGCAGATTTAAATAGGACACGAAGAGACAAAAGCCGAATGCAAAACTGGAAAATTTAACAATAGGCAAAATTAAGAATGAGGGAGTCACCGAGAGCTCAGTTGCAGTTATAACTTTCACTTAAAAGGAACAAGATCATTTCATGAGGCAGACATAGACAGCCTGTCTCTATTCCCTTAAAGAAGATGGGATTTCTTTGGTTCAAACTCCATATGCCAAATCATGCACTCCCATGGGATGTGTTGACCTTGACCTTGACCATGGCTTGGGGGACGTCCTCTTTTCATGCAGCAATTTCAAAGGCTTTAAAATTAAGAGGTATTGGCAGATTGCTCACTGTCAGGCATCTATCATCCGCCATTTGCCTGCCTCTCACCTGTCCATCGCCTGCCTTACACCTATCCATCACCCAACGCACGAGGTTCACCTCCCGATTGTCCGAACAACAGTCAGCAAATTGATCGCCAACCGCCAGTGGAGCACCAGCTGCCTGCTGTCACCTGGAAGTTCTCTGTTACAGTACCTGCAGGTTTGATTACACGTGGCTGCTGCCATTTTGAGGCAACAGCCAGGCCCCATAGGACCCCTGGCCGGACTGACTGAGCCCCATCTCCAGGATACCTCAGCCCAACCGATCACTCCCTGCCTCTGGGGCCCTTACATCCACTGACTGCTTCCTGCAGCCAGGACCTCCAGACCAACTGACTGCGCCCTATCACCAGGATCCCAGACTGACTGATTGCACCCGGCCTCCAGGATCCCACAACCACACCAAACACACCGGACCTCTAGGACCCCTGCCTGACCAACTACATCCTGCCTCCAGGACCTCCAGTTGACCACGTCCACCCCTGGGCTGCAGTTCCCCATTTGCCAACACATTTGGAAGCCAGAGCGGCCATCTTGGATAATCCTGGAAGCCATAGCTCCGATCTTTGGGTGGGGCAAATCCCATCCTCAGACGCCTGCTGGAGGCTTGAAGCTCATTGTCAGGTACCTCTCATGCATCAGGCTACTGAACACTGGGAGGTTTCATTACTATATGATTGTTATACTGTAGATTTTCTTTTTTCTCCTTATTGAAAAAATTTAAGTTTTTATTTCTTTACTTTTCTTGCTCTCTTTTCCTTTTGTTTATCTGTTCCCTCAGAGTCTCTTCTCCCTTTTTTGCATGTTAACATCCAATTTCTTTTGATTACACTCTCACCCTTTCTATTATCTAGAACTTCTGTATATTCTTTTCTTATCCCATTAAAGTTAAGAGGTATTGAGTCTCCTAATCATCCAGAGATACCAATGCATATAGAAATTAGAAGGGCTACAACACATTAATCTCTGTCTGTACAAATATTTCTTAATGTTACTTTAAATTATAAACACATACATATATAAGTTAAATGTGCAAGATAATTCACATTACAAAAGGTCTATCACCTCACAACAGGGATCAGTCATACCTGAGAATTAAATATTCTGCATGGACTACTTAATTTTTTAGGAACCCACCTATTATAAAAATAATGTAAACTTGACTTTTATCTACTGTTTTTCTGAGTAAACTTTTATAAAAAGATAATATTTTATATGTAAAAATCTCAACAAAAATAAGTATTCCTTACTTCTACTCACATTACTAGCATAGTACAGATTATTTTCCATTTTAAAGGATTCTTTTACTTTTCCCTCCTCTTTTCAGAAGTGCTTAGGTTATCATGAATCGAGAATACCACGTATTTAGCATGCTTGCCACCCAATCATTAAATATCAAATTAGATTTCTTACCTATGAACAAATAATGTTGAGTGTACCTTATATACTAACTTTATTATAAAAATGGTAGGGAACGCTCTAAAAGACTGCCTAGCTTTTCAGGTGGAATGAAATTGTATAATAAAAGATATTATGGTAGCTTATTAGATATTATAATAGCAAGTACACATTTAGCATTTAGTTCCAGTTACTCATGAGTTCTTTAAACATAATGACACATTTAAACTTTACTACAACTCTCTGAGATAGTTACAATATTAACCCTTCTTACAGAAGAGATCAGGGAGGTCCAAAGAAGTTAAATCCTTATCCAAGGTCACAGAGCTCCTCAGTGGCAGATCTGGAATTCACAGTCCAGGGAGTCTTGCCCTGACCTATCTACACATTTACTACACTCTTCTGCCTCTAGGAACTTAATTTTTAAGTGGTTTTTTTTTTTTTTTTTTTTTCCTTTGTTTTAAGTAGGTAGTTTGTTAAGCAGTCACATGGCTCTTGGGAGTCCACTCTGTAAAGGAGCAAATACCAGTAACTTGTGATTAAGAGCATAAAATAAGCCTCTTGTGTATTCACTGACATTTGTTATTGAATTAACATGCTTCTAGTTTCAATTCTGTGATGTTTCCTAGTATGTTTAACCTCCGCTTATATCACATTATTTAATAAAGTGGCTAGACAGGTAGTCAGGACTGGACAAGCAAGGTCTAGTTCATCTCTCCAGCTGTTTCTCCCAGCTGTCTGTATCTGGACAGATCTGTTCAGGAAGAGCTTCCGGACATTGCTGCCCTTGCATTTCCTTCAGTTTGATTATCCTAAGCCTCCCACGTCCCTCACACGGAATCCTTAAGACTGACTACAAACACAGTTAAATGCAGGAGGTAGTTGCAGGGGACTCTTCTGTCCATCAGTTAAACTGCAAATTCCATTTTGACTGCCTAGAGTTTTCTCCGCATTCCTTCCTGGGTATGATACCTTCATTGCATCAAGAATGACCATGTTCTGAGGGTCCCCCTTCCCAAGACCCTGGTTACCATCGACTGCATGTAGAATTCTGTCTACAGTTCTTTCCTTTTACAGGCTCTTTAATTTAGCCCACTACCAAAGGCTGTTTGTATTTTGTGACAGGAACTTCAATTTGGGGGATGGAGCTTGTGACACGATCTGGTATCCGTACTGATGTAGTCCCTCTTCCAACCCCTGCCCTTGCACCTTTTATTTTTTGCAATGTTTCCCATGAGTCTTCTTCCTTCATTTAGCAAAGATGTGAAGACTTCCGTCATCTGGAAATTCCCCCTATCTTATACTCTGCTAACTAAAACTCATTTTTGATTCTTATCATTTCTAGGCTTCATCTTCCAGTAGTCTGTCATTTGGTTTAACCTGTATCTTACTGCCCTTTTGTTTGTTTTAGTCTAACTTCTGCTTTGTTTTCTTCGTTAGAAGAAAATATTATGACACGAGTTCCAGTGTGAAATGATTTCCTTCTCATTCATGAATGACAAAATTTTAAAATAACCAACTCAAAAGAACAGACCAAGAGATTAGTAAACAGAAATGAGGGTCCAGAAACCCCAACATCTATGAACAGTTGGTTATTGATAAAAGTGGCGAAGCAATTTCATTAGGGAAGGACTAGACCTCTTTCCAACCAATGATACTGGGACATTGGGATATTCATAAAAAAGATGAACATATACTCTTCTCTCACACAACAGACAAAAATTAATTTGAAATAGTTTAGTTTCCAAACTAAGCCTATATATGGATAATTAATATTAGACAAGAAGATTCAAAATGGAAAAATGACATTTTAGCAAATGGTGATGAGACAACTGAATATCCACACACGAGATGACATTAGACCTCTGCCTTATACAATATATGCAAATTAATAAAAAAATTTATCAACTACCCCTAAGTTCAATCCCTGGTACCAAAAATAAATAAATAAATAAATAATAAAAATAAAAATTGAAACAAAAAAATTGTTCAAATACCTAGATGGGATAGTTAAATCTATAAAACTTCCAGAAGAAAGTATATATGTAAATCTCTGTGATCTTCAATTTGGCATTGGTTTCTTAGATATGATACTGAAACCAGAAACACAATGATGGATGAATTACACTTTGTCAAAACTAAAAATATTTACACTTCAGAGGATGCTGTTAGGGGCTGCTCAGTGGCAGAGTGCTTGCCTAGCAAATGTGAGGCACTGGGTTCAATTCTCAGTACCACATAGAAAAAAAGGTATGCGTCCACCTACAACTAAAAGAAAATATTTTTTTAAAAAGGTCACTATTAAGTTTTTTGTGGGAAGAAAACACACGAATGGGAAATGTATTTGCAAATAATGTATCTGGTAAAGAACTGGTATCCAGAATATATAAAGAACTTTTGCAACTCAACAAAAAATTCAACCCAATTTTTTAAACTTGCAAAAGATTGGAATAGACATTTCTCCAAAGAAGGTATATAAATAGCCCAATGAGTGCATGACAAGATGTTCAGCATCACTAGTCATTAAGGAAATACAAATCAAAACCACAGTAAGACACTATTTCACATCTGCTAGAATATATACTAGTTTTTTAAAAAGAACAATCCCAATGTACAAGCAATCAACAGATATATGAAAAAATGTTCAACATCTCTAGTAATAAGAGAAATGCAAATCAAAACTACACTAAGATTCCATCTCACCCCAATTAGAATGGCGATTATCAAGAACACAAGCAACAATAGGTGTTGGCGAGGATGTGGGGAAAAATAATACTCATACATTGCTGGTGGGGTTGCAAATTAGTGCAGCCACTCTGGAAAGCAGTATGGAGATTCCTCAGAAAGTTTGGAATGTAACCACCATTTGACCCAGCTATCCCACTCCTTGGCCTATACCCAAAGGACTTAAAATCAGCATACTACAGAGATACAGCCACATCAATGTTCATTGCTGCTCAATTCACCATAGCCAGATTGTGGAACCAACCTAGATGCCCTTCAATTGATGAATGGATAAAGAAACTGTGGCATATATATACAATGGAATATTACTCAGCCATAAAGAATGATAAAATTATGGCATTTGCAGGGAAATGGATGAAATTGGAGAATATCATGCTAAGTGAGATAAGCCAATCTCAAAAAAGCTAAAGGACAAATGATCTTGCTGATAAGCGAATGATGACATATAATGGGGGGTAGGGGGGTTAGTGTTAGGGTTAGGGTTAGGTTTAGGGTTAGGGTTAAGGAGGGGGGCAAGAATGGAGGAAGAAAGGACTGTATAGAGGGAAAAGAGGGGTGGGAGGGGTGGGGGGAAGAGAAAAAAATAACAGAATGAATCAAACAACATTACCCTATGTAAATTTATGATTACACAAATGGTATGCCTTGACTGCATGTACAAACAGAGAAACAACATGTATCTCATTTGTTTATAATAAAAAAAAAAAGAACAATCCCAAGTGCTGGTGAGGATTTGGAGAAATTGGAACCCTTATGTCCTGCTGGTGGGAATAAAAAATGGTACAATGACCATTTTGGAAAACAGTTTGATGGTTCCTAAAAAATTAAATATGGTGTTACCATAAGGATCAGCATTTCTAATAGGTAGGTTTATCACAAGAAAATTAAAAATATGTTTACACAAAAACTTGTGTGTGAAATTAATTACTGCATTATTCATAAAAGAGAAAAATTGAAACAGGCTAAATGCCCTCCAGATGATGAATAAATAAAATATACTATGTCATATAAAGGAGTTTTATTTGGTCATAAAAAGAAAGGAAGTACTAATATTCACCTTGTAGATGAATCATGAAAACATGTTACAAGAAAGAGGCCAGATATAAAAGTACACTTATTGTATAATTTCATTAATATGGAATATCCAGGCAAATCCATCCACAGAGACAGAAAGCAAATTGGTGTTTGCCTGGGTGTCATGTGGGAACAATGATTTACCATAAATAGGTACAAAGGGTCATATTGAAAGGATGAAAATATTCTAAAACTAGATTATGGTAATGGTTTATTGAATTTAAAACTTAAAATGGGTAAATTGTATTGTATGACAATTATATCTCAATATAATGGTAGGAAAATAAAAAGAGATTCAACCATTAGGGAATCCATGTATAAGTTATACAAGCAAACTCAAAAGTATCTAGAGTGCCACTAAAAAACGTTTGTGTGTGTAGGGCCAATGGCTCATCCCTCCTGGGCTGAGAAGCTGAACTTCCTTGAGTCTGGAAGGAAATGTCACACTATGATTAAATTCTGTCACAAACAGAATTTTTCTTGTGTCTCCAAAAAGCATCCTAAGTAATCACTTCACCCACTAAATTTGGTATGTGGATTATTTTATTTAATCCTGAGAAGACACCATGAAGTAGGCATTCATTTGATTATTTCCATTTTTTAGAAGAGGAAACTGAAGAAAGGGAAGTGGAATAATTTACCAAAACCCCACAACGAGCAAGTAGCACATGCAATTCAAATATAAAACCATTGGATTCCAGAGCCACACACTTAACCTTTTTGAGATGTGACACAGATGCATAGTTATTCAGTAAATCATGCTTTGGGACTGAGTAGACAAAACATAATCCATGGCTTAAACAGTTTCAACATGATGGACTCATCAAGAATTTCCTTGGGGAGATCTCATTTCAGGGGAATTGGACAGTTCTCTACATCATTAACAAATATCCATAAAATATTTAAAAAATCGTTTTAAATGATTATGCACAGTGAGATCATGCAATTGGCAGAAAGCAGGTTAGGTTCAATGAGGCATGGCAGAATCTATTGCAGTCAGTGAATGGAGATGCTCAGGCCCCACAGTGGCCACAATGACCTTGTGTGCTTCAGTCACCTCCCTGTTGGTATTTCAGGTTACAATGATTTCTGCCCAAAATTCCTTACACAGGACAGTTGTTTCAAAATTAGAATATTTATAAACTTTCTCATAGGAATGGTGAAATACATGACAACACATAAATACAAATCAAATTCTTTGGTGCATTGTAGATTCAAAAGAAATGTATTTTTACAGGCTTTATTTTTTAGAAAACATTATTATGTAAATGATACAATCTAAGGTCAAACCTTACCGATCATGAACATTTTAACTAGGGGTACTTTACCTAACTTCTCTGAGATTTCCTCATTCAAAAAAAAAAAAGAGGAAATATGATCTGCTTCACAGTTAGAAAGAAGATATATATTTTGATCTCTTACTTGTTTCATCTCAGAAAAGACACATGGAGGATAAAGTATAAAAACCACATAAAACAGTGGCTGAAGTAGATAACAGGTTCATAATAAGCATTAACTTTCTTCCTTCTTTCAATCATATGATAGAAAATAAGAGGAAGTTTGAAGTCAAACTTCTATAGTCATAGAAAATCAGGATTTCCTGGTGAAATCTGTCTCTCCAGAGGCCAAAATATACCCTTTCTGGAAGAATTCATCTTAGAATTTGAATTATCTCTGGATTTTTTTTTTTTTTTTTGTACACACAATGTCAACACTCAATAAAAAGGCAGGTGTTGGCGGGATGCACTAAAATATTTGTGGATAAAATGATACAGGAGGAGAGATTCACTTTAAAACAATACAGGAGATACAGAAATGGATGGAGGTTTATCAGAAACAAGACTCACAATGCCTTCATGATGCTTGAAACTGGGTTACAGGGGTGTAGCTTTTAAATATTAGTAGGTCTACTTTTGTTATACGTTTGAATAATTTCATGGTAACAGGTTTTCAAACAACCAAGCCTTTTCCACCCAAAGCTTTCTTTGTTTTAATGTAAATAAGCATACTATCAGTCCTACGGTGAGAAGACCAGGTTTGACTATGTGGCATGTGTTTTATAGATAGAGTTGATACATAAAAGCTCCATTCAAAAGGTAAAACCATTCAAAAATAAAAGTCCCTTACATCCAAAGCAAAGCTTCTTCCCGTGGTGTTTCAGAGTTAAGCTTTCCATTTTGACCTGCTCACAGTCTTTTCTGTTTGACTTGGTGTGTCAGGCTGACTCCATTGGTCTTGGGTGTCTACAATTCTTAGACAGCCTCCCTGAATCTAAACTCAGACTGCTCTCATGTTCCTAACTAAACCTCACGATGAACTCTGGCCCAAGACGGCTTGAACTGCAAACACTACAGAACAGTTACCAGGACAGTAACTGTAATGGTCTCCAAATGTTGAAGGCAAGCCTGAGGCCTGACCAGGTGCCACAGAGTGTCCTGTTGGGGCCCCACACATTCCACCAGAGCCACTGGAATCCAGGAAGGGGTCTGAGGGAATAGACAAAAGCTGCTTAGACTCTTGAACTCTGCACCTTCCTTTGTACGGTGGATGGAGATAATTGTCCCCTTTTTCAACATAACAGAGATTGTGAGCATCGGAAGATGCTATGATGATGTCCTTTGAAAGTTATAAAGCCCAGTAGAAAACCAAGCCACGATTATTTCTAGATGATGCATTTTGTGAACCGAATCTGCTTTTTGCTTCAGGATTTCCTTTCGAGTGAAACTTAAACCCTGCCATCATTATTACTGAACGTCAATTTTACAACATGAAGTCTGGTCCAAAATGCTAACATCACAATTCATAACTTCAGAAAACTGAATGACACATGGCATTAGAAAAAGTAAACATTAAAAAATAAGTTTTATTTTCCACCCAGCAACATGATATAATTACCTATAACAAAGAATTGAGAACCATTTATTTTTCCTCAAAATAAATTTTAAAAAATTAATATTCCAACATCAAAGGGAAAACTGAATATCCCTTAAATCCTAACATCTCAGCGAGCTTTGATCGGTTATCTTTGTCTTCTGGAGCATATCAGTGTGTTTAGTGATTGTGTTCTCCCGTGCTTTTATTTTAAGACAAAGATGATTTTATTTGGCTTTTGTTCCGAGGAGAGGAGGATGGAGGTCGTTTGCTGGTGTCTGGAGAATTTCAAACCTCATTCTTTCATAGTTTTCTTTTTCCCCAAAGATCAGCCTATCCCCTGTGCCTTCTTAATCCCCTTTCCATGGACTCCTGAGTGAGTACACAGTGTTGGAGCTTGTGAGACTGCCCCTGCTTCCGAGTATTTAGTGCACATTGTAGAACCATTGTGTGTATTTTTCTTGTCCATGGGTCATTTCATTGCCACATACCTAAACAGCTAGAAAGAACTGACACTCAGCATTGGTAATTCACTCTATGTGATGTTTGCATTTGTGTCTCTTTAGTAATTTAAAGGCTAATTTTGGGGTGAATGTCTATTTTATAAACTTCTCTTCAAATTTAATGTGACTTGTCTGTTGCTTCGCATGCTTTGTCTTCATTTATTACAAGGAAGTAGTCTCCTTAAAATATAGATTACTATGCATATTTTTTAACTGAGCAATTCTAAAAAATGTAAAGAGTATTGACTGATCAGAAGACAAACACAGATTTAAGAAGCATAGGTCAGCATTAGACCAGTAACTTTTTGTCTTTTTATGTTGTATACTGATCTCTATTGATAGTTCCAGGTAGAACAGTACAGTTCTTCAACTAATTTCAAAGCAAAGAACTTGAAATACTTGGAATTAAGTTTCGAACCAGATTTTGAAGAAGGTTTCTATGAAAAGTAAGGAAAATAATTTTTTTAAAAAGTTTTCCACCGAATATGTTCTTTCTTAACATATACCCACCATCAATTTTTTATTTTCTGGCCCTATATATGTAAGTGTGGATGGATTAGTGCCTGTGTGTGTGTGTGTGTGTGTGTGTGTGCGCGCACATAGAAAATCATTCTTGGGTTTGACTTTTGTTTAAAAGTCAGTGTTCGTAATTTAAGGCCATGGAGAGTATCATGGGAATCGAGCAGAGAATCACCCCGGTTATTTTCTGACTCTTACCTCCCCAGTCAATAATTTGAGTTCTCTTTGACTAAATAAAGATCAAGTCAGTCAAATCATTTGGCTTATTTTTCACTAAACTGATAACTTATGCTTCTTTTTTTCTGTCTAAAAAAAGGGCTCCTCATTCAACTAAATGGACCCAATGTATCACAAATCTACAGTACAGCCTACAGAGTCTGCATGATCTGGAGGGTGCTGCTGGTCAGGGTTAGGTCTGAGTAAGCTGCTCTCCAGACAAGCTCGGACCCTCCCCCGCTCAGTTTCCATTCCAGTTCCAGCTTCTGGGAAGCAGTGATTCTTTTACGGCTACCATTATCCCATTATTAGCGGAGGCAAGCATGATTCTACTTGTACACATATCTAGTTCTCCAACTTTATTCTCACCTAAGTGTCTCCTGTTTAAAGCCTCAAACAAAATTAAAATTCTTGCTGAATTATTTATCAACAAAAATCTTCAGCAAATTGTCTTTGATTCTTTAGCTTGCAACATTTTTCCTTGCCAAGTTTAGAAAGCATTCTGGAAAGTTTATTCACAGGCCAAGGGATCAAAGCTGTGCCTTTTCAGTTTTAAGTGTTATTGTTGTTTTTTTGTTTTTTTTCTTTTCTTTTTTCATCATGAAAAATAATCTCAAAAAGAACCGTCTTCCATAGCAAAAATGCCCGTTTGCCCACATGCATGTCCAGGTAATTACCAGGGTTAACCGGTAATGTGACTTAAGTAATCATTTTTATATTATATAATTATGCAATTGTGATTCTATGTAGCATATTATTACAGAGGTTTTCAGAAGTATATGGCTGTTGAGTACAGATAGATAAATTAAAGCCTGACCAGGTAATTGGAATCATCCAAATTCATGCAGGATATCAGCTCTCAGAGGACTTCTGTTCTCCTTTTCTCGCTCTCTCTCCTCACTCTTTCTCTCTTCTTTCCTCCATTTTTTCATGTTTCTATGATCCAGAATAAAAATATATGGAAGTGTATCTCACTTAAAAAAGGGAAGGGAGATTCTGAATATGTATGTTTCCATTGACATAAACATGCAAATTAGCAGAAATAAAATGTTATTTGAAAAATGCTTCTAGACATTTATTTTTTACTCTATAAAACTTAAAACCTCAGACAAGATTGGCGAGGTCAGAACAGACTCATGAACATAGAACTGAGAAATTGGGAACTGAAAATAAATGAAGGAGTGTAAGTGGAAAGCTCTTGCCCTATATTTAATCTTTCCATGTCTTTAGCCAAGAAGGAGGTATCATTCCCAAATTAAAGAGTTTACACCCTAACAAAACTTCTGTCATCATGATTTTTTTTTCTGTTAAGTCTATATTTCTTTTGCTGGAAGACCCAACTGCCCTACCCATAAGGTCCTTCAAGAAAATGAGAATTTTACTGATCACATGCATTTTCTTAGGACAAGATTGTAAGGCATTTGAAAATGATAATGTGACTTAATAAATGATTGGTATTCACTCCCTAGTCATGTTTTTCTGTACAATACAATGGTTTAATTATACATTTTCTGAAAACATGATCTCTGAAAGTGTTTTAGGAATGTGCTTAAAACAGTGCCCTGTGTCAGTGTTTTAGTGAATTATAGCTAGACTATAAACATTCCTAGTTTATATGTTATGTTTTATACAATACAAATTTCAAATTATTGCAACACCTCAGGTTCTCTACATTGCTATTGTGTGGTTTCCCCAACTTTCAGGCCCTTTTCCAATTTTTGGTTCTAGCACATGTTTATTGTATCAACTTCAACAGGAAAAAAAATTAACTATTGCAAAACAGAAATTTCAGCATTTGAAAAGTTGATTCATGAGGCATCTGATGTCTCTTGTTCACATCTCTGACGACTCAGAAATATGTGTAAGGCTCACAATATAGCATAGGGAATAAAGCCTGCGTTGAAATCTGAGATGTAACTCTTAATAAACTTTAGGCAAAACACTTAGCACCTCTGGGCTCCCATTTTTTCCCCTGCATATTAGATCTTGTGTCCCTCTCACCGTCATGAATGTGCTGTGAATAAGAAATGACTCAAAGGGTAGAAAGGACTCAGCCCTGTGCCTTAAGCATAGTTAGTTTTTAATGCATGTTAACTTCAAAATAATGACATTTTAACATGGTAATTTTCCCCCAATTAACACTTAAACTATATTTAAGAGCTGAGTCATGGATTTCCTGGCTGGCGTCTATCAACTAATACCTCCATACTCTTCTTTCAGTCAGTAGAGCATCTCCTCAAACTTCAAATCTACCTGCTACTGAAGTCCTGTCCCCTAACTTTCATCATGCCTGTTTTACCCTTTTTGTGGATACAATTTATTTCCTTCCTACTCCATGAAGTCTTTCCAACAGGTTAAAAAAACAAAAACCCCAAAAGTAACTCTTACACGTTCATTGTTCTATGCAGTTGGATTGCAGCAATTTTGTTATGCCTATATTTGTTTTATAGTGTGTATGATATGTGCCTGTACAGGATTTTTGTGGGGGAAGGGGGGGGTCTAGTTTTTTTTTTTTTTTTTTTAACCTAGAAGAGCATGATCTGTAGACCATTTGCAGAAATACCATTTCCCGAATCTAAACCAAATCTTGTGGTCAGCCAATTCACCAGAGTAGCCTTGGAAACCAAAGGAGCAGCCAGATAACCCTTTTTGAACTTTAAGAATACATATTTGCACATGTTTCCATCCTTATATATTACAGTAGTAAAATCAGGACCCATACTTAAAGGAGAACAATAAATGTATTTATTAACTCTATGGCTCCATATCCCCATATAGTTTTATTATGAAGGAAATTTTAGGAAGTTTCTTTTGCTTGTAAGAAATAAAGAGACCCATTCAAGTTATTACAGGCATTGAGGGAAAGAGTAGTCACTTGGATCCTTTTGTGCAGGAACCGAGGAAAGCCAAAGGAAGAATAGGAACTCTAGGAACTGGGAGCAGCAGGAACTTTGGGTCTCCTAAGTCTCCACTCATGTTACTCAGTTGTCCTCAGCATGTCTATTCCTTTTTTTTTTTTTTTTTTATAGCTCTCATTTTTTTTTTTTTTAGATATTTTTTCAGTTGTTAATGGACCTTTATTTAATTTATTTGTATGTGGTGCTGAGAATCGAACCCAGTGTCTCACACATGCCGGGCACGCACTCCACCACTGAGCCACAATCCCAGCCCCGTCTATTCCTTTTTGTTGTCATGAGGACTGGCTCAAAATTTGCCAAACCTCATCTGCATTCCACCATCAAAATTTTTGCCACGTTATACTACTGTTAGACTATTAGTCACTTGGCACCTTTTGAAATCAACACAATTCTTTTTGGTTTCCCCTTAACAAAATGATTTTAAAAGGAAACTATATTTTAACCATAAGTGGGAAAAATGCAGTACTGTATTATTGCAAAAGAGGACAAACCAGCACAATGGCATCCTCAGCCTAGGGCTCACTTCATTTCAATGGAGCGGAGGAAATTGACAAAGGTTCTTTGTCTCCTTTCCCCTAGCAAAGGATTCCAACATTGGCTTTGTGTTAGAATCACCTAGGTGGTGAAAAAAAAATCAAAACCACTTACAGTTGGAAGCCTCCTAGGGATTAACTGTTTTGTAGTGGGGTTTGCTCATTTGTATTTTCAAAGCCACCCCTGCTACTCAGGCAATTCTGGGGGGCAGCTGAGGCTGAGAACCATTGCCTGAGAGATGTCCTCCCTCCATTACCTCTACTTTTGATAAACTGCAGAGATAAGTCAAGACTGCTGACCAGAAGTAAAATCAAGGGAGACCACGTATGCCATACTGTGGAGTATCTACCGCATCATCTGATTTGGTATCAAATGGTGTGCTATTAGTTTTAGAAACTCTGGATGGTTTAGTTGTTCCAACTATTCTGTTCTTTGTTTTTCAGTCTTGTAGCTTGCTTCTTCCTAGTCTCTGCCTCTTCTCACTTTCTAGAACAGCCATAGTTCCAACTTGCCTCATGAATTTTTGCTATGCATCTTCAATGTGGATTCCCTGGGCTCAGGGAGCCCATTATTTCTGGATTTTCCAGTGTAAGATGCTGAGGGGTGGAATGGATTGGTGCAGCTCATCTTGCAGGATGGTCTGCTCTACTATTGGTGTTGCAATTGCCAGCATGTGGGTCCAGGGTGCCTCTGACACACTGCGGAGGGCAGGGAAGCAGGGTCATCTGCTCTCCAGCAGGTTGCCTCTGCAGTGAGACCTGGAGATTCTTTGAAGGAGCCTTGAGCTCACCTGGGCATTGATTAGTTTGGTCTGGATAGCATTGCCCAAGCCTGACAGATTCAACATAGAACCTTGAGAATTTTGGTTCTTTCCACCCAAATTCTAATTCAGTAAGTTCAGGGGTGGGGAGGGGGAGGGCCAGATTTTGAGAATTTGTAGTTTTTAATAGCTATCAAGGAAACTTTTACTAGTCACTTTGTTCTAGAACAACTGGGTTAAGTGATCTTTATATTCCTTACTCTAAAATGTTATGGTTCTGTAATAACCTTGACAATTATGATATCGACCTCCCTTTTAGAAAGCAAAAACCACAGCTCCTATTTACTGAGATTTGTGGAACACTCTTAACAGGCAATATTAATCGTTGCCTGAAAAACAAAGGGGGATGATGAATATTAAATTTTCCTCTTGGATATCAGCAGTGTGTTATTAGAGTAGAGACTGAGGTCTGTTGTAAGAAGACATTCATTCCTTAACTTGAACTAATTCCTTGAACTAAATTATTTGTAAAGATGACAACTCAGTCTCAAGAAACCTGGTGACATTCCTTCAAGTAGTCTTCCCTACCCTCCAAATAGGGTTTGGAGGCTCTAAATCTGTATAATGTTCTGAACCATGCTCTGTCATTAGCAAATACTTAATAAAAGCTACTGACTGAAAAATGACTGGTAGGAAAAAAGGGAAACATTGAAGGTCAGATTCATCAATTTTGTTAATGGATAGCAGCCTGGGCAAAAGTTTTGATAAACAGGTCAGGACTAATGGTTCCAATGAGGATTTACTATTAACTAAGTTTTCCTTCATCTTAACTGCCAGAGTACTTGATTAATCGACACTAGTATCTCCTCCCACCCAATGAGAATAATAATTTGTTTCTATACCATATGGTGGTAGAACAAAAATGGGGCTTCCAAGTGTGGACTATATGCAACTGATCATCCTCTGCAGTTTCATATGCATTTCAGAATTCTGAGGGCAGTAAAACTAATTTTTTTTAATTAAATCTACCATCTACCCAGTGCCTTTATATAAGTGGTAACCAAGAGGTGTTTGATAAATGTGTCTTAGAAAATTTTTATTTCTTTGCTTCCTGGATTTTCTTTTTCTACCACACCTAAGCCAGATACTACACACAACTAGGTGAGTTAGCATTATTGGTGTAAGATAGAGGGAACCAGTGTTTGCCAGAAGTTGATCTTTGTCTCGGGTGGATTAATCACAGCTTGAGGTCAAGGTGAATAAATTTATGTTCCAGAATGTCCCGGTTACAGTTCAAAACGGAAAGAAAACAAAGGAAGCTAGAGGGGAGAAAAAGGAAGGAAGTGAAAGACTTTCCAAAAGAAAATACAGATGTTCTAAGTGTCTCATTGTTGTAATTTAGGTTTGTAAAAAGTCCAATTGGACTTAGTGATGTTTGGTCTTAATCAACAACATGCACTATTGTGTCAACTCCATGATGTAAAAGAGAAGATACTATCTAGGGGGTCAATCTTTTTAAAAATTATATTTACATACAAAAAGGACTAGGTACATTTGATACTTTTGTACATGCATACATATACTGTATGTACATACATGTATACATATATATTAGACATATAATGTTTAATATGTCTATGACACATACTGTATATTAAATGTACAATGTATGGGTACATATATAATGCATAATGTATAGGTACATATACATACACACATATGTACATATGTATATATATACATACATATACACACATATACACCAATATATATACATTTACCCATACACAGTTGCTGTAACCCTTGCTCTTTTGTACAGGAAAAGAAATTGCCAAATATTTTCATTTGAAATTTTCCATGCTATTAAAATAGCTTCAAAATAAACCATGACCATGAATAGTTATATTTTTTACAAAAGTAACTCATCTAGGTAAAACAGTTTGAATAACTAGATGCTTGGACATGCAGTTAGGATATGTTCATAATACAGAGGATTCATTTCCAGTGATATTCCACTGAAACAGTTGCTTACAGCATTGGGCATGGGGAAATGGTTTCCACTTGAGTCAGGGCATTTCCTTCTCTGACTCCCCAGATGTATGTGGACACGTTAACCCTTCAAGAGCCTGCCCAGACTCGTTGTCCATTGATTTCAATTGAATGAAGGTGGAAAATTGACTTGTCATAAAGCTTCTAGTCTGGGTGTCTAGATAGAATGGTGATAAGCATCATATAAACACAGAGGGGGTGGAATTCAAGTTACCTTTATCTACGCCTCCTTTCATGTA
This sequence comes from Sciurus carolinensis, assembly GCF_902686445.1. Lineage (NCBI taxonomy): Eukaryota > Metazoa > Chordata > Mammalia > Rodentia > Sciuridae > Sciurus > Sciurus carolinensis. The sequence goes on along the minus strand of NC_062222.1, from coordinate 20,517,881 downwards.
CAGTATGTGTCATAGACAGACACCAGTGTCTCATTACATGACCACCCACAGAACATTACCCAATGTGACATTCTTCAGGGGAAATTAGCAGAAGCGGTTTACCACATCAGTCTCTTCCAAGAATACTGATTCAATAATAGTACTTAAAAAGTGACCAGATGCCCAGGGAAGTATCTCTCTTCTGCTGTTTTGGCTGGAGGGCATAATAAATGCCTTGCATTCTAAAATGTCTTAAAGCAGAAGGAAACACACCCACAAATACACCCAAGCATACACACATGTATATGGATGTCAGCTTATCATCTACTTGGCAATTTTATTTCTCCAGGATTTTCTCATTGTTGGTATATATGCCCTCCTTCTGTAAGTCTCCAGAGCTTCCTAGTGATCATTGTACAAAATCATAGTAAACTCATAAGAGAACTTTTTCTCCTTTAAAAGCATTACAATAATTCAGGAAACTCACTGGATTTGAAATGAAGATTATTATTACCAGTGAAGTTCCAGATTAGTATTAGGAATCTTAAATATCTAAATTAGTGTTAAGAACCTCAGTTTTAAGAATCTTAGATGTCTAAATTATTATTAATCTGTAATTTCCTAAAGTTACCACATATGAAAACTATCTTTGTGTGTATTTCACAATTGTTGTTCTTTTTTTTTTTTTTAAAGAGCACCTGGCACAGATTTTAATGCATCTTACTTTTGTAGAGAAGCAGAACTAATTTGAGAGTTGACATATTTGTGACAGTTAATTGGAATATCCATGGCAGACATGAAAGGCCCCCTTCAACCTCATTTTGTTTTCATAGAGGTAGTAGATTTTATTGTGACCTGAGAAGGAAACTGCATAACATGGTTTTTTTCCCCAAAAGTAGGTACAGAATTTGGTAATTAGGGAGGATTTGATAAAGATAAAAGGATAGGGAATAATAGGGACACTTCTGTAAAGAGGGTGAGGCCTGGCAGAAAGGAGAACTTCAGAGGAGGAAGAGATTAGGTGCAGAATCACTATTTACTGGACATGAATTATGAACAGATCATGAATATTTTTGAAAGAGAGAGTGTGTGTGTTGTGTTCTCTGTGTGTGCATGTGTGCTAGAAAACATCACTGATGATAGGGTTCCATGCTTGCCAGCTCCTGGAGATACTCAGCTGTCGCTTTGTGTAAGAATTGGCATAGTATGTTAAACTACTCAGCCACACTGAGTCCAGTAACCTTTACACCAACCATGAAGAATGTGAATGTCCATTTGGTTGAATAGAGTCAACGTGCATTCTCTTCTCCAAATAAGCCTATATTTATAGTCTGAACTTTGTGTCTATCACTTGTGTGCATTACCAAATAGGACAATTTTATTTTCCTTTCAGCTTACTGTTATCAGTTGCCCTAAAAATAATTGGTAACTCCATGAAAACTTGCTCTAGTTTGTCAAAATTGAAAATTTCTCAAGCTTTTTATCTCTTTTTAATCTCAAAACTAACTACTTTGGGGGTAGGAGTATGCTAGCAAGAAACTATTTTGGTTGTTTGTTCGGAGGAGTTCTCTTCATGTGAGTTAAGTAATCTTTAGGAGAACAGGAGGTGCTGATAGAATAATTGTGTTTATTCTTCCCACTTCATGATTTCTCTCTTATAAACATTGTTTTGCATTATTGGGCTCCACGTTCCTTTTTCTCATCTGATGTTTTACAAATATTTTTCTAATTGCCTGAGACAGTGTGGTCCAATAAAGTTAAATTGACTTTGGGTTGAACTTGTTTGTCTGATCTCTTGCCAGAGGTTATAGTCACCCACTTGAACTGACTTTCACTCTGTTTCTTGGTCTCTGTCTCTTTTTCTCTCCCTTTTATGTTCTTTTGCACTTATTATGCCCCCCCTTTCTCTCTCTCTCTCTCTCTCTCTCTCTCTCTCTCTCTCTCTCTTTCTCTCGCCCCCTCCTCCCTAATGCACAACCCCCAAATTAATTCTCAAGATTTCCATAAACAGAAATGATTTCTAAAAGTTCATGTATCCATTACCTTTCTATCATTTATGTTCTCTCCTTCCATCTTTCACCTAAATACTTTAGCCATCTAAATCAACAGATCAGAGTTTCTACCCGAGTCACAGGAGGAGGTGCACCAAATGCTTAGAAAACAAGAGTGCTTGGAATAACCCAGTTGTTTGACGTCTGGAAACACTTTACAAACAAGCTCCAGGAAAATAACAAAGCAAATAGTGCTGGTCTACCACAATGGAACAGATATGGTGTGTGATCAGTTAGCCACAACCCGCAAATAAACACAGACAGGCAATCTAGCAAGCAAAAACAGAAACCACATTATTGTCCATCACAGACTGAAGGGTTTAGAATAAACTTAAAGCCTCATATGTGTGACTTCTAGACTCTGAAAAGAAGGTTAAAAGCTTCAAAAACTCTTCTTGGTTTTGTATAGTAAGCTCCCGAGTTTCCCTTTAACCCCAAAGATCAACATTTATTTTAACATCTACCCACTTTGACCAAAGCCTAAGTCTTGGGAGTTCTCATTACTGTAGCTCTCTCTGACTACTTTAGAATAGAGCTGCATAGCACTGCCGACCTTGGCCTCGTGTGGTGCAGTGAGAGTGTCTTTGTCTTATTGTAAGCAATTAGACCTACAACTGGTCTGCCAAGATGGCACCGTGAACCTTTTCCATGCATTCAACTTATTTTTACCTCAAGTTGAAATGAGTATCTCTGGGCTACAGATTCCCTTCTTCCAAGATTAGTTCTCTGCTTTGTGAGGAATTTAAATAAACTTTTTTTTTTTTTTTTTTGCAGTACTGGGGATCGAACTCAGGGCCTTGTGATTGCGAGGCAAGCACTCTACCAGCTGAGCTATCTCCCCAGCCCTTAAATAAACTTTTAAAGGTGTACCTGTTGGATCTAGCATAACTTTCTTTCAGTCACTCTCAAAGGACAGATGACCCTCATCTCTGCTTCATATTCCAACTAGAAAGGTGAGTTGCTTGATTTCTTTTTCCTCTCTCTAATTATACTTTCATTCTCACCTGAATCTATTTGCAAAGTGGGGTCCACCATAATTAGGAACAAAGAACTGTGTTTGTTATGCCTAAATTTGAGGTAACCATAGTATGCTCATTCTCCCAAGATGTCTTCCCTTTTTAAACCCTTAGTCCCTTAGATTTCTTCGAGGCAGACTTCCTGGTTACTAGATTTCTGTTTCCTTTTTCATGGCCTGGGTGGAACCAGATTTCTAAATTAGGTTAATGGAGGCTAGAGTAATATTATATTAGTCATTAAACAGAAGAAAAACAGAAAATACTTTGTTGGATATTTTAAGAAGAGGTGGAACTTTTGATTAGGGTACAGAAGAAAATACAAGGTAAGTAACCTATTTCTGTAACTGAAGTTAGATGCTGACAAAGGACTGGACACCAGCTTTTACTTCTCTTAATGAATCTCCTTCAGAAAAATACAAAATGAAAGTTGTGCTATGGGCTGAAAGCCAAAATTAATCTGGAGAATAAACTCTAAATAAATTACCCTCTGACCACATTTGCTGGTATTCTGGTAAGAAATGGCACCATTCCATTCCATTCCTCCTGTCCCTTCAAATTTACCAGAATGTATCAAAAGAATTCAATTGGAACCAACCTCATGCCTTTTCTAACAAACAAAGAAGACATGAACCTGTTTTATCTCATTGTCCCAGATGTGAAACTTTAATGAAGATTTAAATGTAATACATAATATGATTACATATATTTATATGATAGGTAACATAATTTTATAAGAATGGTTATATTATATATGATGTATATGTTTTAGATTATGGTTTAGATATCTGTGTCCATTTTGCATTGACACAGGTGTATTAAAATAGTTTGAAAACAGGATTGGAAACTTGAGACTTGGAGGTGTTCCCCCAACACTCCTGTGTTAATGCAGGTGTGTTCAGTGGTGAAATGATTGAACTGTAAGAGTTGTAACCAAATCAGTCCATCCTACTTTGAAGGGACTGACATGGTGGTAACTGTGGCCAGGTAGGGTGTGACTAAAGGAGGTAGGTCACTGGGGGTGTGCCCTGTGACCCCTGGCTTTCTCTCTCTCTGCTTCCTGGCTGCAATGAATGGAGCACACCTTTCCACCATGATGTTCCACTTCATCTTGGGCCCAGAGGAATGGAGTTGGTCATCTGTGGACTGAGACCTCTGAACCATGAGCCTCAAATAAGCTTTTCCTCCTCTAACTTGTTCTTGTCAGGTATTTTAGTTATAGCAATGAAAGCCTGACTAACACAGGACCAAATGGATTAAAAATCAGTGTGGTTCTTGGTTGATGCCACCAGTCTACAGAAAGAGGAGGAAGAGCCTGATACTGGGGCTGGGGTTGTGGCTCAGTGGTAGAGCACTCACCTGGCATGCATGAGACCCTGGGTTTGATCCTCAGCACCACATAAAAATAAGATAAAGGTATTGTGTTCACCTACAACTAAAAAACAAATATATATAATATATAATATGATTACATATATTTATATAAAAGAACCTGATACTCCTCAATCTACTTACAAGAAATCATGAAGTCTGTTGGGGAGGGTGAGAGTTCTACAAAGAGGAGAAACATTATTTCTTCAATATATTGCTGACTAAAATAAGTAATTCTTGGTTTAAAAAATATTATTACTAAATACATTTCAGTTAGGACCCAGGGTGTCCATAATTTTCATTGATGGGAAGAATAAAGCAGAAACAGGCATCCCTGTTCTGTTGCTTATGAGCTGGAGCCCCCCACCCCTATTATTCTTCTTTCTTACATAACTCTAAAAGAGGATACAATTCAATGTCGGCCTTTATCCTGCTTATATCTGAGAAGCTACCATACTCTAGAAGACTTTCACCAAGGAGTGAGAGATACTTCTTAAAAGAGGAGGGGATGTTTCACTCATCTATCCTCCCTACCCCCATTATTACCTCATGTACATATATGACTGCATGACCAATGTGATCCTATAACATGTACAACCAGAAAAATGAGAATTTATACTCCATTTTTGTATGACTTATCAAAATGCACAAATGCATTCTATTGACATGGGTAATTAATCAGAACAAATTTTAAAAATTAATTAAAAAAAAAGAGGAGGGGATGGACATGTGGTGGGGTTGTAATTTAAAGAGCCTGGAAGAAGGAATTCTTGGAAGCTGGGCTTAAACCTGAAGACTAGAAAGCCAGGGGACATTAGAAAGTGCATCATAAAGTGACTATTATTTTTGTTTAGAAGACAGGCATTTATTTATTTTGTTAGTATCTCTTCAGATGACAAATGTTAATCAAAGAGTTGCTATGTGCCAGCTTCCCTTCTAAGTGTTGCTATGAACCAGATAATGTCCTTGCACATATGGGCATTTTTTTTTAATATAGTGAAAGCAAATGAAAATTTTACATGCACAGATGTGTGTGTGTGTGTGCGTAAGATTTCAAATTATAATACACTGTATGAAGGATTATTAATTAATAGGGACCATTAAAAGGTTGCAGGAGTGAGTTGGGGGGGGAAGGCAGATATGGCAAGTTAGCTTACATGACATCTATTACCACAGCCTCCTCCTTATCTTCTAGATGCAGAGATAAAAACTTTTAAAAATAATTTTTTTAAGATCCCCTTGAATCTAGAGTTCTGAAGGTGATAGCTGCCACCAATTGTGTGTCCTTATGAAAGACTTGAATTCAGACACAAGTTAAGTAGGAGGTAGTGGCCATGAGACACACTTTTTGCTGCTAAGAATCTAGCAAGTACAGAGGGACTCTCGAGCTAAGAGTTATGCCGGGTACATTCCTGGAGGTGCCAGGTACAACCTTCACCTTCTGGTCCCTGGATATGTGGCTAAGATGGTGTGATTCTGAGGCCAGCAGTCCTCAGAGTGCTTTCTAGTGTCCCAAATGTGGCCAAAGATTAACAATTCTTGAGGTATATTTTTATAATCATTTTGGAGGCTGTGACAGTTAATCTGTACTGTCAACTCCATTGGAATAAGAGATGTCTAGGATTAAGAGACTTCTGGGTGTGCAAATGAGGGTGTTTCCAGGCATGTGGGTCAGCAAACCAAAGTGGAGAGACTTGTTCTGAATGTGGGCATCACAGTCCAATAGGTTAGGGGCCTGGATGGAACAAAAGGTGGAGGAAGATAGATGCTGAGGCATGTGCAAGCTCAATTCTTCTTGGACAGGGGCTTCACCTGAGTCACCTGAGTACCTCAGTCTCCAGTTCCTTCACTTTTCCAAAGGGGACTCTGACCAGAAATTCTCCAGAGAATTTCAGTCTTGGACTTGGGTTGCATCATTGAACTCTCTTGTTCTTAGGTTCCAGCTTCTTGGACTGAGCAGCTACTCATTCCTCTGGCTCTCCAGCCTGCAGATGGCCTTGTGGGACTATCCAGCTTCTGATTATGTAAGTCCATCTAATAAATCCCCTTTGATAATTATACATTTACATATCCTGTTGGTTCTGTTCCTCTGGAGTACACTGGCTAAGTCAGAGGCCTAACATAGAACCTTCTATTCTGGTGTTATGGTTTGGATATGAGTTGTCCTTCAAAAAAAACTCATGTGTTAGGCAATGCAGCAACGTTCAGAGGTGAAATAATTAGATTATGAGAGCTGTAACTTCATCAGTGGATTAATTCCTTTGATGGATTTAATAATTTGAATGGACTACTGAGTGGTAACAGTAGGCTGGTGGGACATGGCTAGATAAAGTAGGTCACTGGGGGTGTGACCTTGGACTATATCTTGTCCCTGGATCTTCTCTCTCTTCCTCTTCCTCTTCCTCTCTCTCTCTCTCTCCTCTCTCTCTCTCTCTCTCCTCTCTCTCTCTCTCTCTCTCTCTCTCTCTCTCTCTGATTCCTGGTTGCCAGGAGCTGAACAGTTATCCTCTGCCATGTTCTTCATGATCTTCTGCCCACCTCAAGCCCAGCACCATGGAGTTGACTGAGCATGAACCGAACCTCAGAAACTGTGAGCCCAAAATAAACTTTTCCTCTTCTAAATTGTTCTTACCAGGTATTTTGGTCACAGTGATGAAAATCTTACTAATATACCTGGCCATTTTAAAAATAATTTGATCACTACTTAATGGCTTTCATTTTAATATAGCAAGAATAATTTTTTTATATTCATAATTAAATTCTCACTGTACCAAGAAATTTCTTGAGCTGTGTGGTCAAGAATCATCTCCTGGAGGATAATTTGAACTGAGACCTCAAGAATTAGGAAGAACTTGCCCTAGAAGAGTCAAGAGGAGAGTGTTCAGGCAGAAGGACTAGCAAATGAGAACATCTTATGGCTAAAAGACCTTGAATGTTGGGAACCCACCAAAGGAGACTTGTAATCAAGTTATTTAAGATGGAAAGAATGGATAAAGAAAATGTGGCCTATAAGGGTGATGGAGTTTTACTCAGTCATAAAGTCAAGAGTTGAATGCTCCCTCTCATTTATGAAACCTAGACCAAAATAAGGGGGAAAAAAGAAGGAGGGAGAGGAGAAAGGGGAGAAAGAGGAAGAGGAGGAGGAGGAGATGCAAAGTGAGAGTGGGAATCCCATGAAAATGGAAGAGAGCTCAGTGGTGTAGAGGAAGGGGATTGAGAGGGAGGGAGGAGGGATGGGAAAAGGGAAGAATGGTGGAGTGAATCTGATTAAACTTTCTTACATACATTTTTAATAAACCACAGTGAATTTCACCTTTATGTGTATCCATGAGGCATAAATTTTTAAAAAGTACAGAAAGATCAGTAGAGTAGAGGAATGGGAACAGGAAGAGGGAAAGGGGGAGTATTGGGGACAGAATTGGAGCAAATTTATATTCCATGCTTGTATATAATTATGTCAAAATGAATTAGGTTTATCTGTGATGAACTAATAATAAAATAATAAAAAAGCAAAATAAAAAAAATTGATAGGGAACAAGTCATGGCAAAGAATTTTAATATTATAATACGTGTGACAGGAAGATTTCAGATGATATTACACAGGGAAGTGCTATGATATTACAGATGTTTTAAAAGATCACACTGGTTAATATATGAAGAATGGGTTGGACAGGGATAAATAGAGGTATCCCCCAAAAAGGCTACTTTGGGAGTTCACATAAGAGTAGATGCTATTTATGGAGAATTAGAGAAGACAGAAAGTTCAGGATGTTAAAGAGGACATACTTCAAAGGGAGAACTGATAAGGATTGCTGGTAGACTGAATGCAGATAAAAAGTGAAAAGAAAAATAAAGAGAATATGTTTTTAGCTGAGTAACTGGATGGAATGAAGGGGAAGAATACAGGATAAGGATCAGATTTGGGTAGGAGAATAAAGAGTTCAATTTGTTAGGTGTTAAGTTTGATACAGACTCTATATCAGTTATCTTTTACTGTGTAACCAGTCACTACAAAATAATGGATTAAAACAACTATTTATTATTTCTTCCAATTCCGCAGGCTGGTTGGATGGTTGTTTGGCCAGTCTCACGGGACCTCACTCATATTACTGTTTTCAGCTGAAAGATCTATGGCCTGGAAGGCCTGAGTGAGATGAGTTCATTTGTGTTTGCAGTTGATACTTGCTGTTAGCTGGGCTGCCTCAGTTGTCCTCTTGGTCTGTCATCAATAGGCTAGAATGTCTTCTCATCTAGTAGAGTGGAGGCTTATAAGTGCAGGGACACTATCTTGTTCAAAGAAGCATTTAGGGTGAAGCTGGGCACATAGACTGGTTTCGTATGTGGCATCAGGTTAGCAGTCTGAGAAAAAAAAAAAATCTGAGACTACAAGGTCTCCAGGGACCAATGCCTGGTCTTGCAGTTTTACCCTATTCTGTTGGTCAATGCAAGTTGTACCAGATCAGATTCAAGGGAAAGAGAAATAGAATCTAATTCTCATTGAGAAGAGTTACAAATCAAAGGATGTTGAGAAAAACTGTTGCCTCTATCTTTAGAAGAAATCTGCCAGAGATATCCTGGAAGAGATATCATGGAGACAATTAGATATGATTCTGAAACTAAAAGGAGGTATTTTAATTTACCTACATGACTTTACTGCTAAATAATTATCCAAGGACAGAATGCACATGCAATTACTGATTCCTTAGATCAGATGTTCATGCTCACAGACTACCTTTTCTCCCTTTAACACAGCTGATTTTTCAAAATCATATTGGAAATCAGATGACAGAAGTATTATATTAATTGTCTATTAATCTGGAACAAATTTTTCCAAAGCTTAACAACCTAAATCAATAAACATTTATTTTCTCAGAGTTTCGATGGGTCAGTAATTTGGATGGTTCTCCACCACAGTCTTTCATGAGGCTGTAAACAAATATCTGACCGGGGCTACAGTCATCTGAAGACTTGACAAGGGCTAAGGATACACTTTTAAGATGATTTATTCCAGCTGGGCGTGGTGACATGTGCCTGTAATTCCAGCAAGTCAGTCGACTGAGGCAGGAAGGCAAGTTCAAGGGCAGCCTGGGCAATTTAGCGAGGCCCTGTCTCAAAATAAAAACGAAAAGGGCCAGAGCTGTAGCTCTATGGTAGAATGGCCCTGCATTCAATCTTCAGTACTGCAAAAGGAAAAAAAAAAAAAAAAAAAAAAGACATATTCATGTGGCTATTTGTAGAAATTCTTAGTTCTTTGCCATGTGGAGAGCTTTTTTACAGAGTGAATTTTTTTTTTCATATGACAATTGACTTGCCCCAGAGAGAGAGCAAGGAGGATACAGTGGTTTTCATAACCAAGTCCAAAATGGCAAACGGTCACTTCCACCATATTGCTTATTACAAGCAAGTCACATTCAAGGAGTGAGGAACTAAGATTTTTCCTCTTAAAATGGGGAATTTGAAAAATCTTGGAGAAGATTGAAAACCATTAAAAACATAGATGTAGATGTGTAGATTTCATTGGAACAAAAAATTTCTTTTTGGTCCCTAATGTGTTAGATTTCTTGGTGCAACTCAAGAGGAAAATCCAAAGTACCTGGAAATTTTGTTTCCTCAGTTTTGGGGTCCAGAGAATTAACTTTCTGAAGAGAACAAGATATTTATATTTTGTAGTCTGAAATGTTATTCAAGTAGCAGAGACAGAGAAGCAGAAGCAGTGGGTGGTGGAGCCGACCTTGAGGAACATCTATCTCCCTATATCTCTGAAAACCCTTATTTATCACTCCAAATAAACACATAATAAAAATATTATTCCTGCTCCAAAAAAATAACTTCAAGACACATTTCCTAAGTGTCTCTTCCATTCCCATTTTCTTATCAGATTTCCAAGCCCCTTCAGTGCAGCATCCCAGAGATGCCTGAGAGTAGGGAGGAGGGGTGTGCTCTATGTTCTCCCCAGACACCAGCAGGGCAGGGGGCCATTGGCTCCCTGGAGGGGGTCTGACACTGAGTCACAGGCAGTTTCAGAGGAGACACTGGAGACGATACTGAAGTAAGACAAGAGCAAGCCTTTGGATGGCCCTATGAGCATCAAGAATACCCTAAATACTTAATATCTCTCTACATGTACCCCCAGCATGAGGCTGGGTGCCGAAGGGACGAAAACTTCTACCCTCAAAAAACTTAGAGCACAAGATAGGAAGCCAGAAGATGTAGATGGGAAGTGAGCAGCATAGCGTGGGCACTGTGACAGAGGCCTCTGCCATGAAAGGGTATGGAGGCAGGATGCCCCCCAAAATTTCCTAGAGATTATATTTGATTTTTTCTTGAACAATAAAAGAGAAGGGCATTCAGGCAGGAGAGCCAGCACATTGGAACAGGGAAAATTAACATTAAATTAATACTATCTGAATTAACTTCGAATGGTATTGCTGGGTATCATCAACTTTGGAATCAGTATTGGGTTTTGGGTTTCAATAATGGTTACATTAAGTTTCAGCTGGAAGGCAGGCGTGATATTCATTAGATGCTTTTTAATAAAGAGAAAGATTCATTTCATGTATCCCAACGGTTCCTTTAGAGACCAGTCCATCCAAATGAAAGGAGTGTAGATCCAAGCGTTTGTCTTTGAGGGACTTATTCAGAATTATTTTAAAAGAAGAAAGGTATTAATCCATTATGTGACTCCATTTCTTGAATTCCTAGATAGTTTTTATATTTTAGGGTGTGTGCACCTGGTTTAAATAAACTAAATACCTTGACTGAAATTCTTATTACTCATAATGACTAGGATGGCACGTAAGTACATAGACTAAGGAATACATGTTCTACTTATGGTTAGTGGCAACAGATGTACGGTGCACCCAGATTCATGAAAATACAATGCAGAAAGAAACATCGGTGAATAACTTTAAGACATGTAGAGAATGTTCCTGATTGAATTTCCCTAGGAAAAATATTCAAAGCCACCATCATTTCCATAAAAGAAAAAAAAAATGAATACCATTAAAGAATTTGAGCCTTCTTAAAAATATAATTCAATAAAAGAGCATTATAGTAGATTTACCATAATCTTTTTCTTTTTATCAAATTATTTTTATTATTAAATTAGAATAACTTCTTCAAAATGTCTTTAGGCTAAAGACGAAAATTTGAAATAAGATCCTGCCTTTCTTGTAATCATCTTCCTTTTGATCAAAGTTACATTTTGTGCTTTTTTGGTTGTTGTATTTTTTTTCATAAATAGTCAGTCCCTTAGTATTAGGGGATACACAGATGCGAATGGTGAGAACATGAGGTTAAGAGAATAATTCTATCAAATGGGCCCACTGTGCTGACCCCCACGTACTTTCTTTCCCATGAAGCAATTTACCTGCAGCCCTACCTGGCCTTAGTGGACAGGATATGTCACATTCCTCAGCAAACCACCTGTTCACTGCAGGAGAAATAAGGCCCAAGATAATGTTGATAAAAGGAACCCAAGTTACCCTGAAGGAGGAGACTCTTGGGACCAGATCCTGAAACTCTGGGAGATAAGGATAGTTCCTCCACACCTTAAAATCTGTAAGGATATTTGGTTAAGAATCCTAAGTACATGTTTGATTACACAAACAGTGTGACTACTTCATGTACAGTCAGAGAAATGAGAAGTACCCATTCGTGTACAATGAATCTAAAATAAAATAAAAGAATTCCGATAGTGGATAAATTAAAGTACAGAACGTGTTTTCTGAGCTCATGCTATCTGTAGGGCATGCCTACAAGAAATATTTGTAGAATACTCGGGGAATGTGAAAGTATGCCCCTATAAAGAATACAGAGCATAGGAGACTCATTTTATTGGACAAAAGTATAAGAATGTATTCATATATAAATATGTATTCATGTATTTACATGTTAAAGCATGAAATTTATTGTAAGATTTTCATGGTGATTTAGAGCAAATATAAAGCAAATTCATCATCCCACACACACAAAAAAAAAACAATAAGAATATATGGTTAAGAATCCAATTAGAACCGGTCAGCATGGGTCAAAGTGACCTAGAGTTGCCATGACAGTGGGGACTTGAAAGTCTGATGTCACCTTGCTGTCAGTCAAAAGTCAAGAGGTGGACCTGGGCAAGACCCTCTGGAAACTTCTTTGGGATCCCCAGAGATCCCAGAAAATGTGGGTGAATTATTTTAAGATATTCCTGTTACTCTGAGCAACATATCTGAAATTTTTCTGACTTGATGACAAGAGGGGGTCTTCACGGTGCCTCAGTTTCTCAGCTCCATAACAATGTCCCTTAGGTCAGGGGACAGTAAATGATGACCAATGGGCAAATCCAACTCATGGTCCGTTTTGGTAGCCATGAGCTAAGAGTTATTTTTCAATTTTCAAAACAGTGGGGAAAAAATGTGAAAGAATAATTTTTTTGTGACACATGAAAATTACATAAAATTTAAATCTGAGTTCATCAATAAGTTTCTTTTGGAGCACAGTCATCCTGATTTATTCACATATTGTTTCTGACTGCTTTGGTTCCGTCAGCAGATTTAAGTTGTTAGAATAGAAACCATACAATCCTCAAAGTCCAAGATTCTTATTAGCTGGCCCTTTGCAGATTTTTCTGGCCCTTGCCTTAAATGATAGGTTGGAATGCAATTCTATATTATTGTATTGTGTGGCTCTTACCCTTAATATTTTTTTCTCTATTCAAGCTAAGGTTCAGAGTGTTGTCCTTCTTCCCCACTTCAAAGAACAGAGAACTGAAAACATAGAATTGAATTTTCTTGGATCAGAATTTTAACTTATGTTTTACTATCTGCTGGGACATTATCCACTGGGGTTGGTCAAACAGTTGTCATTGGGGCCTATGGGTTCTATTTTCTCTGCTTTCAACAGGAGAGCTGGAAGTGTGTGCCTGTACCAAATGCCATGGGGGCACTCCTCGACCCATGTGAATATCAATATAGAGGGTTTCAGTGTTTTGCACACCTTTGTAGTTTGAAATCCTGCAGGGCAGTAGATGAGGTATAACATGAATTATTTCGGCATCACTGGTCCCTTAGAAAGCTTCTTGCATTTAGACATCTGTGCCTGCAACGAGAAAGAGTAATTGTTCCATTCTCTATTGCTGTTTATGAATCAAAAGAACAAAAAGGCAGGAGAATAAACAAAATGTCATGTTCGTACAAATCTTGATTATGGCAAAATCATCTGGTTGGCATTGCCTGTGTACAACATCACCGACAAGACTGCCAGCTAGTGAGGGAAGCTTGTGAAGGACTCTTGTCTTGGGTCTTCAAAGCTTGGCAGAGCTTTGGGAAGGTTTACACAAATGTTAGATCTACCCCAAATAAGCAAGACTTATTTTCTGAGAAAATATGGGTGAAAGACTAAGCTATGTAGAGAATGTTCTTGATTACTATTATTAACCAACTTGTTATTAGGAATCCCCTAAGTCTTAGAAAGTTTCAGAATAACTAAAGTATCCAGTGTAAGTTAGGTACAAAAAAATGCTTGCTCAATGTCTTAGAGCAGGGTTTCTTAACCTCAGTACTATTGACATTTGGGGCCAGATCATTCTTTGTTGTGAGGTCTGCTGTGTGCACTCTGAAGTGCTTAGCAAGATCCCTGGTTATCTTTCCAGTAAGTGCCTATAGTGCTAGCTCAATCAAGAAATGTCAACAGACCCATGCCAAATGTACTGTAGGGGGCAATATCAGCCCTTGTAGGAACCACGATTAAGAAAATGTGTTTCAGAAGAAGATCTACAAGCAATCAACAGACATATGAAAAAATGTTCAATGTCTTTAGTAATAAGAGAAATGCAAATCAAAACTACACTAAGATTCCATCTCACCCCAATTAGAATGGTGATTATCAAGAATACTAGCAATAATAGGTGTTGGCGAGGATGTGGGGAAAAAGGTACACTCATACATTACTGGTAGGGTTACAAATTAGTGTAGCCACTCCGGAAAAGCAGCGTGGAGATTCCTTAGAAAACCTGGAATGTAACCACCATTTGACCCAGCTATCCCACTCCTCGGCCTATACCCAAAGGACTTAAAATCAGCATACTACAGAGATACAGCCACATCAATGTTCATAGCCGCTCAATTCACAATAGCCAGATTGTGGAACCAACCTAGATGCCCTTTGATTGATGAATGCATAAAGAAACTGTGGTATATATACACAATGGAATATTACTCAGTCTTAAAAAATAATATTATGGCATTTGCAGACAAATGGATGAAATTGGAGAACACCATGCTAAGTGAGATAAGCCAATCTCAAAAACCAAAGGACTAATGATCTCGTTGATAAGTAGATGATGACATATAATGGGGGGTGGAAGGGAGGCAAGAATGAAGGAAGGAGGGACTGTATAGAGGGATGAGAGGGGTGGGAGGAGTGGGGGGAAGAAAAAAAATAACAGAATGAATCAAAAACGATTACCCTAGGTAAATGTATGCTTACAAAAATGGTATGCCTCTACTTCATGTACAAACAGAGAAACAAGATGTATCCCTTTTGTTTACAATAAAAATGAATTAAAAAAAAAGAAAGAAAATGTGTTTAATTCCACAATGTAAACAGAGGAACTCTGAGGAGGCTTAGGGTCTGAGAACAGAGTTAGATTAAAAAGACTCTGAATATGAATTTAAGGACATAAAATAACTATCTGAAAATAATGGTTCCTTGCCTAGTCACAGTACCTCGTTGGGTACTGTCATCCTGGAGCAACGGTTCTCAAATTCGGGTGCCTCAAAGTCACCTGGTCGCGTGGTTGCAGCATAGGCTGCTCAACTCCACCTCTGTAGTTTCTTGTTCAGGTGTTCTGGGATCTAGCTCGAGACTACATTTCTAACAAGTCCCCAAGCGATGCTGGGAAATCTTTGATGAACACTGTCTATACCAATTCTTACCTGGTTTTGAAATTAACCAACAGTAGAGGCACATTACCAAATTTTTAGTGAGAGGAAAGCACAAAGTTAGACTTATGCTATTTTTAAGTCACCACAACTACTTTTCTTTCTCTCCTTCAAATCCTTCTAATTTACCTTTATTCCTGACCCTTCTAATTGGAACAGAGAAACCTGAATGCACAAGCTTTTGCCTTTTCTTTTCTAACATAGTTTAAAAAATAGGAGAGATTGTAAAATCCATTTTGGCTAACAGGTGTTGCTAAATTAATTTTTAAATCCTCAATTTTGACCTGGGATAAGAAGAGAAAATAATAACAAATTTGTGATAAAAGGAGCTAATTTCTCATAATAACTATAAATTTGCAGTGTGGAAAACAATATGTCCTTTAAAATTACAGAGAATTTTGAGTGTGTTTTTAAATTAGTATTTTTCAAATATCAGCTTATTGCAGTTTTATTGCATATTAAAAATTATTCTCTTTTGAAAATACATCATTAGGCACATAATTTTTTGTTTAGAATAATAAAAAACACTTTTAGCCTGACAAAACACTTTTGAAATTCTGTTAACTGTTTCACTTATATTATCTAGTAGACACTGAATAAAACAATAAAATATTTATGGGTCAAATGAGTTGCTATGTCATAAGAAATTATAATAGAGTCTGTTTGACTCATGTACACTGGAACTAAACCTTAGAGTACAGAGCAGAGTGCAATAAAGCACCAGGTGGAAAGAAACATAAAGGTGATATGCGGATCTGACTTTTCCTTCCAGAAAAAACACTGGGTAACACTTTAAACCAGTGGATTTACCAAGCATCAGTCCAATGTTTGCCAGAGGCATTTACAAAACCATGGTGAGCCTAAAATGGAAGGAACTCTAAAGAAGTGACCACATTTCAGGAGAGGAGACATAACCCCTTCCCCTAAACCCGAAAACCAGCTTACTCAGTTTTAGCAATAGGAGCAGAAAATCTGCAATTGCTGAAAACTGGAGATGAGTTCAAGGCAGCCTCCATGTTAAGCTGCTATAATCTAGCATCATTAGAAAGATCAATTTAACCTTGGATTTTTTAAAATAATTTATTTATTTTGATTCATTGTAAACAACTGGGGTAAAACTTATGACCTTGGATTTAAAAAAAAAAATCGGTGTGTCTTAAGAGGTTCCATTTAAAACATGTATGTGTCACCTGTGAGAAGTCCAACTTGAAGTCAAGCAGAGCATGAAATAGAATCATTGGCCAAGGAGCAGGAGAGTTCAGAGCATGCTCTGGCGGCATGGAGAATTTTGATAAGAGTATGGGTAAGACCAAGTTCCTAGCAAGTAAACGCCAGAGCTTGGGTCCTAAGTAACATAGCTTGGACCCTGGAAGGTAGAAGTCAAGAGAGTTCTGAAGGGTTGGATGATCAGATTTATTATCCAAAGTGGGAATCTGGCGAGTAAAATGGGTGCTGCTGATAACCTCACAATAACCAATCTGACTGTGTTAGAAAAGCTTGGGTGTATGTTCCCATGACTAATAAGTGAAGGAGATTACTGAATGTACTTCAGGTGATGCTGATAGTTAAAAACTTTTTAAAAATATATATTAAGTCAAACCTTGATTCACTATATTGATTTTAGGTCTGGCCATTAAACCTCAAAAATTTTCTGGACCAGTTTTGAATCATTTGTTTTCCTTTTTTAACCAGCATTATTATTTTTCTGTGTTATTAAAACTTCTTGGCTGACAGAAGACCTCTAGATCAAACAGTGTGTGGGAAGCCAGTGTGCACAGGGTGAGCGTGGCCTTGATGCCCACACAGACTTTAGTAGTATACTCCACCTCTTCCCACAGAGGAGATCCATCTCAACTCACATCCTCGTCCATAAGACAGGGACAAAGCTAACTAGTGTTTCAAGATACTGTTAGGATTGCATTACATGATGTACAAAAGGACCTTATATGGTGCTTGATGTGTACTCAATAACTCTATCTAGAGGATCATTTAAACTTAGGAAAGACCCCAAAATCATTTCCAGATCTTTGTCCTCATTTACTAACTTCTTTCACAGATGTTTATTGTTTCCCCAGTACATACTAGGTATGCTTCTAGGCAGGCATCAATTGTGAGAAAACAGAAGTATCTTGACCTTGAAGTCACAGAGATTCTAGAATAATAGGGGAGGGGAATAATCAAATGAGGAAATAATCATACCTAAAATTTCAAGTGTTAAATGGACTATTGCTGTATAAAATTTCTGCTGTAAGAGTTAGTTGCCCTGTATTAAGAAGAGGAGGATTTGACCAAAACTTGGGAAATGAGATAGTTAGATAGACCAGTTCCCAAGAAAATATTTGTTGAAATGATCATTTTAATTGAAGCTTCAGAACAGAATGGAAGGGTATCTGTCATGGTCTACTTAACAGCGTATAGCATTAGCCTGAGAAAGAGGTTGGTTCTCCCCCATCACCAAAATAAGGTGATTATACCACCAACCCTAGAGTAGCAGTTTGTTTTGGGTTCACTGGACAAACAAAAAAAGCAGATTTATGTCTTCAATATTTATTTATCTATTAGGTAGGTGCTCAGATGAAACTCATCTTTCAGGTTCATGGTTAAAGCAAATTTCCTGGTTAGAAAACCATTACTTTATAATCGATGCTATTTATTCAAAGGTGAAAATTATAATGTCAGAGAAAAAAATTGAAGTGTTGGAGTTTAAAGCAATATTTTTATTTAGTGACTATATTGCCCTGCCTTTGCAGGGTATATGAATATTGTGTGGACAATATACTTAAAGAATCTTCATGTGTTAGACACGTTCTCATGAAATCATCAGATAATGTAAATTTTCCTTTGCAACTCTTAGCAAAGTAAGCTTTCCTTAATTTTATAAATTCGATGAGGCTTAATGTAAATGCTTATCTAGGAACAGGGTATAGGAGATTATTTTCTTCAATTTCATGTGCAAATTTCAGCTCCCTTGACATTTAAACACACAAATGAAAACACTTTATGGTCAGTGTGGAGACCGTGGGGTGTGGAAAACAAGATAAGAGGAAGAGGACACAGCCACGCCCCACCCGAAAATCCATGTCAGTCCATCAGTGTGACATATGCTGGCATCTGTCCTGACGAGCATCTATTTTATGCGCTTCCCAACAGCAAACTAACAATAACAACAACAACAATGATAACAATAAAAAACAAAGAAACCCAAAGCAATGAAAGTGTCCTTAAGTACTAATGTGTGCCTTGGTACTGTTTCTCTTCACACCCTGCCTAATGAGGTCCCCCAATGTCAAGAAGAAAGCAAGATTTCGAGAAAAGAATCTTTCTTCTGCACTTCTTAGTTATGACCCAGTTACTGAATGCAATAAGAGTCCACTCATCATGAGACTTGAAAGTCTTGCAAATTATGCTTCTCACCTTTAAAGAGCAATATAATAGATGATTGTTGATTGTTGATTGGTTTGAGCATTGATTATGAAGTATCTAACTTGGAAATTTGCTTACTCATGAGCATGAAAACTGAGATCCCCCTTTGAATATCTGCTTAACAGATAAACATCAAAGACATAAATCTGCTCTTTTCTTCCAATAAGCCCAAATCAAAATGCCAACTCACTAATTATTTGACTCCGGGCAAGATACTTTGAACTTTCAACTCCGAAGCAGCTCAAAATGAAGAAAGATACCTATCTCCTGAATTTCCTGAAAGAATTAAAGGAGATGATGAAAGAAGGATTCTTCAAAATTACAAGTACTTACATATTAACAGTAATGAAAGTAAAAGTAGTCTTTATTAGCATGCTACAAAATATTTTTTATCATTAAAAATCACCACAGTATAATTTTCTCCAAGAAACTGGCTACTGACTTTTCATTCAAGGCAAAAGACTTCTTTGGTTTAGCACCATGTCCCCAGTGACTAATACAGTGCTCAGAAAATAGTATATGCTAAAAAATTACTGTTGAGGAATTAATGAACTATCGGCCCAAGACAAAAAAATCTTATTTATAGCTAGTCAGCATCTGTACACGTGACAAACTACTGATCAAAGATTAAAACCCAAAATAATTAGAAAAATAATCTAGTAGTTGGAGACGCTATCATTTCCTCCAAGGAATAAGTGATAATGTTTAGTAAATACTTAGAAATGGAGAAATGGGATGGTCAATACTTCATGGCTTTAAACAACTGTTCCAATGGGTATCATTTCTGTGGTGGGTTAAATGTGAATGAGTCTTCTCTGATGACTTTCTGTTTCCAAGGCAAATATTCATAAAAGTCGTAAGAGAAATGAAAAGATCCACCTTTCCCATTTAGGTCATTGTGCTTATCCACAATAGCCAGCGCTTTGTGGTCTTGTAATACGTGACCCAAAACTTACCTGTGCACAGAGCTCAGTTCAACCATGAAGTGTCTGTCCCTGCAGTGGAGATCGCCGCAGGTTCTGCCATTGTGGATGTCCAGATTTGCTTTCACATTTAACCTCCATCTTGCTTCAACATGGAGGGCTCTAATTAACTTCAAAGGCCATCCCATGTGTAGAAAAACGCCGATGAAGTGGAACACAATCTCGCTGTATGTTTGAAGTTGGTAGGAATGTTAATGAGACGAGATCATGATTATCACTATGTAAAAATAGAAAGTCAATGTCAACCTCCAGTCGCATATATACATTTTCATTATTTGCCACAGACAAATTCACCCGAGATATGCAAGGACAAATAAATACAGCTCAGTGAGGTATCTCCTAGATTTATTTACAGTGAAAAACACCACATATTTGATAACCATTCCTTAATTAGGGGAATAGTTTGTAACTTCTCCCTTTGTTTCACATTCAAAACACATTTGTTTTCCATTATGAAATAGTTTGTAAAGAGCACTGAACCAGAAATTTAACTGTAAGCAAATTGTGCTTTCACCTCCATCCAGCACTCTTTGATAAAGTATGTTTCACTGGCAATTTTACCTATTGTTTCCAGATAGCACGCAAAAGTGCCCCTAGATTAGAGCCTCTGATTTGCTCTACAGAAAGTTCAGTGGAGGAGAGTTGACAGAGTCAAATAAAACCCATGAGAGTCTGAGAACACTAATATACCAAACATCCAGAAAGAAGACAATAGTAAGGAGGACAGAGATATTAAGTATAATTAATTGTACATTCCGTATTTTGTTGCACTGTTTGGAATTACTAAGAGCAAAAACAGCCTGCTCACGTTTTTCAGCAAAAAAAAGGACAGATATGGATAATGATATGGGTAGAGTGGTTTCATGTTTCAGAACGGGTTTTTATCTCTGGGTTCTGATACGATTCTTAGAAGACAAATCAGTGTGCCCACGCTGAGCCTTGTGAGTCAGCCCCCAAGACTCAGCCTTGATGGTGCTCTGAAAACATCCCTGGATCAGGGTGGAAGAAGGCGTTGTTTTTCAAAACATGTTTTGGTTTCAATGGAAAGAACACAATGTCCTCTTTCTCTGTATAGAAAACCCTAGAGATAAAAATAGAAGTTTTTTTTTAAGTGAGTACATAGTATATGGCCACATAAAAAAAAAAGAAAGATAAATTTTAGAGGACCAGACACATTGAGAAAATCCTAGCCCAAGACTCTACAGAGTGGTAAAGCAATATCAAGAGGGACTTTGCCTGAACATGGCCCAAGAAGAAAGCAGAAAAAGACTGAGGAGAAAATAACAAGGGAACTGGAGAACTAAATTACAGTAACATTCCTGTGGACCAGGAAGCTGCAACAGGGCTATCCATCTCCAGATTTTTGAAGTGCTTAAGGCAAGTGGTCTGGTGGCTAGTGAACTAGAGAGGAATAGTTACAGTTCAACTCAGAAAAGCATCTACGAAGCCCCTCCATTAAACAGCCTACCTCAGCAGTCCATCTCTGGCATCCAAAGCAGCAAAGAACCAAGTCTCCAGCAAATTCTTTTGTCATTTCTCCCAGGTAGGCTAGTCAAGAAGGGGGATTTGACTATCTAGCAGGAAATTTCAATCTCAACGTTGAGGATTAAAGAACAAACATGTTCTTTTCATTTATTGTAGGAATAAAATTTAACACACATGTGTGTACCTTTGACACTCACTGACTTGGAACAGCAGCTTTCAACCTCTTCCTCTGTCATCACACATCATTCCATGTCTGCTCCCATTTGTAAAGATACCAATAATAAATATATGTGTGTGTGTGTAAATATAGATGTATGTGTGTATATATAAATATATATGTGTATACATGTATATACACACATATACACACATATATACATATATATATATATATATATATATATATATATACACATATGTGCGTGTGTGTGTGTGTAGGATTAGGCATTCTTCTTAGTTCAGAATGAACTCATGTAAATTTAGTTTATTATACATGCAATGCTCCTATTTCCAAAGGTCACATTCTGGTTTAGGAATTCAGCATATCTTTTGAGGGGACACAATTCAATCCATAACCAATACCATATTCATGGAATATGAGTTATTATTGTTAAGACACATTTATGTTCAAATCAATGTGTAGATCTAATGCAATCTCAATCAAAATCCAAGTAGGCTTATTTTTAAGAACATGACAAGATGAATCTAATACACAAATTAAAAGGAACTAGAATTTACAAAACAATAGTGAAAGAGGAATAAAATCAGATGGTCTATATTCTCTAATTTCTAGATCTAATATAAAGCCACAGAAATCAAAAGTTGCATAAGGGTAGACAAGTAGACCAGGAAAACAGAACAGAGAACCCAGAAAAGAATCCTACACTTATTGGGTGAAATGATTTTTGACAAGTGTACCAAGGGTATCAATGGGAAAGGCAAGTTTTGTAACAAATGGTGCTGGAATAACTGGATATGGATATGGGAAAAATAATAACTCATCCTCACACCATAAATGATACTAACTCAAATGGATTATCAACTCAAAGAAGGTAGGGCTCTAAAAGAGAGTATCTTCATAACCTTTGGGGTCAGTGATGATTTCTTAGAAAATACATAAGAAGCACTAAATATAAAAGAGAAAATTGATAAATTAAACTTCATCATATTGAAAGCATGATGATCAAGCAAGAAACTATTGAGCAGAAGAAAATATTCATATTAAATATTAATGACTGAAGGCTTACATCTAAATCTATAGAGAAATCCCAAAGTCAATAATAAAATGACAGAAAAAAAACTTTTTAAAGTGAAGAAAAATAAAGTATATTAAGAAAAATGGCAAAAGACTTGGAAATACCCTTCATAATAATATATATACAAATATCTAGTAAATAAATATGCTTAACAGAATTATCTGCCAGAGAATTTTTAATTAAAATGACAATGAGATAGTTTCATATGTCAACTCATGGCTAAATTTAAAAAGACTGACAGCACTAAATTTTAGTGTGTGGACCATCTGGAATTCTTATATATTAGTGACCTGGGAACAAAAGATTAAAACTGCTTATAAGATTGCCAGTTTTTTAGGCAGTAAAACGTACATCTATCTATGACCCAGCATTCTACTCTCAATTATTTATCCAGAAAAATGGAACTTGCATCCATAGAACTTCTACATAAAATTTCACAGCCATTTTATTTATAACTGCCAAAATCTAAAAATAACTCAATGGTCTGTCCATAGAAGAATGGATGAGCCACCCATGGAATACTCATAAAAGAATATTGGAATATTACTTAGCCACATAAAAGAAGGGACTACTGGATACTCAAGGATACAGTTAAATCTCAAACTCAGAGTTCTGAGTAATCCCAGGCACAAAAAAAAAATATATCCAGTGTGTGACTTTATTTAAACAAAGTTCTAAAACAGGTAGCAGAAAACAACCAATGATGATAGGAAAAAGAACAATGGTTGCTTCTGCATTGAGGATTGACTGGGAGAGAAACAATGGAACTTTCTGGAGATGCAGAAATGTTCTATAACTTGGTAGAATATGGGATATGTTTGCTTGTCAAATTTTATGCGAAGTGTGCATAAACTTCACTGTAGGTAAATTATATCTTAGATTTTTTTTGAAGGTTTGGAAATCAACATTAAATTATTCTCATAAAGATGACTGTGGACCTTAGAGTAGTTTCTGGTTTAACAAAGCATGGTTTACTAGCCTGGTTTCAGTGAATGCTATGCATACGAAGAGCTCTGAGACAATAGGAAGGATGTTAAAATCTCCACACAGAAGAGAAGATAAGGAGATTCTTTGGCATGAGATCCCTCCTGCCAAGTCTGTTAGAGAGCAGCATGGAATTGAAACGGAAGAGGATGTCACTCCCTCCAAAGCTAACTTTTCCTGATGAGCAATTTCATCTTGGAGGATTATTTGCCAGCAGCAGTCGTTTCATCATCACGATGACCATCATGTTAGTTCTTACTAGGAAGATTGATTTCAAAAACGTTGCTATTACATATATTGAGTGAGTCTGCTCTTTTCAAAGCGTAGCTTCCAAAAACATCCGGATTTCCCTGAACAAATGAATTGTATCCACAATAGAGGACTTGTGGGGGTAGCCAATGAGCATTGACGACAATCCCCTACCACGGACTGTCACTCAGGATAGGCAGATAAAGTGAGAACTTAGTTCTTCAAGCCTTGTTTCATTGATTTACTAGGCAAGCCTTCATGTGCCAGGCGTTTGATAGGTGTCAGCTCATGGTGATAACTGAGGATCTAGGGACATTTAATTAAGAATGGAGTAGCTGGTCTACCAGCTTTGAGGCTAGGACTGATCCATAGAGACCTAGAGAAAAATGGATGTAAGGTCCTCAGGAAATGAGATTGAAGTATATAAACTGACATGATTCCCAGGAGACTAGGAAAGAACTAGCTTTTCCTTTTCCTGTTGTTTCGGCGTGGTCTGGTTTGTCATCGTGCTGGGGACAGAGCCCAGGGCCTCACCATGCTAGGCAGGTGCTCTGCCACTGCCCTGTATGTGCCCAGCCCTCCTGTGGTTTTTCTTTCTTGTCTCCACCCGTTCCCATGTCCTACCACCATCCCAAGTCAGCGCTGCACCACTGCACATTCCACTGAACCAGAGAAAAGGGTTATTATGACAGGATCAGGATTGGAGCCCAGATGGGAACAGTGGAATGAAAGTCAGGTTATCTATACTGAAGGGGAAAGAGGAGTGATTGACAAGGTGAGAAAGAGGAAAGAGATGAAGGTACAGTAACAACAGGCAATAGGAGAGAGTCCTCCTTTTCTCCTCTCTCCTTTTCAATTGCTACCCATATGATCCCATTCTATCCCCCAAGTTTTCTAGAGTAGTGAACAAAGAGATTGTAAAACAACAACAACAACAGAACACACACACACACACACACACACACACACACACAAGGAGTAGCAGCATGAGCCCAAGGCAGAAACTTGAAATTAGTGGAATCAACATGGGCCATAGACCTATTTCAAAAGCAGAGGTGATGGTAATCAGTAGGTATGGTGGTAGGATTGATAAGCAAAGAGGAAGAAGAGTATTAAGAATAGGGAAAACCAAGCCCAGCATGGTGGCACACTCCTGTAATGCCAACAACCCAGGAGGCTAAGGAAGGAGGATCTCAAGTTGGAGGCCAGCCTCAGCAATTTAGCAAGTTCCTATCTCAAAACATAAAAAAGAGCTGGGGATGTAGTTCGGTGGTGAAGCATTCCTCAGTTCAATTCCTTTTACCAAAAAAATTTAAAAGAAGGAAAACTAGAAAAGCCAATGTGTCTTTTCTACTCTCACACTTAACTCTTCTAGGGCCAGATGTTTGAGAAGCCCCCCACCACACACATACACACACACAGCAGTTCTACAGCAAACATCAGCTGGATATCCTCAAGCTCAATTCAAGGTTGACCTTATCTACCTAGAGTTAGCATCAGATCCCACAGATTTGGAGCTCAGTTCTGCAAGACTGCCCCCACTTCAGATGCCAACCACAAACCTCATGTCGCAACCTGTGCTTCTGACTAGCTGGTTATAAATTGGAGTTCCAACGACTCTCCTTGGCTTTAACTTGTTAGAGGAGCCACAGAACCCAAAGATACCTTTTGCTTATGCTTACCAGCTTATTAGTTGAAAATATAATAAAGAACAGAGATGAAAAAGAAAGCACACACACCTGCACTCACCCAAATTTTGTCCCAAAATATCCTGAAAAAGCATTTGACAAAATTCAATATGCACTTTTGATTAAAAAAAAAAAAAAAATCCTTAGAAAACCAGTAATGGAAGAGGACTCTCTCAATCTGCTAGAGGACATGGATAAGAAAACTACTTCCAACATTAGACAAAAAGGCAGAAGACTGAGTGCTCTCTCCTCTAGATCCTGTACAATGCAAAAATTCAGGCTTTCCCCATGTTTATCCAGCATGTCCCTGAAGGCCCAGTCAGTAGAATAAAGGAAGAATTAAAATGCATACAGATTGTAAATGAAGAACTAAAACTGTCTTTATTCACAGATGATGTGAATTCTCACTAGAATACTACCATAATGCTTTAATAAGTGAGGTTAGCATGACCACAGACATAGAGGTCAATATGTAACAGCTAATTGCTTTTCTACACACTAACAACAATCTTTAAAATTGAAAAAAAATTACATACATTTCATGTATACGTGCGTGCGCGCGCGCACACACACACACACTCAAAATGAGCCCTGAAATAAAAATAAAAATAAATCCATACATATTTGATCAACATAATTTTGGTAAAGATGTCAAGAAACTGTGTTCTCTGTTCACAGATAATATTTTTCAGAAGATGATTGGATACTCACATGCAAAAAGAAAATGTGTTTACATGATGTATTATAGAAAAATTAATTGAAAATAACCATCATCCTAAATGTAAAAGCTAAAAATAAAACTTCTAGAAGACATCATAGAATAAAATGCTTTTGACCTTGGATCAGACAAACATTTGTCAAATTCAATACAAAAAAGAAAAACCATAAAAGAAAAAAATAATAATTTGGACTTCAAAATTGAACACTTTTGCTTTGTAAAAGTCACTCTCCTGAGAAAATGAAGAGCAATAGATTAGAAAAATAAAATTTTGAAAACAATTTCCAATTAAGTTGTATCTAGAATATAAGAAGACAAACAGCCCAATTAAAAATGAATATTTGAACAAATATTCATCGAAGAATGTTTTCACCAAAAATATATATATAGATTCTATTCATCAAGAAAAATATACTGATAATAAACAAATTAAAAGATAGTTAGCATCATTAATCATTGGGACAAAATCAAATTAAAATCGTAGTAATATTCTGTTGCCCATCTAGTAAAATGTACATTTTAGCTGAAATATCAAATGCTGATGAGGATTCAGTTTTTCTGTTGATGAGAATCCAAAGTAGCATAGCTACCATATGACTAAGCAATTCCATTCCAAGATATTTACCCAAGATAAATAGCAACATATTTTCATAGACTTTTACCTGAATGTTTATAGCAGCTTGTTTATAATAGTCAGAAACTGGAAACAGTTCAAATGTGTATGATGAATGGATAAATTGTGGCATTCATATAATGGGATACAGTCCATCAGTGAACAGAAACCAAACACTGATACATGCAACTACATGGATAAATCTCAACATCACTCTAAATCAAAGAACACCGACCAAAGTACCATCTAACATATGATTTGCTTCGCATGAAATTCTGAGATGAATAAAACTACAAGGGACAAAATCAGATCAGTGCTTACCAGAGAGTGAGGGTTGGAAGAGGAGATTAACTCTTCTGTAAGCAACATAAAATCTATCATGACTTTGGTGGTAAATGTCTGTATATATTTGTTGAAATTAGTAGCATTGTACCTTTGTAAAGGATGAATTTTAATGTATGTAAATTTTACTTCAACAAACCCAGTGTTTAAAATGAGCTAGAAAAATAACATGAAGTTTCCTTAAAACATTAAAAATAGCAATATCAGGACTGGGTGTATAGCTTAGTGGTAGAGCACTCATCTACAAAGAACAAAGTCATGGGTTCTGATTCTCAGCACCACATCAAAAAAAAAAAATACATCTACTATACTATCTAACAATTCCACTAACTGATTACGTACCTAATGGATATGCAATCAGTATATTGAAGATTTTTCTGAATTTTTATACTTATTGCAGCCTTAGCTGCAAGATTCAGGATAGGGAAGTAGTTCAGTGGCAAAGCACTTACCTAGGATGGCTGAGCCCTTGGTTCAGTCCCAGCTCTGCAAAACAATGACAACAACAACAACAACAACAACAACAACACAGTAACAAGACATGGAATTGACCTCAGTGCTCATCAACGATTGAATCAATAAAGAAACTGTGGTATATGTTCACAATGAAATACCATTTAGCCTAAAAAGAGAAGAGAATCCTCTGATTTGCAACAGAAAGGATGGACCTGGAGGATATTTTGTTGAATGAAATAAGCCAGGCACAGAAAGATGAATATTGTATGAAACCTTTTATTTGTGGGATCTACTGAACCAATGAAAGTAGAGAGTAGAATGTTGGTCATCGGACTGGGGCTAGAGAAAAGGGAAGGGGTAGGTCAGTGGACACAGTTTCAGTTAACAGGAGAAATAAGTTCAAGAGATCTGTTTTACATGGTTCAAGGGATCCATTTTTCATACTGGCTGTACACATGTCCCTAATAACCATGGGGGATTTGGCCCAGGACCACATGCAGATATCAAAATCCACAACTACTCAAGTTTCTTATATTAAATGGCATAGTATTTGCATAAAACCTACACATATCCTTCCCTATATTTTAAAACATATCTGTAGTACTTATAATACCTATAATGTAAAAACTTTGTAAATAGTTGTTATACTACATTGTTTAGGAAATAGTGATAAGAAAAAAGTTTGTACATGTTCAGTAGAGTTGCAATTATTTTTCCAGTATTTTTGACCCACAGGTGGTTGAAGCCACAAATGTGGAACCCACAGATGCAGGGGTTGACTGTATTTTATTCTTGAAAAGTACTAAGAGAATAGATTTTAAGTGTTCTCACCACAAAAACCAATAAGTATGTGAGGTAATACACATGATAATTAGCTCAATTCAGCATTTTAAATATGTACAAAGTATAATGTTGTACAATTTAAGTCTGTATCATTTTTGTCAATTAAAAATAAATTAACTGTAAGTAGACAAATGTTGAATAAACACCCTATAAAACTGATTTACATACAGAAAAAGTCTGCAATAATCACAGTGAAAGCCAATGAAACATCAAATAGAGAATAAATAATATATACAGATAACAAAGATATAATAGGATAATAGTATGAGGTATCCCTGAAATGGACAATGCACGATCTGCAGTGGAAGATATATTCAAAGACTGCATAGAAGAAAAGATCCACGTCTGCGTCTTCGAGGAGTGTTGGTTAAGACGATGAGGAACTACACTATACGCCAATTAGAGCAGCAAAAATGAAGAACACAGACAATACCAAGTGCTGATGAGGGAGGCACTGACTGCTCAGGTGTTGGTAGTAGCAATGCAAAATGGTACAGCCATTCGGAAAAGTCATTTCTCAGTTGCTTATAAGTTTAAATGTATTCTTTCCAGCACTCATACTTCTACATATTTACCTATATTCCAATATAAGTTTGTTCATCAATGTTGACTACAAAGGCAGAGATGAGGTGAGTTTTGGGAGTGTAGGAACTTCTCAGTATCCTGATTGTGGTAATGGTTACATAAATATGCACTCATGTTAAAATTCATAGAACTCTAAACTAAAATAAGGCAAGTTTACTGTATGTCAATTTTGAAAACATAGTAAGACAATTAACAGCCAGATACAGTGGTACACATCTGGAATCTCGGGAACCTGAGACAGAGGATCTCTGGTTCAAAGCCAGCCTCATCAATGGTTAGGCGCTAAGCAACTCAGTGAGACCCTGTCTCTAAATAAATACAAAATAGGGCTGGGGATGTGGCTCAGTGGTTGAGTGCCCCTGAGTTCAATCCCCAGTTCAAATTTTTTAAAAAAAGCTAAAACAATAAAAAATCAAATAAGAAACACTAAGGAAATAAAGAGTTTGTAACAAGGACAGGAAATATAAACTAAGTATCTCCAACCAAATGTGAGTCCCCAGAGGATTGCTTTCTGCAAGAAGATTGCGGACCTTCATATTGTATCTCTTCTGCTCACAGCAAACCTAGGAATATCCCCCGACATGTAATTTTCAAGTTTCAGCTGGCTCTTTATGTTGGTAACCCCGGGTAGATGACTTAGTGATGAGGACTATTTCCTGTACATTACTAATGCAAGGAGGACCCTGAGTAAATCCCAATCAAAAAGGGGACCAACTGACATCACCCTATTGGAAGACAATCTTGTGCAAATCATATTGCTTACAGA
Organism: Sciurus carolinensis; assembly: GCF_902686445.1. Taxonomy (NCBI): domain Eukaryota; kingdom Metazoa; phylum Chordata; class Mammalia; order Rodentia; family Sciuridae; genus Sciurus; species Sciurus carolinensis. The sequence continues at coordinate 20,488,151 of NC_062222.1, read as the reverse complement.
GATTTTTTTTCCACGTGAGTCTAGAAACTAGCCTGCAATGTCTGCATGACTCAACAGGCATGTCTTTGCGAATTATATGTGCACACACACCCCTGCGTGGTGTCTGTGGTGTGCCTACATGCTTCGATAACTAGGCAAATTGGTCTCTCTGCACCTACAACTGCTTTCAAGGACCTAGACCTAAAGTGTCAAAGCCGACACTAGACTATCCTACTGGGGGCAGTCTCACTCACCCTGCTCCAACCAGTCTACACCACTTTACTCCAATTTCAGAAACTAAGAATATATTTCCGGGGATCCCATGTCTTTGGGAGTGTTAGACTGGGGAACAAGAATGAGTCAGCAGGTACCCAAATCCCTGCGGGGGAGATGTGCATCTAATTCAAAGAAAAATTCACACATTTGGGGGGAAGTCTGAAGAAGGAAGATTGCCCCAAACCAGGATCTGCCTAACAGGAAGGAACCAGGATCTGTCTACAGGAGATCAGCTGAGGGAGGGTTAATTTTGAGGTGGGCCCCTTTCCTCTGGAAAGAAGCTTTTGGAACAATCTTATGAACGTATGATTTGCCTTACATTCTATGTGTCAGTTTCCCTTTGTGAACCCTGAACCCCAGTCCTCACTGAAGTCTGGGACTCCTCCTCCTAGATTAGCTTTGTGTGGCAAGGGAATAAAAATAAGAGGGAGGGATGCCGGAGAGCATGAGAGGACAGGACCACACCCCTTTATGCTGATGACAGTAGTGGAAGCTGCAGCCGTGGTTGGAGACAGGGTCCAGGAGAACCAGAGGGTCCACAGTCAAGAGATGTGCAGTGGCCCTCAGCAGGGTTGCAACCACAGACAGCTAGCTGCTCAGTGGCTGCCTCCAGGAGCTAACTTAAGAACAGTTTTCAGGCTTGTGTGGAGGCTGAGGCAGGAGGATTGGGAGTTCAAAGCCAGCCTTGGGAACTTTGTGAGGCCCTAAGCAACTCAGCAAGACCCTGTGTCTAAACAAAATACAAAATAGAGCTGGGGATATGACTCAGTGGTCGAGGCCCCTGAGTTCAATTCCTGGTACCAAAAAAAAAGAACAATTTTCATTTCCTAAAATAAAGCATCATTAAGGTACTGTTTGCAGACCCAGCACTTACATTTTATTTATTTATGTATTTAAGTATTTATCACAGTGCTAGGGATCAAATCCAGGGTCTCTGTGTGCATTCTATCACTGAGTATTCTATCCCCAAGCCTCACCCCCAGTTCCTATGGGGGACTGTATCTTAAATGCAAATTCCTAGGTTCTACTTCAGACATGTTGAATCAGAACCTCTGAGAATGGAACCCAGAAATCTGCAAATCTGCATTTTAAAATTGAGCTCCCAGGCAATTCTCATGCAGCTAAATTATGAGTTTTTTTTTTTTTTTTTTCAATCCTCAGGGAGCTCCTTTGTAGTGAGTGGGCAGCCTGGCCTTTGGCCATCTCTCTTTCCTTCTCCTCTTCCTCCTCTTTCTTCTTCTTCTTCTCCTTTCTCCTTTCTTTTACTCTCTCTTCGTTTTTCTCCCCCTCCTCTTTATTTGTGATTATTATTACCATCATTATCTTTACCAGAGCAATGAAAGGGGTGGGGTTTTTCTCCAACAGGCTAATTTAGTTATGAGTCAAAGATTTTAAAAGAACTATGAAATGTGGTATTGCCCAAGGCCCTCCCTCTACCCTAATTAGTGATGAAAAATTACGGGATTTCAAGCCCCCAAAAGAGAATACCATCTCTATAATTAGGAATACTGCCTCCAGTGAGCTGCCACCATGGAAGAATTTGTTTATATACAAAGTCCTGAAGCAAGGATTCTCCCCAGTGAAGAAGGTCCTTATTAGTTATGCAGACCTAGTAAATGAACGTCAGCAAGAAGAGCAGTCATAATTCAGTGTATGTGTATTTTATGTGCCATCGTTTTTATAAATTAAGTTTAATACCCTAGTGTATTGTGTTAATACATGAATACTCATCATCTGGAAAATTTCTCAAGTATTTTGGATTGAACTGAATTGGCAATGCCACCTGTTTTTTTTTTTTTTTTTTTTTAAACATTGTAAAATTTCTTCTCCTCTGAGTGACTCAGGTTATAAATTTTGGCAATACTCAGGGACGTTTTACTACATTTTTAATTTGATGTTTCATACTATTTAATGGTTAAAATGTACCCTGGGTCCTGACAAGAAAAAAAGTAATAAAAAATTGTAACTGTTGGACTCCAAGAGAGAGGAGAGAAATGTTAGTCTTCTCAATATTCAGTTTTCTTATATCGGTTTCAAAATTCCTCATTAGTCTATACTCTATAAAAAGTGCATTCATCCATTGTGTTTAATTGTCTTAGGTATCTAGTGTATTAAAGAATGCTTTCAGTATCTCTTATCAAATTTGTTTACTTTGACATAATATTCTTACATATTTTAAAATCTATTGTGTTACACAATTTTAACTTGGAGACCCATTTTACTTTAAAATTGCCTCTTTATGATATATAGTGTTAATATATTTATATATTCCCTTTTGCATATTCTATAAAATGTTCAATAAATTAGCTCTTTTTCACAATATCCTAACATTTTAGTTATCTCCATTTTATAGATAGAAAGAAGTTAACAATTTGTTCAAGCCCACATAGCCAGTAAGTGAGGCAATTGAATCTCAAGTTCATCTCTGCAAACTCTAAAACTTTTAGAATTCTCAATCAGCCAGGAATTCTTAAGGCAGGCAAAATAATGCAAATTGAATAAATCCATTGCAATGTAAATTTGCTTCAGTGCATCATTTTGAAATAAATTTCAAATATTTTAAATAATTTTAAGTCTTAATAATCCTCTCTTATTAAATAAATGGTGGCAGTACCACTGAATGTATTTTATGAACATCACTCCTGACAAAAAATAAAGAATAAAAATGAGTTATCTCTACCTTAGGCCTCTTTTCGTTTCTTTTAAAAGATGCCCATCTATTTCTATAACATTGGATTTTTCACAAAATGTAAGAATATGGTTTTAATAAGTATTTTCTAAATTAAGAAATTCACTGTTTAAAGATAGGAGCACAGAAGAACTCATTTACAAAGAGTATGACCAGTTTGAAGATTGACAGTTACCTTAACTCTCTGAGTCTTTAACCTTTAGAAATTGTTGCTTTAGGAATTAGTGAAATGCTTTTCTTGTAAGAAATGTGATAGAATTCACAGGCATTTTTACTTTAACATAAATTTATTATGTTTTTAAACTTCAAGATTATTTCCAGAAGCTAAAGCACACCCAATGTGGCTTTTACAATGGGCCCTTCCTCTGTAAGGAATCTTAGTGATTGACCCTCCTTGAGAAGGGACCCACTTGACTCTGATTCCAAGATGAGGAGATCTCACCCCTATTTGATATCTCTCCTCTTCAGATCCCCACTGCCTGAGGATCAAAGCGACACTGAGATGAACACACACCTTGAGACTTGAGAGTACCTCTTCATTCTCCCAAAGCTGTCTCTATTTCTATAAACTCTTTGATGGATTGATTTCATTTACAAATTTAAGTTACACATTCTAATCATTTTTACATTTCTATTTCACTCCAAGGTAGGTTAAATAACTAAATGATAGCCACATATCAAGTGAGTGATTTTTAACCTAAGTTCAACTGCAAAGCCTATGCATTTCTAGGTGGGCCTCTCAGTCCTTAGGAGTATTTTCAGACCTTTGTGTTCTATGATTTTACTAAACCCAGGGCATATTTCAAATTCTTTTTTTTTTTTTTAATCTTGTAAATTCCTGATGTCAGTTTTGGTCCGATTTACCCCTTTCTTTGAAATGTCAAGTGATGAAAAATATCAGTTAAAAGTTCCAAACTCAACATTTTACCCAATTAAGCAATAAAGCAATTCATATGGATCAAAGATGGGACGAGGGAAAGGCAGCCATGGTACACAACTTGTTTGAAACACCAGCTGCTTTTGTTTCATCCCAGCAATGTCAGATTTAAACCATGACATGGCTCTTTTATCCACTTAGTCTTTTCTTTGTTAGTTTTAAAACATTTTTGTTTTATTGTTTTTCAACAAAAAATGGAGTTCATTTGTTTTAATTGCAAGTAAAATTTCTTTTCTGTTGTTGTTTTAACCGGTTTTATTTCTGCTTGGTTCTTTAGATTCTAAATTTTAGGAAATTTAAAAGAAATTATTTGTTACTACCCAAAGGATCAATTCTTTCCATAGAAAACAGAACACGTCCACATGATAAAGGAAGGATCCCAACTATAGGGAAGGATCAGGCTGCATCGACACACCAATGGCAAGGTGGTAAACAACCTCAAAATGGTGGTCAGCCAACCCCGAAGCTCCCGGCTGAGTCATTTTACATTCTTTTTAACTGGAAAAGGCCAGTAATCCCAAACAGTATGCCTCTATGGGTCTATGAGTGCCACCAATTTCATAATGTGATTTTTTTTTTAAACAATGTGTTCTGGTGTTCATTTCTCTTTCACTTATCTGTGTTTATGTCTCATTAGGCCATACAGGAAATCCACCACTTGTTTATATTACTGTTCCTTGGGAAAAGACAAAGATACAACATTTTTTTCTAAAATTATTTCACATTTTTCAGTCTCATATTATAACTTGCAAAAAATCATCTTTGCAAAGATTTTGAAAAGTTCTGTCCCTTCAAAAGAGGAGTCATTTAGTCAATTTGAATCTTTTTTTAAAAAAATCTAATTGAAGAAACCAAAGCCATATTGGATAATTTCACTTAATTTTGGAATAGTTTGTAAGACATTTTCATTTTATACTTTATTCGGTAGAAAACTAGAGCAGAATTTCAGCACAAATAATATAAAGAAAGGACACATAATTTTCCTGATTACTTAGGTATTTCTTAAAGCATCTCTTATCTAAAACATTGTCCTCTTTTTCCTAGAATACAGCCTTTTCTTTTTTTTTTTTTCAAACTGCCCTTGGAAAAATACTACTTCCTGTTATCTTCCTAGTTTACTTCTACTTGGCTCCAGCATTCTATCCTATCACCAACACTAATAAACAACCTTATTTAGCATGCTTTTGTGTGTTTATGATTAACTGCATCTTTTCAGCATTTTTCTTCATTAACTTTTGCATTGGTCTTTTTAAAATGTATTTATTATCTTGTGAAGAGAGGAATTTTGTCTTTTTTTTTTCAACCTTAAAAACGTGAAGATTAAAAAGTTTTCTATGTATGGTTTTATCTTCATCCATTATCGATTGATTTTAAAAGTGAAAAATAACCCATAGTCTTCAAGAAGTAGAAATCAAAGACAAAGCTACCCACCTTAGCACAAGAGACTTTGTCATCACCTTTACTCATTGGATTGCTTCCTGATTTTATCTTCTTAGATAAATAAGAGGGAAGAGTATTTTAAGCAAGAAGTCACAGGAACTATAACAGGCACAAGCCACCTAAAGCAAATCTAAAATTAAAAGAATTTTATTAGAAATCCATAAGAATTCTAATTTATCTCTCTCTCTCTCTCTCTCTCTCTCTCACACACACACACACACACACACACACACAAAATGTGTAGCCAGTCATGGGAGTTTATGTAATGTAAATCCTACTAAAACTTAGCCTGTTTTGTTCTCTTCAAGATGGATAATGTGTTAGCAATATAATAGAGGGATTTTTGTGCCACATAAACCAAGAATTCAGAATGCAAACCAATGGACCCACAGGATAGGTTTGTTTTCTCTGAACTTGGAAGAAAAGGACCTATGAAAACAAACCAATTTGCTTCCAATCCAAATTATCAACTGGAGAGATTCTTCAACAGAATACCAGAAACAGATGTGAATGCCTTTTCTCCATGACTGCAAGCCAGTAAATGCTTTCTTGCCATTTTATCCCTTTATGATAAAACCTCAAGTTCCCATCTACTCCAGGAGAGAGGAAAACCCCAGAAGAAATACGATACCATTTGGCTCAAAAAAAAAAAAATTTTTTTTTTCATCTTCTCTGTAGATACTGAATGTGTTACCAGGTCTCTTAACTGTGTGTTTTATACTCACCATGTTTTTAGGATATTGTCTCATTAGCACATATTTTCATCAGTCTGCAAAAGGAACTTGCTCTCTGAGTTTAGAAAAGTGGATACATCAGGGCATCCTTCCATTTTTAAAAGGAAAAGAGCTCATGTCTTAATGACCTCATGTATAAAAATGACTGAATTTTCTTTTGACAATTATTTCTTTTCCTGTAGACTATATTTCTAGGAGAAACTTAACATAAGTTCCACTTTGGCCCATAGTAAACGACAAGCAGCGATGTTTGGACTAGTCTCAAACTATTCCCTGGGTTTCTGCATCTTCATACCCCACTCAAAACTCAGCACCATTAACACAACTGGAAACATCTGCAGGACAAGGATCTCAGTCTGGAGCAGAGAGGATAGCCAAACACTCTCAATACCTCACTGTTAGAAAACCAAAACTTATCGCTGCTGTTCCAGTGCGAAGGCAGGAAACTATTTGAGACTCACATAGATTAGGGGAGCTGGCCAATAGGTTCTAGTATTCTTTATAGAAATCTGGATTTTTTATTTTTCAACCATGCAGTTCACTTACATTTACAACTATGTGCCTACTTGGGTGGGCCCTCTCTGAAGATAAATTTGTGGAGACATATCTCCTCCAAAAGCACATAGGTTGTAGGTTTCAAATTGGTGCACAATGTCCTAGATCCTTATGAACTTAAACTCAACCACAGATGTTCTGGAATGTGGAAAAGGGCTGGGCTTCAAAACCCTAGAGGGTAGAATGGTCACAGTTTAAAGCTGTATAGACTTACTTTCAACAAATTTCTTGCCTTGTTTTTAGCAAGTCATCCCTCCCCCGACCCCACATACCAAATCCTTAAAGACAGACAGCGAGGGAAAGGAATTTTAATCTTTGAGCAACAGAAGATATTTCCATAAAATAGTAAACCTAAACTCATTTATTGAGAGGATTTTTAAAAGTTTGATATTTGCCTTGTGTTTGGAGTTGATCATCTAATGGGATCTTTTTATGCTAGTCAGTTTTCCATTACTGTAGAAAATACCTGAGATAATCTACTTATTAGAGAGAAAAGGTTTATTTTGGCTCACAGATTTGGAGGTTTCAGTCCATGATTGATTGGATCCACTGCTTCAGGCCTGTGATGATAAATCGTGGCAGGAGCAAGTGGCAGAGCAAAGCTATTCACCCCTTGAGAGAAGGGAAGAGACCAGGAACCCACAGTTGCTTCAAAGGAACACCCACAAAGACCCAAAGTTTCCTAAAAATACACACAAAGACCCCAAATCTTGTAACAGATATATATATTCTTGTTTATGTGATCAAGAACATTTAAAAGAAAAAAAAAATGACAATCTGTCTTAAAAAGTTGTGTTTTAGAAACTAGATTATATATGACTAAGAGAACTGGTGCATGGATGAGCTTTGAAGACCCAGGGTAAAGTAGGAAAGAGTATCCAACACTAATAGTTTCACCCCCACCAAAAAATACCCATAAGCACCTTGAGTCAGAGAGTAAGTGATTGGCTTTGATGTTTGAGGAAGAAACTCAGCGGAGTGAAAGAGAGGTCATAGGGAAATAGAAAGAAAACTCCAAATAGCGCTCACTGGTCAGGTTGCACCTAGCTAGGTCCAACACAGAGACAGAGAGCCAAGCTTTCTTGTTGATAGGCCCAAGTTCCATTCGTAAAAGCAAAGTCACCCTGCATCAACTTCTGCCCCTCGGTGTGGACAAAGCCGGGAGAGACAGAGACCCAGATTAACCACAAAGATTCTGTGCAACAAAGGCTTCCCACCAAGTTCCCACTGCTTCATAGCAAGGGCACAGGCTTGAGATTCAAAAGGAAGGAGCAAAACTGGTCAGTGATTCCAGACTCAAGTTGAAGAGCATAATCACGGTTCCTGAAGTCCTGGGAAAACTCTGCCATTGTAAAATCCAAGTGTTAACGACGTCCTCCAAAAGTTTATGTATGAGACAAAACAAGGAGACTTAAAGGTGAAACAATTGGGTTACAAGAGCCTTAACCTAATCAGTGTGCTAACCCCCGATAGGGATGAACTGGGTGGTAACTGTGGGCAGGTGGGATTTGGCTAGAGGAGGTGGGTCACTGGGGACATGCCATTGGGGTATATAGTTTGTGGTGAGGGGAGTCTCTCTCTCTCTCTGCTTCCTGATGCTATGTCCACAGATGCTTTCTTCTGCCACCCCTTCCATCATGCTGTTCTGCTTTACCTCAGACCCAAAGAAAGGAATCAAACATCTATGGACTGACACCTCTGTGAGCCCCAAATAAACTTTTTCTCCTCTTACTGTTCTTATTAGGTCTTTTGGTCATAGTGGCAAAAAAGGAAAAAAATAAATAAATAAAAAAACAAAAAAACACTGAGGAATTTTAGAGCTAATGAGAATGGAAATTACCTAGTCTTATCTCCTCATTTTTTACTCACAGATACAAAATGGAGACAGGACAGAGGCAGTTTCAAAATCTTGGTCCTCCCTTTTCTAGTTTAGGACAATTTCTACCACATCACAGTGCCTCTGTGACATTGAGTATATCAAGCCAATGGTCCCTCTAACTGAGCCCTGGCCAGTGCAAGGTTTATGCAACATGGCTCTATAACTTGAAGTTTCAAGTAAATAGAGTGTCCACAACCCTAAATATATCTGCTTGCTTTATTTCTTTTGGTGGCCCTGGAATATGCCCAATTTCCATCACTTTTGGAAGCCAAAGTATAGAGTGAATACTGATTAAAGGTAAAGCAATCTCAAAAAATATTTGCCCCCACATTAGTTGGTTGATTATGAGTTTGCTAAATAATCTTTAAATATTTTGAGCTGGGCCTGAGTCAAGTGCAAACAGCTTTCAACAAAGGCAAAGAAAAATACTTCAGTTCATCCGTGGATACATTGCAAATCCCAACATCTATCCTCAGGGTCCTCCCTCTGCTATAGTTTGAATGGGTTCCCTTCAAAAGCAGGTGTTGGAAACTTAATCCCCAATACATCAGGGTTGGGAGATGGAACCTGAAAGGTGATTACGAGAGGAGGTCTCTGTCCTGATGAATTGAGGAATGCTACTATCACAGGAGTGGCTTCTTACCAGAGGATGACCCCAGGACCCATTCTGTGCTCTCTTGCACAATTGTTCTCTTGCTCTTCCATCTTTTCCATAATAATAATGCAGCAAGAATAATGCAGCAAGAAGGACCCTCACCAGATGCTGACCCCTTGACCTTGAACTTACCAATTTCCAGAACCATAAGCCAATAGATTTCTGTCCACCATAAATTACCTAGTCTGTAGTATTCTCCTATAGCAACACAAAACAGACAAAAACGACCTCCAACGAGGAGATATAGGCTATACAGGCACAGATCCAATTAAAGAAACAGATAGTTTAAACCCCCATGTTAACACATACCCAGGTGTTTATAAAGCCTAAACACAGATGTGACTTCAGGACAAGGTCAAATACCAAGGCAACTACAGAAGTCAGAGCCTGATATTCTAGCCTTCTTCCTTCTACGACCTCCATCCCTCACCCACATAGGCTACATACAGCCCTGAAATAGAGAACACTTAAAGAGGTCACTGCTTCTCTAGCTTAGCAGAGGAGTCGTACATGTTGTATGTCTAGAATTTTATAAACAACAATATATTTGTCATTCTGGAAAGACCATCCTTGCACTCATATTTGCTCTCCTATGAATCATCTTTCAATGACTGGACCATTTCTTTGAGTTACTGAATGCAATTGAACCAGAGGCTAAATATCACGAGACATATACACATAGGTTTCTGCCTACTTCTTTACCTCCTTGTTAGAAGGCAGTGACAACATGTAACATCATTATAATATCGCTTTCCTGTGTGCTCTTCTATAAATCCTATCAGTCCTACATGGGTAGTCAGGACAACCTACTTTTGGGTAGATTTGTATCAAAGCAAAAGAAAAGCATGGAAAGTAAAAAAGGCTTGAATTATCTGTTGCATTAAATTGATATGTCACAGGAGTAGACAAAACCCTAAAACTTTTCTCTGGTCCTGAGGTTTTCATTAGAAGGAGACAAATTAGGGAAATATGAGTTTTTGCAAAAATCTCAATTTCCCCTGATTTTTAACATCTTACCCTTAGGCAGCAAAATGTCATTTCATTTAGGAAATCAGGAAGATACCACAGAGTAGATTGCTTATAATGTTACACTTGACAATATAATGAAAAATGATGTATATAAAGAAAATGACTTTTCTATTTAAGAGTCATTTAACTTCTCTCACTTTTAATTTCCTAATCAAAAATGTGATAATTTCCCTACCAAACTCAGAAGTGCTATGTGAGACAATTAAGATAATATATTAGGAATGCAAATAAAAATAAATATTTAACTTAATACATAGTTGTCTGTTTTCATTGTCATTATGGAAAACAATGAACTGTGTACTGTAATCAAGGGGAAGTATGTTCTAGTGGAGAAGGTGCAGAATGGAATAGATTCAATTTCATTAGTAGGATAAATGTTGTGATTTTTAATGGGGGGGCATTATTAATTTAACTTCAATCCAGAAAAGCTTCATGGGGGCTGTGCAATCTGGGAATATTTTGAATGTATCTACAGAGACAAGAGGGGGTGTGCTTTTCCATTGAGTAGAAACTCAAGTGTAAAGACAGAGAGACAGAAATAAGCACACTTTCAACGAAGGATGGTGAACAACCCACCCAGCTGAGGAGGGGCATATCAGGAGAAGGGCTCAATTTCAACACATTAGATGAAACCAATTTGTGATGGGCAATGGAGGCCAAACTAGGGCATTTTTACTTGCTTTGAAAAACAATAGGGAGCCATAGACAATTCTTACGTTGAGGGAAGGGAGTAGCATGTAGAAAGTGGTATTTCTGCTTTTTCATGTAGGATGTGGGATGCCCCAAAAGTATCAGTTAAGGACCCGCAGAGATCTTATGAGGTCTTACTTTTAGGAAATAGTATGAGAAATGTTTCCAGCAAAAGTGTATGGGAATGGACCTACAATTAACTATCATGAGAATACAAAGGAACTAGAGAGTTTCAAAAAGAGATCAGAACATAATTTAAATTATATGAGAATTTTTTAAAAAGTCATGAGAGCTTCCATGATTTTTTCAAGATACAATTTCTATGCATTATCACCACGCACAAACCAAAATGACAGGCTCTTCATATTGGACTTGGATGTATTTTTGGAATAAAATTGTATTTTCTACAATACCATGTATTTACTCAGATGAAAACAATACTAATACCTCTCTTGCTAGCAGATTATTTGGAGAACAATGACTAAGTGAAAAACTTAATTATCATTTTTTAATTTTCTTTTCATCTCATTTAATCCTTTTTCTTTTGACTGATGAGAAATAGCGGATACACCAGCAAAAACACTGTGCGGGGAAACAGGACACCGAAGTCCCTATCCTAGTTCTGCCACTGACTCGCTGAGAGGGAAGATCATTTCATCTTCCTGTGTCAGTTTCCTTCTCTTTAAAAATGATGTGACTCAGCAAGTTAATTTCTAAGTTTGCGTTTTACATCATGGTTTACTTCCAGAAGTTTTTCCAGCCTTGGACAATCCTTGACTGTAACTCTTAGTTTCATGACATTGCAGTGAATTTTTTTCTACGTGGTCTAAGACAGCCATAGATAAAAGTACTTTGAGAGAAAATTGAATCTGTCTATGAGACTCTGGGATTCAGAGTTCGTTTTTCTCACTTTTGTGTAAAACCATGTTTTACTGGTGGGTTTCAACTTTATTCAGGAGATGAAAGCCATGGAATGAACTATTCTAAATAAAATTAAGTACTAAATCACATTTGAATCTACTGGGAGAAAATGCTAAAGGAAGGAAAGAATACTTAAAATAAGGTTCATCTCATAAGTTCCAACCTCTATGAAACCTAGAATTAGAGTCTTTATTTCCACAAATTCTGCTTAGAGTATATATTTCCATTAAGTATGTATGTGTAAATGTGGATGCATGTGTAGATGTACCGTTTGGGGGGGGTAAGGAGGGAGAATAAGAGTATGCTATGCGTATTTTATAGAAAATACAGTTGGATAGAGAACACTTCATCCTTGGAGATATGGAGTCTCCTGAACTGCCAAGAAAAGAGAGAATTATGGGCACAAATTGATTTCATTCTACTAAAAAAAAAAAAGTCAGAAGTTCACATATTGAAATTATTATATTTTGGGGTCAAATATCTAATTGATGGTTTGCCTTGTTTTTATAGAGAATTTAATATATTTCCCAAATTTAGACTCTTAAAAATGTATCTAATAGTTATTGGTTCTCAGAAAATTATTATAGGGATATGACTTAACCTAAGAATCTAAGTTTATTGTGAATAACAAACTGAATTAAAAGATGTAATTCTGTTGTTATTTGGTCGGTTCTTGTGGTTATTTAAGGAAAGAAACAGTATGCTGAATTGTTTGAGCTAGAGCTACAGTTTGTAGGAATTAAAAGGTAAATATCTAAACAAATTTACAACTTTCCTATCATAACATTGAATATCTAAACGAATTTATCAATGTACTATTCTAACATTGGACGCAGTTCTAAGCTGTGCTATTTAAGTTGATCGGGGGATTTAGATTAGATTCAGAGGAAAGCGATGCAGGCCTCAATGGAAACAGAGGGTCCCGCTTCTTCGGCCAGGGTACTCTCAGGGGCCATCCCAGTCCTGCCGGCAGCATGTGGGCCTAGAGACTTCACCTTCTGTCTCAAGAAATTTCCTTCACCTACCCCAATGTACTGCACAAAATTTCAGCATTTTCTTTGTGCTCCTTTTGAAAAAGATTGGGAAGTACTGAGTTAGCCTGTATTTGAGAAATCAAAGGAACAACTTAAAAAGTCCATATTTGGAAGATAACTATAAAATATCAATCAAAGAAACATTTGTTCCACTTCTTTTCAAACACCTGGATGTTCTGAGTGTCTATTGATATCAGGTCCACGAGCTTTTGGGTTAGACCCCAGGGACCCACAGACACCAAATGTCACACAGTGGGGACCAGCAGCTTCATCACTCAACAGCACAGAAACAATACACCCATCTTCCAAATGTGTTTTGCAAATTCACACGAAGACATCAAATTAAGCAAGGTTCTACTGGATCTACCCTAAGGTAGCTTATGAAATAGCAGGTGGAGGAAGTCAGGAGAGATGAGGGGTTTCACCCTGAAGTCCGGCCCTCCTACGCACACGAGATCCAGGAAAGCCATGAGCAGAATGTGTCCCTGTTTGCTCCATGGGGTCATCTCATACTCGGAACCCTGATAGGGACTTGTTGGAATAGTAGTCAGAAGGGCAAGTTTGAGTTGTTTTCTAATTATGAAGTGGTATCCCAAGAATGTAGAACACTTATTAATAATGATTACATTACAAGAGCAAATTTTCCATTTCTCACATCAGAAAGATTTATGAATCTGTGTGGTCATGCCTTGTAACTGATGTTTCCAATGAAGGATAATCTAATTTCCCAGTGAAAATCATGCTGATGTGACCTAGAGACATTTCTGTTTTGTCACAACAGCATTTAATTTGAGTTGAAATTAGCCAGAATTACACCATGTTCCTGGCGAACAGTATGCTCCAAAAATATCACCATGGTAACAGTGTATTCTATCAACAATTCCCCCTTCCTATTTTTTAAGGTCTCATCCTATTGATAATTCCAAAATGGATGAAAAACTTGTTTTGGATCACCAACTTGTTGCTACAAGGTATTTGTAACTCAATATAAATAGCATATAGGGTTTTTAAAAATATATTTTCTTTTACTTAAGGAAACATTTACTTGTTCCTTAGGCCAGATCAACTTCACAGATGTAGTGAGAGCTTCCAGAGATGTTTTATATGACCAAGTGCTGAAATTCATTTTCTTTTTTACTGTTTCTTTCATCACCTTCTAAGAAATTATATGTTCACTCCAAGGAGTTAGGTCTCAACTGACCATGGAAAGGTAATTTTAAAAAGTTTGCCTCTTTCAGCTAAGAGAAATCATAGAGGAAACACTGAAAGTTCTCCTTCTCAAAGAGGTCTTAGTTTTCACTTCAGCAAATGAAGGAGAAATCTCTTTTGATTATGTGTATGAAGCAGTTATAACCAGCCCTTGCTAAGTTTAAAGCTGTAAATTTCCTCCCTTCATCAGCTGGGGTTTTAAATATTTGTGGAGGTAACCATGTGTACAGGGATGGATTTGAAAAATGATAATTGAATTTGTTAAAGTGCCCCAGGTTGATGAGGAGAAAAGAGGAGAGAGAAGAGAGAGAGAGAGAGAGGAAATGATGTTTCAACACCGCTGGTTCTTTTACAGAGGACATTACACACATGACAATTGGATTTTGAAGAAACATAGAATCTCTTATTGGTTATCCTGAAAGAAGAGTCAAAGTTATAAGATGTGAAACAGTTTCTAGAGATAAAAGGAAAATAATGATATAGGATGGGAAATGACTTCAAAAAGCTGTAGTTAGGTAAAGGATTGCCACACTCACCTCTGAAGAAGCAGCCTGCTGTGTCAAAATCATGTATGAGCACTTTAGTTTTTGTGTCTAATAAGCTTCAGCTTGACGCCATTAGGAATGAAAAAGATTGTTTTGTATAAAAAGATTGCATTTGATAAATCAAGCTCCCGGTGCAGCTGATAAACGATGAACTTTCCAAAGATGTTAGCTTTATCTTTATGTTTTTGTCACTGTCAGTAGATTAATGACCTTGAAAGTCAAACATTCCATGTAAAGTCATTTATTTTTCAGTTTGACTTGAACTACTGAACCATCTTGCAATTCTGTGTTGGGATTTTTACTTCTAACAACATACTTCTTGTACTCTGTTGGCCTCATTTGAAATAATTTTTGCTTGTTTCCCTCTGTGTTTGTTATCTTTCTGGTGGCTTGTATCTCATTCTATTAAGTTTATAGCAATGCGGACAGTGACCCATATTTTATTTCCTTTAGTAGAATCCTTCTTCATTCCTTGATAAACAGTCATTCATAACTTGTGGGAAATTTTGACACAAAGAAACAGTCCTATTTTTTTTTAAACTATTTGTTTAAACTATGACAAGAGAAAGACATTCTTTGGTATAATGTTCATTTAATTGTTTAAAAATAACTATGCAAAGATAGGTATTATGCATGTCAATGGATAGATGTTGTCTCTGCCCACTGAGGCACGTAGCAAACAAATACATAGCAACATTTCCAGTGATTAATATTAAAAGCATTATAAACAGTCTGGGGTTAGAGAATAAGAGGATGGGGCACAATTTAGATTGGAGAAGTGGGAAAGGTCTCCTTAAAATTTAATCTGATGCCTGATTAGTCAAAGCAGAACAAAGAAAGAGAGAGGGTATGATACTAGTTGGTGAACAGGGTGTTGGGTTGGAGGGGGAGTGTGCATTACAAGGACGTGGGGAAGAGCAGCAGCAGATGAGGTCAGAGATGGGCGGGGGTCAGAACCAGCAGGGTCCCCTGGGCCCCATAAAGAAGTATGGGTTTTATTCTAAGGTTAATGGGGCACAACTGGAGAATCTCCAGAGTGATATATGTGATGTTTTCAAAACAACATTCTGTGTGCTTCTGAAGAACAGATAGAGGACAGCAAGAATCAACTTAGGAAACCAGTTAGAAATAACAGTCCAAGCAAGATAATTATGGTAGATTGGATTAGAGACATGGCAGTGAAGACAGAAATGGGGACATGTGAGATGTGTTTTGTAGATAAATCAATAGGATGTGATGAGACACACATCCTTTCTGGGAAGATCACTCTGAGGTGTCTTGTAATGGTATGCGGCCTCTGTGATGGCCCCTAATTATCCCCAGCTTCTGTAATTCACCTTCACTGTTGTCAGGATATGGCAGAAGTGATGGCTTGTGACTCCCCAGGTCAGGTCACTTGCTATGTGGAAAGCAGCCGCTGAGGAAGAGGCCCACAGGGTTGGTCAATGAGGACTCTTGCCAACAATTCCATCAAGGAGTTGCCTCTTGCCAAAATCCACGTGAGTGGTCAACTTCTGGAAGCAAATCTGCCATCTCTCTTCAAGCCCTCAGATGATTGTAGCCCCAGTTCACACCCTGATAACAATGACAGAGAAGCCCTGTGCCCTTCAGCTACTTCTGAACTACATCCTCCAAAACTGTGAGATAATGCGTTGTTATTTTCAGTCAATCCATTTTGTGGTAATTTGTTACATAACAATAGATAAGTAATACATTTGCTTAAACAATTGGGGGTACTGTTTTCTAAGTTTCTCAAAACTAAGGAGGGAATAGGAAAATATGAAGAAGTTAGGTTTTTAAATTTATTTGAATTAAATTTATTTTGAACTGATAAAAACAAATATTTTGCACATTAATGGGGTACCAGTGATAGATAACTCAATATGTCGTGTAAGGTTAAAATCAGGCTAAGCATACCTATCTCCTCAAACATTTCCCATTTCCTTATAGTAAAAACATTCAATTTCCCTTCTTTTGGCCTTTTGAAATATACAGGACATAATTGCTATTAGAGTTACCACCCTGCGCAACAGCACACCATAACCTTTACCCTTATAAAAGTTAGATGTACACATGGAAAACTGTGTATTCCTTGAAATATTCCTTGAAATATTCTGTGTATTCCTTGAAATATTCTCAATATGGTTGATGCCATATTGAGAAAAGAAGAAATTAATATGGAATTCAGAAAGGTGATCTGAGCCAACAGTATAAATTTGGGAATTATAAGCCTATAGATGATAATTTAAAGGATAACTTCATTCACTAAGGAAGGGTCTGACACACTAGTGACGAGGACCAAGGGATCCCCAACCTCAGACATTTGCATTTCTTTTACACCACTTCAGTCCATTTGACCCCTGTCATATTCCTGTCACTGTGGTGGCTCTCTTCAACAACCTTTGCAAGGCCAGACAAGGCCACTCGTGACCCAAACTGGGGTTTCTCTGGTGTGCGGCCTGGGACATTCTCAGGAACAACTCAGCACTCAGGCAGGTCACATCAGGAAGTGAGCACACTTACTGCCCCTGCATCACCAGGGACAGCAAACCGTGAAGGCAAATGCTTCCTGTTTCCAACCCCAGGCAGACCCTTCTGAGAGGCATTTCCAGGGTCCTTACAAGCTCCTCCAAGATCTAGGACTAATTGCCCCAAAGAGGGGCCAACTCATTATCACACTGGTTTCCCTCTTCTCCTATTTCATTCCTCCTATTTCTCAACCCTGCTTCCTGGGATCACTGCCTACATAAACTACCTGCAGACTTTTATCTGCTTTTTGGAAAACCCAGGCTAAGACGGTCTGGTAGAAAGGGACCAAGTGAGTCTGTTAAGAAGCGTAAAAGAAGTTAACACAATGGAAGAAAACCAGAAAATAGGTGCTCTGAATGTTTTCAAAGGGCGGGAGTGTGATAATCAGAGGACGAGACAGACAAGGGAACTTGCCCCTGGTTTTACTTCTCATTAATTTCCACATCATGTGACCTTCACAGCAGTCTTATCAGGTGACAAGATGTTATTAATATGAAGGCCGAGGTGAGGTCATCATGTTCAGAATAGATAAGTTATGTGTCCAAGTCCATGTGTTAGGTAAGACTCCACGCATCTAGACACTTGATCATTTACTTCCCAAGTCGTTACTTATGCCATGGCTGTCTAAAATCAGCTTCACTGAATACAGACACAGGCCTTCATTTATAATCTAATCATAGGTCAATGTTGACAATACATAGTGGTTTTTTGGTGGGGGCGGGGCACTGGGGATTGAACTCAGGGGCACTCAACCACTGAGCCACATCCCCAGCCCTTTTTTGTATTTTATTTAGAGACAGAATCTTACTGAGTTGTTTAGTGCCTCGCTGTTATTGAGGCTGGCTTTGAATTTGAAATCCTCCTGCCTCAGCCTCCTGAGACACTGGGATTATAGACATGCACAACTGCACCCAGCATATAGTTTTAATTCTAGAGGTTCTTTGAGAAATTTTATGTAAGTGAAAATGGGATATTTTAAAATGATTTAATGACTAACCATCATAGGGTGTTATAAACTGGAATTTTTAGCTACAAAAAAGACTACTAATGAAATTGTAGGAAAACAAAAAGAAGTGCTTTATTCTTACTGAAGATTGAAGACTGAGGCCATGTCACTTTGAGATTTCTTTGAGTACTCCATTATCCTAAAACAATCCTAGACTAAATAAATCAGAGAGAGAACTTGAAAATCTGGATTATACTAATCTCTGAGATTTGAGGATGCTCACTAAATGACACCCCTTTTCCCTGCCTAAGTTCTGGATATGTGAAAGAGGAACCAGATGGAAAAGGAACTTTAAGCAAGAACTGGATTAGAGAACATGCCTGAGAAAATGCAGTCAATGGGTTTTTGCCATTCAGTAGCCCACAGTTCTGGCCTAGACCTTATAAAAGTATACATCAGCAATACCCAGTGTTGTGCACTGGACTCTTTAGAGGGAAGAAAAATGAGGAAATCCCTGTGTTTTAGTCAACTTTTTCGCTGCTGTGACTAAAAAGATCTGACCAGCACAACTACAGAAGAGGAAAAGTTTCTTTGAGGGCTTCAGAGGTCTTAGTCCACAGAAGGCTGGCTCCATTCCTCGAGACTTTAGGTGAGGCTGGACATCATAGTAGGAGAGGGTGGTGGAGGGAAGCATCTCACATCCTGTGATTAGGAAGCAGAGAGCAACTCCACTCTCCAGATACAAAATATACACCCCATAGCCACACCCCAATTCCCACCTCCTCCAGCCACACCTACCACTTCAATTAATCCCATTAGGGATTAATTCACTGATTGGGTTAAGACTTACCACCCAATCATTTCTCCTCTGAACCTTCCTGCAGTGTCTCACATGTGAGATTCTGGGGGACACCTCACCTCCAAACCATAACACCCTATATATATTGCCTTTTAATGTACTTACCTTCCCTATTAAGAAATGTTAACGAATAGATGTCACATGCCAATCAAAGGGAGGAGGGCATAAGGAAGACAAGTTAGCAAGGGGTGAAACAAACAGCCAGAACTATCACACTGTTGAATGGCATTCCTCTTCAAACCAACCTAATGACAACTGAGGATCCACGTTTGTCCCCATCACCTTAGAGCTTTATCCTACAATGAAAAGTCTGGGTTAGAAATCTGTGACTGAACAGAAGTAATTTACATGTGGAGTCCTACGTAGCCTCTAGAGGGTGTATAATTTTGGATGCACACAATGGCACACACAGAAACAAAATTGGTGAACATGGAACCTCCTGGGAAAATAATTCATTTCCTACCAGGTGGCTTCCCACCAAGACCAACATTCCAGGTTTTTCTTCTTTTATGACATTAAACATTGTCAGGTCATGATATTGAAATTTTTAATTCCACCAAACACATCAGAAAAAAACTACATTTGCTAAATTCTTCTTTCAGGTAATGAGTCTCTATACTCCAAAACAATGATTTCATCTCTACCGACACATTTGTTTCTTAGAACAAGAACTTAAATTTTTGTTTTCTTAAAAATAAGAAGTACAGTCTTTTACCTGATTCTAGAAAATACACAATGTTCCTAGAAACAAACACAATACAAAATCACCGTAAAAAAAGGTCAAAGCAAAAGTAAAGGAAATATCAGAACACATAGCCAAAATAATGAAAACCAAGGGAAAATTCACTTAATTTTTTTATAATTAACAGTAAAGCCTATGTGGACTGATGACAGTCTATCACTTTATCTGTGCAAAGAAACACAAAAGAAACTATTTCTTCCTGTAGAATTTACATTGTTGCTACTTCATGAGCAAAATTCCAAGTACAAAGAATACAGACTAATTAGTATCATTTTTAAGGCTAATGACATATTCAAGTTCTCTAAATTTTTAGTAACAAAATTGAGTTTAAGCTTAATGGTTCTCTTTCTGTGATTGTATAGTAAAGCGCCCTGTATAGACTGTGAAGGTTAATTTAGTTTAAGGACTAGTAGAAACACACAGAGTTGAATGCCTAAATGCAAATGAGGGAATAGTACCAGTTTAAATTTCTAAACCAGTGAAAAATGGGATTGCTGAGAATCTATTCCTGGAACTTTTTCTGCCTTTTGAATCTTTTCTCTCTCTCTCTCTCTCTCTCTCTCTCTCTCTCTCTCTCTCTCTCTCTCTCTCTCTCTCTCTCTCTCTCTCTCTCTGTCTCTTTCTCTCTCTCTCTCTTTTGGTACAAGGGTTGAACCCAGGTTGCCTAACCACTGAGTAACAACCCTTTTTATATTTTAGTTTTGAGACAGGGTCTCCCTTAGTTGCTCAGGGCCTCACTAAGACTGGATTTGAACTTGCAATACTCCTGCTTCATCCTCCCAAGCCACTGAGATTACTGGCATGTGCCACAATGCTAGGTCTTCCTTTTCAATTTTAACACTCAAAGATATAATCCATGTATTTCAAATCTGCCATTGTTCATTGGCAAAAGAAAAGATTTCAAAATCTGTGTTTATTAACCACATTGTGTTTAGACAAAAAAACTTCTCTTGCTAGTGAACACCTACATGGTTGCTTTTTGCTACTGCTGGTTGTTGGGTGCTACTTTCACTACCTGTGTCTCACTGGTGAGAAATGTCTTATTGGTAAGAAATGTCCTTCCCTGAATGTTGTTTTCTAGTAAGTATTTGATAGGGAAAAAGCTACGCCTTTTGCATTTGTACCGCTGCTCTCTAGTCTAACTAATAATTAGGAGTCAAAATGATGGGACAGAATGTTTTACACGGACCATTTTGGAGAACACTATATGTGTAAATTGGGCACGTGTCTTTGAATGCAGAGGCTGACTGCTTGTGCTCAATTGCAGTGCAATCTTCTACACAGTGCTTGGTCATGGACAGTCAGCTGGTGGCCTACTTCTGTTCTTGCAGCTGGTGTGGCCCTGGCACATGATATCACATGTATGATGGTTCTCCGGATTGAGTGGGTTCACAATTCCTACTTTATGGATATTAGTCTATTCTGCATTTTCTTCACGTGAAAAATTTCAATCTGATCTCCAGCAACAAGATATTTTATCACCTGCGAGGATTTCAAATCAATCAAAAACTCTGTCAAACCCTAGGTCTACTCTACATTTGCCTCAGTTCTGAAGGAAATTTGAAAATCTTTTTAATCATAGTCCTTGACCTTAAAAAATAATCAACTCAGTTTGGAAGAAAGATGCCTATGTGAATGAAGCAATGAGCAATGGAATTGCTAAAGTTTGTACATTTTGTTGATCTCACTAATTCCTTAAACTTTCTGAGCAGCTTTTATGTATCTATACTAAGCAAGTTACATAATGCAATGGTTTGGATATCTTTCCCCCAACGGCCCATGTGCTAAGGGATTAGTCACCAAACCTTGGTGCTGTTAGGAAGAAGCAGGACCTTTAAGGGCCCAGGTGCTATGATGAGGGTCTAGTGGAAGGTCTTAGGTCATTGTGGGTGTGCCCCTGTAGTGGATGATGGAAATCAGCCTCTTCCTTTCTCTTTGTGTCACATTCTGTGTGTGAGGTGGATGTTTGCTACCCCACATGCTCCTGCCATCATGTACTGTCCCTCCACACACATACACACCAGAAGCCCCCAAACAGACTAAATCTCCAAAATCATGAGTCAGAATAAACCTTTTCTTGGGTATCTTTTTCCAGTTAACAAAAAGCTAATGCACCTGCAATACCTCATTTAATCCTCAAACCAACTCTCTGAGATGGATTTTATTATTTGCTTTATATAATGGCTATGTTACCAAAAGTAATCTCTCAATTCAATGTAATACCCTTCAAAATACCAATCACATTCTTAATAATACTGGAAAAAACAGTCCTAAAATTCAAATGGAAGAATAAAAGACTCAGAATAGCTAAAGCAACTCTAAGCAAAAATAAAAACAAAACAAGCAATGCTGGAAGCATTATAACACCCCTTTTTAAATTACACTACAGAGACATGGTTTCATAAACAACATGGTATTGGCATATAAGCAGACATTGACCAGTGAAATAGAATAAAAGTACAGAGGCAAACCCACACAATCATCTGATCCTTGACAAAGGTGCAAAAAATAATATGGGAGAAAGATAGTCTTTTTAATAAGTGGTTTTGGGAAAACTGGAAATCCATATGTAGAAGAATAAAAGCAGATTCCTATCTCTCACTGGGCACAAAAAACAATGCAAAATGGATGGAAGATCTAGGAATTAGAACAGAAGCATTGCAGCCATTGGAAGAAAACCTAGGGAAAACACTGCAGTACAGAGGTGCAAGCAACAACATCTTCATTAGGACTCCTAAAGCTCAGGAAATAATACCAAGAATTAGTAAGTGGGATCATTTTAAATCTAAATGCTCGTGCACAGCAAAGAAAACAATTAAGAGCATGAAAATAGGGCCTATGGAATGGGAGAAAAATAATCAATAAATGGATGAATGAACTAAACAGTCACTTCTCAAAAGAAGAGGAAATGTAAATGACGAACCAATATATGAAACAAAGTTCAATGTCTTTAGCAGAGATATGCAAATAAAAAACACACTGAGATTTCATCTCACTCCTATCAGAATGGTAATCTTGAAGAAAACAAATAATAATAAATGCCAGTAAAGTTCTGAGATAAGAGGAATGCTTATACACTGTTGGTGGGATTATAAATTAGTACAAACACTCTGGAAATCAGTATGGATTCTCCTTAAAAGATTAGGCATGGAAGCACTAAATGAGTCAGGTTGCCTCTCCTCAATGTTTAGCCAAAAGAATTGAAGTCAGGGGTTGGGGATATAGCTCAGTTGGTAGAGTGCTTGCCTTGCAAGTACAAGACCCTGGGTTTAAATCCCCAGCACTGCAAAAAAAAAAAATTTTGAAGTCAGCCTACTATAGATACAAGCATACCATTTTTATAGTAGTGCAATTCACAGTAACCTAGGTGTACCTTGACAGATGGACAGAGAAAATAAAATATATATATATATATATATATATATATATATATATATATATATACATATATTGGAGTTTTATTCAACTGTGAAGAAGAACAAAATAATTTCATTTACTGGAAAAATGGGTGGAACTGGAGAACATTGTGTTCAGTGAAATAAATCAGACCCAGAAAACCAATGGTTGTGTGTTCTCTTTCACATGTGGAAGTCAGAGAGAAAAAAGGGAGAAGTAGGTATCTCATGAGAAGAAAAAGGAGACTACCAGATAGAGGAAGGGGATCAGGGATGAGGGAGGAGGGAAGAGAAAGGGGAAGTGCTAAGGAATGAAATCAACCAAATTACATTTTGTACAAATATGTAACAATGAATCCACTATTATACACAATTATAATGCACCAACAAAAACTTAATTTAAATCCATTTGCCCAATGTCAGTTAGCTAGTAAACATAAAGCTAAGACCAGAACACAGCCGTCTTCAGCCCTGTCTGCTTATACCCTCAGCAACTAGAAGGAGAAAAGCAAGTTCTGGAGCTAAACAAAACCCATAGAGAGTTCATGTTCAGAACTCAAGGATGAACCCGATTGGTTGGTTGTGGTAGAGAAGCCAATGCCAGGCCAGAGGGAGGCACCTGAGGCACTGTTCTGAGCTGCTTTGGTTAAAAATAATAGTAACTCCTGAGGAGGCAATACTGAACCTGGTAAAGGAGTTAATCAATCCCTAAAATATGTGGAAAGGAGGGAGACAGAAGCCAGAAATCAGCAGGGTCTGGTCTAAGGGTCCCAGGGCTGTGGTACAAATAGACCAGCTAAGAACTCAAACTGAGCATCCACTCAGTGAATGAAACGCAGAGTGGTCCTGACCCTGGGGGATGACCATCAAAGGTCGCAGCTGGTTCTCCCCCAACAGTGCAGTAGGTATAAAATGTACCTTACACGGAAAAGAAGTTGACATGAGTCCTTTCCACATGTGACTGAGCTCCTTGCTGTGACCAAAGTCTTCTGGGGACCAGAGATGGGCTTTCCAAAGCCCCAATAAGACAGACCATCTTCACAAACTGCTCTGGAGGAAGCTGCCTGGGGAATCCCAGGTCTGTGTGCCAATTCCCTCTTTCTATGTCGTCACTGACCTGAGCACACGGTTGCTGTGTTTTGTATCCTGATAGAAACCCCTAAATAGCCAAAGGATTAAATAAATGCCTTTTATGTCACAATCTCATCTTTCTATCTCTCAATCTTCCTTTAGAAAGCCACAACTATTTTTGTATGATCTAATTCCCATGACTCTGAGGCACTCACTTATTTTATATTGCAATTTAGTAAGATCAGGATAATACTTTTAATCCACCAATCCCAGTGATGGTCCTCTGAGCATGTTCAGGGGTTGAGGAGAGCATTGTTCTTTGCAAGGCGTTATTCTTTACATGCTGTGTTCCTTGTACTCTGTGCTTCTGAGTTGCTGTAACAGATGGATCTCACTGGCTAAGCCTACCTGAATGCTAGGAATACCTGTGGGAGCTCCAGCATCTGTCATTGGTGCTTGTCTGGGGGTGGCACTGACAATGGAGCATTTTCTGTAGACATGATCAGATTTACCACTACATTCTGGAAAGCACTAGAGGAGAGAGAAGTCCCAGTTTAGGAGACGGGGAGTGTGCAAGCCATTCCCATTCTACTGACTCAGTATTTTCCTAGGAATGAGTGGCTTAACTATGCTCAGATTCCTCAACCCTGAAGTCACATCACAATAACAATTAACAATTAATAGTTTGTTAGTCTCTTCCTGACCTAGAGAAATGAAGTGACTTGTCCAGGGTAAAGAGTTCCTTAATACCCAGGCAGGGGAAGGGGTCTCAGGAATCTTGTCTTGTCACACAGTGCTCTATTGACTACACTGTTACTGTGGTGCTATTGGCAGACTTAGTTGGAGCAAAAAACTTGAAACAGGTTTAGCTTGCTTTTGCTGAATATTCAACTCAGCATTTTATGGAATTATAGACCAATGTTTCTTTTAAAGGCAAATGTTAAAAAAAATGTATAAATAATCTGCTTCAGGGTTGCAAGAAAGCTTTGTTTAAAACAAAAACAAAAACAAAAAAAAAAAAAGAAAGCTTTGTAAACTTGACCTTCATCTTTGTTTAAAAGCTGGCGCAGGCTGGATTTTACTCACACTCCTATTGCAACTCAAAAGAAAAATGATTCCTGAATTAGCTGCTTAACACTTGCACTTCACACTGGCCAGTGGGTACTGGGATTTCAGATATCCATTCAACTTTGAAACAGAAAAGAGTGTACCAAATATAGGAGCACATTCGTCAGGGTTGGTGCAGTCATTTTCCAAATACTGGCTCCCAGTGAACCACTCCTCTTTGTGCGCATGCTCTCCCACGGCCCCTTCCCATGCTGACTCAGAGCTGGCCTATGTGGTTTGTTTTTGGCAACAGAACTCTGGCAAATGGAATTCATGTAGAAGCTTTAAAAAATGCTTCTAAATTGGCATTTGTCTTTCCTCGCGAAGACATCTAGCCTTAGCATACTGAAGACATAGGGTTCAACAAACACCCGGCACCAACTTCCTGACTTGTGAGAGAGACCAACTGGGACCCATCTGACTCACCAAATGACCATAAACCCTACTCAGTTCTTTTGAGGAGGAAAGATGAGCCATTCTAACTGAGCCCTGTCCAAGTTGCTCAAACATGGAGTAATTTTTACCTGAAGGGGCCAAGTTTGAAGTCATTAGTTATATAACAAGACTGATAGAGTTGACTAACTACTCTACAAGCAGTTAGAGCACCTCCATGCCTTAACACAATGAACTTATTGCTTGTTAAGTCTCAGTCCACTGTAAGTTGGTGGTGGAAAGAATCTCTACTCCATGTAGTCATTCAGGAATCCAGGTTCCTTTCTTGTTGTGATTTCTCTCTCTTTTAGGTCTATGAAGTCTTATCCATTTACGTGGCAGGTGGGAAACAGAAAGAATCACACATAGAACATATGTCTAGCAGGTCTGCCTCTTTCATTCTGCTAGCTGGGATATGGTAAAGGAGATTGGAAAATCCTGTTCATCTGTGTGCCCTGAAAAAAGAAAACGCATGTCAAATGGTCACCAGCAAAGGCAGAAATGTCTTATTCCACTATGTGTGTTCCCTAGTGTCCAATACAATGCCCTGCTCATAGTAAACACTTAATGAATGGAATAGTTGATGAAGCCAAAGTGTCATTTAAGATAAGGCTGAGAATCATGCATGGAAGATATTTATTTCATCTTCTAAATTTTTGAAGCACTAATTTTAGGACAAATCCTTGCCAATTTATAAGCCAAGGCAAGAAATAGATGTTGTTGTTTTGTTGTGACTGGTTTCCTAATACTGAAAGGGTGACACAATAGCTTTTTCTTATCCTGAAAACTGTAAAGATACCAAATTTAAAAGAACAAATTAGAAGTATTTTTAAAGCTAAATCTCTGAACCCCCAGTCTTCATGTATATTTGTGTGCATACATCTGTGCATGTATATATTTGACAATAGTGCACTATTTAAACAACTTACCAGTAACATATGCACTTTTACATTAAATATCTTATAAGTAATATAGTTTCCACAATATAGTGATATAAATTTCACAGCAATGTATGGTATGCAAGCGCCATGATTTGAAAAGTCGAAGTCTTGGATTCTAGTCTTTATCCTATAATTAATCATTTAACATGGGGGTGGTTTCGTTCTCTTAGTTCCCTATCAGCTAGAAAATCTTTTAATTCTCTATCATAGTGCATGTATTAGAGGTATTCATTTTTCTCTACCCTCTTGTTAAATCAAATATATATAAATCAAGCCCCCTTAATTAAACTTCAAAATTGTTTCTTTTTGATTAATTTTAAAATTTTAATTTTACTCAAAGGAAAGTGTGAGTAAATAGACTTAAGGTATAGTCTCTAAACACCAAGCATCCAGGTAGAGAAGGTTCTAGGGGCTCTAGGCAGCACATGATGGGTAACCTGGGAAGCTACTCCACCAGGAGTAGGACTCCAGGGGACAAGTGGAAACCTAACTTTGCTCCCTAGGAGCATCTTCGTGGTTAGGCAATTATGATGCATTCCTATTTTTCAAGGTGTGGTCTCTCTGAGCATCCTATTGTGAATACACACAAAAGGGCTTGAGTTAATTATTATTACCTTGGGTGACAGAGTACTTTTAGATTATCAAGTCCATTAGCAGGAGCTTCAGAAAAAAGAATGTGTTAGGAAGAGGGAGAAGATGAGGTATGTTATGGTAGTGCATATTGCAGGTCACAAGGGTGATGGGCCACCAGAGAGCAGGAGGAAAACCCTAGACCACAAAGCAGAGGTCCCAGAAACCCTGTGCTCCTGATTGCCACCTCCACAGAACATGGAACACTAAGGATCAGGGAGCAAGTAGAAGGGGCCCACATATTAGAAGCTATTGGCAAGTGGGAGACAGGAAAGAAGATAATATTGCTGGCTGGGAATAAGGCATATGTGGAGCAGAGATAAGAAAAGACACAGAGTGGGACAAAGTGAGTGGAGGTGGCCACTTATTCATGCAGTTGTCCTGCATGCAGCTGGTACACCTTTCCCGCCAGTATTGCCCTTTGCTATGGTTTGGATATGAATCATCCCCAAAAAGCTCCTGTGTTAAAGCAGGAGACAAAATGTTTAGATTATGAGACTCACGATCTATTCAGTGAATTGATATATTTGATGGATTAATAATCAGAGTGGATTACTGGGTAGAAACCATAGGCAGATGGCGTGGGCTGGAGGTAGTGGGTCACAAGGGGTGTGTTTTGGGGATGACATATTTTGTCCCTGGCTCCTTCTATCTCCCTGTGCTTCCTGGCTGCAATGAGCTAAGCAGCTTTCCTCCACAGGGCCCTTCAGCCATGATGTTTCACCTCCTCGTGGGCCCAGAGCAATAGAGTCAGCCCATCATGG
Source organism: Sciurus carolinensis (assembly GCF_902686445.1). Classification (NCBI taxonomy): domain Eukaryota; kingdom Metazoa; phylum Chordata; class Mammalia; order Rodentia; family Sciuridae; genus Sciurus; species Sciurus carolinensis. The sequence goes on along the minus strand of NC_062222.1, from coordinate 20,460,163 downwards.
ACTGAACCTCTGAAACCATGAGCCAAAATAAACTTTCCCTCTGTGAGTTGTTCTTGTCAGGTATTTTGGTCACAGCAACAGAAAGGTGAACTGTTTGAGAGAGACCTTTTTCAGTTTCCGTTCTGCTAGACCATACCTATCACATAAACTTGTCAATTGGGCGGAGGAAAAGTCATCCATTTAATTCAAGGAAAAGAATTATTTGCAGCACAGTTATGTGGTTTGGATAAAGTTTTTACCTTCGGTTGGCCACTTTGAAGTTGGTGGAAACAGTGATGATCTACTTCCAAAAGCATTTGATGTTCGGAACTGTTTGGATGATAGTGGTATTATTCCCTCATTTCCTCACTGTTCAATGCACTTTTCAAAAGAACTCTACAGAACAGATTAATGGGACATTGTACTTCTGTAATTCTCCGGTTACTCTAACAGGGTCGGGGTAAATTTGAAGAGAAAAAATGCAAACCAGCTTGAGGCAGCGTTGCCCAATTTGATCAAAACTAAATGCAACCATCGTGGGTTCGAGTTTGGTGGTCCAAAACACTGGAATGTTTCAAAGACATCTAAAATGCAATGCCAGTGTTGTTTTATTTGGTTTGGGGTTTGCTATCCCTTTATGTTAAACAGGAGTTTGGAAAACTTTGCACAAAAGACTCCCTGTCTATTTTCATGGATGCCTACATACTAAGTAGCCAGCGTTACTGATAAATGAAAACATCAAACAGGCCATGAACAAAGTCTTCACTCACCTACCTCATGAACTTGGAGGAAGTTAAGGATGAATCACATCTGATCTTTATTTAGCATCCTACCGAACAACAGCCATTCTCTCAGGAACTCTGAGCCTTAGAACTGCACATAAAACAGACATTCACCTGCTGTGTCCCGTATGATACTTGTGATGCGTCGTTTTTGCATCAAGATCACTCTCTTTGAGTCTGGACCAAGGGTTGAATTTAACACCCTCCAGATCTTCTTAAGTAAGATAAAGGAATTATATGCTGCCTTTGAACCCTGGAGAAATATTACAGTATAATCCAGGATAAAGAGATATTCAGTTCAGAATCCAGATCTGCAAATTATACCTTTGTGAATCACCAAAACATGTTCTTCTAATAAACTATTTTTAAATGTTGTGTTTGTCCAGTGCATATAGCAAAATACAGTCTTGTCAGTCAAGACAGACTTCAAACTGCCTGGTTCTGTTAGAAATGTTTCATTAATAACATGTGTTTACCATCGAGAGGAGCAGTCTTCATGCGCTAAGATTTTGTTTGTCAGTCATTCATTGGAACCCCACTGTTAATAGCATACAATGGTTTGTGGTTATGCCACAATTTAACCCAGGTTTAAAAATACAAACTAGAGCCCTGGTGGTCTAGAAGGAACAAGAGTGAGTGAAGGCATTGGCTCAACCTGCTCTGTGGGCTGGTGGCTTGGAATGCTTTACAAACTAATCAAATTTATTGACTATGATCCTGAGGGGGGAAAAATCCCATGTCGGGGTGTGCATCCTGGTTTGACTGCAGTTTGGTGAGACTCTGAATGTCTGAAGGGAGAAACAAGGCAAGTATTTGGCATTCCTTTCCCCAAAGACAAATTAGAAACAGATATCACAGAATATGAGATTTTTTTTTCAGCAACCTAATAAGAAAAAGAGGTTTTCCTCTATAGTTTTAATTCTACTGTATGTTAAGGATAAGTAAACAGAATTAATATTGCACCAGCAGAATAGGCAGTGAAAATTCTATTAATTCAGTAGTTTGAGTAGCAAGAGTTCTGAATGTAGCAGATGAAAGAGAACTGGTTTTGCATGTAATATCAGTTTCCATTGATAGAGCTGTCTGAAGGGTATTTGGGATTAAACACTGCTGGTTACATATGCACTTATTGCATATATATAACCCAAGGGAAAATTTACATTTTGCACAGGACTGTGTATAAAATGTTCACTAAAAATACAAGAAAGCACAGCATCTACAATAATGGGTAAAAAATACTTTTGTGTTTAATGAAGCAGTTGTGCAGAAACACAGTGAACCACAAAGAGTGTGTTTATGAAATCTCATAGTCATGGAAATAACACCATGATCCTAAACATTTGTGAAATCATATATCACATGTGCTTAAAACCAATTTTCCAGTTGCTAACAATTTATGCTTTAAAAATATTTGTATTTCAAAATAAAACAGATCATATTTAGAGCAAATTTAACCCATAAAAAGATTGTTTAGGCCACCAGGAAGTTATCTCCTTACACATTCCTACAGGGAGATTTGACCTTTAAAACTTTTTATATAAGAAACTAGAACACATCTAGAGAGAAGAATTTACTACTAAATGAGTCATTTTCTAAGTTCTGAGTAGTTGGACATGTAGTGTCAGAAGAGACAATATCTGTTAAACTCATATCTTACATTTCAAAAAGTAAGTTGACATTCACTTAAACCACAAGTGTAAGTTATACAACATGTGTAGGATTGAAGGTCTTAAGATGAATGAATGGAACCAATCTATCTTTGAGGAGTTTATGAATTTCCAAAATACACATTTATTAGTTCTTAAACAAATTCTTCAAAGTCAGTCAGAAAAATATTTTATTCTATTATTTTTACTCAGATATGATTCTCATAGGTATTTCCCATGACATTTTTGTTCGTTTAATAGGACATGGCCTGTAACCATTTTTCTGTAATTAACTATAATGGAAACATAAAAAAAGGTATGAACAGTATTTAGGTAATTGGACCTTCCCCCAAGAGATAGGAGGCAGCATGCCTGTATGAGGAACTTGAAGGCCCACTGGATGTTATCAAGCAGCTGAATGACCTTTGATATCCAGACTGAAGGAAAACCTTCTAGAAACTGTGTCCTCTGCTTCAACCCTCACCAGACCACAATACAGTTAGCTTTAATCCTAACTTCTAACTAGTCTACTATAAAACAGCATTTTGAGGTTGTAAAATGTTTAATACTATGACAAGAATTTATTTTGTCTTATGAGGAATATAATCATTTCACCAAATCACTCTAGAGCCAAGACTTTAAAATATGCCTTATTTACAAGATTTCACATAGTAAATTCCATTTTTCTGAGGAATGTGTCCTTCATTCATGTTATTGATCAGAGAGCTGTAATATGCTTTGTTTGTTTTTTTCCAACATAGATCTTATGCTGGATCTAATTCTAGCATTGAATTCTGTATATTAAAATAATATTATCTCATATTCTGATTTTTTTAAAAATAAAAATATCACCCATTATAGGATCTTACAACTCCTGGATCCTAGGAGATTCTTACAGATATATTTGCAATTTAAAATAGTACCTTTCATTGATATCCTCCCTGTGCTGTTAAAAACTAGAAACTGATTTTTCAATTATTATTTTCAGAAGAAAATAATTTGAAGAAGTAAGTCTGTGGCTAGTATGAGCTTGGCAGTAAAAACTACAGTATCTTTACTTTTCTAACCATCTTTGCTAAGCTTTCCTCATGGTTCAAATATTCACATGGGAATTCTTTGGTGGAAATATAATTTTTAAAAAATTACCCCTGTTATTCCTATGATACTCTGGGAGTAACTATTGATTTCCCAATATAATGGGTAGAGAGAGGGGGCAAAAAAAAACATTAGGTGGCTTCCAGGAGCTTGGTCTGCAGCTCAACAGTGCTGGGAATCACAACCCTTCTTCCATCCATGGAAGAATGTCATTTCCTTTGAATACTTAGTCTGTATTATTCTTGCCTTATAGCTGTGTCTAATTAAAATTAAAACATATGTGCATCAAAATGCAATATTAGAAGAATAAATGACCAACCCACAAAGTGGGAAAAGTTAATATTTGTGTATATGTGTGTATGTATATTTATATAAGATATATACATATATATCTCAAAGCACTGTTATCTATAGCATGTAAAGAACCCCAAAGCATTAACAAGATGAATGCGGACAACTCAGTTGAGAAAAGGGTAAAAGGGTTGAATAGTGCCTTTATAAAGGATGATATCCACCTGGTCAGGAAACATATTTCTGCATTCTTAGGTTCATTAGTCATCAAGGAAATGCAAATTAAATCATAATTTAATATCACTCCAGTCCAATCAAAACAATAAAGACAAAACTTTTCCAAGTGTTGGCAAAGACATGAAGCAACTCAACTCCTACACACCTGCTAAAGTGTGAATTGGTAAAACCACCTTGGGAAACTTTTTGACAGTATTGATTAATTCTTATCTAGTATGCATACATATGTATTCAACAAAAGAAAAACTTATTTTAGTTTGCCAAAAGACTTAACTAGACTATGCATCATCATTGTACTGTGTGTAATAGCTCTAAACCAGTTGGATAATATGCAGGGGTAGAGTATAGAAATAAATTGTGTCATATTTATTCAATGGAATTTTATACAGCAGTGAGAATGAATGGTCTACAAGTAGATGCAATTATAGGGTAATTCTAACCAACAAAGCATTTAGCAAAAGATGTCAGACACAAAAAAGTATCTACTACATAATTCCATTCATAAAATTCTAAAAAGAGGAAAACTAAGCTGTGCTATTAGAAATCATGGTAGCAATTAATCTTGTAACTACAAAGGAGCATAGGAGGGTTTCCAGGGTGTGTGTCTGTTACTGTACAAGTGCTATAGGTCTGTTCAGGTTGAAAAATACCACAAAGTATGCCCAAGATATACATATATATATATATATATATATATATATATATATATATATAAACACACACACACACACACATATATGTCTCTATATACATATGTGTGTATGTATATATGCACATATACATATATGCAAAAATACATATATACACATACACACATATATACATATACACATGCATGTATACATAAAATTTTTATTATCAACTTATTTTAAATACCTTATCAACTTTTATCAACTTATTAAGTTTTATTATCAACTAAATTTTAAAAACCTCTTCAGTTCATGTTGCTTAGGAAAACAATTGTGATATCTCTTCTGTATATCAAAGTAATAATCATGAAAGATGAGCATAATCATTGACAAAATGAAACATATGGACTTCTGTTTCATTTATTCTCTAACCACCTTGCTTCCTTCCTTCCTGTATTTTAATTATTCACTTAGTGACTTTAAACACACTTTGTGTAACTTGGAGAAACGACATTGTATTTGCTCCTCATCTAGATTAGTGTGGTTAGGTGGTCCTGCCTACACTGGCTGTTTCTAAAACCAGGGAAGCAATGAAATTTAATCCTTGTGGTAAAGGATAGTACAGAGAAGCAGCAGACCTGGAGGAGGACAAATATTTCTACCTGTGTCCAACCCTTGACCAGGAGATAAGAACAAAATTCATGTCCTATAAAAAGTCCCTCACACCTTAACACAGGGAAGCTACCAAATTAATTCTTGCAATAATGGACCTACTTAGGACAAAAGGAAGTTATCTACATCTTTTCAAGTATTAATACAGGAGTTACAGCAAAACCAATTGTCACTGAACCAAACAGCGATTCCACAGGAACCAAAACAGCTGAGTCCAGGGGTCTTGGTTGCCTTTCAGGGAAAAGCATTTGTATGCCCTTAATCCCTTGAAGCACAAGACACAATGACAGACAGATAAGAGTTGGTGTGACCTGATTAGAAATTTCCCACTGCCTTTAAAAGTCTTTATTCATAAATTCCTCTTACTTGGCTTTTTTCAGTCACTAACCAGGGACCTGTTTCTACATCTAAAAGGCAAAATAGTAGTGATTTTCATTTAAAATGTTATCTTTCAAAAGGGTACTTTAAATCTACAAATTGAAAACTGGAAAATAAGAAATATCTTTGATGCTTCTTCTCATTCACAGACTACAAAATTTATTTCAAGATTTCCACCAAATCATCTTCTAAAATTTTCCTGAGCTGTTGTAATAATATGGATGACACATATATGAAAACAAACAAATCCCAAAATTATAGTGGTTTGACCTAATAATTGATTTTTTATTCATTTGAAATGTTGATGTTTCACCTACAGATAGCAAATGACTTTCTTCCACATAGTGATTCAGAGTTCCAGGTTCCTCCCATCCTATGGATCCTCCACCCTACGAGGTCATTGATACTGTCTGCAATAACCTGGAGAAAAAGGAAATAGTGTATAATATGTATCTGCTGCTTCAAAAGTCATTCCTGAAATGAACTATACAACTGCTGTCCATGGTCCATCTCTGAGAACAAATCACAGGACTGCCCCATGATGCAAAGAAAGTAGTTTGAGAAATACCCTTCTCAGTTGAGTATTTGCCTCAAAGCACTAAGTCCCCACTGTAGGACAGTAAATGTGAGTACAACCATCTTCACCCAATATCAGTGATGAAAATTAACATCAGACATGTTGATGATAAGCTTGGGCTTGATATTTCAAGTACACATGGATGACCAAATGCATCAGGTAAGGGTAGATGTTAGAAGAGATTTGAGGCTGATTGTGATTTTTTTCTTCTTCTTCAGATCAAGTGAAATATTCATAGAATACATTCATCTGAGTCCAATGAGTATCTATAGATTATCTTTTAAATGTTGGATACCAAAGTCAGCCCTGAAATGGATGGAAGAATAAACAATGTTCCTGCTACCACAAAGCATGCATATCAAGGTAGAAGTCAAAATTACACAAATAGATATTGAATGTTGTATAGAAATAAATGCCACAAAGAAAATTAAGGCCAGTGAGGGAATTGTGCACAAAGAAAAGTCATATTTTCAATGGGGAGGTCAGGATAGTCTTGTCCAGGGAGGAGAGGTAGTGACTGATTAGGGTACCAAAGGAAAAAGTAAGACCCTCTAGTAAAAGCAAGTTTGATCTTTCCAAGAACAGTCGAGTAGCTGATTCCCTTTTAACAGTTGTGCATGGCTCATTTCTTACAGTACTTCTCAGGAAAGAAGGCTGGGAAGAGCAAAGCGAATGGGCTTTGGTGTACAAAGACATGTTTCAAAGATCAAGTCCACAACTTACAGTTATTATTTTTGGCAAATCATTAACATATCTGACCTCTAACTTTTTCATTAGCAAAATGATACCTACTTCACTGAATTATTGTGAAGTTTATGTGAGATAGTACATATAAATTACTGCTACTACATAATATATGGCAAAAAATTCAATAAATATTAGTTATTTCTTCTTTTACAAGTAGTGTGAGGGTAGTGAATGGAAGAAAACTTTTCCTTCTTTCCATTTTTCCTTATGATGGTGAACACTCATGTTTTGTCCTCCATGAGCTTACAAATTCCTTTTCCCATCTCAGAGACTCTGTCTTCTTCATTATGACAAAGATGACAATGATAAGAGAGTACCCAGGCATTTCAAAAGAAGATAGCACTTGCCAGCCACGGTGACTCACACCTGTAATCCCAGAGGCTTGGGAGGCTAAGGCAGGAGGATTACAAGTTCAAAGCCAGCCTCAACAACTTGGCGAGGTCCTAAGCAACTAGTGAGGCCCTCTCTCTTAACTAAAATACAAAAAAAGGGGGTGAGGTGGGGATGTGGCTCAGTTTGGTCCAAAAAAAAAAAAAAGATAGCACAGTGTCAAAGACATTGATAGAGTCCCCCACCCATCTGCAGACTCTTCCTTTGTAAATTATCTGCATTTATGCATTTAAGGATTTGGTTGGAAAAAGCCAGAGGTTTCTGGCCATGAACCAGAGTTTGAAGGTCAAACTTGAGTTAGCCACCTCCACACCTTCTCTTATTTGTGTTCATTATTCATTCATCTGATTTAAGCTCTAGAGCAGGCTGTCAGCATTTGGGGCAGTATGGGAGAAGGTGAGCTCAGTGAAATTCTTTGTCTTCTCACACTAATGGACTCTACATTGGCCTTGTGACTTGAACACGACCAAGAATTTTCTGCATTCCTTGGCACATTGAGTTCATCTGGTTCAATACAAGTACAAGGCTTCCACTCAAAGAGGCTTGCATTAGTCCACAAACCAGAGTCTGAATTACTTTGTGTGCATTGCTTTAAATGAAATTCTGAGTAAACATGCCCTCCCTTTCAGGATGCATTCTCCATCATAGCATATTCTTGTCCTAAATTTGACTTTTAACGTAGCATTTTAGCAATACTATCTTCAAGGTGTTTCTTCCTCTCTTGTAAGTCCTCAGATTTCTAAGGCACAACTCAGTACCATCCATCTTCCAGAAGTACTCAGAAACTCAAGAATACACACCAGATAATTAAACATTCAAATATTTTATGTATACTCAAAGTCACCTATAGCCTGGAGGTGCAAATCTCTTCCCAGTGGTAGTAGTTTTATCATACAGGCAGCATTTCGAGGCATGCTTATGAAGTTCTTTTGACAAGATTTTATAATTACTCGTTCGTCTTACTTACTTGGTGTCAAATCATTTCTTCCTTTTTCCTTGGACCTACCTTTTGTACATCCAGGTCTCTTTATCTCAGACATTAAGAAATGCTCTGGTGACACTTCTTGGGAACAAACACATTATCCAAGTATGTCACCATCATGGGGACTGGGATTTTGAAAATTGGAAAGAGTAGCAGAACTTCCCTGGCCTCTGGAACAGCCAGAGTCCCTTCTCAGAAGACAAAAGTGAAGTTGTTTTGTAGAGAACAGATCACGTTTCAGTAGCCTGCAAAGCTCTGCCCAGCTGCCTTCCTCTCTCTGGCCCTGACAATTCCCTTCAAGCTCTGCCCCTTCTCTCGGCATCTTGCTTCAAGTAAATCCATGCAAAGATGTTTTCAGGAACATCTGCACTCTCTCATGCGGGAAGACAAGCAGGGCGGACATCCTGCAGAAGGAAATACCAGTAAACATTAAAACACCAGGAAAGTCTTTGGTTGGGGTATCTACAGACACTGCTTAGGACTAAATGAAACACAAATATGGCCCACTCCACGTAGCAGGCTATTGAGACTCTGTAAGTGCTGCAGAAAACTTTTGTATGGCCTTTCACACCTCCAGATGCCAACCTCTGGTGTGTTGGGGCAGGGCCTAGATTTCATGGTGCAAGTAAAAATAAACATTTGCACCAAATTTTCTTTCCAAAAACACTGTCAAATCCCTCATGAATCTCGAACTGTTGTACCATTGACTAAGAAAGTACTATGCTTTAAATACTTATTAAGCATTTAGTAAATATCTGATGAAATCAATGAATTTTGGAGTTAGAAATTTACCTAGGCACAAAGTGCCTTAATTATAAAGCGAGAAAATTGAGAAGCCAAAATAACTTAATGGCCACCAACCAGAAGCTTAGTTATGATACTTGAATTCCTACAAAATACTTACACTGGGAGAACATATGGAACTGCTCAAAAGGAAATCAAACCATAATCTCTTGATCCTAAGCTTAACTGATTGTATTAAATTAGTATAGGACTTCAGTGTTTTTTAGGCAAGGACTTGAGTTTTATTGAACATCTTCACACTACATGCAGAAATAATTAATATTAAAAGCTCAATGTGTTTTCTGAGCTTCTTCAACAATTGTGAAGACTATAAAGAGTAAAATAAATGTTGATGAAAAATTTTACAAAATATCAAAGACTAAAAAGAGAAAAATAAAAAACCATAATCACTCAACAGAAATAAACATCGTTAATATTCTGGTATCGTTTTCTATTTTATCATTATTTTACATTGACTTCTTTGTGTTTTTGAATAAGGTAACTTTTTTCACTCAGTTGTTTTATCTTCAGCTTTGTCCTACATGCAATAGCCAAACTCCAAGATGTCCTGGGATGATCCTTGCCTCCTGGCATCCACATCCTTCTGTAGTCCCCTCTCTCATTGCATCAGGATTGGTCTATGTGATCAATAGCATGTGACAGAAATGGCAGATGTCACTTCTGAGATTAGGTTATAAGTGACCGTGGTTTCCATATTGATTCTCTTCCTCTCATTCTTCACTCTGGGGAAGCAAGCTGCCATATTGTGAGGATTCTTTTGACAAGGACCACATGGGGAGCAACCAAAGCCTCCAGTTAGCAGCCAGAGTCTCCCAATAACCCTGTGCATGATCCTGGAAATGGCTTTCCCAGTCCCAGACAAGACTGCAGCCCTGGCCGACAGCTTAAGGAAACTCTCATTAGGCTCCTGGAGCCAGAACAACCAGATAAGCCACTCCCAGATTCCCAATCCCAAGAAATGGAACAAGATAACGTGTGTTTGTTGTTTCAGGCTAATGTTTTGGAGTGCTTAATTATGTCAGCAAGAGAAAACTAAAGGACTCACATTTTGAAAGATTCTTCAAGAAAACCAGATTTCATGGTTGAATGATAAGCAGTTTATAAATATATTATGATTTATTTTACTACCTTGATGGATTTTCCAGGTGATTTCAATATTATGCTCCTTTAATTGTTGCAGTATACATCATTGTGTGCATTTTTTTATTTATGATTTATTTCTTAAACTCAGTAGTAAAATTATTAAATAAAATATCAAAATTGTCAGTGTTCTTGACATTTATTACCATATTTCCCCCCAAATGTATTGTACTAATCATGAGTAAGCTCAGAAATTTAAATTTTATTGATTCACAAAAGACTCAACTATGTCAAAATTGAATTGTGTCTGTTTATAACACCAATTGTTCTTGGTGCAGAGCACTCTGTATTTGATTGCCTTTTATTTCAAATACAAGGAAATAAGTAGGTCTTTCTATCCACTTGCTTATTGGTTATGATTCAGTCTGCCTCTCTACATCTGTTCTCTTCTGAGTTTTCTCATCTCAGGGAATAGCACCCATATCCTTCCAATTCACCTAGACAGAAGCCTGGAAGGCATCTTAGACCACCCCTGTATCTCACCAGGACAAATACTCTGCCCCTCTTCCGCGACCCTCTCTCTCCTTTCCAGCCTCACGGTTACTGCCTTACTGCAAAGCTTGGTTAGCTCTCCTCACCCTTCCTGGCTTATTTTTTAAATCTTCTTTCACCAGTGACTCTATTTTGCCATAAACAGAAAGACCTTATGGTAATTTGATTTTATTTTTTTTATCATCACTTACTATTTTTTTCATTTGTTATTTGTTCTTTTTAGACATACATGACAATAGAGTGCATTTTGACATATTATACATCCATGGAGTATAACTTTCCATTCTTGTGACTGATGTGGAGTTCCACTGGTCATGTATTCAAATATGAACATAGGAGAGTGATGTCCGACTGATTCTACAGTCTTATCTATTCCCCCCCCCACTCTTCCCTTCATTCCCCTTTGTCTAATTCAATCAACTTCTACTGTCCCCCCAACATACACACACCTTATTGTGTGTTAGCATCTACTATCAGATAGAACATTTGGTGTTTGGTTTGGGGAGATTGGCTTATTTCACTTAGCATAATATTCTCCAGTTCCATTCATTTACCAGTTAATGTCATAATTTGATTTTTCTTTATGGTTGGATAATATTCCATTGTGTATGTATATCACATTTTCTTTATCCATTCATCTGTTGAAGGGCATCAAGGTTTGTTCCATAGCTTAGCTATTGCGAATTGAGCTGCTGTAAACATTGATATGGCTGTGTCCCTATAGTATGCTATCATCACTTACTATCATCAACTTTTATGACTTCTTTACCGAACATTGTACTGCTAATATTTTATATACAGAAGAGCATAAATATTTTTATTAAAAAATGCCTGGACCAATTATACCTGCAGACTGTGAAACCATGGCCTTCAATGACCATGTCCATGAACCATTCAAAATGATTTTGTAATTAGGAATGTCAATCTCAGTGATGTCAAGTCAGAATCTTCCCTGAGGGAGAAGACCCATTCCATTCTTTTTTTCTACCTCTTCCAGGGGTTTTGGATTCCCAGGGAACTCCTCGCCTCCCAGGTAGATTTCACAGCAGTACAAGCAGCAACAGAACATGAGCAGTAAGAAAAAGTAGCACATTAAAGATGCTGCATCGGACTGGGGAGAGAGCTCAGGGTTGAGGAGAGAGCTCAGGGCTGGGGAGAGAGCTCAGTTGGTAGAGGACTTTCCCTCCAAGCCCAAGGCCTTGGGTTCGATCCCCAGCACCACCAAAAAAAAAAAAAAAAAAAAAAAAAAAAAAGATGCTGTAGATGCTGTATCACTTTGCCATTTCTTTTTAGAATTACCTGCTTTAGAACATTTTGGTGTCCACAGGAAGAAAGATGGCAGATATTATAAATAATCAAGTTTATTCTTTGTTATTATAAAGCATTTTTTGGACATAAAATGAATGCTGGCTTTTATTTGCTTATCTGTGAGAATTCTTATGTCAATGTCCACTCATCTATTTGGTTGACTGAAGTTCCCAGAGAACTGAATGCAGATCAAGTGCAAGCATAAATGTGTTTTACAGATATTTGTGTTTTACAGATATTGGAAAGCAGCATATTTAATGTCGTGACTCTAACTGAATAGGTTATAACAAAATTAAGTCTATTTTTAAATGATGCCTTCTCCAGAGCTAAAAACAAATAGTATGTTTAGGTCCTAGGGGCACAAAGATCATTGTCACAGTTCGAACAATGAGACTTCTGGGCTGAGGTTTTTTTCTATTTAATCTAACATGAATCTCATTTCAGGAGAGGTTGGAAGAGCATATTAGAATACAATTCCCATTTTGTTTGGTTGTTGTTATCTAAACCATCATTTTTCACTTTCAGTTAAGGACAGAACAGAACATTCTTCAGGACAGCCCCTGCATTCCTAACATAGTTCCATAAAGGGCCCTTGATAGACTATTTTTGTGAGTATTTTATTAAAAATATGACTTATCCTCTTAGCTCCTTACTGTGTCACAGTGCTAAAACCTGTACAAGCATTTTCTTATTTCATTCTTCACCAATGCCACAAGGTCTTTTATCATCCCCTTCTCCCTGACAGAAATTGAAGTTTGACATTTCAACAAGCTGACCAAAGTCACTAAGAGGCAGACATGGACAAGTTTTCACAGCAAGATCACAGTCTCCTTGCTGTTTCTTCTCTGTGGCTCGTTGCTCGGTCATTCCACATCAGATCGGCTTATGACCTTGATTCTTCTAAGATATCTTCTCAGACTTTGAACAAGTCACTGTACATCAGGGCCCTGATCTATGAAGAAACACCCCTCTAGAGCATTAACTTGGATTTGGTTAGTTCTCATTGCGTCCTGCTCACAGGAGACGCCTCTGTTCTGCACTCTAGTGACTTCCACACCAGTGTCTATTTTTAGTGCCCTTCAGGGATATACAACACTGCTTCTCCCAGGGCACTAAATTCTCAGGGTCTAATCCCCCAGGGGAGTCAGCTTTTGTCAGGGTGGACCTAGGACGCATTGAAACTTTTCTGACATGTGAGTGGGAACTTCAGGAATAACTTCCTGCTCCTCAGAAGTGTGTTTATCCCCCTCAAACTCCTTTTCCAAGCTTATTTGGTGGTATGTGTCCAGTTGTAGGTGTCAAATGAGAGTGTCCTTGAAACCAAACTATGTTTTGACATGATTTTCCATTCCTTAAAGTAATCATGATCCAATCCATGTTCAGTCATCCTTCTCCTTCTTTCTCTTGTTCTTCCCACCCTAATTCCCAACTCTGTACATTCTTACTGACTTCTGGAACACATTGGTGTCCAAAGGGACGGAAATGGTAGCTATTCCAAATACTATCGTTCTCTGTTAAAAAAATTTCCCCCCCTTAGGAGAAAATGGGTTCTCTCTCAAATTTGACTTTAAATTATCTGGTAGAACTCTAAGAGTTCTATTTTTGTTGGATGAAGTACTCCTCAAAAAAAAAAAATGCATATGAACTACAGGTTTAAAATAATAACATTATCAAGTGGACATTTGATCAGCAGTTGGTAGTTTACAAAGCATATTTACAAATAATAAATCATTTAACCCTACAACAACCTTCTATGAAAGGAAAACAACTTCTACTAAATATTTATCATGAGCTAGATATTGTTAGTGTCTTACAATTAGACTCTTGCTTAATTTTGATGACAGCCTTTCTAGGTCCATATTATTTCTATTTTCTAAATTTTGAAACTGAGATTCAGAGATGCAGAGGGAAGTACTGGGGAATGACAGTTGCCAAATTATGCCCTGTCTGTGTACAAATGTGCCACAATGAATTCCACTTATCTATAAAATAATAATGTGCTAATTAAAATAATAATAATAAAAGGGAGATGAGAAGAGTAGAGGAAGTAGATAAGAGAGAGCGAAGGGGAGGAAAAAAGAAGGTACTGGGGAAGAATATTGAACAAATTATGCTGTGTGCTTATATGAATATGGCATAATTAATCCCACTATTATGTATAATTATAACTCATCAATTTGAAAAAAGATGTTACATCTCTCATCAAGGATCACATTCTCAAGATTCCAGTTAAGAGTACTGAGACTCAAAAATCCAGGAGCTGCCCTTGACAAGCCAACCTGCTAAGATGGCTCCTGAGTCCATCCCAAGGGACAAATCAAAGCCATGGGTGCCTCAGCCAGGAGCATGTCTCAGTCTACAAATAACAATTTTCATGGAGCAGAATGAGCAGAAAAGCTTACCTATTTTTATCCACATCACTCTTACATCTCTAAATTCTCTTCTTTAAAGGTTCTTCCTCACTTTCTCAATTATGCATCAGCGAATGAATGTTTTTCTCTTTTTCTTACAGATGCCCAAAGGAAGGAAGGTAAAGAACGGGTGAAGGAAGGAGAACTTTTCCTCCAGAGATATGAAGGGTTTTCAGTTTACTCCAAAAAATTTTTTCAAGCCCATGGTTGATAACTGTACTAAGTTCTTACATGCTTCACTGATCAGATTTTATGTCTAATAACTAAATTTGATTTGTAATTCGACAGGATCAGACATACCCTGAAAAGATTTTGGCTCTTCTAAGGGGACCTGAAAGGTAGCTCATACTTTTTTGCTTCTTTCTGGAATAAAGCTAAAATAGTAACATGAATGGTCCCAGGACACGCTACAAATGATCCAGCATAACATAAATTTGCTGCTTTCTGTAGTAAAGGAAAGTTTCACTTTACACATTTAAGATGATAATGAAGTATCATGGAAGAGATAAATGGCACTCAGATGGGCCAACTTTTAAAACTTCTCAAAACAGAAATTTTCTTTATTCATATTGTCCAAAGACACATTTTTATAACCAAGGCGTAACTGATTCCATTTGTCCAGGTGATAAGTTCATAATATACACATCATGTATATATGTGTACATTTATATATGAACCTCATTATTAAATATGGCTGCCTTTATGATAACAAGAAAGTAGTCACATACATCCAAATTATAACAGTAAAATAAAAATTAATGAGTGTTTGAGATGATTTGAATCACTTTATAAATGCAAACCCCAGTTTCCAGTAGAGTTTGGAATACAGTCTATGAAATTCCATTAAAGACCTAGCTTTTAGATAAAAGATCTCAAATATTAAAATTCCTACATAAATATTACTTTAAGTTAACACCTATTTTGTGGTAGTAGTTTTTAGTACCTCATTAACTGTAATATGTAGTTTTGCATCTAACTAAACTTTTCACATGAATCCTACTCAAGATTCCCAAGACATGTCCAGATGTGTCTCCTAAGATTCAGTGGAAAATGGGACTGTTATTTACAACTTACTAAAAACTCACTGTTGTGAAGTATTTTAAGGATAGCAATGTGCTACTTTAAACAAAGTAGTGAAAATAGATAACTCTGTCTAGTTGTTTCCATTTCTTTCAAGGTTCAGATTTTCTTTGACTGCCTGTCTGATTTAACTTACAAATAAAAACAAAAAGGAAAGAAAAAACTTACAAAAAATGGGAACCTTGGATACTTCAAAGTTAACTGAGATCAAAGTCAAACTAAGTCCACTGTATGAGCAATGAGACCGAATGCAAAGTGTGTCACATCCATACTAGCACACAGTCTCTTAGTGTATGTCTCGTACCAAAGTCTTAAGCTTGGATTTGTCAGGTGTCTGAGCACTGAGAGTTCTTGGAAATGTGGGTGGCTTCTTGAGTCTTGCAGCCTCGTCCACTGTAACTGCTGAAGAATGTACACATTCTATACAGTACGTCTTACTTAATTACAGAAACTTCATCTTTTAATATGAAGCATACTCCCCTGTCTGATATCAGCATGCTAGCAACATGGAAATTGATTTCCATATTTTTCTGGCTCTACTTGATGAATCTTTTGAAGTGAGACTTTTTTTTTTTTTTTTAATGTTTGCAAACTCCAATCTGGTTTTTGAATCTTTCCTGCTTCTTCATAATTTTGGGTTAATGTTGAATTTTGAAAAAAAAAAAAAAAAAAGCAGAATTGCCAACGTGCAAAAAGATAGCATGGTCTGTTAGGCAAATGATCCAATGGGCGTTCTTGAACGTTCTGCTTCATTGAAGCCCTCCTTCACCACACGTTACCAGTAAAGGCATGACGCTTTTTCCTTGAAATGGCCCATGCTGTTTCATTTGAAACGGTGTGTGCTGCTGCTGGGTATTTTGTGGTTCTGTCTCAACAAGGTTACTCAGAACTCACATTCAGCAGGTATCAGCCAATGGGCCCTTTGGTATCGGAGCAGGAAATAAATCACATTCTCCAGAAACACCCATCTGTTTTGAATGGTCCCATAGATAGATGGCTGTCTGCTTCAGGGAATATTTAATATGAGGAAAAAAAAAAACTAGTCCAAACAGTTTACTCTCTTTAAGTCTAAGCAGCAAGAGATATTCCAGTAAATGCTTAAAACTGCATTAACAGGAGAGGCCAGAAACATCCCTCTGACCCAAAAAAAAAAAAAAAAAAAAGCCAGAAAGAAAAAAAACTCATAATCTCTGTGACTTTGGTGACCTCTAGCGATCAAAATGGAAAACAGACCTGATTTTTTTTTTTCTAAAAGAGGAGTCTCCAAAGTATGTATTTGTTTTGTAATTTTTTATCCGTTCTTTAAATAAAAAATAGTAACTAACTTATAAACGAATATTAGTATGTTATCTCATTAAAATATTTAATAATCAAAAGGAGAGTACAATCTTGTTTGAAAGTTTACTCTTTCAGTCTTATTTATATGCATTGACACACAGGAGCCCACAATACCAAAAGTAGGTAATTTCCATAGTAGGATCATACAAGACCTAATATATTTCAAGTTGTATTTTTTTAACAGTATACTGTGAATATCTTTCCATATAATTGTATATTTTTCTTCCAAATTACTTTGACCTGCAACCTAATATTTCACCATAACTTATTTACATCCTTATTATTGATTATTTAGGTTGTTAATTTTTCTACACTTTTTCATATTAAATCTTTGTGTGCTTCCAGCATTATTGCTTCGAGGTAAACTCTTAGAAATGAAATTTCTACACAATGTTTTTATACATGTATCAAAATATCACATGGTACCCCATTAATGTATACACTTTTGTAAATTTAAGTATCAGTTAAAAATAAATTTAATAAAACAGAAACAGAAATATATCCTCTGTATTAGTCTGTTAGAGATAATAAATGGGAAATATCTCTATAACTAAAAAAGAGAGAAATTAAATTTCTGGTTCAAAAATATGGAAAATTCAATGATTTTCAACACGTATGATTAAATTGCCAGGTAATGCTAAAGCGGAAATGATGGCGTAGACACTTTTACAGCATCTCCCACGGACACAAGTGGCAGGCGGGAAAGCCTATGGCAGAACACACACAAAGCATAGATGCCTCCCATGCACTCCTTGAAGGACCTGGAGCTAAAGAGGGAACCAAGAAAAATTTTTAAATGCTATCACATGTGAGCTGCCTAATAACCACTGTCAGTTAATTGAAGCTTATGCCACTTGCAAAAAAGAACTAATTGAAGAGTTATCAAATTCCAACAACTTGACTTTGTAAACACATACAGCATATGGTTCCCACATCGGCAACAACCTCTCTTTGAACATAAAGTCTCCATTCACTAGCTATCAGCTGAAGGTTGCATACAGAGAGTGTTTGCTGAAGGCTGAGTTATTTTTCTACGGTTTTTGCATTCACGGGTAAATGCACAGTTCTCGTTTTCTCATCTTTATTGCATAAATGACACCCAGGTAAAGTTTGCAATGCAGGAATGAGAGGGAGAGGAGAACTACTGAACATCTGCTTTTGCAATCGTCAAAGTAAAGGTAGTTCATTCTAAAATGCTTCGTGTGTATAAATCGGATTTCCTGGCTCTATTGTTTTATGAGTTTACACCGCAGGTGACCTATTATATTCAACAACCACTCTGTATACTTCCTCCCTCTCCTCTGCATATGTATCAGACTAGGGTGGGACTGGGTAGTTTTTAAGAAGCATATTCATGTTCTCTTTTTTCTTAATAATGGACACAGAAAGTAACGATCAATTTGGATTGTTCAAAACTGAGGGTGGGTAGCTTAAAACTGAGAGTGCAAGGGGTTAAGAAGATTGAAAGCAATGTACATAGACCAGGCCTCAGGTAGGAGAGTCATTTGGTGAAGTTCAGGGTCGTGACCCAAGGTTGGGATGATTTGCCCTTGCTGTCAAGTCACACTCTCAAGGTACTGGGGAACCCCCAAGAGCTACAGATAACCTCTCCCTGGCTGCTCTCCCAAGATGAACAAAAGCAGGGAC
This sequence comes from Sciurus carolinensis, assembly GCF_902686445.1. Lineage (NCBI taxonomy): Eukaryota > Metazoa > Chordata > Mammalia > Rodentia > Sciuridae > Sciurus > Sciurus carolinensis. Next base: position 20,441,538 of record NC_062222.1, on the reverse strand, counting down.
ATGACCTTCACACAGAGAAGGACTACCCAGCTTGTTTTTTAGACTTCTCCCAAAAGCAGGCGGAAGATATGAATGAGAATGAGAAGATCCAGGCTGAGCCTGCGCCTCACGCTGCCAGCCAGTCTTACCTGTGAGACTCTGATTGTGTCCTTCTTGTGAGGACAAATGCCTTCTTTTGCATTTGTATTTTGGTTAGGGACAGAGGGCGGCAAGCAAAATAAATCAGTGCTGGCTATTGGAATACAAAATCAAAATAAAGAAATAAAAGAGTAGTTCAGAGGTTCCATAAGCTATGAAAGGGTCATCTTTCCAGAACCTAGGAAAAACCAGCTCAAGCCACATTCTGTTCCAATCCCTCTGTTCAAAATACCCTGTGGGATGCGCTTAGGTATCTCCTTCAACCCTGCTCGCCCAAGGTACGTATTATCTAGGGAGACATTTATTCAGGCTTTCAAGTTCTCCCCAGCTAAGTAATCACTGCTGCTAGGTGTCTCACTCCTGTCTGTCTTCTTAGAGAATATTGTTTAGTTTATTGCTAGGTCCTAGTGTTTTTCTTTTTTACTAAATATGACATTTTGCAGAGTCATTAAACAAATCTATAAAATTTAGACAGAAAACCCCCTAAATCTCCATGAAAGTTAATGAAGTATTGTGTTTCTGAAATCTTTCTTTCTTTCCTATGACAGTATTGTCTTGTCTACTCTTTCAACCTGTGTCTTGCATCAATTACATTCTGTATTGTAGACAGTGCATTAGAAATATAACTTTATGACTCATTTATTAAATCATCTCAACTTATCAGAGATGAGGTCAGTAACATAGAAATTAACTATTAGAAAAAGCCTTCTATCATTTCTTATTCTGAGACCCTTGTCCTATAAGGAACAACATAAACATTTTCAAGCAATTATTTTCTTTTTCTTCACTATTTCCAGGATGGCGGGGGGGTGTCCAAATCAAAAGGGTGCCACCTTCTGTTTTGTCACACTCTCTGAGGGAAAGAAACAATTCTGGTGATGTGGCTGAACTACATAGATGAGAAACAGATTTGTGTAATATGACTTTGCTCCAAGTCACTAACACTGTCCCCCGACATAATTTGGGGCTGAAGGATAAGTGAATCTCTTCTACCTAGACAGAATGGATGGGGAATAATGACAAAATAAAAACAGCAGGATTTGCCAGGAAGGGACAACTGAGGTTCACATGTCACTTAGTGGGGAGTGTGGCTGAACTGCTGAGCACACTATGAACTGTGCTAAACATCCCCACTCGATTAGCCAGGCACAAAGAGGCCCCTTTAGTCATTTGAAGCCAAATTATCTGCAGTGGCTTCAGCAAGGGCGGTCACCACGGTCTTTCCTTGTGTCATGGAGACTTGCAAAGCAGCTTATCTTGGTCGTTGGCCAGTTCAACTCAGCTTCAGCCTTTGCTTCATTCTGCTCATGAGTCCCTAATTAAACACATCAGTGCCTGTCCAGTGAAACTCTTTTGGTTACAAGTATTCCAAACCCACTTCAAAACAGCTTCCTGGAATAAGAAAATTTGTCGGAAGGGTTGGTTACCACCCAGACTCCAGGCATCAGAAAGAGTGAGAACTGGGGCAATTCCATGAAGCTCAGAAGATTTCTTGATATTCACTTGAAAATTCCACCATTAATAGAGTTCAGCTTCTAGTTTCCAGCCTTCTGAGTTGTTCCAGAGAACAGATGAGTTCAAAGTATACTGGGTATTCTTGCATGTGCCCATCAGCCATAGTCAAAATTAATGGTCCCATAATAAAATATATGAGTACTGAGAAGGAGGAAAGTACTCCAGAAAAAGGGTAGGTTCTGGGCAAAAGGTATCTTTTAGAAGACCGCTGGAGGCTACAAAAACCTGGAACTTAATTGATTCAATGTGGCCTAGGTCGTCTTCTTGTTTACAGTTCCTGAGACAAGGAGAAGAGAACTCTGGGCCTGTTCATCCAGCCTGAAGATACTGCATACTGTTTTTCCCCTGACTCCTGTCCATCAGAATACACCAAATGCCTCTATTTAGTTTATGTACAGGTGGATGGGTGATTGCCACATCTCTACTTCCATTGTAAATTACTCTTCTGAATGTCAAGGTCAACAATCCATCTTCCTACTTTATCTCTTAATTAGTGTGCTTCAGAAAATTCAAATTCAACGTGTCCAAAATGAAACTTATGGTTTTCCTTGATAAACTTAGTTTGCATCCAGAATTTTCCATCTCTATAACTAGGATCACTATTTACTTAGTCAAAAAAAAAAAAAATTGGGGGGTACAAACTTTAGCTTCCCTATGTTAGTCAGATTTCTGTTACTGTGACAAAATAAACACAAGATAAACAGTTTTAAGGATGAAAGGGGCCTATGGTCTCAGGGTTTTGACACATGCTTACTTGCCCTCTTGCTTTTGGGCCTGTGGTGGCACAGTACGTTATGACAGGGAACACGTGGCAGAGGAGGCTGCTCATCTCATAGAAGTTAGGAAGCAAAGAGAGTAAGAGAAGAAAGAATCAGGATCCCAATATCCCCTTCAGGGTCACGCCCCCAGTGATCTAACTTCCTCCCATTAGGTCTCATCTCTCAAAGGTTCCACCCTCCCAACAGTACCATAGGATGGCTATTAACCCTTTAACACATGGTCTTTGGGTAACATTTAAGATCCAAACCATAATACTTCCTCTCTCATTCCCCCTATCCACATAAACACAAGATAATTCAATATTAAGTGCTGAAGTTGCTGAATCAGTTGCACGACTCTGTAAGAGCTATCTTAATTACCTGACTTACTCTCATCTCGGCTTCTGCGACAGGCTTCTTTCTGTTCTTGCCAGCAGCACTACTCTCCAGTATCTGTCCTCCACCCTGTAGACAGTGCAGCTCACCCCGGCTGCGTGGCTGTCAGTGGCTCACCAGGGGTCATGACTGGAAGCCCCAAATCAAAACAGAGTTTATGGTTGCTGAGATCTCAGCCTGTGGCCCTCTCTCTGGCCCTATTCTCACTTCTTGTTCTTTGATCCACAACCAAAGTGAGTCCATTTCACTCCTCTGAACAGTATATACCTGCCCGAGGGCCCCAGAGAGTCATATATTGTTCAAAGCTCTTCACACACCCCACTATGCAACAGAATCCTCATTTCAGTAGTTGACCTATCCCTGCAGCTGTAAACAAAGCTAACTGACTTTTTGTCAGATGATCTAATACAGCAGAAGGGAGTGCAGGTCACAAAGAATAAACCTGGGTCTTGACAACAAACTGCCTGGTTCAGACCCTGACTGTACCACGTGCTGTGGGAACAGTCCTTACCTTGTAGAAACGTGAGGAGGGAGAATATACATCCCATAAGAAGTACTTAATACAATGCCTGATGTGTGGTTAATTCTCCATGGCAATTCCTTAACATTATGTGTTTGTTAGAAGCAAAAGTAACAGCCGACAAAGTAACTATGTGATAGTCATTCCATGCATCATTATCTAAAAAGAAATGTATCCTTTCCGGCTCCACAGACTTTCAGGGTCTGTAGAGGCTCACTTACATTTCTTGCCACCAGTTTCTGTCTTCTGATCCCCCCAAGACTACAGTCAAGAAAGTGACAGTAGGAAGGACACTGGGATCTATATTCCTAGAATTTAATGAAATATTACCAATCTCTTTGGGTTAGTTTTTAAAGCAATTGGAAGTCTATCATAAAAATCACACTTTAACTATTTGCTCATTGATCATTTGAAATATGATATAACCACTCCTCATGTTGGCATGTTGGGGGAAAGGGCAGGAAGATCATCAGAAAACTTCCATCCCTTGCCTCACAGTCATGAGAAGTCATAGGGGCGTGCAGAGTGACCTGGGGAGTTTTTCCTTTCCCTGGGGGCTGTTGGCCTATTTGTCTTCCACAGGGACTTGAACAGATTGTGAGCAGAAGGACTCTTTGGGAGTGGGGTCAGGAGCTGGGGGGACAAACCACCAGAGCCTTTGGTGAGTAACCAGGAGCAGCACATCAGGTGAGGAGCTGGAGCCCAGGGGTCGCGAGCAGTGAGTAAGAGAGGAATCAAGTTTGGTTCCAACCAGTGGATTTTATTCATGCAATGCACACTCAACTTGACATTCCTAATAATAGCAAGTCACAAATACATTGAAGATTCACCCCCTTGTTCACCTAGAGTCCGATCCCCATGGACTTACTCAATGCAACGTCTCTTAGCCAAGACGTCAGTCAGCAAGACCAGGGGGCTTCTTCTCAGCAGTAGACTCTCTCAGCTCCTCGGGTGTCTTTGGATGGCCTTGGGTATCTAATAAGCCAGAGGCTGGGTGGCAGTCATCACTGTGGGAGAGGTGGTTAGTCGTCTGGCCTCGGTGACCATGGTTGACCGGCAATCAGTGATGGAGTGGACAGCAGCCGGGGCAGTCAAGAGACAGAGTGACGTGGCGTCCTCTGGTCACGGTGCTGTTGACAGTTTGCTCCAAGGGTCCAGGGGTTTGAGTAGTGATCTTCAGCCCAGCCATGCTCGGGTCCTCATTGATAAAGACCAGAACACGACTAGATGAGAAGCCCCCACTCAGATCCTAGATAAAGGTTCACATGGGCATTGTTCAGGAGTGTCATCCTGCCACACAGCAAGCTTGTCACCAGGCGCCTTTATTTTAGTTTTACAAGTCCAGGCAAATACCAAAGACAGCTTATTATCACTACACGACCGACACACAACTGTAGCAATCCCTACCATTTCCTTGTCTCATTACACCAGGACCAAGCCTGGTCTCCTCGCAGGACACTGGCTGAGTTTTGGAATGGCGTAGTAGGCTGGTACGCTCAATCGGAAAAACAGCAAAATCCTACCAGAGGCAAGGGACTGCCACATATCACGATGGATCTCTTGCCCACGACATCGCCACTCAAGCTGCACAGGCCAGAAATGGAAAAGAGAAGTACAACGTCCTGACCTGTGGGGCAAAACTCAGCAGCCACAAAGAGACGTGGAAAAATCTGGCAAATAGTTGAGATTTTTTAAAAGTAGAAGCTGAGCGTTGCACAACCCTGTGAATTCACACCATGTCGTCGATCTGTGCTCCAAAAAATGGTCAAAATGGTAAATTTTTTTCATTTTACCATAATGAAAACAAGTGAATAAAAGAAAAAGCTGAATTAAAGATATCTGGATATTAGAACCAAGAAAGACTTTAAAATATCTATAATTTACATGTTCTAGAAAGTGAAGTAAAACACACATAGGACAAATATGAAGAATTTCAACTCTTAATTGGAGCCTATAAAGTTAAATATGGTTTCCCAATTGAAATATTCAGTATCAAAAACCTCATGACTTTAATAGCAGCCTAGACGTAGCAGATAAGATGACTAGAGATCATTAGTAAGTATCCAAACTAATAAACTATATGTGAGTAACAGTCTTAAAAGTTCTAAAGTATGCATAATTGAAGTCCCAAAAAGCAGATGAGAACTTGCTTGAAAATATTTGAAAGGATAATGGAAAAAAAATTTTTGTTTAACATATCAACCCACGAATTTAAGAGACTCAACAAATCCCCAAAAAAATTACCAGCAGACATATCATTTTCAAACTCCTGAAAATCTAAAACAAAGAGAAAATTATTAAAAGCAACCAGAGGACAAAAATACACATGACCTTCAATGGAGGAGCCAGGAGATGGACTTACAATTCAATCCAAATCATGGAAGCCAGAAAATAAAGCACCAACTTCCAAGTGCCAAAAGAAAAAGAATCAAAAACTTAGAAAACTATACCTACTTAGAATCACCTTAAAAAAATTCAAGAAAAGTAAATCCACTTTAAAACAAAGAGAAACTGAGGCAATTCTTCACCAGGAGACCAGTACGATAAGAAACACCAAAGAAAGCAATTCAGGCTGGAAGGAAAAGGGTCACTGCCGGATTCATGGGACTGGAGAGGGACAGAGAGAGCCAGAAGGTGTGAATACGTGAGTAATGAGAGAAGAATATCTGATACTTCCACTAACCGGGCGTCCTGAGGTTTATAACAGACACTGAAGGAAAGACATCCACTGCTGGGCCAGTGACAGAGGGAGGTGACACAAGGCCAGTGTGATATGGTTCTTGCACTTTTCAGGAGTTGATAAAACCGCTCATTTAAAGACTAGAGCAAGGCTGGGGTGTCGCTCAGGGGTAAGGAGTATGCCTTGCACGTGTGAGGTCCTGGGTGCAGTCCCCACCCAGCACCACGAAAATTAAAAAATAAGTAAATTAATGAATTAATAAAATAAAGACTACAATAAATCAGTCTCAATATGCATGCCCTTATCACTGAAAAACAAACACTCGATTCATACAAAGGAAGGAAATCACAAATAAATAAAGAACAGAAGAATAACAGCAAAACAAATAGCCAGGATGGTAGACTTAAATACGAGAATAAAATTAATTATTTATTTTAATAATTATTAATTAATAATTATTTATGATTTATAATTATTAATTATTAATTTTCGCATCTTAAATGTGAAAACACAAAACACTCCAATTAAAAAACAAAACGCAACAGACTATATTACAAGTTCTAACTTTGCGATCTTTGTAAGAGATGCATTTTAATTACGCGGACACTGGTTGAAAACAAAAGAAAGGAAAAAGATACAGCACACGTAGAGTAGCCAAAAGGAGGTTAGTATGGCTGAATTAATATCCCATTAAAGTGAATCTAATGCAAGAAGCATTATCAGAGCTGAAGAGTAACATTTCATAAAATGAAAACTTCAAATCAACAGAAAAACACATTCTAAATGTATATAATAATAACATAAAATATATTAGAGACAAATAGTATGATTAAAAGAAACACATCCATAGTCACAATAGAATATTTAGCACATCTCTTTTAGTAGCTGATATAAAAACAGATGAACTATCAATAAAAGCATGAGTAACTAAGTTGACCTAACTGACCTACATAAAACATTACAGCCAACAAGTTATGAAACACATATCCTTTCTAACTGCATAAGGAACATTTACCAAATGAACCATGGGCTGGAGTATAAATCATACCTTAAGCAAATAATAAGATAAGACAATATAGAGCTCATTCATGGATAACCATGAACTTCAATTAGAAATCAGTATCAGAAAGATAAATGGAAAATCCCCAAATGTTTGGTAACTAAGTAATGCACTTCTAAATAATCTATATATCAGAGAAGAAATAGGAAAAGTATAAAAATTTTTTAATTGAATTATACTGAAAATATAACATCACAAAATGTGGGGGATATCATAAAAATATTAGTAAAAATATATGGCCGCCTTAAATTTATATTAGAAATGAAAAAAGGATATAACTTTATGCTCTGAGCTTCAATATTAACAATTTAGAAAAGAATACCAAATTACATCTAAAGAAAAATGAATGGAATAATAAAGATAAAGCAGATATAAATAAATAGAAAGCAGATGCACAATGGAGAAAAGCAATCAATCCCAGAGTTGATTTTCAGAAATATTAAGAATTATTAAGGAAGCCTGAGAGAAAGTACCAATTACCAATCTCAATGATGAAAATCAGGATAGCATTAGAGACTTGACAGACATTAAAGGTACCAGTGGAATATTTATGGGGAACTTTATGCCAATTAATTTGACTTGTATTAAAGGAACAGTTCATCAAAACTGACACAATAAATTAACATGTTCTCTGTTAGAGAAATTGAATTCGTGAAGTCCACTGATATTCAAAATTTAAGGAAATTAAAACATTTCTTAAAAACAAACTCCAGGGCTGGGGAGATAGCTCAGCTGGTGGAGTGCTTGCCTTGCAAGCACAAGGCCCTGAGTTCGATCCCCAGTACCACAAAAAAAAAAAAAAAAACAAACAAACTCCAGACCTAGATGATTTCATAGAAATGTTTTTTTTTTCAAATATTTAAGAAGTAATACCAATTTTATACAAATGCAGATTATTGAAAAAGATTTTCTTTTTCATTTTATGAGCCCATTAAAACCTGGAAAGATGCAAGACAGAGAAAGTACAGGGTATTTTACCTCATAAATACATAAATATCTAAAATAGCACATTGAATTCAACTATATATTAAAAATGATTACATTTTCTTTATCCATTCATCCGTTAAAGGGCATCTAGGTTGGTTCCATAGTATAACTATTATGAATTGAGTTGCTCTAAACATTGATATGACTGCATCACTATACTATGCTGATTTTAAGTCCTTTTCATATAAACCAAGGAGTGGGATAACTAGGTCAAATGGTGGTCCCATTCCAAGTTTTCTAAGGAATCTCCATACTGCTTTCCAGAGTGGTTGCACCAATTTGCAGTCCCACCAGCAATGTATGAGTGTACCTTTTCCCCCAAATCCTTGCAAATTTATTGTTGCTTCCATTCTCGATAATTGCCATTCTGACTGAGGATAAAGAAAATGTGGTATATATTCACAATGGAATATTTCTCAGCCTTAAAGAAGAATGAAATTATGGCATTTGCAGGTAAATGGATGGAGTTGAGAATATCATGCTAAGTGGAATAAGCCAATCCCCCAAACCCAAAAGTCAAATGTTTTCTCTGATATGCAGATGCTGATTCATAATGGCGGGGGCTAACATTATTACCCTGTGTATATGTATAATTGCATGTGTGGTATGATCCTGCATAGTATACAGTCAGAGAAATGAGAAGCTGTGCTCCATCTGTGTATAACGAATTGAAATGCATTCTGCTGTCATGTATAACTAATTAGAACAAATTTTTTAAAGTGATAACATATTAGGTATAGGTTATCTTATTCTAGGAATGGATGGTTGTTTTAAAATTAAAAATAAATTGATGAAAATCATTCAAGTAAGTGAATAAAAGAGAAAAATCATATAATTGTTGCAATAGCTACAGAAAAATGCATTAGATAAAAGTTAATAATTTTCATGATAAAAGGCTAATACTGGAACTTTCTTGTTTGATAAAAGTCATCTATTAGCATCACTTCATTAAAATTTTACTGGGGCTCCTAGTGTTATGAAGCTGAGGCATTTAGAGAAACTGAGGGAGCGTGAAGATCCCCTTTCAAGCCCCAATTCTTGTGATCAAGTCAGAAAGATTTCAGACATGTTGTCAGAGTAACAGGAATAAGTTTACTGAAGGGATAGGAAAAAGGAAAGGGGACTCTCAAGGGAGAGAATAGGTCCTCTCAGAGAGAAGAGGGACAATGTGCCTCTTCTGCAGTTCAATTTTATTAGGAATCCCAGAGAAGCTTCTAGAGAGTCCCACCCAGGTCCACCTCTTGACTTCTGATTGACAGTAGAGTAAAATCAGATTTTCAAGTCCCCACTGTCATGGCAACTCTAGGTCACATTGGCTCATGCTGACCCATTCTATTTGGATTCTTAACCACACATTCTAACAGATTTTAAGGTTAGGAGGAACTATCCTTATCTCCCAGAGTTTCAGGATCTGGTTCCAAAAGTCTCCTCCTTCAGGGTAACTTGGGTTCCTTTTATCAACAGCACCAAGGGCTATAATCAAAGCATACAGTAGACCACTGTGACACTGGGTAGTACAGCCATCACAGGCGAAGCGTACTGTGAGCAGGAATGAACCAGAGTTGCCGCAGGACTCGGTAGCTCTTAGATTCACTCACGATAAAGTGGTGGAAGCAAAGCATCATGGGGAGGAGTCGGCTGAAACTCACCTGTCCCACAGACTCAGGGACTAGCCACAGTGGCAATGCGAGCTCACACCCGCCAGACCTTCCTGTTGTTCAAGAGAAGCCTGATATTTAATTTATTCCCCTCTTGATTTTTAAATTGAAATATTCCTCCTTTTTAAACATAGACAACTGAAGCAATGTTTAAAAATCACCTGGGGTCAAATCCAATCAAGGAGCACATTTAAAATCTCCTCTACTTCTTAATATCTTCATTTATAAATGAAAATGAGGGCTGGAGATGTTGCTCAGTGGTAGGGTGCTAGACTAATATGCATGAAGCCTGGGTTTGCTTCTCAGCACTGTTAGAAAATAGAGTATGTTCATATATTCATATATATATATGAATGATATCGGTCTACTTCTTTGACAGGGTTATTTTGAGTGTACATGTATATTATATAGGTACATGTATATATAATATAATGTACATGTATTATATATATAACTATATATATATATATTAGTTGTAAATGGACACAATACCTTTATTTTATTTATTTATTTTTATGTGGCACTGAGGATGGAACCCAGTGCCACACATGTGTGAGGCAAGGGCTCCACCACTGAGCTACAACCCCAGCTCTAACATATATTTGTTTAAACTTAAGTGATATGCTAACAAAGATGCTCAAAGGAAGTAATTAGATCACTCCATAGCAAGCTGAACACTCCTAAGGTGACGAGGTCCTAAGAAGGCCAGTAATGCAAACCATTGTGACTCAGCTTTCCTACCCTTCCCTTGTTCCTGGGTCCTCCATACAAAAATAAAAAGCCGATTTCTCCAGTGGAAGATCAGATGAACAGGCAATTATCTTCAGGAATGACCTGAGTCTGAGCCTGAACTAGTTAGGAAATAAGTATTGGCAAAAATGATTGGTTGGTCACGAAACAGGTAAGATGTTATTCTGTGTTGGTCCATCCAAGTAGATTTTCTGGTATGATATTCTCATCTTTCTGCTTGATCATGTCATAGCAGTGACTCATCCAATGACAGTTAGGAAAAAAATATCCTGAGGACACATAGTGCCAAGAAATTATGATGAGGTTATTATATTTGATTCAATGTCTCACAAGTATTTGCTTTTCTTGAGGCACAGAGTGAAAACTCTCTAAAGCTAAGTGGATTTGTCTAACACATTTGCATGATGCATCTCCTAGGCAGGATTTTATGATAATCCTGAACATGTGTTTTTGCAAGAATATAAAGAAGTCTGGGGAGATGTCTGAAAGAAAAAGGCGTCATCCGATCTGTATTTTTTCTTGTGCCTTTTCAGGACTCACATTTTCCTTCCATTATGCAACTGTACCACTAGAGGTCACTCTGCAGCTCTGGTCCACACACCCGGTACCAGTGGCTGAATCTGGCCTCCCTTCCAGAGAACCCCCCAGCGGGATTTCCCTTTCTTCAGTTGAGCCAGGCAGTCAACACGCTCACTGGAAGGAAAGAGACTACAAACCTGTGACAACGCAAGGTTACCCAGAGCCGACTGGTCCTCCAGGGGACCTCCAGCAGAGCATCTCTCCTGGATCCAACCCTCATGGAGGAGCGGCCTATGATCTATATTTCTTTGTTCTCTTTTCTTTTAACAATGATCTTCTTAAGATTTCCACACCTGTGATGTTAATGTGCTTTACAAGGAGATTTGGGGTTTCTGTTTGTTTTTGGTTTTGAGCATTTGCATTTGTTGTCTTGGTATTAATTCATTTCTCTTGTCCCATGTCTCTTCTATTGTTATTTGTTCTGTCATGAGTTTCAGAGTTTTTGCAAACCTCAGAGTGCTCAAAGAATAGGTCAAGTTCTCAAACATAGAAGAGATCACTCCATCTAGAACTGCGAGGCTTTCCACATGTAAATGAGAAGACTCGTAAGTTCACAGTAGCCCGACCTGTGCTCTGATCTTCGGTCTCTTCAGTCTGATTCTTTGTCTGATTCTTTGTGGGTCTTGGCTACTAACTCACCGTGCCCACTTAACTTATGCAAAGTAAATTTAACATATAGCAACCAGTTCCTTGAGGATTTTACTTACCACTTTCATAGTTACAGTTAAGCAAGTATTTGTGTATCTTTATTAACAGGCGCTTAACAACTTGGCATCATTTAAAATGCGGCCCAAAGCCTATCAACCGACAGCAGCCTCACGACCAGTGGGCAGGAAAGATAACAGTCTACGTGGGGCCAGATGCTGACGCTTTCGGTCCTCCTTGGTGGTTTTCTTGCACTGACTTTGCAAGCCAGCTCGTAATCCCACGATGTATGAGAAAATAACTGTTGCATTACTATTGTCAGGTAAGAGACTTTTGTTTCAGCTTGATGCTGTTGTTTTGGACATGAGCTCATGGATTAAATGTGAAATGCCCTCATTTTATTTCTATCTTACTTAAATAAGTTTAAGTGAATAGTAGTTCAGATTCCAGTCTGGTAGATGGATTTAATTGGGATTCAACTGAGAGTATGGGGGCAGTGGCATAAGGGCATCCAGAACTGGGGGCGGATTCAGTGGTTTTCAAGTAGAAGAAACCTTCTTCAATACTAACCCTAGCTAGAATTGAAAACATTTTATCAAATATGAGACATATCTTTGTATGAATAAAGTTGTGACTTGGTTTGAATTATGAAGACTAATTTGCAAATTAAAAGATTATTAATGGAAGTTATGGTAAATATGTGGTTCTCTGTTTTCAGTAAGTATAATTTCCTACTTCTCTTGCCAAAAATAGACAAGCCATAAGCTTGAACTCTGAAATCATGGGGGAATTGTTTTCTCTCTCTGTGAATCTGTTTACTGAAGTCGGATGCAGGAAAAATGAAAACAAAACACAAAATTCTTATTGACTTCAGTGTTACATAGTTTGGTAAGAAATCTAATCGATTCATTAAAATAAAGAAATGGCATGGAAGTATTATTAAATTCTATTAATTAACCTTATTTTTGACCTCCGAGGACATTGTAGGTAAGGTCTGCTCAAATTCAGTGTATTTGTGTTGGAAATACTAGCACCCACCACATGTATAAGAGGCAGACAGTTACTTGAAGTCTTTTTAGCCCATAGGCACATAGACATTGCCCTGGATGGATTTAGAGCAAATGCTAAGGATCTTTTGTATATATAGGGAAGAGACCCAACATTGTCTAAGATATTCTAGGGGTTGAAAGAGAGGAACAATTAAGAGCACAGACAGAACTGTATTTAAAGCTGCTTCCACATTCAGAAGTTGGGGGAACATTAAAGCACATTACCTATCCCTCTTTGCTTTAATGTGCTCCTCTGGAAAATGCTGGCAATGTTGGTATCTCCCTCCCAGCAATAGCAGAGGTACTAATCAAAGTATTTAATGCGGTGCACTTACTCCAGTGCCTCATACAAGGTAAAGTCCTGTCTACCCCATATTATCTATGGTAATTATCATAATTAGTAAGTATTAATATATTATTAACACAGATATTGGTTTTGCTAATCATGATGGACTAGGGAACAAATCTGGGTGCACAGCTGAGTAGTACTCCATTGTATACACTACCACGTTTTCTTTATCCATTCATCTCTTGATGGGCACCCAGGCTGATTCCATATCTCAGCCACTGTGAACAGTGCTACAATAAACATGCATGTTGAGGTATCTCTTTGGTATACTGACTTCGTTTCCTTTGGATGTATACCCAGAAATGGAATTGTTGGATCATATGGTAGATCTAGTTTTAGCTTTTTGAGGAACCTACACTGTTCTTTATAGTGGTTGTACTGATTTACATTCCCAACAGTATATAAGGGTTCCTCTTTCTCCACATCTCCAGCATTTATGTTTTTTAAGTAGCTATTCTAATTGGGGTGAGATGTTATCCTGGGTTTGAATTTGCATTTCCCTGATGGTTAATGATAGTGAGCATTCTTTCATTTATTTGTTGGCCATTTGTACTTCTTCTTTTGAAAAGCATTTATTTGGATCATTTGCACATTTTTAATTGGACACTTGGTTTTTTGTTGTTCTTAAGACTGTTGAATTCTTATGCATTGTGGATATTAATCCTCTGTTAAGTGAATAGTTGGATGGTATTCTGCAGCTTGAGGGAAGTGCATTTTAAGTAATTTCTCCACCTCATCTTTACAGGTTATATTTTTACATCAAGTGCCAACCCTACAAATACAACAGAAAGTTTTCAAGGTTCTTCCGCACCACTAAGCCCAGGTAGGGCCTATATTTTTTCATAAAATTTCAGCCAATGTTATCATATTCAGATCTTTACTAAGTACTTTGTGTGGTTTTCTGATAAATGAACTAAAACTAAATATGGAAAGAAATCCTCCAAAGTGATCTCTAGGTGATGGTATTGCAGGCAACTTTTTTTTTCTGCTTCTTAATGCTTTCTGAATTTTCTGCAAAGAGGATCATATAATATAAGGAGGAAGTTTTAAATATTTTAAAAGTAAACTAAATAAATATAATCTCTGCTTGCTAAGAGGTCTGTATCATCCAGAGCAGTTGATAAGCACTAATGGAAGAAAACAAACACAATATTCTTTCATTATGGTTATTATTACTCAAATAAACTTGGTTAGGTTGCAGGATGGAACTGATTCAGGGGAACTGGTACAGCAAAGAGAAGGAGCTGACAGGGAACACAGAAAACCCATTGCTGAAGGTTTCCCCATTTTTAGATTTTATAGGGCTTGTTTCTATTATTCATTACCAAGCCTTACCTCCAGTTACTAAAACTATCAGAAAAAGGTCGTGAATAGAACTTTAGGACATATAATTGCCTGACTCAGAGCAGTGAACAACCCCCGTGGGATTCTAAGCTGACAAGGCATAAAACATGGTCCACCCTTCCCTCAGCCTCCCGACACCGTGCCCCCGCCTCTACCAGTGCAAAGGGCCATCTCGAGATCGCTGCAGCTATGTCTCCTTTGATGTTTTAGATCAGAGTCAAATTCACCAATTTGTTTTGAGACTCCAGAGAGAATGACTGAGTTTCCCTCCAAGGTGTGTACTCCCTTCCCAGGGAGTCTATCATTACATCCAAGCAATTAACCAGATAAAATAAGAAAGACTCATTAACCCAGGAAGAAGAGCTTGGATCCCTGGTAGTAAGCATGTGGGAAAATCAAGTTAAAGATGTTTTTCAGTTTCTTCCAGTCCAACTGGAAAATGATACCTGTGTAGAACACAAGGCCTTTGAACTATCAGCCTCCTGTGACCTCAACTGGTCAAGGTTCCTTAACAGTTTCCATGAAGATAGAAATTGAAGATGTTCCATGTTACCTGTGAACCACCTAGAACCTAGGCACTATGTATCCAATGATTAAAAAATAAAATGCAGCCAGTGGTAGACAAAATGAGTTCTTGATATCACAAACACCTGACGTGAAGAAATTTGATTTGTATTGTTTCTGTTTTAGTAGGGTTATGACATATATTTTAAGATTTCACATCTCTGTCTTGGAAAAATGAGAATTTACAGATACCAGGCAACATGCTGAGCCTTCTTTATGTGAATTATTTCATTGTATCCTGACAATAATTCTGTAGAGTAGATGTTATCCCCATTACACAGATTAAAAAAAATAAAAACAGAAGTTCATGAAGTTTTAAAAACTTGTGTAAGGTCACAGAGCAGTGAGCAGTGAAGTGGAACACAAACCTAGACAGTTAGACTGCAGAACCTCCTGCTTAACCAACATCTTTCACTGAAAGGGAATAATAATTATTTGGTATACCAGCTAGAAATAAGCATTGTTGACATTATGGTAAGACTTTCTCAGATATTTTTTCCTATGTATGTTTATAAAGGTATAGTTAAGACTACTCTTGGTAGTACTCCGAAACCTGCCTTTTCTTCACTCAGCCTTTTTTCAATATTAAAAAATACAGGTATGGAACATTTTAGTGGCTGCATCCTTGTAACATTAAAGTATTATCTATGTGTGCAGCTGAATTTGGCAGGTTGTGTTGGACAGGCAATAAAGACACTCTCTTTATACAAGATAGCATTTATCTTAGTAATAATACAGAAGCAAGAGCAAAAAGCAAAAGTGATAGGCGAGAGAGAGAGAGAGAGAGAGAGAGAGAGAGAGAGAGAGAGAGAAGAAAATACATCACCAGCTGCGGGGAAACACTCACACCATGTAGCTGGGGGTTCCCAGGGCAGCTTTTTAGGGAAGTCCTGGACACTGCGGCCTCTCCTCAGTGAGACTCCATAGTCTTATTCCCAGTGGGTTTCCCTAAATACAAATTAGAACAAAAAAGCTCTGTTCTAACAACTTGCATGACCTAGGATCCCCTCAAGGGCACTTCTTCCCCACAAGGACTAGCCAGATCCCTGGAGGGAAGAGCAATGGCCTTTGATAAGTGAATGACTGAATTCTTGTGAGTGAACCAAACCTCTGGAGAAGTCAGCCCCCTTTAGACGTTCCTTCAAGGGTGTGTGAAGGTCATGGCAGGCACGTGGACAGGGAAGATCTTTAATATACCTCTTAGCCCTTTAGCGGTGTTACCTCAGGTGCACAAAACGCGACTGACTTTGCTTTTGAATATTCGTTTCTGCTTCACTGTCTTTTAAATGACACGATGATGGGCACATTGTTCGACTCCTTTTTCTCCATCAGAGTCTGCACACTTTACAGGTTTTGATTCATATAGTACCAAATTTACTTCTTAAAAAGTTATCCCCTCTTAGGCACCCGTCAGTGAATCATGAGCGTATCCACCTCTGCAGTCTCCACAGACTGCGTTAGGAATCTTTCCTTCTTTGCAAATACGCGTGAAAGATGTGTGTCCTTGCATGTCCATTTCTATTTCCTTGATTATCAATGAAAGTGAACCATGTCTCTGTCACTTTTTAACATGCGTTCACTTGGATGCACTCATTCAGAGTGCAGAAGTCAGAATTGGGACCAGGAGGAGACATGTTGCACTCACCCAGGGCCCCAAATTCAAGGGGGCACCCAAAGCTTAATAAGGAAGATGAAAATGCTGTTTTAATGCAATAGTTTAGGACCCCAAACTAAGTTTTTTTTTTTTTTTTTTAAATCCACGGTGGATAAAATATTAAAAACTTAAACACAAATAGGATCCATCAGAGTCAGGATTAGAGTCAGGTAAGACTAGTAAGGGCAAAGCTCAGGTCCTGGAGAAGGAAAGTGAGCTCAACCCACCCAAAGCAACTGAGCTCAGTCACAATCAGCGTTCTGTCTTTTAAAGGGCTCATTCCTGCTTCTGGCCATTCCTCCTACCAGGGATAGCCCATCTGTAAACGTCTCCAGAGGAAAGCTGGTGGTGAATGCCCGACTCCCCTCTCCCTGCTTCTCCTTTCCACGTGGAGGGCTTGTTGTCCTGGGAACCTCTTTGACCCTCCCTAGATTGTAAGTCTGCCCAACTCTTATGGTGAAAGGGGTGTCTGTCTGGAACAGGCCACCTGGCTCTCACCAGAAACTAGGTTCTCTATTTCTCCAGTTTCAGAATCATTTGGGAAAG
This sequence comes from Sciurus carolinensis, assembly GCF_902686445.1. Classification (NCBI taxonomy): domain Eukaryota; kingdom Metazoa; phylum Chordata; class Mammalia; order Rodentia; family Sciuridae; genus Sciurus; species Sciurus carolinensis. The sequence continues at coordinate 20,424,346 of NC_062222.1, read as the reverse complement.
TTGTTCCTTAGACACATGGTTGGTCCAGTGTTATCAGGATAGAAAAGACTTCAAGGAATTAATTATCATAATAAAAATCATTGTCATAAACCTTCAAATCAGGAGCATGTCTTCCCAGAGTTGTGTCTTCCTTGATGTCCTTTGAAGAGTTTGACCTTTCCTTCAGATAAATTTTATATATTTTCTTAAGATTAATTTTATACATTTTTATTGTCCTAATCAAAACACATCTTCATTATCTTTTCAAACTGGTTATTGATGACGGAAGATGAATCTATTGCTCCGTGTATGTTCATCACTAATCTTTATTTGTTGTAATAGCTACTTCTTTTCGGTTTCCCAATTAGATAATCAAGTTCTTCATAAAAATGATAATGTGTTTCTTCACTTTAAATATTTATAGTCACTTCTTGTATCACACTTGTTAAAACTTCTAAAACTGCTATATAGATATCATAAGGATGGTATTCATCTTTGCCCTGTCTAGAATATGAATATCTGACCATTAGTTATGTCTCTTCCTTTGTGTGTGTGTGTGTGTGTGTGGTGCTGGGGATCCAATTCATCCTGCTCTCAGTAGATAATCTGTATGTAGTCCTAAACCAAGAAATTTAATCAGGAAAGATACTGAATTCTATAAAATACCCATATTCTTACCTATACTGTACCATAGTTGAAACTTTGAATGTTTAATCCTATGGCCCGATGACATGTTAATAATAAAGTTCCTGATCACTACCGTAAGAGAGAGAGAGAGAGAAGAGTATCTTTTATTCCCAGTGTATTAAAGGCTTTTTCCAAGCTTTTGCCTTATTTTCTTCAAGAATATCTCTCAGCCTTGTGTTTATCTTAACCTTTACTGATATCATTATATTCGCATTCTTTAATATGTTGAAGTGATGAGTTTCATCAATGGATATTTTAATATTGAACTATCTCTCCTATCCTGGTTTAAATTAGTTGACCACTATAGAATATTGTGCTGTAATCAATATTAGTTTTCTAAGGTATTGCAGGGTTTAAACTTTTTTTCTCAACTATCTTTTTTTCTTAATGTTTTTTTTTTTCACATGAATTTCTCATTTTATTTATTGTATTGGATTAGATTCTACTGTCTATGAAATTTTTACTTTGGGATATTTATTAAGAATTTCTTTGTAACCCAAAGTATTACATGGAAACCCTGGAAAAGAAGGTGAAGTCTTTATAGTTTGACAAAGTTCTATAAATTCATATTTGATACACTTTGATATGCTCATGGTTTAGTCTGTTTGTGTTGCTATAACAAAATACCTGAGCCTGGGTAATGTATAAGCAATAGAAATTTATTACTCATGTTTCTGGAAGCTGAGAAGTTTAAGATCAAGGTGTGGTGGGATTGGTGTCTAGGGAGGGTCGTTCTCTGCTTCAAGATGCTGCTTCTCCAGAGGGGAGCAGTGCTGTGTCCTCACATGGTGGAAGGAAACAAACCCAGTTCCTCAAGGCCATAACCCAAAGCCCTCGCGACTTAATCTCTCTTAAAGGCCCTGCTCTTAACACTATCACAGTAGCCATTGAATTTCAACAGATGGATTTGGGGGTGCACAAGCAGAGCAGAGCAGTTTATCCCTAGATTTGTATACAATGTTAGGTTCTGTAGGTAGTTAGGTTCTGAATGACAAGAGTCAACAGGATAAAGCACTCACTCTGTGCCAGTGACTAACATACATTTACGTTTTTCACTTAGAGTGAAAAACATAGGACACAGTGTCCACCCTTGTGACCACTTTTCAGCATCTGATTTGGTAGCATTTAATAATTCCCATTACACCTTTGTCACCACTATCTTGTTTCAGAACATCTTCATTACTCTAAAAGGAAATCCAAACCCATTGCCAGTCACTCACCATTCCTATTCACACCAGCCCCTGGGTTACCTACTGTTCTTTCTACCTCTATAGATCTACCTATTTTGTCTATTTGATGTAATAGAACCATGCGATCGGTAGCCTTTTGCACATGGCTTCTTTCACTTAGGATAATGTGTTTCAGTATCATCTATCCACATCGTAGTATACTGTATTCAGTTGTTTTCATGGCTAAGTATTGTTCCATTTTATGGATAAACCAAAAATGTTTATTCATTCATCATTGGATAAAAATTTGGGTTGTTTCTACCTTTTTGGCTATTATGAATTGTGCTGCTCGGAATATTCCTGTACTAATTTTGTTGGAGCACACATTTTCAGTACTCATGGATATTTACTCGGAGGTAGAATTGTTGGACCACAGTATTGTGTTCAGCTTGTTGAGGAACCACCAACTTGTTTTCCACAGGAGTCTACCATTTTGCATTCCCACCAATAGTGCATGAGGGCTCCAATTTCTCCATGTGTTTGTTGACCCTTGTCATTTTTCATTTTTTTAAAATTACAACTGCTGTTCTACTTACAATGGGAAAGCCACTTTGATTTATGATGTTTTCAACTTACAAAGGGGAAAGCTGTTATGAAAATATTACAAGTAAAAAATGCATTAATACAACTAACCTACTGAACCTCATAGCTCAGCTTATCCTACCTCAACACACACATTAGCCCCCAAGTGGGCAAAACCATCTAACATAAAGCCTATTTTATATTATAAAGCATTGAGTAATTTATTGAATACTGTACTGAAAGTGAAAAACAGCATGGTTCTATGGGTGTACTCTCACATCATCATTTGCTTAAAATCATAAGCCCAACCATCATGAGTTGAGACTCTCTGTAGTCATCCAATAGAGATTCTAACATGGAATTTCATTGTGGTTTTGATTTGTATTTCTCTACTACTAATGGCTGTTGAGCTTTTCATGTGGTTTTGTATTTTGTATATATTCTTTGGACAAATGTTTGTTTAAATCCTTAGCCCATTTTTATTTTTAAAGTGTTTTTGTTGTTGAGTCATGAGCATTCTTTCTGTGTTCTGGATATTATCTATTGTTAGACATATAATTTGCGAAGATTTTCTTCCATTCTGTGGGTTGTCTTGTTATTTTTGATAGCATCCTTTGATGCATGAAAGTTTTTACTTTTGATAAAGTCCAACTTCATCCTTTTGCACATGGAAATCCCAGTTGTCCCAGAACCACTTACTGAAAATTTTATTCTTTTGCCTCTTTAATAGTCTTGGATCCTTTCTCAGAAATCAATTGAGCATTGATTTCTTTTAGAAACTCAATCTTATCCCATTGAACTATACATCCATCCTTAGGGTGACAACACACTTTTGTTTACTGTCTTTTCATTGTACATTTTGAAGTTAGAAACTATGAGACTGAACTTTGTTCTTCAAGATTGTTTTTGGCCATTTGGGTTTCTAAAAGTTCTTTATGAATTTTAGGATTTGCTTTTCCAGTTCGATGAAAACTTATGTACAGTTTTAACTCATTCAATCTCAGCTAGTCTTAGTTGGAGTAGTTTAAAAAACCAGCGGTTTTATGCTATAGTCTGCTCAGTGGATACATTATAATGTCTTTATTTTTCAAACACAGTGATGGTGAAGGTTGGCTCTTCTTAGTCTTGCAACATTATCGCTCAGTGTTCTGCTTATTTTCTCTAAGGTGAAACCTTTTGTGAAAATCGATGGCCTGTCTTCCCCTTGAGGTGTAGCTAATGAATTAAATATAATTGCTATGTTAGGGGGATTTGTTCCTGTTTTACATGGGCTAATTTCTTTTGAAATCTAGGGGCTTATTTGAAAGTCAAAAGACAATAAACATAAAGTGCAAAACATGAAAAGCGCAACTATTTGAGATTCCTGGATCATGGATCCATGTGTAGATCATGGCATTGAAACTGCATCTTGTTGGAAGAAATACCTCAGAAATTCACCTCTTGCCATCTTTCTGAACTATTCTGTCGGGTACAGATCTCAAAAATGTTTTGTCAGGTCATGCTGCAGTGTCCCTTCAAAATGCATGTGTGGGGGCTGCGTTCAATCCCCAGCATTAAAAAGAAAAAAAAAAAAAAGATGAAGTGGGTATATGTGAAATGTGGAAGGCATGATAAAGCCTGTCCTCACTTATTAAGAGAGAAGTATAAATCAGTAGCTTGTGATGACAAGGCAAATACATTTTTGATCCTTTCAGTGTTTTTTGATTTTGTATCTGTCACAGTTGGAGAAATCTGTTAAAATTTCTCATCGCAATTATATTTCTGCCAATTTCTTTTTCTTTCATTCTTTTTTTTTTTTTAACCAGGGATTGAACCCACTCAACCATCCGGCCACATCCCAGATCTCTTCTTCTGTTCTATTTTGAGACTGGGCTTTGCTAAATAGCTTAGGGCCTTGCTGAGTTGCTTAGGGCCTTGCTGAGTTGCTTAGGGCCTTGCTGAGTTGCTGAGGCTGGCTCTGAACTTGCGATCGTCCTGCCTCAGCCTCCCAAGCCGCTGGGATTACAGAAGCATGCCACTACACCCAGCCCAATTTCTCTTTTTACTTTCTTTTTTGTTAGGGGCCAGTAGGGTCACATTTACTTAAGAATCATTGTGCAGTGTATCCCTTAACAATATAAATTTATCCTCTTCATTCTTTCTAGTGTCTTTGCCTTTCATCCTACTTTAATATTAACATTGTGATTTGTTGTTAGTTCTATATTTTTATTTATATAATATGCCTTTGCTCATTTTTTAAAAACACATTTAGCCTTCTTTTGTGTTCTTCATGACCTAGCATGTATCTACTGAGGTTGTTTTTTTTTTTTTTTTAACCTCTTTAATCTCAATCTAAAGGTCTATGTCTTTTAAATATATCTTTTAAATTGAAATATATCAATTTATGAATGACATTTAGTATCTTATTTATGTTATCATTATTCCACACTTTAGCATATGGTTCCTTGTTTCTGATATTTTCATATATACACTCTATTTTATTTCTTTTTATCCTATGTGTTTTGAAAGATAATAACATCATCTTGTCCATTATCCCATTGTCTAACTTTATGTTTTTAAAAGCATCTAAGAAATCCCAGACATTAACTGGCACAGCACACACAGACATGTTACCTACTCTCAAGACTTCTGAATAGACTAGATAAAATTGTACATGAGCTATTTGGTCAATGGCTTGTGGGATCCTTGGATGGATTTCAGGTGTGTCATGAACTATTATTGATTCTCTCAGTTAGCCAAATATTCAGATAGACTACAGTCAGGAATATCAATTTCAACACATAATCAGGTGTGGAGATACAGTGAATGAACACTACAAGTCATTACATACACATCCATGCACATGTGCACACTCAAAACAAAGTCCTCCAAAATGATACCTGTCCTTACAGTGTGTAACATACTTTGATCTCATCTGTTTTGTGCAAATTAATTTTTTTAGTGACAACCCAGTGAACTTATCTCATGGCCCATTAGTGCAGGAATGTAGTATCTTGACTGCATGTTGGAACCTTTCAGGGGATCCAAAAAGTACTGGGGATTGGTTACTATATCCAGAGATTCTAATTGTATAAATGCAGGGTCCAGCAAAGTGGACCTTGAAACCCAGGAAAATCAAGTTTATGTATGTTAATCTGGGTTGGAACAGCTGCTCTCCTGGCTGGCAGCTCATTAGAACCCAATGCCTGGACAGCATAGTTGATTCCAATATGGAGGCAAGAGTAAGAAGTTCTGCTCTGGTTTCCATGTTACTGTGTGTCATTGTTCATCCAGTGTCAGGAAGTATCTGTCAGTGGTGGAAGACTTTGGGACAAAGCTTTCATTTCTAATTAGAATTCTTTTCATCCAGTCCAACTTTCCTTCAATTCAAAATGTATGCAGAATTCAACTACAGAAATGCCAATATCTTAAAATAAAGCTGGCACTTCTTGAATATGTGAAATCCCCTTTTGTTCTGAGGATTCTTTGATAGGCGGGAGGAACCAGAGTGGAATATGGTTGGCTGGAAAAAGGGAGATTCCACTTAACAAATTATTGCTAACGAGAAACATCTGCCCTTTTGAGATGTGACTTTGCTGCTTCAGGTCACCCTGTAACTCCATGTTGGAGGCATGGCCTTCCCGACTCTGGCTATGAGGAAAGTGAATCATTTTATTTGCATCTTTCTGGTTATCCCTGACTTTCTATAAGTGAAGTCTTGCTTGAGAGTTAGTTGCATTATCATTTGGGGACAATTTAAGCTACTTGTAGGAAAACCTAGTTGCTGCCCTCATTCTTTTTATTCTGCATGAATCATGGTAGACATTGGCAGATATTTCTATTGTTAAACAGATCTGTATTCTATCCCTTAGCAGTTGCGTGACCTTGAGCAAATTAAGTGATGCTTCTGGTCTTTGTTTTTCTTCTCTACAAATAATAATTAATATCATGAAAAAATAGGCCCTCCACAGATTGCTTTGAAGGAGGCAAGAGAGGGCATCTGGCTTGCACAATTAGTGTTAACTATAAAATCTTTGTAGGCATACAGATTTTCATGATTTGAAATGGCGAAGTGCTTTAGAAAATCTGTTCCATTATTCTCACATTAGAGGTGAGAAAACGGAAGCCCAGGTAAACACAGCAACTTGCTCAGATCCTCTGGTCATTTGGGGATGACAGCAGGACTAGAACTCCCTTCTCCTTTCTCCCTGGGACAGTGGACAGAATCTCCCTCGCTTTCTCTCTGTCTGTACTGAAGGATGTCCAGTGGCTGGGACTACAGACTGACTTTTTTCTCCATCCCTGCTGCCTCAGGTATGGTTTAGTGTAGGGGTGCCAGGCTAGCTCAGGCGCAGGTAAGGGTCACGGAGTCAGGACCCCCCCGACTCCGGGAGTTGGGTGGAAGCAGGCTTGTGGCGAGCAGCCTGCAAACTCGTTTATTGCGGGAACAGGTATACATTTTATAGGTTTCTTGCCCAATCACAATGTGCCACGGGGGATGAGACCACCAGGCTCCTATATGGGTTCCCTTGGTAACACTAGGTCAACTTGGGGCAGTTGTTTACTTTCCTAGGTAGGAGAAGCGGAATGCTCCTCCCTGCAGGTTTACACACTTGAGACATTCACTGCTGCCAGCCAAGAACCAGGATTTCTCCCAACATTTTAGGACAGTGAGGATGACCAGAAGTTGGGAAGAACAGTCAAACTGTAAAGCTCCTGAGGGGAGCTGCCATCTTCCAAGGCCACAACAACTTCCAGGCAGTTTGGATAAAAAGTTGTTCTGCCCCAATTCAGGGTAGGCAGCTGATCACAGATCAGCTGACTGAGTGGGAACTACCAACACATGCCAATTCATAGGTGAGCAGAAACTGGCTCATTGCATTTGGCAGCTGACCCACCAATTGCACCAATTAATAGGCTGTGCTCTTCCTTAAGAGCCATTGACTGGAGAGTCCACACAAAAGGTACGGAGGGCAATCCAAAACACAGGGCTTGAATGCTAACACGTGCACTTTATTCTTTAAAGAGTCCAATTTTTCTAAAAGGCAATTGGCTGCTTCAGCTTAATAAAATCTTTCCTAAAAAGAAACATGAATTACAACAATATGGGCATCTGACTGTATTTTACAATTTGAACCTGACTGAGCTTGTCAATTTTTTGGCTCAAGAACAAAACTGAAGATACTGCCCTTAAAATACTGCTCCACGACAATGATCTTCAAGCATCTCTTGACACAGGCGAGATTCCCATTTACATGTTCATTCTATAGAAGACAATGAGATCTGGCAGAAAAAGCAGAGAGTTGGAAATCAGTGGATATGAGTTTTTGTCCCAGTTTTATCATAAATGAGCCGTCCAAAATTTCTACAAATAAAATTTTTGGTCCTTTTTCATAGTCATCTTAATGTCAAGAAACGAACACTTAGAACATTTAGTTATCTAACTTGGAAACTATGTATGGCATTTTCTATGCAGGGTGTATCCTTGTAAATGTTTGCTCTTGAAAGATAAGACTTTTATCAGGTGCAACTCGGGAGGGAACTAAAAATCAAGCTGGCAGTTGTATGACCTGACTTTATCATATCATGACAGAAGCCCATTCACTGGAATTATTGCCATGGAGGAAACTACCGCATTTGCCCAATATCACATTGACATTTATTCTTTGTAAATATATTTCACATTATAAATGTGAATAGGGTGGGAAGAATGTGTGATCCAGTGGATAGAGCATAGTTCAAGGTCTCAGAGCTGGACCTCTGTTCCCAATTGTATCCCTCATGTATTCTGTGTCCACAAGTCACGCCCCTTCCTTGGTACCATGGAAATGGTGGCAGGAGCCAGCTAACGTTCCCTCCCTTACCACACAGACTTCACAGGGTTGCGATTTTTGTGAGCAACTGTAATTTCAGAGAAGTGAAGATAAGCAACAGTAGAGATGAGATATTCAGACGCACTTCTGATGTTATGCAGAGGAAAGTTGTGAGATGATATAACTATATATATTTGGAATATTTCATTTTCTGGGAGGTATACCGATTCATTCCATCCTTCCTGAACTCAACATTTTATGATTCAGTTCAGGTCACAGATATGTAGTACTTTGTACAAAGTATCATGGCAAATTCATTGCATTTGGGGACTGGGAAAGCAATTTTAAACGAGGTGATTGAGATCATGCTAACCTGTCAAATCTGCCTTTTTAATTACTTTTTCACTAATATGCTTCTTGAGCCTTAAATTCTTATCAAGCTCAGAGGTTTGCAAACCTTGGCCTTAAAGTTGCCTCCATATGAATGAATGTACATTTTATTCTCCCATCTCCTACTTTAGCCTGGACTCTTTCTTTATCTTAATTCCTCCTCTCCACATCTCCATCTAAAACTCTACCCATCCTTCAGTGTTCACTGACAAATATACTAAAACATCTAAGAAATCTGGAAGGTGGGAATAACATTGGGAATCAGCAGGATTGAGCCTCAGTTCTGTCCTTACCTGCTAGGTTACCCGACTGATTTGAGCTAATAAGTTTTTTTGTTTTGTTTTTTTTAATGATACCAAATGTCTTATTTGTAGAATTAAGGAGTTAAAGTAGGTGATCTATGAACAGCCTTCTAGCTTAAACTTTCATTCCAAATTCAACAGGATAATATTTAAGCCAACCTTTAAACTGGGAACAATGGAAACGAGTTTCTGAATGCTGATTGAGCTACAGAAAACTAGGAGCTCTGAGCACAAAGAAATACACAAAGGAGGAGAGAAACTCTTCTGGTAATCCAATATTTAAGAGGTGTAGGCAAACTACATTTGTGTTTAATAGTTACAAATTACTTGAATGCTTTCTATCCAGTTTACTGAACTAAAGATGAGTTGGTAAAAAGCCCTGTTCGAAAATCTACATATTCATAAATGTCTTGCAACTATGTACAGCTGAATATGTCCACAGACATCTTTCAGTATATCAGAACCTCAGGAAAGTAGGACAAGCCGGTGGATATGTGCATTGTTGCTATCAAGTGTAGTATTCCAACATACTTGGTAGTTGTTGGGGAATGCATTATAGGATTTGAGTTTCCTTACCTTGAATCTTGAAAGTAGCTTATGCATCTGAGGTTGAATACATAGATATTTCTTTTGTTTTTCCTTTCAGGTAAACAGTGGTTTGTTGTTGTTGTGTTGTTTTGTTTTTCCAAATAAGATTCTGGTTTACTTAATTTAAGACAGTTATTAAACTTCTTTCAAGTGAATCTTATCTTGGAATACCCAGCAAGTTCTTTAAACTTTAATTACTAAAAAATTTTAAGCAGAAAGAAAAGCTTATTTATGTGATTGGAGCTACTGTTCTTTCAAGCTGACAATGTTTTATAAAGTACCAATTTTCATTAACATGTCTCTTCATCTTCCTGTTACCACTAAGCCAGCAGGGGGTGTAAGTCCTTTGAAATGCTTTGAAATGAGGTTTTCTAGCTTTTTCAGACAAGGGAGAAAAAAACTATGACCAAGATCATTTTATAGGTCAGCTACTGTTATTAGATTCTTGAGAAAATGATAGTAAAATGTTTTCATCAAAAAAGTTCTAAGGCATTTGTGCATTTATTTATTTCCTTACTGGGTTGACTTAGGTGACTATACAAAGAAATTGGATCAAAGCAACTAAATCTAGAGAATTTATAGCAGGTATTTTTAGGCTCATCAGTGCTAAATTTCAGTCTCAAATTTGGCCCCCAATCCATTTTGGTAAGGGCACAGACAGAACATGACGTGCTCAGATGGGACTTGACTCAAGTGTGTGCAATTTTTGGAAATAGCCTCAAGGACTTTGTTCCCCTAAAGAATGCATTGCCTTCAATATCAGAAAGTCCCAGGTCTGACCACAATTTAGAGCCTTGCTAGAAGTTAGGGCGGAAGGCACCTCCATCTGAGTTGGAAAGACAGGCACTGTGGCCACCATAGGACAGATTTTCCAGCCAGGGTCAGAGTAGGAATCCTGCTCTGTAAAATGGGGCACAGTTTTTGATCTTCAGAACTGTAACTTCTACTTCTGAACAAAATTTCCACTTAATGCTTCTTTCCTCTGAAGAATAGCTGCTGGTAAAGAAAGAAGTCTACCTGTTTGCTAGAGGGTTAAAACTGTTTTGATAAAGTGCAAAACTTATTTTCATGAGCTTTCTCTCTCTCCTGAGACATTTTCTCATTTTGATACTCCCCCCAAAAGTTACATATGCTTTGCTTATAATTGTAAAATATTTCTTTTACCTTCTCTGACTTTGTTTGTACCTTAAAGTGTAAAAGTGCTAGTTTTAAGAGATATTACATTCTATTTGGGGGACTTTACCATATTCCTTTTACAAATAGCTATAATTTTCTGTCCCGCTCAGTCCTCAGGCTACAGGCCTACTTCATGAAGGGCAATGTCAGATAGTGATAAGCACCCACTGTGAGGCAGCGGGTGGTGCTGGGGTAGTTTGTCCACACAGGGACTGCTTATCTGGGTTACTCATGGCCACATGAAGGGTGTTCTTAGGCAGATCTCTGGACATGCTTTCCTTTCCCACATACTTGGTGGTTGTTGGGGGAACACATTGTAGGATTTGAATTTCCTTACCTTGAATCTTGAAAGTAGCTTAAGCATCTGAGATTGAATCATTCTCTATGCTATTGATTGTGATCTTCCCCAAATGGAAATTTGGTTCAAACCCCATTTTGGCTTTCCAGTACTAAAGGATGAGGTCCACATTCCAAAGCCTGGCCCCTAACATGTGGTGCTTCACCTGCTTCAGCCTTTCCCTCTGCTGTGTGTCCACATCTCCGTCCCTCTCTTCCCACACACCATGCCACAAAACCCCATGGACACTTGCAATCCCTCCAATTTCCAATGATGTCTCAAATTCCAGGACATCGCTGGCTGCTGACTCTGTATCTGCACGTCCAGAATAGCGAGCTTGGTGACATCCTAGACCTCTTTCAAGATACATTCAAACACCTTCTTGACGTCTTTCCGTGGCTCCTCCATCAAGTAGTCAACCACTGTCTCCCACTTGTCTCCACTCCTGCCATTATCCTAAAATACCTTAGGAGACTTAAATCAAATACTTGTCCTCGACTGAGTTAGCATATCCTTGAAAGAATAAAAAGAACTTTTACAAATGAATGGACAAATAAATAAACACACAAGGTCTTCAATGACCATCAAGGCCTGAGAAACATATACCTTGATTTGAAAGAGTCATTCTTAAGACTTTATTGGGTCTTTTCCCTATCACGCTGAGCACTGAGGACTTCATGGGGATATCCGTGTAAATCTAACGAAGGGCAGTCAGGGAAGTCTTCTCAAAGGAATTCACACTGAACCTAGACTTGAAAAAACAGCAAGGCAAAGATAGGAAGGGGAGTATTTCAGGTGATAGGAAGAACAGGTACAAAGGTTTGGACATGAGAAGGACATAATGCCTGGAATGTCCAGCATGGCTTGGCCCCCAGAGACAGAAGCAGATGTCAAATGGATCAGGTGCAAGCTGAACAAGGCAGGGCCTCCTTGGTGTCCATGAAGAAGAGCGGGGCTCCATCCCACAGACTGAATGCACCTCCCTAGTGCAGTCACACAGAATCTGATTCAGGTGGTGCCTAACATCCTGTGGAACAGTTAGGAAACCCAGGAGGGGCATGTTCATAGTCACAGCCAAAACTCCTAGATGGCCTCAGGTAAATGTTTAGCATTTAACATGTTTAATACTCTGAACTGTATGTTTCATGCAATGTTTTCACTAGAGTATTTTCTTCTTATAAAAGTGTGTGCTCATCATTGAAATGTTGACAATGTTTTGTTGGTCCTTTATAGACACAGATATTTTCAATGGTTGGTCTCATTTCTATAACATACCCTTTGACATTTGGCTTAATTCATATTGTTCATTTTCAGACACAATCTGGAAACTCATTTCATTCTCTTTCTGATAATAATTTGATCACTTACAATTATTAATGTTTCATTGGGCATCTTTTATGTTCCAAGCACTGTTCTAATTTGTGAGGATATTTAAAACAAGCCAGCCCTGGGATCTTGGAAACAAGTTTTATGTGTCAGAAGAACCCATTTGGTGTTCACAGGGACTGTAGATGTGTGTCCCCAATATAAATGAATTATACTGAACTGAAAGATCTGAAGCAGGAGTGGAGGATTAAAGGTAGAAACCACAGAAGGGAATAGTGAGGAGAAGAAGTGATGAGGGAGAAAGCTTTATGTGCCTGTTCCAGTGGCATTCCTGTGTAGCTAGGCCTTAGGCTGATCTCAAGTTCTTGTTAATGCCTGCCCATTGCTTCTGACCTTCAACACATCCTGATTTCCTTTTTCTAGTTATTTTGCTATCTGTTCTCATAACACTTTCATAGATAGACATAATTCCTCAGATTGCACACCTTTAAAAAATACAATGGATAGCCCATAATCCACTCTAGCAATAGTAAACCGAAGCTCATATATAACATTTACTAAGAGATGTGGGTTATTTTTCTTTGTTAGTTACTCTTTTTATAATTTGTGCACCCTTTCATTGGTTTCAAGGAAAACATTTCTTTCCATAATTGTAATCTTAATATTTTCTGAACCTCAAAATCCCTATCACCAGGTTAGTGGTTAAAAATATTTATTTTATAATATTTTAAAAGCTATTATAATACCTGAATATTAAAGAATAACTTAGAAACATTTAGCAATTGTTTTGCATGATATTTAATTTGCATGGCAATTATTTATATACATGCAGTGGAATCAGGTGGAAAGCCTGATTTGAATTCATTAGATAATATGTCAGTCTTACCATTAGTAATTTCAGTATCTGCTTTTAACAGCCCTGTAAGTATTCATGGGTAAGAAATTAACAAACCATCCTACTAACTAAGGGGAAATGTGTAAGAAAGTGTTGAAAGAACCACCTATCAACTTCCATAAGAAGCAGTGCATTTTTTAAAAAATGTAGATCTTTTGCAAGTCAAAGAACAAGATGAAGAAAAATTTTATAAGAAGATAAAACATTGTGGATGGTTTTGGAACAATAAATCTTGTCTCCATGTTTTGGGGGCAAACTGATTACTGGAAGCTGATTTGGGTACACTGTCCTAGAGAAGAGAGACAGAGGTGTCAAAGAAGATGTGACAGTTGTCTGTGGATTCTCCAGGAAACTGAGCATGCAGTGACACTTGTACATTCCTGGTGACGCTGTCTCTGAGGAAGGCCTGCAAAAGCCTTCTGCCTGCCTAATGAGGGAGGTGTTACCATTTTACAGCTGTTTAGAAAATGAGTCATACTTATCTGTATGTCCCTGCTGTGTAGGAATTCTGGAGCCACCCCTGGTAGGGATGAGGAATAAAAACGTCTTTGGAAGTACATTTTAGGGTCCACTCAGCCACCTTATTCTTAACCCCTTCCTCAACTTCTCTTTCATACAGGAAAAGGTTTACAAGAGTCCACTCCTACAATGAGTTCTGAAGAGTTTCCTGTCACCACAAGACCCTCCTTCCCAGGAGACAAACAAGGTTTGTTTTTATTTTTACATCATGAATCTGAAGTTCTCAGGGTGATACGGTGCTGTTTAATGGGACCTGACCTGTAACTGCAGGAAAACGGACAAACACAGAGAAATACAGTCCAAGCAGACACCTAGCGCAGAGAAATTCTCATGTTGTGTGTAGATCCTCCAGGAAACTGAGCATCCAGCTACGGAACCCAGGTGACACTGAAATAGTAGCAGAGGTTAAAGAAATTAAAACTGTCTCACAAAATCTGGAAATGATGACTGTAACCATTCATCCCACACAAAGGGATCTCAGAGTGTGGTGGTGTGAACACCTGTGGGCAAGTCCAGGGGCCTCAGACCTGACTCGCCTTGTCCCCTGCGGACTCTGAGTGAATAGTGTTGCAGGGCCCCCATCCCATAAAGCCAAAATGACACAAATAATGCTTGCCTCACAGTGTTTCACTAAAGATTAAGTAAGACCTACATAAAATGCATAGCTCAGAGTCTGCCATACCACCAGTGCCTCCTAAGTGATAGCTGTAAGCCAAGCTGCGTGCTGAGATAAGGCAGGGCAGATGCCACCCACTCCCTCTTGATGTTCTTCTAGGGAGAAAAAGATGACTTTACATGAGTTGGTTGATAGTAAAAGGGAAGAGGGTCTTTTTCAGGTGGGGGTTAGGAGAGATACTCCAGATTTAAAACAGAGAAGTAGAGTGGCTTTGGGATCAGATGCTGACACAGAACCACTGGGGGAATATACCGAGATAAATGGAAGCATAGAATTTTACGGGGGACAGAGGCCAAGGGAGGAAAACTAATCTAAGGGCTTAGAACTAATTATTAGGCTCTGGTTCCAATTAAACAATCTCACTTTCAAGCGACTTCAGTGTGAAGTCAATATGATGGTGACAAACTGGACTGTATTCAAGGACATGCATATGCAGCGCTGCACACCATGTATTCTGGAAGCAGCGGCTAGGATAGCATCGTGCTGAATATTTTCAAGCATTGATTAACTCATCTGCACTGGAACCTAAGAGACAGTCATAATCTTCATTTTGCAGTAAGTGAATACTGAAACACAAATCAGTTAAGTAAATTGTCAAAGACCACACACTGGTAAGAGGCAGCCACATTACTGAAACCTGTTTGCTTTCCTCCAAAGCCCATACATACTTTGCCATAAAGAAAGAGAAGATGAACTTCCATGAACCTGTGTGTATGTGACTGTTAAAGAATGACAAAGCATAACCAAGTCCTTGTCCACATGACACAACAGAGTGTGAAGTATGATTTATAATTAAACTCAAGAAAACTGTGTGGTTCTGGTAGGCAACAGAGACAACAGAGAAAGAAATTCAAGATGTGACTGAATGGGGGAGGTTAACATGACTGGAATCCTCAGGCAGTTCTAGAAACTTCCACAGACAGGGAATCCAGTGGGTCCACTGGCAGAAGCTCAAATGAGACACAATAAGGATCTGAATTCAGACAACCCCTGTGGCATAAATTTGGAAAATGGACAGCCATGGGACTCCTCTTGGTTGGACTAGCATGGAGTGCTGCTCTGTGTGTCTTCTTTTTTCTCTTTTGACATTTATTTAAAATGCACTGCTTCTTGTGGAAGTTGATAGGTGGCTCTTCCAATATTTTCCTACAAACTTATGAAATAGCTTGCAAATTTCTCTGCTTGTTAGAGAGTAAAAATTGGTAACTCAAATTACTAAGGGTAAGACTGACACATTTTCTAATAATTTTCATTAACTTAATGTTAAAAATCGACCAAAAACTTGTAAAGCATGGTTAAGTAAAATAAACTCACTAAACAATCTAATTCAAAAGTGGTTTTTGAGACATATCCTACTTTTCTGATTTATTTTGCAATTTTGTCTTTTTAGGGAGAAAACAAATTGAACACCTTTTCTCTGAACCAGGTATGTTAGCATTTGCTATGGAAAGATAAGAATTCCATTTTAAGTTACATATTGCTGGTTTTAGGTACCTAAGAAATAAGAAGTGTCCATTTTAAAAAACCAGGAAAGCTTATGTCCTTAACTTTAGCCACAGAAAGTTGTAAAGGCAAGTGAAATATTTTCTTTCAAGATTTAATTAACAGAAGGACTTCTGATTTTTAAAACAGTTTGGAAATAACAATACATGATTTGATAATTTTCTCCTAAGAAAAAATTCTCCTTGACCATGAGAAGAGTCTCTTACCTTATAAAAAACAATTGAACTTCTCTCTTCCCTAATGTAAAGAAAGTGAGGAGCTTAACAATCGTCTAATTAATTGGCACCATATCAAAGCTAAGCACAGACCCTTCATGCCTCAGTCATGGTCCGTGTGATCCTTGGCTCCCTTCACCTCTATTCTACCTGGTGTTGCTCCCTGCTCCCCTTAGGTGCTACTGTGGATCTGATGTCAGTAAATTTATGTGCTCATTTACCATTCTGCATTTTGAACTCTCCCTTCACGTTTGGCCTGTGTCCACATTTTACATGGGCAAAAAAGGATGGTAGAACTTCATTGCCATCTCATAAATTGCAACCAAGAGGACAAGAGAGCTGCACAGCCTCAGTGGGAGGAACACACTACTTAAAAACCTGTTTTGCTTTTCTAGTCAAGAATAGGTATTTTGACATCAGTTAGCCAAATAAGTGTGCCATCTTCTCTTGTATCCCTAACCTTCAGTTGACTTTACACTACAAATATACCATGAATAGGGAGATTTCCTCTAACTAAATTGATTTAAATTTCTTCATTCCCATCATGGATTTGAAAATAGTTTTAGTCACTGTATCAGTGACTGTGTATAAGGATGCTATGGAAGAGACACAAACTTAGAGGAGAGGAGACCTGGAATCCATAGCTTTCGTGGGCTTCATTTCCTCTTTGTAGACTGTTTATGCCAGTTTCCTACCAGACTTATGATTCTACAATCCATTGAACACCCTTGGATATCCTTTGATACAGTAAAACATTATTTTCTCTCCTAATGTTCAAATCATGAAAGTGTGGTTTTCCCCCATCAGGGTAGAATTTCTACCTAGGCTCATCTATAATTACACCCGTAAAGAGCACAGGACTTGGAAGCAGGGCTCTGGGGTCTTGGCTCTGTCATTAACTAGTTATATGGCCCTGGTTAAAAAAGATTTTATCACACAGAAAGATTTTATTTCCCAGAAGTTTACTGTGAAAGATCCCAATTTTGAAAATAAAATATACATAAAATGATGCAGTATTAATGTATTATCTCTGAACAGGCAAAGTGATATCATCCTCATTTTACCTGAATTTTTATCAATTTATTTTTCAATTGCTACGTGGTAGTACGATTCACACTTTTTCTGCTCTTCTTCTCCCACAGTGATAATACTCATTATTTTTGGGGTAATGTTCGGTATCATTGGAACAATCCTTTTAATTTCTTTCGTTATCAGTCGACTGATAAAGGTAAGAATTCAGTTCTTAATTTTGCTTTATGTACTGGTATGAACGACTTTAGCTGAGCTTCTTCACTAAACACAAAGAGATATAAAACTGCATCAAACTCCAATTTTTTTTTGATTGAACACATAAAGTCATTGAGTTATTCCAGCAGAATTTTTTTGTTCTTTTTTTCTCTTCCTCCTCTTCTTTCCTCCTTCTTCCTTTCCCAATTTAAGGTAACCCCCAATAAGAAATTTGTCCTCTATTTTCCCAAATATAGATAAAATAGTCAAATTTCTATTTATACTATTTACTTTGATTTGTCTACAAAATACTTAAAATAATATGATATATTTAGATGTGTTTAAAACTTTAGTGCTTTTCTAGTCTCAAATTTCCCGAGACAGTTTTATTTTAAATCTACCCATGAATTTTTAAACTATGATTTCTTGAAATTACTAAAGCTATTTTTAAATGCATGTGATACAGCCTCCCAAAGCATGTAACCCTCCACCTAAGATGTTTAAGACACAACATCTCTCGGTGTAGTTTTGATGCTGCTGGATCTGTATCCTACATCCTAAATTCCTACTTACATTAGATGGGTACCGTTGGGTGCACATTAATCTTCTATCTTAATCTCACTCTGTGATGTCTAGACCATAAACACTCTCTGTATTCCTTTTTAAAAAGCTTGTTTGGAGGGGTGACCCCCACCACAGGGATGGAGCCATATCAATGTAAATCATGGCCAATCTACGTTGCTTCTTGCCTGTTTCCTGTTAAAGTCTTTTTCTCAGGCAACTTGGAAAATCACCTGATCCTATAATCTATTATCAATATTCATGGTGTGTACTCCTTAAATAATACTTTGTTAATAAAAGTAAGAACTTCTATTATTTATTAGTAAATAAAGTTGTTTATTAACCTGAGAGCACCTGATTTTCAAGAGATTTTTTTCTTAAGCACTTGAACATGAGATGAATTCTCCTGTCTGAAGTATAAATATTAGAAGAAAAACATCTTCTTTTTGAGAATACTTGACAAATGGAGTTGTCTTCTCTTTGGTCAGTATAATAAAACCTGAAAAAGTCAATGAAATAGTTGGCAAAATCTAGAAAATTTTCTGTGCATTTACATAAGAATTTTTTTCTGTCAATGTCACTAAGGAATCGGACCCTCATTCTTTTTATTTCCATTTTAACTATTTGTAGAGCAGGGAAATATGAAACAGTTCATGTATGAGGCAATATTGCATGTATTAAATACCAAATACTCTTTAGAAATGCAAATATAAGTTTAAATCAATGTTTAGTAACATCTATGAAATAGTGACTTCCTCCAAAAATCTCTACAAAGTGAACTTCAGCCAAAAGAAAAAAGCATAGAAAAAATTTTTAAATCTTAGCCTTTTTAATTTTTAGTGTCTTCAGTTTTGAAATGGGGTACTAATATTTTTCTGTTTTTTATTTATAGAAAAGTTCACTGGACATAAAACCTCCCTCCTTGGAAGACACGGACTTGCCTTTAAATTCCATGGAAATGGGGCAAACAGGTATTTGTGTCGTTTTTTGCCTTTTGGGAGGGAAATGAATTAGTGAACTATTTCTTTCTGAGCTGGGGGGAGGGGATAATCAATCAGAATTCGCTTAGATTCTATTTTATAAATGCTACTTCCATAAGATTAATTTTTTAATGTCAAAATTGTCTTTACCTTAGTGAAATTCTCCCCTAGGCACAGTGTCTTAAAAAAAAAAAAAAAAAAAAGGATAAGAAAGAAAAGAAAAAGTAAATCAAATACTATAAGTGAAAGAGAAAATCAAGTTCTTCTGTGTACTTCTTACTTCCTAAACTGCAAAGTTATGTATCTAGGTGACCCTACAGTGGATATAATTTAAATAGTTCCAGATGTGGAACCAGGAACTGAATTCAAATCCGCGTTCCAACATTTATTAGCTATGTTACCTTAAGCAAGCTACCAAACCTCTTTTAACATGAAGGTAGTGAAGTATCAAACTTTCAGAGTTTAATGAGGATTAAATGAGCTACCAGAGGTAAATAAAGCATTTAAAACTGTTCTCAGCCAGCGTAAGGTCTCGGCCATCGCAAGTACCTGGCCTACTAGCTGTTGTCAACACCGTGGGCTCCGTTCCTCAATGACCTCTGCACAGCTGGCCAGGCTCTTGGTCCTGTTTTCACTTCCATTCCAGGGTCTGAAGTCAGTGTGGAGAACTGCAGGAACATTTTGTTCATCCAGAACAGTATTGATCCACATAATGTTTTTCATAAAGAGAATTTATTGCCAATCTTTAAAAAGTTGGAGATTTTTACATTTTGAAAACAAATCCAGATTATTAGTATTCCCTTGGAGGAGCTTGTGCACTCATATCATCATGAGAGCAACTCACAAATGCTGAGTAGTGACTGCAGCTTCTACTACTTCTATTGTCTAAATCCCCAGCCAGTCGCAATTATTTCATTGGTTATGGCCCATCACTAAGAAAGCATCTAGTGCCCAGCCTTGAAGTGTAAGCCTAAGTAATATCTATTTTGGAAAAGGTGCACCAATAACAAGTTTATGGAATGAGTTTGAATGCTCAGCAAAAGGGATCTTATTTTGCTTTCTACAAAATCAGGTCAAGTTTTTCCTCTAATTATCAAAAATCATGCTAGATTGTGAATCCTGAAAATCTCTAGATTTCAGTTTCAACCCTGGATCAAGCACCTACCTTCAAAGAAATTACTAGGTTTTCCAGAGTTCTGGGTCATAACAAGTAAAGTTTTAAAGATCTACCACAACTCCACAGTTTATATACAGAATTTGACTCAGCAGATTATCCTGTGCATTTTTAAAATTTAACAATGATTATTGCCTAATTCCACAGTCTTAGGAAGTTCCTGTTATGTAGAATGAATGAAAGAACTGCAATTCCAAGTTAAAAGGATTAATTAAACTCAATCTGCAGCTAGTTCAAACAACAAAAGTTTTTGAGTCAGATGCTAGATTCACTCCCGATTACCTTATAATCAGACTTGCAACTGGAACAAATATCTCTGTAAAGCATCCCTCTCCTATTAAAAAAAGTTTTGATGCTGTTTTAAAAATGGAACAATTGCCACCTAAATCCTAATATTTTGTTCCCTAAATTTCTATACACTTTGAACTACTTACTAATTCTGGTGATAACTGTAGTGTTTGGCATTTCCTCTGCTTTTTTTTTTTTTTTTTTTTTTTAATGAATCATGACTCTCTGTGGGGAGCAGTCCATAAAAGTTTGGGGCAATGAATACACCACAGTGGATTAGAGTGCCCTTGTAAATTTAATTCAATTAAGTGCAACGAGCATGTATTAAATGCTTACTGTGGCCTGGGTACCATACCCATATTATGTACTCATATGAGTCTCTGTTCCTTAGAAGTTGAGAGACTAATGAAGGAAAGAGAAGTGGTTCTTGAAGGGAGTCATTTTAAGGTAGAGGAGTGACAGGCACAGGTAGCAAAGGCTTCTGGGGATGGAATCACATGGAGTCAGTCATAAATAAAAACTGGATGTTACCCAGGGCAGGCAGTTCTAGCAGAAGTTCAGCTTGGCAAGGCCACAGAAAAAGACAGAATGCAGTGTACCCAAGAATCACGTGCAGTCCCACATCAGCAGGGTTGGTGCTGTGGTTCTCATAAGGGCAGTGGAGAGTCAGGCCAACCGAAGTTCAGAGTCATTTAGCTTCCCTATATTTGTGTAAATGATTATCCAGAGTATCTTAGTAAGTTGTGAAGTGAGTTATGAAACAGGACTCCCTCCCCCAAAGGAAATGTCAGAAAACACAAAATCACTGAAAACGCTTTTGTTCTTTTTGTAATATTTTTCTAAACTGATTTCCAAGGCAAAGGTATAGAAGGCGAGTGTGACTGTGCCTTCTCAACCAAACCAGTGTTAGGGAATAATTAAGGTCTGAATTGCTTTAACCTCCTTGAACTTGCACATGATGCATGCTTAGTGAGAAAGGAGAGTAAGCCAACTGCCCACTGTGGCAGCCACAGTGACCCCATTTGTCATGGGGAATGTTGGGGTACAGTTCCTATAGCACTCAAATAGGAGAAGACTCTCACATCCCTTTAATGTACTCTCTGGGACCTAAACCTAAATCCAACATAAACTTAAAAGTCCAACCTCCAACCAAGAAGGTGAAGACTCTGGGTTCTAGAATTAGACAGGAACTCAGCAATAAGTTTCCATGCAGGAAAAAAGGGAAAAAAAGCTATTCCTCAAAAAAGACCTTATAGACTTGGGAGCTTGTCTTAAATTCAAACAGGCAAATGGAAATCAACTCAATTTCTTCGTAGCTTGGCACACTGGTCTGTCTCTGTACCAGTTCTCTGTTAGCTTCCCATCTCTGGAGACGGTAGGAGCAGAACAATTATATTTGCTCCTTATGCAAGGCTTCTAGAATAGATTTGCTAAAAATTTTGTGTTTTTCTTTAACAAAAAAAAGAAAGAAAGAAAGAAAGAAAGAAATCTCCAACACAGCTAATTCATATGGAGATGACTTTCATGTTTTACTACTTATATTCAAAGACAACTCTAAGAATTTAGAATACTGAAATTTATTTTGTGCAATGATGTCCTGATCTGTTAAAAAATTAACTATGTCATGTACCACTCTTTTATATTTCCCACCTATAATCCTTCTACAGAAGAGTAGCCAAAGAGAATGTGCTCACCAAGCCAAATTTTGGAAGAACTCAAAGAACACACAAGATTTCAGTCAAGTGAAGAATGATCACAGGAATTGGACCCATCGACAGATTATGTAGCTACCTAAGTTGTACCATTTCAGAAAGCAAATTTCATCAGAATGTATTTCAGAGAGTCAACCCTAGGGAAAAAAAATCTCTGCTCATTAATACTTCAAGATAAAGAGCACATATTTCCTTGCATGCTCATTTTTGTGTTAGCATAATTTTTATAGTTAATTGCTTTATGATTTCTGACCCAAAATTTCTGTTGAATTCATCTGCTGTTTCTTTAAAACTGACTTATTCTATCCTATTAAAATCTTAATGATGGTGCAGTCAAAGGGAAAGCTTGAAACATCTCTTTTATATATAAGTTCTTCTCTTTTTCTAAACTTCTGAGTCCACCTTCATTGTTTTAAATAAACTACAGGGACAACGAAGTCCTCACTGGTTTTCTTCATTGCTGAACACTCAAGATATAGTATCATATTAATGATGATAATAGTTGGCTCACGTGAATAAAGCTTGCACGGGAAAATGCCATAAAGTATAACATATGTAATAACACCCACGTTTATACATTTATTTTTCAATGAATAAACCAACTAAAAAGACTTTTCCCATTAAAAACACAAATGGCCCATGTAAAATAGCTTGTCTGACAGCAGAGTTCGTCAGAAGCACTGGCTCATGTGTTATTCTCCACTGGGGTGATTTGTATGAGTTATCCTGAGAAAGAGAAGAATGAGTAGACTTTCCTCATGAAAGAAATTTAATAACTCAAAGTGCAGCAAGATGTGCAAACTTGACATGCAAATGAATGTTTTAATAGCTCTCTCTGATTCCTCAATTAAATTCTTTAATCCATCCAGTCCCAGTTTCTCTCATTAACAAAGCTTTGGAAAATGCTTTAAGTTACCTAAAAGAAGTTTCTAGATATAAGAGGCTAAGGCTTTGTGGCTATACAGCTATCACTCATTTAGAGTCAAATTTAAAAAGTCAATATAAAGGCAAGGAAGATCTTCCTGTGATAGTCTGTTTCCAAAAGAGTAAGAGTCAATCTTGCTCTACATTGCTGTGTGATAATTAAGTAGATAGTTGTGTACTTATATTTGGACCTGGAAAAAATTTATTTTTTAATAAGTTTAAAAAATCGAAATCTTAACTTACTTATATATTCAGAGAATGTTTTTGTATTAAATCATATTTAAAGAAAAACAATCACCTATTTAAAATAAAGAATGAGAAAAGAAGAGGACATTTCTATTGGTTGGTATTTTTTTGTGTGTGAAGTAGCTTTAAGAGTGTTATTATGTTAATTTAGTCCAATGAATGACCCAACTGCCAAGGCACTTTCAAGCATATTTTTTAAAAATAAACATAAAATGTTGAACTAAGAAAGGGTGTAAGGCTAACCTTGTCTCTAAAGTAATTTACAAGTCACAGACAATAAGAGATTAGAGGACTGTGCTGTCTCAATTCAGAGGATAATTAAAGTTACAAATTGCTTTAACCTCCTTGAACTTTCCTGGCCAGTTCCTCTGTCCTTCTTGATATGAACTTTTCACATTTAAATTTGGTGTTTGTGGGAAGAAAATAATCTTCACTCTCTGTATTTTTAATAATTAAATAAGAAAAAAAAAGTAAGAGAATTTTTCCTGTGAAGGTTATATGAACCAGGCAGTGGTGAAGTTGTAGAAAATCTTACTCTTTGGGGATTGAACTCAAGGTCACTTGACCACTGAGTCACATCCCCAGGTCTATTTTGTATTTTATTTAAAGACAGGGTCTTGCTGAGTTGCTTTTGCTGAGGCTGACTTTGAACTCATGATCTTCCTGCCTCAGCCTCCCAAGCCACTGGGATTACAGGCGTGCACCACCACGCCCAGCAAAAATCTTATTCTTTGGTGCAGGGTATTTTCTTATATGCATGTGAGCAGAGGGTCTAAATGTAGAATGAGTAGAAAAAAGTGAGGGACATTGCCAAGAAAAAATATGAAGAGCCAAGGGACAGTGTGGTGACAGGTGTTTTAGTGTTACTAATATAAAGTGACTGAGCACTAGAATTCATCCTATCAAACACAGCAAATTTCTCACAAGAGACTCTAAAAAGCCTAATGTTGTCCAGATAAAAATAAACAAAAAATTCTGCCCAGCAGCCTGCCTAGGTCTGTGACTGTGTTGACCAGCAGGCCTGTGTTACACACGCTAAGGAGCCTGGACATGTGCGCTGGCCACCGCAGCCCCACCTTCAGCCTCTAGGGTGAAACTCGTCATGGAGGGCTCTCAGCATTTGGGCCCATTTCCTAGCCTGACTAGGATCTGAAAGTCACCGTCCATTTAAATGTGATTCCTTAAAGAGCAAGGACGTTAATTCATTCCTGAAACTCCTAAAGGAGCTCAACACAATGTGTTCCTTATTTCAAGAACCCTCTCCTAATATTTAAAATGGCATTGTACATAATGACATCATAAAAGGTTCAGTCAGGCATGCAGGCATGGTGTAGAAAGAAAATGAACTCCGGAGCCCAAGCGTGGACCTTCACTTTCTTTTCTTCCTTTTGGGGGTCGGGAGGGGTGCTAGGGATCGAACCCAGGGCCTTTCTCATGACATACTCTACCACTAAGCTACATCCCCCCAGTCCCCGAACACTCACTATTAATTCATGTAACTTCAGTTTCCTTTTCTCTAATATGAAGATTAATGTAGCTGAACTACCTTACAGAGGGGTCATGAGGATTATTTGAAATGAGATCTGTGGGGTAAAGCTTGCACCACCTACGTGTTCAATAAATAGCAATTCTGATTGCTGCGACCTGAGACCAATTCTTCCTGGCTTGCTACCTGTCAGGCAGCATGGAGTTCTATAGCTAAGTCACTTCAAATATGCCTTGGAAATATTTAGCCTTTAAAGGCAGTTCCTAGGACTCTTTTTGTCATCTCATTTTTGTTGTGCAAAATTGAACAAGCAATATTCTTCTATTATTATTATAAATATGGCTTCATATGAATCATACAAATTAATTCACTTAATCACTTATATCATGTTCTGATCATGTCCACCCTCCCTTCTACCCTCTTCTGCCCTCTCCCTCTATTCCCTTTCCCTTCCCTAACAGTCCCTCTTCTACTCTCAGGGAAATTTTTGTTTGTTTGTTTCCACATATGAGAGAAAACATATGATACTTATCTTTTCAGGTCAGGCTTATTTCCTTAATATGATGTCCTCCAATTCCATCCATTTCCTGTAATATGTATATATTACAAATTCTTTATCCACTCATCTGTTGATGGGCACCTAAGTGGATTCCATATCTTGGCAATTGTGAACAGGTCCACAATAAACATGGATATGCAGATATCTCTTTTGTATGACCTCATTTCTTCACAATCATGATTCTTTATCTTTTTTCATCAGAATAGTACAGTATGCTGTTTGAGCAGATGTACAAGGAAGATATGTCCACTCACTCTGGACATTTGCAATTAAAAAAAATATATATATATATATTTTATATATATTTATATAATAATATATTTATAAATAATATATTTATATATATTATATATATATTTATATATATTTATATATATTATATATATATATTTATATATTTTATATATATATATATATATATATATGGCTCTCTAGAAAACCTAACTTGCTCTCCTTTTCACCTTAGAGAATTAGTTGAAAACTATGTGGAGATTCAGGGCTTTCATGAAAGAAATAATTGCAATGTGTATATAACAGCTACTAATGGAACCAGCATACAAATGAAGCACTGTGAAACTCCTAAATCTTTGCATCTGCAATGCAAACAATTTGCCTTTAAACACTTTCTTCAAAATAAGAATTTTTTTTTAAATATTGAACACTTTTAAACAACAAAGGCATTGCTGCTCCTTGCAGAATCACTGGTTCCAGTGACTTTTAAACCCAGAAAGTTTTGACCACTACACAGCATATTCTCTTAAAAGGTTTTCCTGTAACACCAGGCCCTTTGATTCTGTTGCCTGCCCAAGTGTAGACATTGGTATTATATATTAGATGTTAAGGGCTGAGTAAAAATAAGACTAGAAAAAAAAACTTTTCTCCATTTATTACTTACCACAGCACCAGAGTGGTTATGCACTCAATAAATATCTCACCATTTCACTCAATAAATATCTCACTATTTAAGTTTATTTTAAGTACAAACATTGCCAATGAGCACTAACAGTGTGTCTTTTTTGTGTCTAATTTGATCTTCACAAAATCAATTAACATAGGTAATATTTTATTCTTATATTAAGATAAAGATGTTAAAGTACAGAGAAATTAAATGATTTTTCCCAGTGTAATTAATTTATCAGTGGTAGATCTGGATTTGAATCCAAGAGATCAGCACTAGGGTTATTATTCTCTTAAGCACTACGTAAAATTCCACTTAGAACTTCCTCTGACAGTGATGATGTGTGGTTTCCCTCTAGGAAAAGCAAACAGGGCATTTATTTTAAACCAATTGAAGGTATCAGAGAACTATCAAGGCAGTGGGGGCTTCAGGGTCTATGATCCTAAAGAGAAGGAAAATTCTAAAAGATGAGAAATACATTTGATACCACATTTTCCCTTTGTGCATTTGCCAGTACCAAAGCATGTACTGAGATGGTATAAAGCTAAGCAGAGGTTTGGGCCATCTCTTAGGGATGTAGGGATAAATATTGGGAAAAGGACTGTGTTGGTCAGCTTTCCATCACTGTGATAAAATACCTGAGACAATCAACTTAAAGGAAGAAAGATTTATTTTGGCTCACAGTGTTGGAGGTTTTGATTCATTGTTTTTGGACTTGTGCCAAGGCAGCACATCATGGTAGGAGCTTGTGGTAGAACAGAGCTGCTCACCTCATGGTAGCCAGAAAACCAAAGAGAACAGAAGGGACTGGAGTCCCAATATCCCCTTAAAGGACATGCCACCAATGACCCAACTGCCTTCCACTAGGCCCCACCTCCTAAAGGTTCCACACCTCCCAACAGTATCACAGACTGGTGACTAAGCCTTTAGCACATGGGCCTTTGGAGAACATTTAAGATCCAAACCACAACAAGGACCCATATGGAAGAGGGCATTGGTACGCACGACAGGCCTTCAATTCTGGTACCCAAGGAGCTCTCACCTAAGAGTAGAAAGGAACTAAAAGACACCAATCTTCACAAGGACTGATGATTGTCCTTATATCCATTTCAACCCCAAGTAACTGAATCTCCCTCTGACCATAACTACTTAACAGAAGTTAATGTACATCTTTTCAAGATAACAATAACAAAATACAGGATTTTAAATTATCTTTATGATTTTCATATGATGTCCCACATTTAATTAAAAAAATACAGAGACCTGCAGAAAAAACTGATTGAAAATAAAGACAAGAAAAAAAAAAGATAGAAAGGTCATAGGAGAGCTAGAGTTCTCAGAAACAAAAGTTAAAACAATTTTGATTATTTACAAAGGAAATTGTATGCAAGATGAGAACTTTCAGAAGAGAACTTTAAAATATTGTTAAAAATCACATAAGAATTCTAGAAACAAAATATACATCTAATGAAAATTGTTAACACATATGTAAAAGCTTTAGATTCAGTAGAATAGAATAGGAGAAAGTGAAGGAAGAGTGGATCAAAAGAAAATATTCACAGTGAAGTGTAGAGACACAGAAGTATGTAAAATATGAAAAAGCCTAAGAAGCAAATAGGACACAGAGAAAAATCTAAGTATATGTAACAAGGATTCTAAGTGTACTGGAGAGATAATGGGCAGAAGTATTTTCAAAATTCTCAAAAGCCATCAAGTCACACTTTTATGAAACACAATATCTACAAGAAGGAAAAATACAATTATAGAAAAATAAAAATAAAAAAAAAGAAGAAAATTTTAATTTCAGCCCACAAAGAAATAATATACTACCTCTCCCATGTCAGTGTGGGTCACCTACCAGTCTTATGCGAAGTTTTCCATACTTTCCAAAATAAATTCAGAACAGAATAGTGTCTGGTTTATTTATGTTGATGAAATATACAGAGTTTGAATTTCTCCAGAATTCTTTCCCTCAGACTAAAGCTTTTTTTTTTTTTTTTTCCTGGATAGAAACCAACCCTATAAAAAAAAATGAAACATACAAACACTTTTTGATGGAAGGAGGAGTATTATCCCAAAAGATAACGGAAAAATGATTATGTTTGCCTCCTGCTTTTGTATGGGCAAACAGATTTTCAGAAGTAGCCCTAGTTTATCTTTAAAAAATGTAAAAATGCCATATCAAATTTTGTATAAAGCTGTGAAGCTTACTATTAAGCCACAATTAACTTGGAAAAAAGAAAAAGGATGAGGATAATTGTGTTTTACAGGTTGGCCTCCAAGGAAATAAATTACTTTTGTGTAAAAGACTCAATAGTTATATCCTCAAAATAGAAAATAAATCCAATTATGGAATAGTTATATTTTTGTACTTTGAGTTATGATGATCAAATTTTTACCAGTGTATTTATTTTATCCACATCTTTATTACCCCAGGAAAAGGAATGAATAACAAAGAACCACAACAATACTTAGTCTTACATCTACACTTTCAAGATCAAAAGTGTAACCACAGAACAGGGGATCTGAAAATTGACAATTGACCAAGTGGTCTGAGGGGTAAAATATTTGTGTCCTGGACCCAAGGAGAAGGGGAACAGGAGAGTGCTCAGAGTCTGACTGATAACAAAATGCAGTGTAGGGGTGTTAGGCTAGCTCAGGCGCAGGTAAGGGCTATGGAGTCAAGACCCCCAGACTCTAGGAGTTGGGTGGAAGCAGGCTTGTGGCGAGCAGCCTGCAAACTCATTTATTGCGGGAATAGCCATACATTTTATAGGTATCTTGCCCAATCACAATGTGCCACGGGGGATCAGACCACCAGGCTCCTATACAGGTTCCCTTGGTAACACTAGGTCAATTTGGGGCAGTTGTTTACTTTCCTAGGTGGCCAGAGCGGAACTCTCCTCCCTGCAAGTTTACACACTTGAGACATTAACTGCTGCAAGCCAAGAACTAGGATTTCTCCCAACAATGCAGCGTGCTTATTGTTCCTAAGTTGAATACTGGGGAGTGATGTGGACCATCTGAGACTCATGGGAGATAGAAAGCAGGAAAGGCCAGACATAGTGGGAGACCCTGCCTGATCACAGGACCAACATAGGAAAGACAGCAGAGGAAAAAGAGAGAGGGAGGAAAGAGGACAAGAAAAAGCTCAGGTCCTGGTGATCTCTGGATCCAGTTGTGCCTGAGCAAACATTACCTCCTTCCTCAGTTATGGGAGTCAATAAATCCACTTTTTGCTCAAGCCAATTTCCACTGGGTTTTTTTTCATCACTTACAATAGAAAGAGTTCTAGCTGAGCTAACACAGTATTAAAATAGATGATTGGGTTGACACTTCAAACCAGTGAGAACTCCGTTCTCAGTTGGCACATGAATCTTGGAACAGAATTTACAAGGATTTTGTCTAAAGATCCTAAAGTTCTCACTGATGGTGGGGATGTAGAAGTGTGTGGTGATCAGAAAGACAGAGTGCAGAGAAGAGAGCCTCTGGCATATCTCCAAGTCCTCCCTAAGGAGGAGAGGACTGAGGTTTCCTCTGCTTCCCTTCAAGACCAGAGCTCTCAGGGGCCGTGGATGAGCTTGCATGTGTCTCTGAATGTCCGTGAAATCTGTCACTTGAGAATTCTAAAGGGCAACAGGTAGCCCCAGTCAGGAGAGATTGTGAAGCTGAGGGTGACAAGAATCCTTGAAGGTTTGGGTGGCTATTAAAAGAGTTTCATGTGGGCTTTATATGGGCCCTGTGGAAAAAAAAATTGCTGGTGTAGGTTGTCTTTGGTCATGTTGGAAATGACTTCTCAGGTGGGTGCATAGCCTAAGGACTGAAGAGACTTAAGACACGCGGATTTGCACAAACTCAGAGAATAGCAGGAAGATTCCAGTGGTGGGAAAACTCTCAGAAACCCACAAAAGCACCTACTAAGGAAAGGTTCGGTTAGAAATCTCTGCCCAGAGTGAAATGCTAGACCACCATGAAGATATCAGTCTACACAAAACAGTTTTCCTGTGTTCCCTCTCGAGGTGGGTCAGAAGCTTTTTGGGTAACAAGAGGAAGGAAGAGGAGTTGACCACAGTATCCACATCCTGAATCCAAGGAAGATCAAGAATAAAAACACTAATATAAAATCAGAATAAAAGTTTAGATTACCATATTTATGTAGATATTTTAATCAGAAACTGGTGGATCATTTGCATTGCCTAAGAGTGAACACAATAGTAGTGAAGTCCACTCTGGTTTTGGCAGAGGGACAGTAGAAGGATCAGTTCTACAAAATCCATTTGAAGGATACAGGAAACATTACTCGTGTTATTTTTTGATTGCATTCTATATAACCATTCTTTTTCATTCAGTATAACCACTATATTGTAGAACTATTAATGTAGCAAAATATTTATTGATAAAATAATAAAGTATAAGGGAAAAAAACCTCACCTATACATTGTTTGTAACTCTGAATTTACTCAGAAATAACACAGCAAAGTATTCCCAAATTCACAAAATAAAATTGTCTACATATTTTGGCCCACTATTTCCATTTTGAATAATATACTTCAAAAAATAGCAAAAAATCTTATAAATTATTATTTTGTAATTTATTTCATATATTAGTAACAGAAGCTAATAACAAAAAAGAAAATAGCATAAATGTTCAAAAACTTAGTATCATCTGTGTGTCTGTCATAATTAGTATATTAACAAAATAGACAATTACATAACCAGGAAAAATTACAAGTTTACATGTAGAAATGTATGTATAAGTTGCTTTTAGGTGAAAAAGTAAAAAAAAGTAAATAGTATGTTTACCCCAAACTAAACAAAAATACATATACATAAATTTAAAACAAAAATGTGTAAAATTAAAAGTTTAGAAAAAATAGGTAGTACTATTCAGTCATTTATTCTTGTTTAAGAACCAGTACTACTCATTTAAAATGTAGTTCAACATCAGTGGTTCCTGTTGAATATCCACATGCCAGGGCTCTACTGCCAAGCTGAACACCAGGGACATCTTGGTATGGCTCCATTGTTCATATCTCACAAACCATATGTGTTTTGGGTGTGCTTAAAATACAGAGCGACTCTGCAAAAATAGACTTTGAAAGTGGAAGAACAAATATTTCAAAGAGAGGAGAAAATGGAAATATTTCTAAGTTTGCTTTAGGAAAATGGTGATTTCTAGATAGGAAATAGATACCCACATGGTAATGACCTTGGTTCCCACAGGGCTTCTTAAGAAAAGCAGAGCAAATGAAGCTCTCATATGTCTCACTGGGAACATTTAAGCAAAAGATGTGTCTTATGTTGCCCACTTCCCCTGACATGAGTCTTGTTCACTTCTTAAGCTGGCTTCAACCCTCTAGGAAATGATAACCATATGATATAACCATATATATATATATATATATATATATATATATATATATATTTTTTTTTTTTTTTTTTTTTTTTTTTTTTATTAGTGCTCAGGATGGAATGCAGGAGTTGCCACCTGCTATACAAGTGTTCTAACTCCGAGCTACACCCTCAGTCCTTTGTAAATATTTTTCTAAAACTCTTTAACAATTTGTTTTTATCCATTCCCTTGAGGTTTTTACAAAATTTCCATCAAATGGGACCTGGAGTTCCCAACTTGCTTATCTTACTCTTGTTTAATACAGCTAAGAGTGTGACCCCCAGTATCATGTGATTCATTTACTTTTCTCTTACTTCCACTGCCACCTGGAGGTAATGGCACGCATTTTCACACCTCAGCTCCTTCCTGGTGTTCAGAACAGAGGCCTCCAAAGTGGTCCACGTACAAGAGTGTACTGGGCACTTTTCCTGTAAGTCTTCCTGCAGAATTGGACAGTGCACTTCAATTCTTACTCTTTTGCCTGGTTCCTGAGCACTTGGAAAACCCTCTTCTCCTAAGTAGGTTATTCCCTGTATCCTTAAGCCCCCAACATGATCCCAATTCTGAACCTGCTCAGCCTCTTTATCGTCACCCATTTGAGTGTGAGTGTGGTCATACCCTAAGAATACTGCTACACTGTAAGACCTACTTGATTGTATATGGTATTAATGATGCAGATTAAGACCCAAGATGTAATTTTGCTAACACATAAATTTATTTCTTGCTAAGGTAATGGTGCAGATTTTCCAGGACAGTGGGGAATCGTAATTACCTTTATGTGGACATGTGTGGATCTTTATGGATCTAAGTTGAGAGCACGTAGCTAGAAACCAGGATCTCTTGCTACTGAATAGTGTTCTCATTAGGTTGAAATCTAGTTCTTCATGGTCAGAAAATCTGTAAACTAAGAAGACAAGTTATCCACCCCTTCCATATCCAATACACAATGGTGGAGCTGGGCTAATACACAGGCAAAAAAAAAAAAATCTGATTCAGTGGTGCATCCCTTTAATCCAGCTGTTGGAAAGCTGAGGCAGGAAGATCCACGTTTCAGACCAATCTGGGCAATTTAGGGAGACCCTGTCTCAAAATAAAAATAAAAGAGGGCTGATGATATAGCCCACTGGTAAAGCACTCCTGGGTTCAATCTGCAGTAAAATATTCATCAAAAGTTATGATTCAAAGAATCATAACTGTGTGAAAGACACATCAGTCATTGGTCCATAGCAATGAGAACATCTGTTGGACAAGCACTATGAAAACTCTTTCCTGGTAGGAAGGAGAAATGCCCATTGTTCTCCAGGCTCTTGGTCCTGTACTTGGGAAGGTTCTCCCTTGGTCATTTAATTCCACGGCCATGGCTGAAGTGCTAGTCTGTTCTTATAGGAGCTGTACAGATACTGCAACTCGTTGTTTAATAGGGTTAGGGTTGATTTCTAGAGGAAATAGATAAAGGATTTTTTTCAAACCACATTCCTGGTTACATTGGCAATTCAAATTTCTTAGAAACTTAAGTGACTTCTAGTCAATTTGTTTTGTCTACTCCATTTCCCTATAACTGCATGCAAAATTATTTCTGAAACAGAGTTCTAAATCTCTTTATTTTTTGTGTGTATTTGTATTCATCTTTGCCTCAAACAATGGCAGCTTCTTTGAGGCATGTGAAATAATAGGTCAGATAAAAAATGATATGTTCTATGTCGTCTTAGCCATAGGCTGAGTTCCTTTGGTTCATAAGAAGCATTGGTGCGTATTTTTCCTCTAATCTTTCTTCAGTCTTTTCTCCTACTATTTTAGGTTCAGAAGCATTTGGTTTCTCCAACATTCTGAAATCTTTAATTTATGAAAATCAGTCAACGTTTTCCTGAGTTCATTTTTTTTTTCTCAAAATATTGTTAAAAGCACGAAGTAATCATCAGCAAGCACCAAAACCTGGGCTCTTTCTAACCATTCATAAACTACAGGTACAAAAGATAATTAGTGTTCCTTCCAAGTTACTGGGGACAGATGGCAGGATTTTGTCACGGTGGCATCCCTATCACTGCAGTAGGTAGTTAGATGCTCAGGTTCAAAACATAAGGACCTGCACAATTAAAGTTGGTTGTTCTGCTTACATAACTCCCCAGTGTAGATCCAGAAAGGAAGAGGGAGATTTCTGCTCCACACAGTCATGCCAGACTTAGTCTTATTGTACCTCTTCAGTCAGCCAAAGTCACTTTGGACATCACCTTCCTAATCAGCCAGCAACTGAGAAAAAGAAGGGAGAGAGCGCTCGTGGGGTTTTCTGGGCCAGATTGCAGGATGAGTATTAACTTCAGCTCACGTGACATTGGCATGTGACAACATCAAATGGCCAAGGGCACTGGGAGCTGTTTCAGCCACTACCTCCAGTAATTACTAGAACAGTAGCAGTGAGAGTCAGCATCCTTCTTGTCCCTTTTCTTAAAGGGATTGTGTCTAAACTAAAGTTCTCCATTAAGAATAATGTTTCCTATAGATTTCTAGTCTAGAATTATGCCTTAAGAAGATTCTTTTCTAGCTGCTAAGGGATTTTTTCATCAGATGTAGTTATTGAATCCTATCATGATTTTTTTTTCCTGAAGCTATGGAGAATTTGTAAATTTAAAACTTCCTCTCTCTTATAACTATATTTGAAGACAACAATATCAAAGTTCAAAACACATGCTTCCCAACCCCAGAAAACAACTTGCTAAAACTCATAAGAATCCTCTAGGCAATATGGGAATGAAAATATAATAGGAATGATAATGATAAAAGCAAATGCATGATGTCCACAGGGTGCTTGGAGTTGCGATGGGGGACAGATCATACTCTGCCATGGATTTCAAGAAAGACTCAAGATTTGGAGATGAGAGACAGGCACCCAGAATCAGGAAAATAGGAGGCGTAAGAAACACAGTTGAAAGGTATTGAGTTCAAAAGTTGGGGTCAAGGCTGGACAAGCAGGCTGGGATCAGGTCACGAGTCACATTAGATGGATTCATAGTGAAAGCCACGCTTCTGTAGGTCCAGATTAAAGGTAGCCATTTAGACCAAGAGGGCAAAATGAATGTGTGAGTTCCTGTTCTCTCCTATGTTAAGTATCCACCTTATTACAGTAAAGGATAAAAACAAAAGGAAAAGACAGAAGGAAGAATAACAAGACGAATGGATAACAGGGATCTGGAAAATTGAAGGCAAACCAGAGGATGCTGAGAGATGGGGTGGAGAGGAGAAGGGGTTTTCCCCCTGAGGTCGACTGCCTCCCTGGAGAACACCAAGATGGCCTGTGTGAGTGTCGCCTTCTTGGGCACAGGAGGAGCAGTGGGCAGAGGCTGGAGCAGGCAACTCTGGCACAATGACATAGTGGCTAAAAACACCGATTTTATGAGCAGAGCACATGAGTGGGAACCCAAGTTCTGCCACCTATTGGTTGTGAGGTCTTGGACAAATTATTCACCTTCTCTAGGACTCAGTTGTTCTCATTTGGAAAATGGGATGATAATAACAGTAGGATTTTCTCAGAGGACTGTAGTGAGGGCTGAGTTAACATGAAAAACATTCACAATGGTGCCTGGTGCATCGTTAGTGATCAGTTAGTATCAGCTGTTATGATTTTAATGCAATCCCATGAAAAATACATTTGACTAAAAAAAAAAAATGGCTTTTCCCCCCAACTCTCCCTCTCCATTGACCTCTGATAACTACCATTGTACTTTTTACTTCCAAGTAAAAATAACAAAATAAAATACAAATGTTCACATGTATGGCAATCATGATTTGTTATTTCAATCAATTTTTTCAAACTTTAAGCGCATCCCCGTGAGATAGATGAGAGGGAACGAGAGTCCTGAACGAATGCAAAGAGGGAATGCAGTCTTCAGGCTGGACACTCAGGGGATGTCCAGAATTAAAGGAAATTGCAGGTGAGAGATTTTGGAAAGGGGATGATAACAGAGAAACTAACACCTAGTCAAGTACCCCAGAGGCCTGGCAGCTGAAATGCCACTGTGATTAAAAACAAGCTAAAGCCCAAGTTTATCATACTCTGAGATCTCCCAGGGCAAGGACTCGATTTTATTCTGATCTGTGTTTGAACCAGGGTTTTCAATAAGATTTCCACTAATATCCATTGATCCCCATTATAATTCACCTTCCTGGAGTTTAGAGTCTTCCCTCAACAGGAAAGAAAATGACAAGCAGGGACTAAGAAAGTCTAAAAAGAGGCGTGACCTTCATATGTACTTACCCTCCAGGGACGGAACAGAGCCTGCTGGGAATGCTGGTCAGACATCTCTGAGGAAATCTCAGAGGTCCAGTATCCCAAGAAGAAGTCAGACCAAGGGACCAAGGGTCCACAGGCCCAGCACCTTCTCCACCCTCCTACATGCCAGACATTCTGCCTGCCTTACCTGGCAAGTCGGGTTGTGGAGTCTTGAGGTTTCTCCTCTTCCATCCAAAAGATAGTGTATGTCAGGCTCTGGCCATTTGTCACATCCCTCCCTTTAACTGACAGCAAGAGGACTGTCACAATTCCATTCTGTTCAGCATCAGCATTTGAATAAATGTATATTATGACCACCCGAAGTGACTGCTTTGGAAGTTTAAGATTATTGAGTATTTTGGAAACCTCAGAGCATTACTTAACGGTGACATTATGACAGTCCGCAAGTCCTGATGACAAGAGTTTCAAAGATTTCAGGTGGTTCTACATGAATAGACCATTTGTGTGTGTGTGTGTGTGTGTGTGTGAGAGAGAGAGAGAGAGAGAGAGAGAGAGAGAGAGACAGAGAGAGAGAAAGAGCGAGAGAGAGAGAGACTGAGAGATGCACCAAGGTTTTCACAGAGCTTAATTTCAGGTGGCAGAATGTACCTAATTTTAATCTATTTCTTTTCACTCTTTTTCCAGCTTCTTAATTTTCTCTAATAAGCCTGGATTGCATTTTTAAAAGAGAAAAATATAGTAGAAGCCAGTGACTTTTTCAAAGTTAAAAAAATCATAACAAGACAGTTGCTAAAACACACATCTCCAGTGGATAGTCTACACGGGGTCTTACTTACAATTGACAACAATGGTCATCCAAAGCTAGGAGCTTTTTGACACTCACTGTTCCACATCCGACAAGTTCCAGTGACTGGCCAATTGTGGCTTACAGAGAACTATGATAGTCAACTTAATTTAGGGATAGGAATTCCATTCCTGTATGGGGCATCAAAAAGCTCTTCAGTACAGAAGAAATTTTGGGAGGAACTTTTGGGTCTGGGAATAGAAGCTGAGATGATGAAAGGTATTGGGTATTTTCCATTATTCGGAGTGTGGCCCTGAACTTAATCTGTCTCTTAGAGTCTTTCTTTGATTCAATTTCACGCTCAGGTCAATCATTTCACAATGAAGAATATAGTTTCTCACACTTCCTTCTTTCCAAGTGTGTGAATCGAGTTCAACCTGAGTTCACATTATCAGTGGATGGACATTACTCAAAGGCGCTTATTAACTCAGAGCGTAATCTTGGTGTGGGTCTCTTCCAAGTGGTTCTGTCAAATGCAATCAGCGCATCATATATCAGGAGAATATGTTATTTCAGTCTCCACTTAAGTTACTTATAGATTGTTCTTGGCCCTTCCCATGGCTCTTTCCTCTTGGGGATTTTTTTTTTTTTATTACCATGGTGCTCTGAAGACCTTTTTTATGCAACTAAAAAAACCAAAGTTGAGTACTGATTTCTAATACTGCCAACCATGTGAAAATGATTTCCATTCTCAGTTCAAAGATACTTTTAAATGGAAAGCTATCAGTTTAATGTAAGTCTTATTTAATGTAAATCAATTAAATTCTCTCTAGGCCTACTGAAGCAGTAAGGTGTTGAATATCTTAATTTGTTTAGATGAGAGTATCCCTATCCCTGGTTATTTTGAGATGGAGGAAAAGGTGAGAGCCATGATTGATCCCTACTGCAGATGAGCTTGCCTGGAACACAGGGGGAGTCCTACACCTCGTCTCACTGCCTCTACGCACCCTTTCTACTCCATCACAGGCAATCTGAGTCATTTTCTTAAAACACAAATGAGATCATACTTCCCCTACGTGAAATCTCTAATGGGCTTCCACTGCGTGAGAGTAGAATCCCCAGGCCTACACTCATCAAGGATCTGACATGAGGGATCTGGAGCTGGCTTGGCATTCCTACCTGAGGGCACAGAGCAAGCTGCAGGAAGGAGAGGCAACTAGAAGGAGTTCAGGGACATCGTTCATTTCCTTGGCTTATTAACAAGGGAACACGACGGTGTAGAGAGCTCTGAGGCTCTGCCATGGAACACCGAAGACAACTTGAATGATCATAGGGCATGTTTGGCTCTGTGCCACTAAAACACCAATAATCTGTTTTAGAATGTGAAAAACAAATAAGTAACATGTATTGAATACTTAATAAATACCAGGCACTAGTCATACATTTTGCAAAAATAATTCAATTAATAATTCAACAGTCTCACGAAGCATGGTAATTCCCACTTGACAGATGAGAAAACAGAGGCACAGAGTCTAATTTTCCAAGATTGTGTCTTGCAGAGCCAGAATTCAAGCTAAAGCTATCGGACTCCACAGTCACGGATAACCACTATGTTACAGTATGGTAGACAGTGGTTCTAAGCCAGCCGTGTCTCCCAACCCCAGAGAAACGTGACATGTCTGGAGATAATCTTGGCAGTCACAACTGGGGCAAGTGGTACTACTGGCATCGCGTAGGTAGAGGTCAGTGTGTTGATAAACACCCTACAATGTGCAGGACAGCCCACCCACCCTATCCACATGCAGCATATAATTTTTCAGTCCTCAAAGTCAATATTGCTGAGGCTGAAAAGTTCTGATCTAGAAATGCAGAGAGCTCAGAAAATTCTAAAAATGGAGAACAAAGAATGGGAACTTTCCCAGTCAAGTGTTACAACATCATATAAAGCTGTGCTAATTAAATAGTAATTAAATAACAGTGCAGGTACAGGAATAGATATTTAAATAAATGGAATGTAACACAGATCTCATTTGTAGACCCAAATGTATATAATAATTAAGTTGCATAAGGAAAACAGCTTTACAATTAAAAAAAAAAGATTATTCAAAACACTTTCAGATACTCAGGAAGAAAAAAATAGCTTTCTACTATTCATTCTTTACAACCTAAAATATTTCACATTACTAAGATTAAGATATAAAAATAAAATCAGGAAAGTACTAAAAGAAGAGATGGATTGAGACTTTTAGTATCAACAATTAAAGAGACTATTGCAGATGCACAGAATTCTAAATAAATAGAGCAATTCTACTTTTATTGGGAGGAGAATAGGAACGGAGGATTTTGCTGATACCTGGTGACTTGGGTTTTAATGTAGCAATAAATAAATGTATTATTACTTTCTAAAAGTCACAACTGTTTTTTAAAAAAAATTTGCAATATAAGGAGACAGAGAAGTTGAAAGAAAAGTATGGACAAAGAGATAAGTGGAAAATAGCCAAATAAAGCTGGTGACTTCCTGGCGTGCTAGAACCTTTCTATCTCCTGGCCTGGGTGGTGGGTACAGGGCTTGGTACCTTGGCACCTGGGGGGTGGGCAATGGGTATACCTAAAATGTATGGAGCTCTGCCCTTAAGGATTAGTGTCCTTGCCCCACCGGGCAAGTGGCAGGGGCAATAGCCGTGAGGGACACCATGGACATTCAGCTGGAGTTTTCAAGAATTTTGAATACTGACTGACTGACATACACAAACACTGCCTGTTTGTGTACAGCTTTGTGAACAAGAAATGAACCTGGAAGCTTTATCATGGGTCATTGAGGAACTCTGCAAGGCTACCAAAGCACTAGCAGTTGCTGAAAATATGACCAGCAGACTTTCTGGAGAAATCCTGATGAGATATGTCAAGTTCCTCGAGAGGAGCTGAAGACTGCACTGTAGTAAAGAACAGTGATATTACTGCACACAGCAGTGCAGAAAAATTTTTTAAAGGATTATAAAACCATAGCTTTAGAAATCAGTGGAAAGTGGAACTATAAAATGTGATACATGATACAGAGAAGCAAATGTGTTTGCATCACATCTTATTCACTTTTTTTTAACTGACCTTAATGTTTTGGCATTGCTGTGTTTGCATTCATGTATTTGTTATTTATAGCTCCGAGAACTTTCATTTTCTAAGCAATCTGTCTATCAGATCTGCACATCTGCCTTGCCTGGCCTAAGTATAGTGGAACCCATCAGGAATGATGTAGGGTAGTTATGAATTGCTGACATTTCCATTATAAATTTTAACTTTGAATTGTTTATGCATAATAACTGTGGATTTACATTGTATTGGGATGAAAGTTGACAGGATTTGTGAATTTACATTTAGATTCCTTATGTATACCAGAACCTTGTTTTGTAAAATAAGAACATAGAAAACTGGTATTGTAATCTGCTCTTTAACAAACAATTTTTAGTTTTTTGAACAGTTTGGGGGCAGTTAATAGTGTAAAGTAGATCAATTTTGTATTGACTGAAAAATTTAAATTGTACAAATTAGATTTTATAAGTAGTAACAATACTTAGTTCAGTATTATTTGTAGTTTGAATTATTTGCATTTAAAGAGAATATCAGTTGAGAATGTTTTTCTAAGTTTTATACCTTATAAACAAAGATCTAAAAATCTTGTATAAAAATGAAACAGTCAACATGCAAACTTTCTTTTTATTTTTATTACATGAAAGTAATTGAAATGCTTACCTAATAAATCCTGAGTAACTATTAAATAAATTACTCAATAGTGATATGTTTCAACTGACATGTAATATTTTCTGAGGAAATACAGATTTCTAGTTTTTAAACAAAAACTGATGAAATGTGTATTGGGAATTATGACCTTCTAAAATTATTTAGTTCATCATTATTCTTTTGCTTCAAGTTTTAACTCATCAAAATGATGATTCAAAAATAATTTTTTTTCCAATAGGAAGGAAAGCTTTAATCACTTTTACTGTAATAAAGTATGATAATATTAGGGCTGGGGATATAGTTCAGTAGTAGAGTGTTTGCCAGCATGTGTGAGGCACTAGGTTCAATCCCCAGTATGGAAAAAAATTTAATGTTGTTTTATTTATTTTGAAAGTAACTTCTAGAAGGAATTAGGAAAAAAGTTGTATGTGTATAAATTCAAAACTTGCCAACGAATAAACCAAAGGTAATTAGCTTTAGTTTAAAAGTAAGCAGACAGAAAATTTCCTGTTAAAATTTTTGGTATTTAGATGGTGAGCAGGATGTGAGCAGGCAAAGTTACGACCTTGTGCTGGGTATCAGAGTGTAGAGCAAAAGTGCTAAAATTCAAATTCAGATCTATCTGCCTATGCTGTGCCCAATGGCTTTCCAAATTAAACAAATGATAAAAGTAAGAAAGCAAGAAACCTCACACTTACTGTATATCTGTCCTTCGCTTCCAACTCCACTGAGTTTGTTAGTTAATAATAAATGATGATACTGGAGATGTAAATGTAGGTCAAAGAATTACTGAACTGGAAACACTTAAACTCAAAAATCTGAAATTACTTAAGAGAAATGAGAGGGTTTGGGGGAATCACTCAATATAGGAAGCTCTCACAGCTTATCCCCCATTTATAATTTTTTTTTATTGTAAACAAATGGGATACATGTTGTTTCTCTGTTTGTACATGGCGTAAAGGCATACCATTTGTGTAATCATAAATTTACATAGGGTAATGTTGTTTGATTCATTCTGTTATTTTTTTCCCTTCCCCCCCACCCCCCACCCCTCTTTTCCCTCTATACAGTCCTTCCTTCCTCCATTCTTGCCCCCCTCCCTAACTCTAACTCTAACCCTAACACTAACCCCTCCCACCCCCCATTTGTGTCATCATCCACTTATTAGCGATATCATTCGTCCTTTGCTTTTTTTGAGATTGGCTTATCTCACTTAGCATGATATTCTCCAGTTTCATCCATTTGCCTGCAAATGCCATAATTTTATCATTCTTTATGGCTGAGTAATATTCCATTGTATATATATATATATATATATATATATATATATATATATATCACAGTTTCTTTATCCATTCATCAATTGAAGGACATCTAGGTTGGTTCCACAATCTGGCTATTGTGAACTGAGCAGCTATGAACATTGATGTGGCTGTATCTCTGTAGTATGCTGATTTTATAGTCCTTTGGGTATAGGCCAAGGAGTGGGATAGCTGGGGCAAATGGTGGTTCCATTCCAAGTTTTCTAAGGAGTCTCCACACTGCTTTCCAGAGTGGCTGCGCTAATTTGCAGCCCCACCAGCAATGTATGAGTGTACCTTTCTCCCCACATCCTCGCCAACACCTGTTGTTGCTTGTATTCTTGATACTCGCCATTCTAATTGGGGTGAGATGGAATCTTAGGGTGGTTTTGATTTGCATTTCTCTTATTACTAGAGATGTTGAACATTTTTCCATATATTTGTTGATTACTTGTGTATCTTCTTCTGTGAAGTGTCTGTTCATTTCCTTAGCCCATTTGTCGATTGGATTATTTACATTCTTGGTGTAGAGTTTTTTGAGTTCTTTATAGATTCTGGAGATTAGTGCTCTATCTGAAGTATGATTGGCAAAGATTTTCTCCCACTCTGTAGGCTCTTTCTTCGCATTGCTGATAGTTTCCTTTGCTGAGAGAAAGCTTTTTAGTTTGAATCTATCCCAGTTATTAATTCTTGCTTTTATTTCTTGTGCTATGGGAGTCCTGTTGAGGAAGTCTGGTCCTAAGACGACATGTTGAAGCTCTGGACCTACTTTTTCTTCTGTAAGATGCAAGGTCTCTGGTCTGATTCCGAGATCCTTAATCCATTTTGAGTTTAGTTTCTTGCATGGTGAGAGATATGGGTTTAGTTTCATTCTGTTGCATATGGATTTCCAATTCTCCCAGCACCATTTGTTGAAGAGGCTATCTTTTCTCCATTGCATATTTTTGGCCCCTTTGTCTAGTATGAGAAAATTAAAATAAATTTTTAAAAATTTAGGATGTTATTGGCTCAGTTCCTCTAATAAAGTCTCAATAGAATTTTTTTTTGGCAAAGTTAATATGGATTTAATCTCATTCTTTCTTAAATTTTAGATTTTGTAAGATATCATTTAAATGATGGTTCAAGCATTCACTTCTCAGTATCATCTTCTTGTTCAG
Source organism: Sciurus carolinensis (assembly GCF_902686445.1). Taxonomy (NCBI): domain Eukaryota; kingdom Metazoa; phylum Chordata; class Mammalia; order Rodentia; family Sciuridae; genus Sciurus; species Sciurus carolinensis. Next base: position 20,381,561 of record NC_062222.1, on the reverse strand, counting down.
ACAAGTTGAAGTGTTTTTATAAGATGTAGTAATATTTACAGAGTCGCTTTCTCTGTTGTTTTTTTTTTTTTAAATCTTGGTTTTGGATCATTTTGACTTTTAATGTATAGCATCTTTACCAAGTAAAGACAAAGGCCTATGACTGGCAGAACAAGTTGGAAGACAAGAAGAATTTGTGATAAGCATCTCATACCAAACACTGCAAATGCTGCTTCTTGTTTGTAAAATCAGAGAGAACATTTTCTCCTCAAACTCCAAAATTCATATGTACTTCTAGGCCATAAGAAATGAGATTTATTTATGATTGTGTGAATTAAGTTATTGGTGCATGAAACAAACTGAGAACACATATTGAAAAAGGATTATGTTTACAGGGAAATTTTATGTGTCATATTTTAAAATGCAAATTGTTTTTTGTAAACATAAATACACACATAAACATAGACACGTTTTTCCTGCAGTACTGAGCATTGAACCTAGGGGTGCTTCATTGAGACCCATCCCCAGTCCTTTGTAGTTATTTATTTATTTTTGAGACTTGGTCCGGCTATGGTGCCCAGGCTGGCCTTGAATTTGTGTGATCCTCCTGCCACAGCATCCCTGGTAGCTGGGATTGCAAGGATGTGCCACTGCCTGGGGGCTTTAAGCATATATTTTTAATGAACACTTAAATAATATTTAAGAAACCAGACAAAATTGTACAATTTCAGTGTTGTGCATGTTGTCAATGACAAAAATAAAACCATTTTGATGGTTAAAAGAACAGCAAACATGAGCGCTCTTTACACTCCTTATCATATCTGCGTTACAGCTCAATCAATGCCTAAAGAAGCAACAAAAACTTTAGAAAGTTGTTGCAGTTATATTGATATCAGACAAAATAGATTTAAGGATCGAGAATTTTCAGAGATGATCACCACATAACAATAAAACAAATGTCTAAGAATTAATTACAATTCAGAACTTGAATGAATTGAATAGACAGTCTCCAAAAATATAAAGCAACACAAGAGAAAACTTCAAAGAAGTCAAGATGTGATTTAAAAAGACTGAAAACCAATTGACTAAATATGAACTCCAGACGTTAAGAAAAGGACAACAGGATAAACAAAAGAATATAGAAGGATGTTTTAAAAAAAAAAAAGTCAAAACAAAACAAAACAAAAACCGAGAAGATGAAGTGAAACACTGGATGGAAAACAGCAGGAGGGAAGGAAGGACAAGGCCAGATAACCTGAGCATAAAGAACACAGCAGACATCAACCCTTCCAAACAGTGACCACGGCATCGCACAACAGTCACTGCTTTGGGTGGCAAAGTAGAGGTGTCCTCCACTGACCAGCCTTCCTCCTGGAGGGCTTCCAGGCCCCACATAGGATCTGCCTGACATGCGGAGCCAAAGAGGAGTCTGGACCCACTCAAGGTAGCCAGTTTGCAGGGTAGAGGACCCTGGATGAAAACTGCATAGAGCTCTAAAAATGTGCAAAGGAAGAGCTGGGGACAGAGCTTAGCAGGAGAGTGCTTGCCTAGCATGAGGATTGAACCCAGTGCCTCAAAGCAACAATCAAAAAGGTTCATGAGGGTCACCTGAAGTCCAGCTGGGTGCTGATCAACACAAGTAGATAAGGAACATTTTTTTCTTAAATTGTAATGACCAGTGTAAAAATCTGATCTTACACTGGAGTCATAATTTTTCCATTTAAAATACAGGTTGGGGGATGGTGATGAGCGTCATCTAGTACTAAATGCTAGGACCTTTCTGCAGGGTTGTTATTCATGTTTATGCCCTGCCCTAAAAGAGAAAAAATGAATTAGATGAAATATTTATGGGCTGGGCACGTGGCTCGGTGGTAGAGTTCTTCAAGAATTTTGGACCCCTACCTGAGGTAGAAGAAAAAGAAATTCAGGCTCTTGCAAGATGTCTTTTATTTATTGTTGCAGCTCTTCCGCTTTTTGTCAGTAATTCTGGAAACCATCCAACACTTCCAATCTTTAGAAAAAAGTGGGCCTCTGCAGAGCATTAGCAAAGCTTTTTTTCTTCCCGGAATCAAAGGTATTTAAAATCAAGAGCAGAAGGTATAAAGGAAAGGGCATAGTACATGTAGTTATCATTCTCAATAACATAATAATTTTTCTTTGGCCCTGGTTTTCACTCAGTATGCTAAACCCTGAGATCTCAGTGCAGACCTCTGTCTTTTTTTAGCTAATATTTCTCAGAAATGGAAGAAAATGAAAAAATTTTAGAGGAATTTAATTCATTTTGTCCTTAATTATCTCATTACTCTCATTAGTAACAGGTGTGAGACTCTCAAGTATATGTTAGAATACGGACAAACCACAACTCAGAATTTCATTTGATTGTCCTGATTCTGATTTTGAGCCAGTTCTAGGAGTGATTAGAAAAAGAAAATAGAAACATTGCCCATGTAGATATAGTATTTTTATAAACTAACATTAGAAAAAATGCTGTGAAAGTAGAGAACAGAATTTAGAGGGATCTATTGAACTACTTGACTTTTAAAATGCACGTATTATTTTTATGTTTTAAGTATCACTGGAGTCAAGAGATGTTAAAGCAAATAGGGAAGCCAGTGTCACTCCATTTTCCTGACCACGCTGATGCTACCGTTTGCATCCAGGTGTTCTTGGGACAGTGCTTCTATAAAGGAAGGGATTGTGTTTAAACACTACGTGGAGTGAAATCTGCTTTAGGGGCCATCTTCCTTAAGTGACGGAGCAGGAGAGGAGAAGAGAGAAGGATCGAGAGAACTGCCTTCACTCAGGATGGGGCTTATGGAGAAATGAGTCCTTTTCTCCACAGGTTTTGGAGATGTCCCGATAGTCACTACTCAAGCTTGCTGCCAGTTCTGATCAGAGATGCCAGCTCACAGCTTGAAGCAGGCTCACTGAAACAGAGGTCCCTCTCCAGCAGTGAAACGCTCTCTGTTATAGACTCCCGTGGATTCAACCCCATCTGATAAAGAAAGAATTCACTGAACAAAACTGGGCTTTCCTTTGCGGGGGGCACTTGTCTGTTTTTCCCATCTGTGTTCTAAACACCTGCCATCCCACCCCAATCAGAAGGAAAATCCACTTTGGCACTATAAACCATTTCACTCAGGAATGCAGTCCCATTCTAGAACCTTGCTTTTCTTGCTCAAGGAATTGTGTACACTTACGTGGTCTCAATGTGTTCTCTTAACAAGTGCCAACTATAGACCCTACATATAAATTTAATAAATGTCAGTAGAAATGAAAGAATGAGAAACTGCTCCCGATCACCTCAAGATCTATTTAGCTGCAAGAGTAGAAAGGAGAGAGGGTTGAGGAAACATAGGTCAATGGGTACTAAGTTACAGATACAGAGGAGAAATTAATTCTGTTGTTCTGTTATACAGTAGGGTGATCATACATGAGGATATCATACTACATATTTCTTAAAAAGCTAGAAGGTTTTGAGTATTTTCACAAATGAAATGATAAATGTTTGAGGAGACAGATATGTGTACTCCTGTTTGAACATTACATGATGTATACATATATGAAAATGTCACATGGTATCCCATAAATACATGCAATTTTGATGGTTCCATTTAAATGAATAAATGTATATCCAGTTGCTTCTGAACTTGCTAAATCTTTCCAGTTATGTTCCCAGAGTTGTAACCCCAGCACCAAGGAAAGACCTGGGGTTACCCAATGAGCCATGTGTATGTATTGAACATCTATTTACTCTCCGCCAGGCTCTGTGCTGAGTACAAGGATTTCTACAGCATATTAGCCTACGAAATATACCTTTCTACAGCATATTAGCCTACGAAATATAGCCTTCCTTAGGTAGGGATTAGCAAATGTAAGGTGATCAATGACAGCTAACATAAATAGACAAGCAAGACGAGTGAATCACGTCCTTTGATGATTATCAAACCCAACAACAATGACCACATCTCCTAAGCACATCTAGAACTAAGGCTCCTTTGCTCTCAGAGTCCTCTTGCCAATTGCTCATACCCAAGGAAGAGGAGGCCTGGAAGCATGATGGGACTCCTTTATCACTCTACAAACAACATCACACACACACACACACACACACACACACTCACACACAAAAACAGTAACTTTCCATTGAGCGCTTTCCCAGGTGACAGATTCTGAGCTATTTTCACCCATTATGTTATTTTCTTCAAATCTCACAACTCTATGAGGTTGGGCTATTCATTTTTCCCATTCTGTAGATCTTAAAAAAGATCGTGTATCTTCAAAAGTGACCTGGTCACATCAAAATCTAACTAGTTTCTGAGACACAAAAATCTAACTCCAAAGCCCATGCATGAGTCTACAAGAGGCTGGTTAGGAGAGGCAACCTAAAACCAAAAATTCTCTTAATTTACAATTCTAAACTACTGGTGAAGGTACCTTTCTTTTTCATTGGCGTTTCAATAATGAGTTAGAGCTGAGATATAACGTGCTACTCTAGCTTCGTATCAGAGCTCTGATAGAAATGACAGAAAATAATTATAAAAGACCAAATGTGAGAGAAAATGAGAGTAATTGACTTTTTAGAGCTATTTATTTCTACCCAGAGAAGAAACCAATACTATTTATACTGGAGAAGAACTCAAGCATATTGTTGGGTTCTGTGTCTGATTTTTCCCATGACCCTGGGAAATGTCCTCATTCAGTGTAAACAATAATTCTGAGCTTGATTTAAACACACACACACACACACACACACACAACTTTAAAAAAAAAAAAACTACCTGTATGGGGGAAATAACAACTCTCTTTTGGTCTTTTCCCTCTGGATCAATGAGTGTTTTTGTATCTTCCAAAGACATTCAGGTAATATCCATAAGATTTATCTTTCTTACATGACTCTTGATGGATCCATCTTTGAGTACTACTAAAAAGATGCATGATGATCAAGTCTATTTACCCTGGTGTGTATGTTAAACTGGATCACCAAACTCAACAAAAGAAAGCAGAAATTTGCTCTATGATGAAAAGAGGCCATGAATTTTTTTTTCAGAGATGGAAATGTTTTAGAGGTGAAAATTAAGCAATTAAGATAAAAAGGGTAAGGGGAAAATATTTTCTTGTTAATATATAAACATTTTTAAAATTTTACCCTGAAATACCTCTAATACAAACATATTAGTGTGTTAGTAGCAAGATTATCTAACCTAATAGAACCTATTTATTGTTCTTTATCATAATCTCATTTTTGTCCATAAAGTTTTTCCAAGGCAGTAGAATATGAACATTGCTTGGAATTAGGTATGCTGCATTTGTGTTTTTCAACTCTCCATCTGGTCCCAGAATTTAAAATGCAGAATCTGCATCCTTACTCTGACCCCAGACAAATTAATGACATCATCCTTTCCTCGTTTGGTGATTCTCATAGACTTCTATACCTTTTAACCCAACAAGTTATAATACATCTGCCTGAAGGAAACATATTCATCTGTGTCAAAGGTACCTATTCCAAAAAAATGACCACAGTTTTTTTTCTGTATGTGTGTATGTGTGCTACTGGGGATCAAACCCAGGGCCTCACACACAACAGGCAAGCACTCTACCACTGAGCTATGTCCCAAGCACCAAAAATAATTTTTTAAAAGATAAAATGCATTTGAATTTTTTCTTCTAGTATCTATCATATATTTTTCAGGTCCATTCTAATATCCTTTAGGTTTAGGGTTAGTGGATACATTAAACCAACAGATTTGCTCACGCATTTAAAGAAAATAGATCAGATAAACATGCCTTATATTAAAAGAAACAACACAAAGAAAAGATATATGAGTGAACTGGACAGATTGAGTGCATAGGCTCAGATGCCATCTGTAGGGGTACCTGGGCGCAGATGCCATCCATAGGAATGAGTGGGCCCTTGTACCATCTACAGGAATGCTTGAGTGCAGATAACATCTACAGAGTGCATGGACCCAGACGCCATTTGTAGAAGTGCCTGGGTTCAGGTGCCATCTACAGGATGCATGGGCCCACACACCACCTACTGGAGTGCATAGGCACAGATGCCATCTACAATAGTATACGGGCCCAGGTACCATCTACAGGAATTGCTCAGACACAGAAGTCATCCACAGGAGTGCATGGGAAGGTGCCATCTGTAGGAGTAAAAGCAGTAAACCCACATCCATGCCCTTCTCTCCTGACTGCTTCCTAATTATTTGTGTCCTACCACCACCTTATACTCAATACCATGCAGCAAGGCAGCGTCCATTGGCACATGTGATCCAGGGTAGATTCCTAATGCCATGTAGAAAAAAGGATCTGGAATGAGTTCTCTTCATTCAAGGGTCATAGACCTGAGTGTCTCTACCTACTACTTTCCATCTATTTTATTGAAATGTCAGTTTTGTGAGCAACTCGCTTCTGGCTGAGATCAATGTTTCTGCGACCCTCTTCAACATTCTCCATTCCCAATGCAGTCCCTGGCACTGAGTGGGTTGCATGCTACAAACCTAATTTTTAAAGATTTATAGTGTCTTAAATTTTCTTTAATTAGACTTTCAAATTCTAAGGCAATGCAAAGATAATTACTTTAAAAATGTTTATAAAGCTCATCATATTCACGTGTAAGTAGATGCCCTATTATCAAGAATTGGCTAAATAAATGCCCAGGAGCTGTCAATTCATCTTTCAAGCATACAGAGCAAAGTACCATGGTGATTAGTTTGAGTGGCAAGTTGTCTAATTTATTTTTGCTGAGTGAAATTTATTCATTTGCTGGGAATAATAGTAACACAAAAATAAAAAGGTCATGCAAATACCAAGTAATTAAGCATGGTAATGAAATTATATCAGGCTGCTGTATGGGGTCTAGTCTTCAGTAATACAAGAACAAGAAGTTGATTTATGTTATCTAGACAGTCATGTCTTGCCTCTATATGTCTCATGCTGCCAATTTTTTAACACTTTAGTCTTTTCTTTTTCCCCTTAATAGGCAACTAAAGGACAGATCCTTTTACATGTATCCTCTACAAAAGCACAGAAATTATCTTATCTTTCAGAGATACACAGATATTACAAAATGCTGTTTTCTCTTCCCTGTAGAATTACTTAAATATTGAATTGATAAGAATTTGATTTGAAAATCAGAGACTCAATTATCTACCAATACTGCAAAGACTCTATTATCTATCAATACTAAACACAAATTGTGGAATGTATTATAATGGGGATTTAAAAATAGAATTAGGGGTCTGGTTTATTAAAAAAAAAACAGAGATAGGCTGTCCCTGTTTTATATCCTTTATACCCTTCAGAACTTTTAGTTTTTGTAGATAGAAATATGGAAATAGAAATGAATTTTTTAAGGAAAGCAACTGAACAGAGCACATATCCCTTAAAAATGCAGTAACATCTTGGTGTCCAAGTAGCCTCAATTAAAAATAATACTTAAATATTTTTTATTCTAATGGACTCCTACTCTCCCTCCTCTCAAGAGGTACTATGTATATATGCAATACTTTTTCAGGTTTATTTTTTCTTCTAAATAAAAGGGCATGGCCATCTCAGTAAGATGGCTTGTGAAATAGAATATGGATTCTGCATAATTCTAAGTATTACAGGCTTCAGGACATGGATTTTCTAACTGTGAAGTTCAGGAATGCAGGAACACAATTTTGCTTGCAAGAACAGATAAGCAAGTTCCAACAGGTCACAGATCAGGTCAGGTGAGAAGAAACACGAGATAGTTATCTGTATCTTCATTCTCTAGGGAAACAAAGCTGAGATTTGGTCCCCCTTAAAATATTGAAACTAAACTACTGAAATCCATTTCTCCTTTCTTACCCTTTTACTTTTCACAGAAAAAAAAAATGTCCTCATGTGCAAGAAGTTTCTGGAGCAAGGTGTGGACTCTAGCAAGTGCTAATAGTTTCAGGTTTAGGTGTGCCACTTTCCAGACACTAGATATATCTCACCGCTTGTTTGCTCGGAAAGTAGCATCTATACAGATAACAATTAATGTCCAGCTTACCTAGGAACCACCTCAAGCTGTTGGTGACAGGATGCAGCGTGCATGGAAAAATTGTTTTCCAGTGTTTTATTCCTGTGGTGTCATAAACTGTTATTTTTAAAGCAAGAACTAAATGGGGGAAATCTAGCAATATCCTCGAATAAGAGATGAAACAGAAAAAAGAAAAAGTGAAAGAAAAGAAATGATTAAAGGTTACCCTAAATCCACAGCAAATAGCATACATAATGAAAAAAAACTATAAACGTTTTTTAAGACTAAGAAAAAAATGGCACCAGTTATGATATGTTCCATGACATACCATGCTTAAAGAAATAAAGTCAAGACACAGAAGTAAAATTTTCGAATTATTAATATTATTTTTGATTGACAGATCATAATGGTATACATCTTTGCAGTACAATGTGATGTTTTCATATATGTATACAATGTGGTATTACTAAATCAAGCTAATTAATATATCCATCACCTTGATTACCTATTAATTTTTATGGTGAGACATTTGAAATTTATTCCTAGTTCTTTCCTACTTATTCCTAGCTATTGTAGACCATAGGCACCCTGCTGTGCAATTGCTTGCAAAACCCATTCTTCACTGGGCACAGTGGTGCACACCTATAATCCAACTGCAAAGGAGGCTGAAATAGTAGTATCAAAAGCTCAAGGCCTGCTTGCCTTGCAAGCACAAGGCCCTGGGTTCAAAAAAAAAAAAAAAAAAAAAAAAAGCTCAAGGCCAATCTAGGCAATTTAGGAGACCCAGTCTGAAAAAAAATTGAAAACAGCCCCACACAGTGGTGTACACTTGTAATCCCATCGACTAAGGAGCTGAGGCAGGAGGATCGTGAGTTCAAAGCCAGGCTCAGCAACAACTCAGTGAGACCCCATCTCAAAATACTAAAAACCACTGGGGATGTGGCTCAGTGATTGAGTGCTCCTGAGTTCAATCCCTGGTGCCAAAAAAAAAAAAAAAAAAAAAAAAGAAAATTGAAAACAAAAGGGCGGGGTGTAACTAACACTTACCTGGCATGTGCAAAGCTCTGGGTTCAATCCCTACGCCCACAAAAAGGTTGGTTTTTTTCCTCCTGTCTGAAACTTTGTACTCTTTGATCAACAACCCACTATTCCTTTCCTTTTCAACCCCAACACACTCACATTATTCTACTCTTTACTTACCTAAGTTAACCTGATACCAGTAGGGTGGTAAAATAAACAAACAGATGGAGAGAGATCAGGGTGAGCTCTGAAGTGGTCCTAACTATGGGAGCTTTTGTTCCCATGGAGTTGGGGTTCACTACCTCCCTGAATGAAGATATGTTCACCAACCCAGAAGCTTCCACACTCTGTTCTTTGGTGTACTATGGAGACTTCATTACGCAGGAATGATGTAACCACTGGCTTGAGGTAGTTCAGTCCCTCTTCTCCCCTCAGAGGTCAGGAGGTGGAGCTAAACATTCCCACCCTCTAATCACTTGGTTGGGTTTCTGGCAAACAGCCCCATCCTTAAGTTTTCTAGTAGCCTGCAGTCCTTTGCCATCTTATCAGCACACAGAAAGACACTCCTCACTTTGGAGATGACAGGAATTTTAGGAGACATGTGTCCAGCAAGACGACTGGACATTCAGTTATTACTGCTGACATAATTATCATCCTCATCATGGGAGCCTGGCTCTGGGTTAAAAACCCAGAGTTTTCAGACCCACCCTTTAGCAGTTCCAAAGGCTTTACCTGGTAGCCCTCAAGGACAGTTACCTACTGAGACGTGGTGCTCAGCAGGCACAATGCAGCCCCTGAAGGCAGCTGCAGTTGGGCTCCCAGGCTGCCCTGGCTGGCTGTGCTCTGCCATATGTGAAGCTTCATCACTGGGCCCCTTATCTCAGGCTTGGGCAGAGATCTTCAGACTCTTCTGCTGATGCCTCCCTATTGATGGGGAAGAAAGGGAAACCTTGAAGACACGTTTTCTCACTCTCAGTACTCATTACTTTCCCACTCCTAGCCCTGTCTCTTACTCTCCTTTTGAACCCAAGGTCCATAAAACTGGTAGAACCTTTGGTTTGTGGGGGTTCCCTCAACAGTGAGACCATCCAAAGTTATAAAGTCCACTTGACCCTCAAGCATGGGCTAATTCCAAGGAAGAATCAGTCATTTCTCTAGTTTTAGACCTTTGATCCTACCATCACGGTAAATGATTGATACTATCATCAGAGTAAATGATTGAAGGCTTCACTTCTTTGTTTTCGGATTGTTAATTAATTACTCTGACACCTGACAACTCAGCCATCTCTCCCCAACTCAGCTGAGTACCAGCCAGTTTTATAAATGCTTTACACTCATGCACGCATTTAAATCCTAATGATACCCTTCAATATGTGGATTTTATAAAAATTCTTACTTTAGATAAGGAAATTAAGATGCCAGGACCATTAAGAAATTTGCTAATAGTCACAAAAGTAGTCAGTGAAGAGGTTGGGTCTAAACCCAGGAAGCTTGGCTCCAAATCTATGCCTTTGATAAGTATGCATTTCAACTCAGATCATCCAAAATCTTCACCATTTCTAAAAACCAGCAATGCACAATCAGAAAAGCAAATTTCAGCTCTGTGGCAGTAGCAACAACTCTGTAATACTAAGAATGACACTTATAAAAAGAGTTCCTAAAGAAAATGATGAAACTTCACTGAATAATTACAGAGATAGTCCACGTTCATGGATGGGAATCATGATCTATTTGTCTATCCAATAAAGATCAATTCTCTAAATTGTTCTATAAAATAATAGGAGTTTCTATAAATATTCAAACATAATGTTTCATAGATCAATTGGTTCAAATTTACATAAAATCAGGGGAAGTAATTTTTAAAAGAACAAAAAGAATGAACTTACTTTATCATGTATCAAAGTGTCTTACAAAACTATAGTGATCAAAACTAGGTTAGGACCTCAGGAATAGAAAATTGATCAATGGTTCATAAACAGTTCCCAAATATACCTATGTATTTATGAATCAGCAGTATTGCAACAAATGACTATTCATGTGGGAAAATTTAATTAGATACTCTACGTGATATGACTAAAGATTACAGTTAAAGTCTGAAATGGAAAAAAACGGGGGTAATGAAAAGGAGGAAGAGAAAGAAAGGAATAGGGGAGGGAAAAAGAAAGGAAAACCACATTATCAAAATAAAACATGATTATAGAATAAGGAAATTATTGTAATACAAACATACATACCCAAAGAAAAGGAACAATTTTGCTCCATCAAACTTCAAAATATCTGCATATTAGAAGCCCTCACACGTAAAATTGAAACATAACAAGTGAACAAGGAAAAAGTAATTACTTCACCAAAGCAAAGGATAGACTGTTTTTTAAGATGTTAAAAAAAAAACCTAAAAAATGGATATGAAAAGGACTAAAACAAACAATAAAAAAAATGGACAAAGATTATAAATGGGAAAATTCACCAAAGAAGAAATTCAAATGATTCATAAACACAAAACAATGCTCTATCCTCTCATTATAAGAGATATGCAAATTAAAATAGCAATGAGATAACATTTTGCATACGTTTGATTTGCAAGACTTACAAAGTCTAAAAATATCAAGTGTTGACTGTAGGAAATAAGTTATCCTCAAGGACCTCTAATGGGTGATAAGAATATAAATGAAGAGTCACTCAGCAGTATTTAATAAAGTTGAAAATATTTGCTGTTTTGGATGCAGTTTAAGTATGTACCCCAAAGGTTCATGTGTTGGAGGCTTCGTTCCCATTCTGATAATTATTGTGTGTGTGCTGGGCATGATACCCAAGGACCTGTGCCTGCTGGGCAAGTGCACTACTGAGCTACATCCCTAGCCCTTTCCAGTTTGGCCATGTTAAGAGGTGGTAGGATCTTCAAGACTTGGAGCCTAGCAGGAGTTGATTAAGGGTATTGGGGGAATTGACCTCAGACTGTAATTCTCTTGAGATTCTAATTAATTCTTTAGAGAAGTTTATAAAAGAGCGAGTGTGCCCCCTGAATTGTTTTCTGGCCTCTCATCTCACTGTGTGATCTCGCTCACATGTACTTCTGCCATGATACCATCTTCCATGGGGTCCTTGCCAGAACCAAGTTGCTGTTGGCACTAGACCCTTGATCCTCCAGAACTCTAAACAAAAAATCTCTTGTCTTTATAAAGTATCCAGCCCAGGTACTTCATTACAGTAATAGAAAATAGAAACTATAATATTCATATACTGTGAATCTACAGTTTTAGTTCTCTGTATCAATGGCAAAAATAATGATAAAATTTTCAAACACCTTATATGGGCTCAGGGTTTAATATACAAAACTTCATATCAATTTTACTATGTGTAGCCATAGTAAAATGAATAAATAAAATGTGATACACTTATATAGTTCAGTCCTGTGTCCAGTTAAGAGAAATGAGTAGGTATTTATGCATAGATATGCCACGTGTAAAATAAATCATTGACTGGACCCAGTCTGCAATGAAGAGTTGCATACAGATAAAATATTCCACTGAAATGAGAAAGACATAAGATTGCAATAAAATCAGAAGCCTTTGCTACTAGCATTTTGGTAAGGGCCTCAGGTGAGTGCGGTCTAAGGTTTCAAGTGGGTGGTTCCTTACAGAGCACAGAGTGCAGTATCTGGGCACCCCAAATATTTTGAAGACCTGCTCCACTTTGTACAAGAAAAGTATTTTGTATAAGACAAAGAGCTTGACTCTCTTCATGTGTATGACGCTTCTACTTCTGAGAAGGTGCTGTTTATTCTGGAAAGAACCATCTGCTTTCTGTCTCCTCTCTTGTCCTTCAGCCCTACATTTCCCAGATGCTTCATCTTCCCATCCTTTTCCTCCAACACCCAATTTCAGGAGAAGTATGGAAGGGAAAATTGTCTTCATCATTTAGATGGATGCATGGAAAAATAGATAGATGCAGATGTATATATAGAGAGGTATGTATATATGCATAAATACCCCTGTGCATATATATGAATATACATATAAATGTATAGATCTCTCTATACATCTCTATGTATACATATATATATGTGTGTGTGTGTATATATATACATTTAGAGAGACAGAGAGCACAAAAGAGAGATCATATTTCTTACCTAAGTAATGAAGAAATGAAGAACCAGTACGCTATGGTTTAGATATGAGGTATTCCCCAAAACTCATGTGGGAGACAATTCAAGAAGGCTTCCAGGTGAAATGACAGGGTTAGGAGAACCTTAACCCAGTGTCTTAATCCCCTGATAGGAATTAACTGCGTGGAAACTCTAGGCGGGTGGGGTGTGGCTAGAGGAGGCGGGTCATTGGGTTTATATTTTTCTCATGGTGGGTTTGTGGTGAGAGGAGCTGTCTCTCTCTCTCTCTGCTTCCTGGTGCCAAGTTCCCAGCTGCTTTCCTCTGCCACGCCCTCCCCCATGATGTTCTGCCTCCCCTCTGACCCGGAGGAATGGACTGAGCAGTCTGTGGACTGAGACCTCTGAAACCATGAGCCCCACAATAAACATTTCCTCCTTAAAATTGTTCTTGTCAGTTCTTTTGGTCACAGTGGCAAAAAAGCTGACTACAGCACAGTACATCGAAGATTTTTCATGTAGGATTAAGAGGAGGGAGCCGTGCAGAAATTGTAGAATACACAATCACATTTTGACACAATCTCATGAATCCAGAATCAATACATTTCAGTAAAGCCAGATTGTTCATTTCATTTGAAAATCTGGGCTTATCTACATCATTGAGATAAAATTCAATAACAAATTTTGGCTCTGAAACCTTATATTGTAAATAACATTTCATAACAGAACATCAAGCCAGATAATTTTATGAAGCAAAGTCCCTTTCTGTGTTCAAAAAGTCTTTGCATTATTTTCAACAATTCACACATTCCCACACATCAAAAATTGTGAACAGCATAAATTATTTACACTACTTGAAATCCAGAACCATTTTGTTAGCACTTGAAAATTGAAAGTGTAGTTATTTCAAAAAATGAATTCCATTTATGTTGGTATTTTTGTTATGTGGACTACATGATGAATTTTGCTTAATGGCCTAATACATTATTCTGTGTCAATGCACTTAATCTATATTCCTTTCCTGGTCAAAATTTATATATATATATGATATATATATGATATAAATAATTAGTAATTCAATGAATTACTAATTATGATATATATGAATTACTAATTATGATATATATGTATATATGTGTATATGTATATATATATGTATATGTGATATATATATGTATGTTTATTCAGTTGGCCACATCATATATTTGGCAGGCAATTGTTCCTCTCTTTCCCTAAGAACCACACTGTACTTTCCTCAATGACTGATAAGCTTCCTGGGAACTGGAAAATAAGAGAGCATCAGAATTATACCTCTAGCAAGGAAATTTTAACCATCTAAAGTGACACTTCCAGGTTTCTAGGATAACCCACTCTGAGCCAGAGTCCTTTCCCCATTTTCATGTTTTCTCCCTCCCAGAATTGCAAGAGTGTATGTGAGATACAAGACGGTAGATAACAAACAGTGAGCACCCAGACCCACATCAGGACTCTGGATAGGTCAGGCATCCAAGATTGCTGCAACTTAGCATTCTTTTGGTAATGCAAAGTATATTTCATGTTTAAGAGAGACTGTGCAATGTTTAAGAGAAAATGTGATGCCATTTTTGGAATGTCACCTGTCTGCAACTTAACTGCTTCTTTTAGTTTTATCATTATTCTAAATAGCTAAATTAATAGTAATAGTAAAGTTGGATGATATATATTGGAAAACGTGGGTTCTCACACCATTTCTCCAGGCTATTTGTTAAATTTCCTTTGTTAATGATCTTAATCTTCTTGATCCTCAATGTTATCGTTGGTAATGGGAAATAATGACAACTATCCCACCTGTAACATGGCTCCTGTGAAGGTTAAAATAGAGATTTCATGGTGGTTTGAAAACCATAAAGCACTGTGAAAATTCAGTGAATTGATTTTAGTAACCTCAGGAACATACAAAGATTTTAAACTGACAGTTATTTTCAGTTGCTTTATTCTTGACTCCTTTTCTTTTTATCCTAAACAACTAAATTTGGAAAATGCTTTACATGAAACCAGCTGAGTAGCATGCTCACTTTTTATATCTCTTTTCTCTCCATGATTATTTTTATAAATCCTAGCATCCTTAACATCACCAAACAATATTTTTTATCTCCCCAGATTTATGAGATTATTAAGAGCTCTCTTAGATTATCTGTTTTGGAGCAATAGCAGAAGATTCTTAACCTCTCAGCCCATTTCAAGAGTTGACAAATGACCTGAGGACTAAGTGGCATTCAGAATTCTTCTCACCCTCTGTATTTCTCTTCTCTCCAGGAGCTTGACACCTCAAGTTCCAGCTGCCTTGGAAGCCCTCTAATGCCTTCAAAATTTTTAAGCCAACAATAACTAAAGGAAAAGCCATGCAATTGAGAAACAGTCACCCATTTTCACTTTATATACTTGTAGTTTATTATTTAAATATGCATTTTCAGAATGACTAGAAGGGAGGATTTTGAATATTACCAACACAAAGAAATATGTGTGAGATGATAGATACACCAGTTACCGTGAACTGATCATTTATACACTGCATACGTGTATTGAAATGTCACACTGTACCCCATAATATGTGCAGTCATGATTTGTCAATAATAAAAATATGTTTAAAAAAAAAAAAGTCAGTCTAGCTTCAGGTAGGTTTGGATTCAGGCGATATGATCCTGATTTTATTGTCTCCATCAAAGGAATCTGCTCTCCCCACTTCCTCTTACAAAGCCCACACGTACCACACATACAAGGGCAAAAAATGTTACCAAACATTCTGTTCTTGCTTCCACCAACTGCACAACCCCCAAGGAAATAGTGCCTCTTTCCCATTAATTTTGGTAGAAGTCCAGTGTTGACTTTCCTTGAGCTGACTTGGATCTCATATCTTTCCCAGAACTAACAGAAAGTGAGACACACTGGTGGCCATCTTGGATCCCACATCTGCCACACTCACTAACCCACCTCCAACTGGATCAGGCCCCACAACTGGATCAGTCCCACCAAAATCATGTTTGAGATAAGAGAGGAAGAGGCCTTTCAAATGATAATGATGATGATGATGATGAAGAATAATCAGAAGAACAAGGAGGAATGAGGCTGGCCAAGTAAAGAATGTGTCCTTTCTACCTCCCCAGCCTAGGTTCTCATAATCTACTATTTCCTTCTGAGTTAAATAAAACTAAACTAAGAGTAAGTAGAAGAAGCCACATGACTGTTCACAAATCCCTGCAAAAGGAAAATAATCATCCACTCAACAATGTCCACCTCATAATAAGCAAAGCCAAGGACAATCCAAAGAGAAGCAGCAGATCTTAATCTTTTCGTGTTCAAAAGACAAAATTAGAGGCCATGACCCACTAAGGGAGAGGACCTCCAGGCAACTCTTCATGCACTCATTTGACACTTTTAGGATGCTACTCCACTCCAGAAGGAGAATATTTAGAAGATTTAACTCAGCTTTTGGTCTTCTTAATTTGCTACAAAGCAGAGAATATTTGGATAAACGCTCCGGGGAAAAAGAAACCATAATTCAGATGGGCCCCCATAATTCAGTAATTGCTATTGGATAGTAATGTCTACTATTCAATAAAAATATACCAGGCATACAAAACAAAACAACAAATAGGAACAAGAGGAAAAATAGATTTCAATAAAGGAGAGAGATGACCCAGATATTGGAATTAGCAGCACAGATTTAAAATAATCATGCCTAATATTTTTAAAAAATAGAGGATCAAGAGAGATATTTCCAAAGAATTGGGATCTCTTAACAAGACTCTTATAAAGATTTGAGAAGTGCGAACTATAGTAATAGAAGTTAAGGAATTAACATATTATCAATTGTCTAGCATGTACAGAGCTCTGGGTTCAATCCTTAGTACCAACACCAAAAAAAGTCCATCTGAAAGACTTAACAGCAGGTTGGACATAATAAAATAAAGGATTAGCAGCTACAAAATCAGTCAAAAATTTAGACAGATGTAGACAGTTAACCTGTGTTATTTTTATAACTAGTGATAAATTATATTTTACATTACAGTCACTAACGTTCTTTATTAGTAGAAGAAATGAAAAGCCCAAAATAATCTTATTCAAACAAAAAAAATGAATCAAAAAATAAAAATGATCAGTGAGGAAGAAATGTCCCTCTGAACAAGGGCCCATTGAATGGGTTCAGACTGAGAGCGAAAGGTTCACTATATACTGTCAAATCCTTTTCAGAAGATTTATTTTTCCACACGTCTTCTTCCTTAAGCTGGAAAACCAAAGTAAAATGGAAACTTTCATCATACTAAAGCTAATAATTAAGAAAGCTTATAATACTTAAAGTCTCTTACTAATGAAGATGAAGAATATAAGCATTGGAAAGACCTTGGAGTTCAAACTGCTGGAAGTTGGGATAGGAAAACATACTGAGAATTGGTTTGGGTACATAGTGTAAATGTACAAAGTGAACTGAAGGGATTTCAGTTTACCCAAAACTTTTAAATTTTACCCCAAAGTAGAAAGCTAATAAAACTTTATGTTTTATGTAGCATATTAATTTAGCTTCCCAATAGACACGAAGATAAGACTTAAGTATAAACAATTTATTTTTTTGAGAATTAAGCAATAGGAAAGTAAGTAGGTAAAGAATGGTCAAGAATAAAGATTTTATGATCAAGTCATTACCATTGTGGAATTCTAGTACTTAATACCACGTAGCTCTGGGAAATTGAATAAACTATATGCATACCAAGTATCACACCAGAGGGCTGATGGAGCTGGAACATTCAGACATCAACTCTTACCATTCATTGGGGGAAGAAGTCTCATGGAGGGGACAGGGTTAGTTCCCTAGAACTTCCAGTCTAGAGTTTGCAAGGGCAGAGTGGTCTTCTCCTAATTAGGAGACATCCTCAGCAAGAAGATACAAAACTTCATGGGAGCAGACTGAAGTGGTGCGATCTGAAAGATATGGGTGTGTACTGCCAGCATCTACTCCTGGTGAGGGAGGGACACTGGTGAGATACTGTGGTAGGGTGGCCCAGTTCTTCACTCCTTCCTGTATCTATGCCCCTTGCTGTGTGGCAGCAGTTCTTTTCCCTGTGGAGGAGGAATGCACCTCCCTGCACCTTAATTCTGAATTTGGCCACATCATCTGCAGCGGCCAATGGGATGTTAGCTGATGCATGCAGAGACTTGGGGGGAAAAACAAAAAACAAATTTTTGCCCTTCTACCCTCTTAATCCTCTGACTCTGCCATGGGAAATACCTGGGATAACCTGCTGAAGAATGAGATACACAGTGCAGAGTCGTCATCAGAGTTATCCCTGGTGAGCCATACTACATCAGCCAACATGGAGCCAATGGCCAAGCAATTGAGGCCCAAGAACCAAGTTGTTGCCCCACAGACTCAGGCACTAAATATATTCTTGTTTTAAGCCACTGGTTTTTGTGGTTGTTTGTCATGCACCATAATTATGGCAACAGAAGGTTGCTTTAGATAAGGCAGCTTTAGATAAGGCAGCTCTCAGATGCTGGAGAAGTGGCAAGTACACTATTAGAAAGCCTGGAGGAATGTCAAGGAAACTGCTAGAACAGGGTGGAAAGACGGCGACCCAGGCTTTCTAAGCATGAAACAGCTGGTAGAGCCAGCATCCCAAGTAACTTGAAGATATCAAATATAACATGAATTTTTGGATTTGATTTCCAGGCAAAATGTTGAAAATATCAATGTATAAACCATTGAACACAAGTGACTACATGAAATGAACTTAGAAGAGACTACACACACACACACACACACACACACACACACAATTTACAAGAATTTTGAAGGAATTCAAAGAGGCTGAACTTGCTAAGCTAGAAAACCATTACTTATCTCTATTCTCTTAAACCAGAAAAAGATTATCAAATTAAGATATGACCTTAGAGAAAAGGTGAAATCAAGGTTATGGCCATGAGATTTTTTATTAACACTGCTGAAAGAATTGAGCCAGTGCTTAGTATGCTCTTTATTGGAAAGAAGAGTTTTCAGAAAAATTTAGGGAGTGTTATCCCTCAATAGCTCAACACACTCAAAAGGCACAGGAGGAGTATAAAAGGCACAATGGCAGTGGTACTACGAAGCTGCTATCCAAGGATCAGGATTGGGAGCTCTCTCTCTCTCTCTCTCTCTCTCTCTCTCTCTCTCTCTCTCCTCTCTTCAGTTTTCCTCCCCCAGAAGTTTGCATCCCCATGTCAAGGGCCAAAGTCTGACCCAGGCTGCAGTCTTTCACATCTTCGGCCACTACTCTGGCTACATCTTGGAAGCAAACCAATGATTCGCTGGTAGCTGACCCTCGTCCTGTTGTTAGTTGAAAGCTCATTTCTGATTCTTTCTGTACTTTCAAATTGTTGTTGACCAACCAATAAAAGCTACCCAGAGGATATACAAGCCAAGGAAAAGCAATTAACATAGGCAAGACGTCACCAGGGCAGTGGTGGGGAGTTGATGAAAGAGAACCCTAGAACAATGTACTGTTCAAAATGTATCTTGGAAAGCTGAAGGAGGCGGGCTGAAAGTCCACTGTCACTCCTGACTTGAGCGATTGTCTGGGTGAACTTGAACGGCACTGAGTCTTGCTGTTTGCTGCCCCTCCTCACCTCATTCCTTTTGAAATATCAGAAGATCCATGAATAATGATACCAACCTCTTATGGCAATGTTACTAGCCACTGCTCCTCATGTTGATGCTTCAGGACTCCAAGCTTGCTTTACGCATGTAGGTAACCTGCCTCTCGTCAGTTTGGAACCCACGTAGAGTTCAAGGAGCCAAACCAGAGAAAGACACCAAACTTACTATGAGTCAACTATTAAAGCTTCTCTACCGCCTGTGTTACTTGATAAGTCAATCAGTTAAAGTATGAAACAGGCTCAAAGGTTCATATGTGACTTAGAAATGAATATAAATAGTATATACAAACCGTCTCCAGAGACCAGAGAGCACTTTTATGATTTTTGCTACCAGATGGTATTTGCTGTGTCATTGCCCTTGAATTTGTCACAATTCCCTTTTACGAAGAGTCATGATTCCAAGCACAGAGCCCTTATGTGCAGGTGGAATTGGATTTCAGATAAACAATTTCCTATCTCCTAAGATGTCAATAAAAATTCTCAGACTTTGCAAGTCTTGTGAACACAGATCTTGGTTTAGCTGTAGTTAGCTAAAGCGTTAGAGACTTAAAGAAATTAACTTGGTTTTAATCTCTCTGTGACTCAGAAGCACATTTCAAAAATCTCCATACAACAGAACAACCTATTTTGTTAGACAATAAGTGAACAAAACAATTTCAACTTTAAGTGCTCAATACCAGTTGACCAGTAGGAATTGAAGAAAGCGTAGAAGAGGGTTGCAAAGTCAAGTCAATACCTACTTATGTCAAGTAAAACTCCTTTCCTTTTTCCAATAGCATGGCTAGATTAGTGGATCTGGGATATGTGGCCAAATAGTGTTATCTATGAATAATAGATCAGGACATGAGCTTTCCTATTACATTCTTGTACACCAGTGGAGGAAGATGAGCTAAATGAAATTAAAGTTAGAATGATTTTCTCTTTCCTTAAAACTGAACTTAGGTTGAAATAATAAAAATCAATGTCTAGAATACAGACAGTGGAAGGACCAGTCTATTCTCTGTGAACAGTCCACTTCCAGATACAGGTCACACGGAAAGAAACCAGAATCACAGAGAAACATTTGAAACCCTATTATATGAATCTGGAAAGGTTTTGTGTGGAAGTGAAAAATCTCAGATGTAGAAAGCCATATGGAAATAAAGAAAATCTGTAGTTAGATTTGTTCTGCCAAGAGTCCAAGAAATAGAACTGAAATCCATCATATCAGAGCACCAAAATTTGGTTATTACAAGGAAAAACTTTTTAATTTTTTTTTATTTTTACAGACTGTATTTTGATTCATAGTACACAAATGGGGTACATCATTTCATTTCTCTAGTTGTTCACAATGTAGATTCATAACACTTGTGCAATCATATATGTGCATAGGATAATGATGTCTGTCTCATTCCACCATCTTTAAGGAAAAACTTTTAAGGTTCATAACTAAACAAGATGATGTAAATTAAAGCATAGTCCACCACTAAGCATATTTAAACATACAGTAGACAATTTGTTTATCTGATCAGAATGTTACAGAAGCAGTTCAAGCTTCTGATAATTCAATTATGTGAACTTTAAAGTCCTTCCAATCTCAGTAAACTATGTAACTTTACAAAGTTAAAGATACTTAATTCTACTAGCCTTCCTACTATAGGATTTAATAAATTAAAATGCTAGTAGCCCATTACTTATTTATAATAGTACAATTTCTGTCTCATTCCTATTGGCTAACCACACCTACCTCCCAATTACCTACCCCGTTAATTTTGGCAATCTTAACTAGAGTAAGACTTCCTTAGTTTAGAGAAAACTCAAGGATGCTCAAATGCTACCCACCAATTCTCACAGGAATCAGTGGACAACTCTGCCATTCAGGAAATGGCCATCTCAAAGCAGATACTACTCAAGTCCTTCAGGACTTGCACACTAATCAGATGATAGTATTTTAGAAGATTCTAAGTTTAAACCCAAATCTAAAGTTCCTGGTGACATAAAGAATGCACATGAAGAGTCTCACCTCTGCAATCCAGACTTCTTAACACCATAGCCAGAAGGAGAAAGGAGCCATACAAAGAGAAAAGTCCCCTAATGTAACACAGGTGGCTTATTTTCATCCTCCTGAGTGATCAGGTTTGTGATTTTTATGGTATCACACAAGTTTCCAACACTGGAGCTGTCTTCCAGGAAGTAATTAGATCATAATTCCTCTTTTAAAAGAACTGGGATAAAGGCTAAATAAATATAACATAAATCTAGCAAAGGGGAATGACTCTATCACTTTTCTGCTGCTACTCAAGTTTCTTCCTCTTGCCAAGAGCAGAGGGAACTGAGTGTATACAAGGATTTTTCAAACTTTTCAGCATTCTGGCCACTGCATAGAAAAGAGGTTACCAAGCGCCATCTTGAAATTCATAACTGTGTGACAGGGAGTCAGAATCCTCCCTTGAGGATCTTCCAAGGATCCAAAGGAAGTAGATCAGTGGCCAAGTCTGTCAAGTTGAGGTTCTGAAGTTCACAAACAAGGTTATGAGATGGTGCTCAGCCTGCATACCAAAGAGAATAACTAGTGCTCTCTGATACACATGGCAACTCCTGCTCTGATGTAATAATTCTATCAGAGGAAAGTTCCCGGAGCAGAAAGAACTCAGGAGAATGAAGCAAAAAAGATGCGATGATAAAATGATGAGCTTTCTGGAGGTGCCACTGTAGAAATTCAGTAGGAGAGAAACTTCTCACTGCACCCAAGAGTGAAATATCAATAAATCACCTTCCATGTCTTTTCCGAACACATGGTTGTATGGCCCCCAATGGAATGTTAATATCAGGTGAATCAGAAAGGAAAGTTCACTGATGGTTATATAGCATAAAAAACCATAGCCACTGATCCCTTCTTCACTCTCTAAGCTCTGTTAATCAGCTTCCCTTGAATCTTTGAAGCATAATAACTCTCATTTGCACCTCTTCTGAAAACGATTAAGTGTGTTTTGAAACCGTATGGCTCATTTCGTGGTCATTCTAACAGCAATTACAATATTCTGTGATTAACACAGCATAATGACCACAGGAACTCTATAATAATCATGCCATCTAGTTACCAATGAATCACTCTGGAGGGAGTCATGGGAACATAATGCCACCAAGTAACATTCCCTGGCCACCCACACAAAAGAACTTTCCTTCACAGAGCAGAGGTGAGCCTAAGTGTATTTCTCAGTGCCTCTAGAAGAGATTGCCTACAGCAATCTTAAAAAATATCTTTGATTATATTGTTTGTTTGTTTGTTTTTAATACTGACAGCCTGAAGAAGTTGTAAAATATATCTGCAAGTCCCATTTTTTTTTTTCCTGTGGCAGATTCTATCTAGTGTCCTGCAGGGTTTTCTTCTGCTAATCAATCATTTTAAGCAACTGTTCTCCCCCTGGCTCACAGCTTGTTGCTGTCATGTTTTAAGCTGTATATTTTTTTATTGTAGATTCTTGTGATCATTTAAAATTGAATAGTTTGACTCATAATGTTTTGAATAGGGTTTCTATCCACACAAGATCTAAAGAATCCATTTCTTTCTTATCTCTCCTGGCTGCATTATTCATTCCAAACAGATATGGGAAACGGAAGAGAGGGCATGTGGAGGTAGAACCCAGAGTTATTGAGAGCTGAGCCTTCCATGAGTACAAGTCACTATTTTCTTTTTCTTTCTTTCTTTCTTTCTTTATTTCTTTTTTTTTATTTATTCATTTATTTATTTGCAGTGCTGGGAATTGAACACGGGTCCTCATGCATGCTAGGCAAGCCCTCTACCACCAAGCCACATCCCCACTCCCTGCTTTATGGTCTGTTCCATAGTTTCTGTCCTTTGTAGGAAAAGCAGCGCACTAAAGAAATTGCAGTACGCTCTGCCTTCTTTCGGTGTCTACACACTTTCTCACAAGCTGTAGTTTTGTGTGTAAGGTGCCTTTAAAGGTTTGCTTTCGGAAACTGACCTCTGAGAAGGGGTCAATGTTCCCACTTCTTACTTCATTACAGACATGGCTATCTCCAAAATCGAAATTTCCCTTTCTCATAGTTTTTCAGCTTTAACTTGCTGCTCTTCTTTCTTCAGTCCAAATGGGAATCTAGTGACCAATATAATAACATAAATTTTTTTTTAATTAAAAAGTCCAGGGCTGGGGAGATAGCTCAGTTGGTAGAGTGCTTGCCTTGCAAGCACAGGGCCCTGGGTTCGATCCCCAGCACCACAAAAAAAAAAAAAAAAAGTCCAAAAAATAAAACAATTAGCAATAAGCATCAAGTAAAATTTCTCAAGTGCCTCTACAAACCAGGAAGCCTAAAAATAATGTGTGTGTGCAAATGCCTCCCTCAATAACAATAAGTCACAAGAGTTGTAGCATCAAGAATTTGGTCAGTGAGTAACGTGGTGGGCAGAGGTTGGCTGTTCTGGTCTCATTCATTGAAATTTTTCAGAACTGCACTGGGTCCTCTCTCATAGCAGGACCCACATCTGCTCCAAACAGATAACCACAGCCCAGAAAACTGCCTCCATCTTTTTAAATTCTGAGAACTCTGTCACACCTTGACTGGATATTTTTTCTTTTTCTTTTTTTTTTTTTTTGCGGGGGGTGGGGAGGTACCAGGAATTGAACTCAGGGCTCTCAGCCACTGAGCCACATCCCCAGCTTTATTTCATATTGTATTTAGAGACAGGGTCTCACTGAGTTGCTTAGGAGCTCACTCTTACTGAGGCTGGCTTTGAACTCGCAGTCCTCCTGCCTCAGTCTCCTGAGCCACTGGG
Organism: Sciurus carolinensis; assembly: GCF_902686445.1. NCBI lineage: Eukaryota > Metazoa > Chordata > Mammalia > Rodentia > Sciuridae > Sciurus > Sciurus carolinensis. Next base: position 20,357,018 of record NC_062222.1, on the reverse strand, counting down.
ATGACAGGCATGTGCCACCGCACCCAGCTGTGACTGGGTATTTTTGAGGTTCAGCCTGTGTTTCTTTCTTTCCCTCCTGTTCAAGAAGGTGGTCCTTCATTTCTGACCTTGGAGGAATAACCTAGCAGGAAAAAGCAGAACTTGTTCTAAGTTTCTCAGGCTAAGGAATTCCAAATGCACCAGTTCCAGAGAAGAAAGGGAACGTGGGCCAACAAGAGGTTGGTAGGAATCAAGAGGGAGACAGCTGAAAACTCTCCGGAAGATTCTCCAAGGCTGCAGGAATTGAGAAGTGGGGGTGGTCTTCTGCCTGTGCTCTGTGCGCTGCAAACAGGAAGTGACAGGGTCCCAGAGGAGAAATGACTGTGTGCAGTTCAGTAACTGAGACCACAGCATGGGTGTGGGAAGAGCCACCAGAACCTCCAGGATGATACTAAAATACAGAAAGGGTATCTTATAACTAATCTGTACAGGTTTAAGTGACTTGATGACCCAATGCCACATCCCAAATCTTAGCACTGGGCACATTTTTACAACAGTGACATAAATTCCAAGGAGATAGGAGAACTCTTACATAAAGACAAGAGTTGTAATGTTCTATATTTTTAAAGGTATAGGGGCTCCAAATAAGAGTTAGGGTGAATTTTAGAAAATAATGATACGAGGGACTTCCTCCCCACCTGCAGTGTTCTCCCAACAGAATTCTCCCTTTTGAATTTCTCTCTTTCTGTGCATCTCTCTGTCTGTATGTAGGGAATCTTATCCTCTCATGATCTTTTCCTGGGGTGTAACTCTTCTCATATACCTGCTTTTTCTTCTTTGTCATCTGACCCTCTTCCCATTCCATCTCCGACTCTTCTTTACGCTCTCCCATTTACCTCTACAGCCTCTACAGCTCCTTGTCCTGTCTTGTAGACACATGAAGACACTTCCTTTCCTTGCTTTTACTTTCTAACATCACACAACAATGATTAATCAGTATTTGTTGAGTACATACTGTGTTCCAGGCAAGCCAGTTACTTTCTATTGTGAAAATGGCATTCAAAAAGCAATAGCTCAGGCAACAGACAACAATCTGTACCTGTACCCAACAGGGGAGGAGGAGACCAATGATTTGCTGTAATCAGCACATAGCCATATAAGGTTGCGCCATAGATCTTTTATTTTTAATTGTAGTTTCTTTTAATTTTTATTTTTACAGACTGCATTTTGATTCATTGTACACAAATGGGGTACAACTTTTCATTTCTATGGTTGTACACAATGTAGATTCACACCATTCATGTAATCATACATTTACATAGGGTAATACTGTCTGTCTCATTCTACTATCTTTCCTTCCCCCCCTCCCATGTCATTTTCCTCTACATCATCCAAAGTTCCTCCATTCTTCTCTTGCCCCGACCGCCAACCCCCCCTGTATGTATCACCATCCACTTTCAGAGAAAACATTCGGCCTTTGGCATATTTCTCTTAGCATGATAGTCTCCAACTCCATCCATTTACCTGCAAATGCCATAATTTTATTCTTCTTTATGACTGAGTAATATTCCATTGTGTATGTATGTATACCACAGTTTCTTTATCCATTCATCTATTGAAGAACATCTAGGTTGATTGGACAATCTAGCTATTGTGAATTGAGCTGCTATAAACATTGATGTGGTTGCATCACTGTAGTATGCTGATTTTAAGTCCTTTGGGTATAGGCCAAGGAGTGGGATAGCTGGGTCAAATGGTGGATCCATTCCAAGTTTTCTGAGGAATCTCCACACTGCTTTCCAGAGTGGCTGCACCAATTTGCAATCCCACCAGCCTTGTATGAGTTGCACCATAGTTCTTGAAGCTCCCATGAGCTACTTTGCCTCTTGTCTGCAAATCCATTACAACAGTCAACATTTCTCCCCACTTGAACAAGGAAGGGAGACAATTCTACATTTACAACTCTTCCTATTGGGCTTTGGAAATACTTAACCTATTTGCATGAGACATCTTGGACCCTAAACCCCTCCTCAGCTGTAGGACCTTGTTTCCTCCTTAGGATGTGGTTCCTATTACCAGGCATGGTGGCACGGGCCTAAAATCCCAGCAACTTGAGAGGCTGAGGCAGGAGGAACTTAAGTTGAAAGCCAGCCTTGGCAACTTAGCAAGGCCCTAAGCAACTTAGCAAGACCCTATCTCAAAATGAAAATAAATAAACAAATAAAGATATAAAAGGTCTGGAGATGTGTTTCAGTGGGTAAGCACCCCTGGGTTCAATCCTCAGCACCAAAATAAAATAAAATAAAGATGTGGTTCCTGCTAAACACACAGCAAGCTTATATTCTCCTTGAAGCTCTACCCTTCATATCCTGTGCAGTTTACAAATCATAGTCCAAACTACAACCTTAAATAGGCAAGAAAAACATGTCTTCCACAGTGGCTTCTCTGTAAACATCTTTGTGCAGCAATCAGAGATCAAATCCTGTTTGTGACTCTGTCACCTGAGTGATTAACTACTACACAAAGAAAATTCATCTCAGTCTCTTTCCTTTGTGTGGGAGAAACCACGGTCAATACCAGCTGGAGAGTTTTACCACTACGGTTCAATCAATGTCTCCATTCCCTGCCCCCTTTTCCAAAGGGAGCTGATGCTCTCCTCTATCAACACTGAGCAAACACTGATGACAAAGAATTTCATCCCAAACCACAACTGATAAACCCATTTTAATTTTTTTCTGCACTTGCAGATTCTGAGCAGGTACAGATTGTTGTCTGTTGCCTGAGCTGTTGCTTTTTGAATGCTGTTTTCACAATAGAAAATAACTGGCTTGTATGTACTCAACAAATGCTGATTAATCATTGTTGTGTGGTGTTAGAAAGTAAAAGCAAGGAAACGAAGTGTCTTCATGTGACTACAAGACAGAACAAGGAGCCGTAGAGGCTATAGAGGTAAATGGGAGAGCGTAAAGAAGAGTCGGAGACACAATGGGAAGAGGGTCAGATGGCAAAGAAGAAAAAGCAGGTACATGAGAAGAGTTATGCCCAGGAAAAGATCATGAGAGGATAAGATTCCCTACATACAGACAGAGAGATGCACAGAAAGAGAGGAATTCAAAGACGAGAAACAGGAAGCACGAAAGTAAACGAGAAGCCAAGGACAGAAGGGATCAGAGAATGGCTTTAGTTACCTTGTGAGTTTCAAAGGGAATTGTCATCTCTTATTTTTGCCCTTTAAAATTCTGATCTGATTACTAAGAGTATTCACATTCAAAAATATTTTTGTGTAGTCACAGTGGTAATAATAGCTTCCAATTGACAGAGAAAAAAACAAAACTAATTATTTTCTGATTCTCAGAGATGGCCAAAGCAATACTATCTCAAAATCTGAACATTAGAGCTAAAGACTGTATCTGGTAGCCAAATAGTTTCTCATCTTCTGTGTTAATCTTTTGAACAAGTCCAACTCAAAGACTCTAAGAGTGGTAAGAAAGATTAATGACCTCAATATTCGTAAAGTTCTTTGAAGGTTAAAAAGTACAAGTGCTATGTTTTTAAAAGCCAGTATTTAATTTGTGTAACTAAAATATACTGTAATGTTTCATTTGGACAAGTCTTTGTGAAAGAAGGAAACATGCACAAATTACGCTGATTTATGTCCCTGTGCTGCTCCTAATTGTGAAAGTGATTTGTTACATGACCTTGGAAAGATGGAAGATGCCAGAAAGGAGATGGCAAAATAAGGAAAGGAAACCACCTACTTTGAAATCAGTTATCCCCTGGCACAGCTAGGCACTGTGAAAGTGGGAAATCCACAGTTTGTTTTTGGGGACAACTTCATCTTGTCTTAAAGCAACAGGCCAGAGACGACCTCATGTCTTCTTATCTTGCTCCCTGGCTGCAGAGAGGTTGAACTAGTTAACTTTCCATTACTATGACAAAGACCTGAGATAATCAATTTCAAAGAGAAAGGTTTATTTTGGTTCATGGACGTGGAGATTTGAGATCATCATCACTTGGCCCTGTAGCTTTGAGCTGGTGATGAGGCAGCACAGCACGGTAGGGGTACATCAGGGAACAAACCCTCATGATCAGGAAGCACAAGAGAACAAGAAGAGACTGAGGTCCCACACTATCATTCAAGGGCAAGCCCCAGTAACCTGAAGATCTCCCATTAGGCCGCATCTTTTGAAGGTTCTACACCTTTCAATAATGCTTCCCTAAGGACCAAGCCAGTCACATATGGACAGTCCAGATCCAAATGATGGAATGAACTCTGTATTCCCCAAACCAAGACTCTGGATCAGCCGTCTGGAATTGCTCCAGCTGACTTAGAAAAACCCTCTGTCTGAGCAACACCTCCTTTCTTCCATTGCTCTCATTCTTTTCCTGCCACTGTGTCTGTCCCAACATGGACAGTTATCGGTTGTCTGTCATGCCTGTTTCAGCCGTCCATGCCCTCATGCTGCCTGTTTAGGCAGTAGCTGTATCTCACTGCCAGCTCCCTCACCCTCTGTCCTCCTGGTGCATAATTCGAACATCTAAAGGCTATCTGAAATGTCTCTTTTATTTACCCAATGGGCTCTATTTGGGTATAAACCAAGATCTTCAGAAGATTTCTGTGGTTCTCCTTCTCTAATAAGACTGAAACATTCTAAAAATAACCACTTTATGTTTGGGTATTGATGTGGGTTGAATTTGGCCACTCCCTTAGTCCCTGCCCCAAGTTCTAATTCTTACTATCTCAGAATGTGACCTGACTTGAAAATTAGGATGGTCACAGATATTAAGTAGTGGGACCCAAATGCAATACAATCAGTGTCCTTATTAGGAGAAATTTGGACATGCACACAGGGAAAACAGCATGTAAAGGGGAAGGCAGACAACAGGGTGATGAAAAGAAGCAAGGGACCACCAACATCTGCCAGAAACCAGGCCTGAGGTGTGGAGCAGACTCTCCCTCACAGTCCTCGAGGGACCCAGCCCTGCCAATACCTGAAAGGCAGCCGTCTAGCTCCAGAACTGAGGAGTTTTCCCACAGCCTGTGTCTCCCTAAGCCCAGACTGATTTTGAGTCCCCTCTTTGTTGATGACATCCAAGGATTTCTCTTTCCTTTTGTCAAACTTGTTCATGCTCCTCTTTGGTGTGGTTTGCTATTTTATCCAACCATATCTATGTGTTTTCAGTAAGTCGGGAACCCTTCTACATCAGTTCATTCAACAAAATTGCCCAGGGTTTCAATGTTTCAATTTCATAGACTGTCAAGAATACTTCTATGCAATAATAATAATGATGATGATGATGATGATGATATATCTGTCATTTTATGTATTTCAAACATTTCTCTCCCCTTTCTTTACCTAACAAACTAAAGTGAATGAAGTTCCATTGATTCATTAACTAGACCAAGCTTTTATGTCTTTTGATACAAACACACACACACCACACACACACAGAAAATCACAAACCAGTGTCCTTAGACTCTTATCTCTCACACTGCACAAAAATCAACTCAAAATGGATCAAAGACCTGGGAATCAGAACAGAAACTGTGCAACTCCCGCAAGAAAATGTAGGGTCAACGCTTCAGCATATAGGTGCAGGCAACAACTTTCTCAATAGGACCCCCAAAGTTCAAGAAATAATGCTAGGAGTTAATAAGATTAAAAAGCTTCTGCACAACAAACTATTAGGAGTGTCAAAAGAGAACCTGCAGAATCTTTGCTAGTTACTCTTCTGACAGAGGATTAATATCTAGAATATATAGAGAACTCAAAAAAACTCCAAAAAATAAAATAAACCAATTAATAAATGGGAAAATGAATTAAACAGACACTTCTCAAAAGAAGAAATATAAATGGTCCACAAATATATTTTAAAAATGTTCAACATCATTAGCAATTAGGGAAATGCAATTCAAAACTACACTGAGATTTTATCTCATACCAGTCAGAATGGCAGTCATCAAGAATATAAGTAATAGCAAGTGCTAGAAAGGATGTAGAGGAAAAGGAACACTTTTACACTGTTGGTGGGACTGTAAATTAGTACAACTGCTCTGGAAATCGGTATGGAGGTTCCTCAAGAGACTAGGCATGGAACCACCATATGACCCCGCTATACCACTCCTTGGTATTTACCCTGAAGAATTAAAGTCATCATGCTACAGTGAGACACGCAAACCCATGTTTATAGCAGCACAATTCACACTAGTCAAACTATGGAACTAACCTAGGTATCCATCAGTGGAAGAATGGACAAAGAAAAAAATGTATGTACACAATAGAGTTTTATTCAGACATAAAAATGAAATAATGTTGTCTGCTGGAAAATGGATAAACAAGAGGCCATTATGTTAAGCAAAATTAGCCTAACTCAGAAGGTCAAGGAACTTATGTTTTCTCTCATAAATGGAAGCTAGAGAAGAAAAAAGAAAAGAAAGGGATGTGGGAAGAGGGGACTCATGAAAATCAGAGGGAAATCATTAGAGAAAAGGGACCAAGAGTGGGAACAGAGGGAGGGAGAAGCACTGAAGAGTGATACCAGCCAAATTACGCTGTTATATTGTGTCCATGTACAAATATGTAACATCAGAGTCCATCATTATGGACAACTACATGCATCAATAAAAATGTAGAAAGACTAAAAGACAGAAAAAGAAAATGATAAAGCAGCTCTTGACATGACTCTAGAAAAATTCATGCCTATTTTAATTCGTCAGCATATGGATTTTGTAAGACCAACATAGAGGACCAGGGTAACTGCAAATGATTTGGAACAATGACGTACAATTTCAATTCAAAACTTTCAAGATTCAATGAAATTATAACTTCCCTCCATTAGTCTTACCAACTGACAGAAATGTTATAAGCATTACCCCAATTTGATCTTTACAGACTGCCTTTAGATGTTTGTTCCTCTTGACCCATGAAGAGTCTGAGATTCAGAGAGGTTAATTAAGATCCCGAGCATCTTACTAGAGAACCTGGAATTTAAGTGCAGACTCCAACCTCCCAAGCTCATGGGATTTCTGTTTGCTGTGGCATTAGGTTATTTTTTAATCAATCAAAAACTTTAGAAGTTCAGTTGTAAATACACAAGTATTATGAGGAGTTTACAACACCCCTGTGTGATCAAAATACTTCCTATTTTGTTTCAGAAACCATTTTAAGTTTAATCTTATTTTATCATAAAAGAAAACCAACAAGTTCAATTCTATCACTACCAATCTACATCAGATATCATAAAACATTCTAATTTCATGTAATTGATGTGGATTTTAGCTATGGTAAACAGTTAGCCTCTACCTTTAATGAGTACACTGAGCTCTTTCAAAACCAAGCACAACTAGTAATAGCAGTATATCCTTAATACAGGACTTCCAGGGTTTAAGGGCAAGAGATATGCTAATAACATGCTAGAATTATGAGTTAAAATAGAATGTGGATAAGAAGATTAGGGATTACTATACTGACAAATTCTGATGTTGGGAGAACTCTAGATTGCAATTGAATAGTGCTATCTACTAGTGATAGGGGACCACGTTCGCTGTTGGCTTGCAGGATTGTCTTTGGTCATAAATATATGAGAGAGACAGCAATTTGAAACAAGAAAAGTGCACAAATGGATTTGCACATGAATTTTGCATTTGGATAAAAGAAGAGGATGAAAATTTCAGAGAAGGGGAAAAAGAGAGAAGGAGGTGCTGTTGGGGCCACATGGAAGGACTGTGACTCCTGAGTCTGGTTAGATTCTTAAGTGAGAAAGTGTGAAACCCACCAGACAAGATGAAATAAGCCCACTGAAGTGAGCGAGCCTTTTTTTTTTTTTTAATTTAGTACTGGGGATTGAACCCAGAGGTGTTTAACCACTGAGCCACACCCCTAGCTCTTTTTTGATATATTTTATTTAGAGACAGGGTCTCTCTGAGTTGCTTAGGGCCTCACTAAGTTGCTGAGGCTGGCTTTGAACTCGTGATCCTCCTGCCTCAGCCTCCCGAGCCTCTGGGATTAGAGGTGACCTTCCTTGAGATTGTCCCCTGCCACCCCACCTGTGTCACCTCTCTCCCTCCAACTGGGCCTCTGAGATCCTTTCCTTTGGCTGCAGGTTGAACTCTGAGTACTGGCACCGCAGACCCTCCCTTAGGGGTCTTCTGTTGGTCCTCTGAAAACATTTTTCCCAAAAATGAGGCTGGGTTTCTTCTTTGCTTTGTTACTAACAAGTGTTTGATGTAAGATTAAAGCTGGTGAAGATCTAGGAGGATTGTGCTTCTGTAGTCAATGCTTTCAAGGAAATACCAAGAAAATTCTTGCTTGATGATTTAACTTTCACCCAGCCAAGACTGTAGTCCATGAGGCTGTCTCGAGAATATGCTACCATCAGTAGCTGGAAGCAGGCTACGTTCCAACAACCCAGAGAAAGAAATGAAAGCTGTCTGTCTCCTATTCCCACAGGTACACAGGTAGACTTGCTTGTTAGTTTTGTAAATAAGCTATTGTAAAATAAACCCACAGGGAGCCACCAAACATGTAAATTCTGTAACGTGGACATCAAATTCTTACCCCTTATAAAATTAAATAAGTTTAAAGAAATATCCATCAATTGGAATTCAGGAAAATATTCTTTATAAGAGAAGAGTTGTGAATTTTAGTTATTTTAGTTAAGAAGGAATTATAAAAATAAAAACCTGGGTGACTACCATGACTCATTTTTATAATGTTCAAGGTTATTCTGTTTAATATGTTGAGTTATAGTGAAGCATTAATTATTTTTCTTTTAGTATTCAGATTAAATATTCAATACAGAAATGGGACAAAGCAGCTATCCCTGATGAGTCATTAAATGGTTATGTGACTTACTGAAAAATTGTAGTTGTTCCCAAACTTCCCAGGTAGCACAGAACTAGACTTGCTTGCTGAGGGTAAAAGGATGGACTCTCAGAGGAACTAGGAATCCTAATATTAAACATCCTCTTTTATTTTTCACAGAAATAACAGAATTCTTGAGCATGTTCAGTAGGTAAAAATCTCAGTAGTCACTACACAGAGATACAACTCGATTATCTAACTTATTAATTTTACATCAAAGATAATATGAAGTGTAAAACATGTTAAGTATTTATTTCAAAAGTGAAATGCTTTTAGCACACCACTCTTCACATAATAGAGATTCACTGACTACTTTTTTTTTTTACTTTGCTTCTATTTTTCTTTCTCAGATGTTTCTTGTACTTGGAAAAATCAAAGACACATTTGTCAACATGAAGCATTAATAAGAAATTCAGCAAAGCACTATAAAGAATTTGCATTTTCCCATTATCTAGAATAGCTTTATGCACCAAACCCTCCCATAAAACTTCTATAAAACTGGCTAATCCAGGAAACATACCTTCCTGAGGCATCAGAGAGATGGTCTAGAAAATTGCCTAAAGAGGTCTTTGAATAAATAAACCCAAATCTTAAAGTTTCCAGCAATGTGTGGTAAATTTTTTCCCATTCTAAATCATTTTTATATCAAAAAAGTAGTTGCACTAACTTAGAACAAATGTATTTAATGGTGAAATACTAAAAAACTTTCTCCCTGACATTAGATAAGAGGCAGATTCCCTATTAACAACATTATCACTTAACTTTAATAGAAAGAAGATCTTAGAAACAAGGCAAGAAAAACAGAACATAAGGATTAGTGAGGAATACCTTTATTAGTCCTAGATTTGTATACAAAATGCAAGAAAATAAACAAGGAGATTATTAGAATTAAGCAAATTTAGAAAAGGCACAGAGTTCAAGATCAACATAGAAAAAATATATGTCTACATACCAACAATAAATGGTAAAAAGTGATATTTAAAAATAAGATATTTTCCATACTCATGTAATCATGTCAGAATGGATTCTGCTGCCAAGTATAACTACAAAGAACCAATCAAAAATAAATAAGCTGGGCTCAGTGGCATATGCCTGTAATCCTAGTGGCTTGGGAGGCTGAGGCAGGAGAAACATGAGTTCAAAACCAGCCTCAGCAAAAGTGAGGCACTAAGCAACTCAATGAAACTCTGTTTCTAAATAAAATACAAAACAGGACTGGGGATGTGGCTCAGGGGTCGAGGGCCCCTGAGTTCCATTTCCAGTGCCATAAATAAATAAATAATAAATTAAAATGAGACCATTTACAATTGCATCAAAAGACCAAATATCTAGGAATAAATGAACCAACATGTGCACACTTCTATACAAGGAAGATTTTTTAAGGGAAATTTTAATAGATCTAAGTAAGTAGAGAGAAATGTCATAAAGATGTCTGTTACCTCCAAATGTTTCTATGGAGTTTATGCAATTCCAATTTTTATCCCCGTCAGGTTTCCATAGAATTGAGCAAACTGATTATAAAACATATATGAAAAGTCAAGCAGCCAAGCACAAATTAGACAAAATGGAAGAAGAAAAAATAATAATCAGAAAATCTACACCATGGTATGTCAATCCATATCATAAAGGTACAGAAATTAAGGCAATATGAAACTGGAGTCAAGATGAACAAATAGGTCTGCCCATGTATTAGAAAACAATTCAGAAACTGACCCACACACACATATATGTGGGGATTTATGACCACATTGCTACCGTAAAGCAATGGAAAAACTGCCATTTTGAAGAAGTTATACTGTGTTAACCGAATATCCACAGTGAAAAATATTAATTTTTCCTTCACTCCACATACCATTTCAGGTGAACTGAAGATCAAAGTGAACAAGAAAATAAGGTTTCTCAAAATACTGAAAAATAGTTTTATCAAGCATTGCAAAGGACAGGGAAATATCAGATCATGAATTCACATCAGAAAACTGTCAGTGTATACTAAAGCTGATATGGTGCACCTCACCTCCTAACAATTCCATATCCAGATGTAAACCTGAGAAATGTAAACCAAAGGACATTACAGCAGCATTACTCTTAGTAGCTCCAAATATGGATGCACCCAGTTGTACATCACATATTATGATATTTTTTTCAACAAAATACTATATAGCAATGAAATGATCAAGTCAATGCTACACACAGGGGAATCTCTCACTAACGCTGGGAGAAAACAAACCTACAAGAATGTACCTTTTAGGATTCCATTTACATACAGTGTGAGCAGAGTCAAAGTTTACACATAACTTCAAGAGAAGTGTTACAGGATGAGGAAGGAACTATCCATTGGTAGGAATTTTGTACACTTAGGAATTTTGCACTTTTTCGTATGTGTTATACTCTGATAAGCAATGTTAGCAAATATTAAAAAACAGCTTACCCAGAAAGAAGAAAGTATTTAAAGATCAGGCTAATCAGCTCTATTCAGTGTATTTCTTTTTAAGGGTTTCCTAGCGTCTCCCGGACCTTTTGGATGGACTAACTTAGTTTTTATTGTTGTTGTTTTATATTTCACCAGGACATTGTTTCATTGCTTCTTTGTTAGTCCCAAGGAAACAGGGTTCCCATAGAAGAAACTGGAATGATTGCTCCAGTTTTAGTGCTGTTAGGGCGCAGCCGGATTCATACATATTCCCTATTGGCTTTCATTCTGCCCGGATGGAATTTGCCAAGTCCTCTGTACTCCAGAGCTGCCGAGAAGCTGCTGCCCGCTGTAATAATGGGCATAATGGCAGTCACACACTTTTAGAAGATTACATTGAAGAAATATAAAGTCTTGAAGAAATACATGATGTCTAATTTTAATGGAGTAAAATACTTGAAAAATAAGTTTAGGAAACAAACTATAAGTGACCCTTCTGAACCTTGAAGGGTTTTGTTTTTAATTAGGGTGAAGAGTCTGAATTAATTCTCAATTATTTCCTATGCAAATATGGATGAATTCTTGGTGGAAAAGAGGAGACACCAAAGAAAAACAACCATGTCTTCTTCCTTCTTTTGCTTTTCATTTATTTTAAATTACATAAATTATAATATGTATTTTTCCATTTTTTAGCAATTGCAAACTAAAAATATCAACTAATGGCATAGGAAATGTATGTCTATCCTTCCTCTGTTCAAAATCTGTTCATTGCCTACCTCAGTAGGTTGTTTTGATATGTTCTTTAAATGCAGCTTCGTTCATCAGAGTCCCCTGGAACTACACATATGTATGTGACTTCTTCAACTGGTCTGTTGAATGTGATCACCAAGTCCACTCTCAGAATTTTTTTTGTCAACATAGGTCAACTCCGTGTCAGAAAAATATGATGAATTTAAATCCTCTACTTTTATTATGTGAGAAAGTTGAGAGAATGTAAACACAAATGGAGAAAAGCCCCCTTTGACTTCCTCCAGGATCCTCCCCTCAAAATAGCCTTAATTTTACAGAAAGGTCCAAGAATGGATACAGTAGAGACTGATCTCTTCATGAGGTCATTTCTTCTTTTTGATGAATCAGACAAACTATTAACGAAGTTGGTAGAAGTTCCACTGTGAGGTCCATCCATCTCCTTACCCTGTGACCACTGACTATTCAAATTCACCCTTGACTCTAAGGCTGATCTGTAATAGCACCTGGGCTACAGACAAAGGTCATCCCTGGATCCTACCTGATTGACTAGATGCCACATCTATTGAGGTTCATGACAACAACACATATCTTAGTAATAAAGAGTTTATTACTATATTTACTCATGAAGGGCAGTTCATGTGACCTTGGAAGAGTTGCTTACTATCCCTGAGTTCCATTTCTTTATCTGAAAATGGGCTTGATATCATGTGTTTTGCAGAGTTTGAGGATTAGAGACAATGCATGAAAATTACTGAGCACATAGTTTGTAGTATGCTTTATAAATAACTCATATTTATTTATATATTAACTCATAAAATTAATGCAACTCTACATCATGTTAAGTGAAATAAGACAGACACAGAAAGACAAGTACAACATGACTTCTCTCATATGTAGAAACTAATTTAAAAAAAAAAAAAACCTGGAAGTAGAAAACAAAAATAGAAGAGAGACTAGTAAGAAAGGGTAAGGAGGCTGGGAAGCGAGGAGAGAGGAGAGGGTCTTTGCCCTTTGAATGCAGAAGGAAAGGTTGGTATAATCAACATACCATATATACATTATGGAGATGTCATGATAAAACACATCAATTTTTACAATATTTTGGGGGTTTTTTGGTAATGAGGATTGAACTCAGGGGCACTCAACTGAGCCACGTCCCTGCCCTACTTTGTATTTTATTTAGAGACAGGGTCTCACTGAGTTGCTTAATACCTCACTGTTGCTGAGGCTGGCTTTGAACTTGTGATCCTCCTGCCTCAACCTCATCAACTGCTGGGATTACAGGTATGCACCACCATGCCCATCAATTTTTATAATTAATATGCTTTCATAATTATAATAAAAATAATAACGCAGCTCTGATCGGGAGGGGTTTTCCAATCATATGTGCAATGTGGATACTACTTTATATTTTAAGGCCAGAGTTATACTGGCTGTTACACTAATTTGTTTCTAATAGTTCAATAAGGTAAATGTTCAAAGAATTGAAAATGATTTCCCTAGAGACCACAATTCTCACACTATAGAATTTATTTTCATTGACCCTTTAGGACTCTGCAAATTAGTATGCCCATTTTTGGACTGGTTTGCTTCTAATTCGCTATCTGTTCATACAAAACACTGAATTTTTAAAGCTTCCTGAAAATAGTATTGAGATGATGAACTTGATTGTCAGGAAAGGGCGACAGGGTCACTACCGTAAAGTTCAAGATAAAGAACTAGCATTTTTCCTTCCTCTCCAACTTGAGTTTTCAAACTTCCTGATGTTCCTCTTACAATTATCATTCTTTTAATAAAGTGAGCTTTCAGATAATCAGAGTTTGCTTCATCCTATAAAAATAAATAAATGTTAATAAAAATAGCTTAATTGTGAGTTTGCTGCTTGAAGCAATTTGCATATTAATTGACAGCTTTTATATTCAAGTCTTTTACCATCATTCATGCTACAAAATATTCTTTCACTCAACTCATATAACAAGTACAACACTGCATAATAGTTCTCAGACTTAATAGGAAATAAATGATGCATACGTTTCTGAACTTGTGCAATAGAGCAATCCCATATCAGTAGCTCACCTCTGCTGGAGTTGGCTCAGCTTGGCTTCAAGCCATCAAACACTGCAGTGACTTCCACGGTTATAAAAGAGGGTCCCAGATAACTGGGCCAGTTTCACGCTATACCCCAATTGGGACCACCTGATTGGGCACAAGCTTGCCTAGTTAGAAAGATAACTTGCCATTGAATCTCACTGTTCATCCAGGCCCTCTAACTATCCTCAATCTCTTATTCAACCCTAATCTCTTTTTGCTTTCCACATCACCTAGACCAATTTTCTAATCTCTCTTCCATTTAGTTATCTGCTACCCACTCTCATTGGCTGCCACTTTCCTTGCATCTGAATTTTCTTCAAAAGGCCCAAATGAACTAACATTCCCTACCTCTTCCTTAAAATTTCATTAAGATCATTGTACAATAGAATTCAGAGTTCAGAGTATTCATGACCCAACTTGTTCCTGCAGAGTGACGAAAGCATGTGCTATCTGTGGACAGGAGTCCTTCCATTTTGCACAAGGATTTTAGAAAATACCTTTCAGCAATGTCAGTACCAAACTGCTGTTTGGGAATGTGACGGTTGAAATACAAGTATCTCTACTTCCAGAGACCGGAGTTCCAATATGACTTGGACATTATTCTATTTTTCCAATCTTGGGTTTCCTAGTTGGTAAAATAGGGAAATTAGACTATCTGGTGTCTTTCAGCTTTAAAATACTATGCCCAAAGGTTAGGATTTGTGATTCTGCTACAAATCAAAGTAATTGAATGTTTTAAATATTATTCAAATCCTGTGAAATTTCTAGCAGGCTTTATTTTTCCATTAATCCCACTTGAACCCCCATCAATTATGAAAAAGTAGTACCTACACTGAATACATAATTTTATTATGCCTCTTTAGAAGTATATTTCTCCCACACAAATCAGCGTAGATAGCACACATTCTGCAAGCTGAGTTCTCAGAACACACATTGCAACCATTTCGTAATCTTTTAAAATGGTTGTGATCTCACACAATGAAGCACAGCTATTCCAAGGACCTTAAAAATCTTAAGCAAGAAAACCCGTTTCCTTTAGCAATACGTCTACCATGTAGATGGTAGTCAATTAAAGCAGGAAAAGTTTGAAGATTGGTTGAGATGTGTCTCAGTCCAGTGGTTCATCAAGAACAGTCAGTAATCAATCAGCCACATTTTGAAATGTTATTCAAGCTATAGGTTAACAAGTACTTGGCTAGTAGGCAAAAGTAAGGGTAGTTTTTTTTCTCCTATCAAAGATGTAAAAACAAATACTCCAAATAAGATCTGACCTATAATCTGCAATTAGCAATATGGAAAAATTACATTTGACATTCAGATGAAATAAGAATTTTTGATAGTAAGAAGATAATTAGTATGCAGATAGGAAGATATGCTTTTAAAATTATTCTTATATTTTGTTTAGGGTGGGAGATCTTATGAGTCTTAGATGAGATTAAGCATTCATATTTACATATCTAACTATGAGACTGTTTTCTAGACCATCTTAATGTTAACATCTCCTGTTCCAAGGAAACACATTGTAATGAGAAAGCACAATTGCTTGTTTTACACAGATCCAACCTTGAATTATTTTGGGGCAAACTCTGAAATTCTTTACCTCACTCTCTCAAGCTATGAAGTGACTTGATAGCATTAAACAATATTGTAAGGACTGAAATTGTATAGCAGCACAATTAATAGAGTTATTTAAATAGTGGGTTTTATTATTTAGTACATATTCCTTAATGTGATATTATTACTATAAATAAAGGAGTACCCAGAAAAAGTAAAATCTTTATAAGCACTAAAGTGTTAAATATAAAGAGGAAAACAAGCTGAAGTTTTTGCTTCAAAAGTTCTATTTTAAATTACCACCTTAATTTTCTTTGGTGAGTGACCTCCTAGAATCCGGAAATTAATTTCAGATGCATTCAATGCTTGAGGATTGTGATATATTTGACAATTTATTCTGAAGAAGTCAAGGTCTTGACTTTCAATTTTTTTCCATTTATATGTGACCTGAAATGAACTTTTTAGAGTAAAATGTTGATTAAAAATAACCAAAGTGTAAAGATTAAATTCCATCCATTCGTTTCAAGAGCTACTGTTTCTTTTATTTACAAAATTAACTCAAAGTCTAATTTGTCCTGCACTACATGTACCCTCTCCAGCACAATGTTAAGAATGCACTCATTAACTTGCTTTTTCAGACATTTATTTCTTCAAGTGGAGAAGGATTCTACAACATGTCTCCTAGGGACACAGTAAAAACTAAAATCAAGACCTCAGATGAACATGAAAATTACATACAGGCAAAACTTTCCTGAAGAGGTAGAGGATTGCGGATGAGTATAGTCTGGTCATAGCAAAGGGACAGCAGTTCCTATTGGTCAAAATGTCATCCTCTGTGATTAGTCCTTGGGAATCCTCTTTCATGTCACTCTTTAAATCAGAGATGACATCTTCTCTTGAGAAATTCACCTCCTGGCCACAGAGCACAAGAGTAAATCTGGTCCCTCAGATAGGGAGTCTGTCCTTGAAGAAGATGAGAGGGTTAGAGGCCTATAAAAATTAAGTCATAAAAAGTCCTGTTAAGGGTTAAATATGCTGTGATATGAATACTATATTAAAATCATCTAAGTGGTCTACACAGTGGGCGACACTTGTAATCCCAGCAGCTCGGGAGGCTGAGGCAGGAGGATCACAAGTTCAAAACCAGTCTCAGCAGCTCAGTGAGACTCTGTCTCTAAATAAAACAGAAAATAGGGTTGGGGATGTGGTTCAGTGATTGAGTGCCTCTGAGTTCAATGTTCAGTACCAAAATTTAAAAAAAAAAAAATCTTTTTTTAAATCTAAGAGGAATTAACACCTAAGATTCCTCTCCTAGGCCATTCCAGGAGTCACCTGAGTAAACAGGTGTGTGGATGCCGAATCCAGCTCTGCATTTTACTCACTAAGACGTGACCCATAGGCCCAATCAACCCAAACAGCTACCCTTTTTTTTCTAATTTGCACAAAGAAAAAAAAAAAATGAGCTAACTGAATCTTACTTATTATAAACTAATCTACCAATCCCATGGATCTAACAGATTCCATTAAATATAGTCCTCTTTTCAAAGAGGAAAACAATCTATGCCTTAACTCTTTAAGGACATAGAGAATGCAGAGATGAGACTGCTTTCTGGCTCCATTCCAGAGACCAAAAAAGGAATGCTGCAAGTGTGCTGGGTACAAAATCTGTCACTATGCTGGGTACAAAATCCGTCACTGTGCCAGGGTCTACATTGAGTTTCCGCCACAGTTCTGGGCTTCCTCTTCACCAGTAAGTGAGAAGTCAAGACCAGTGGTCATCATGCAACTGCAGGAACACGTCCTCATTTGCATGGCATTAGGAACTTGCAGGATTTTTTTTAATGTATTAAACCAATAAAAAGTCAATTATTGTAAAAGTATATGAGATCATACACATTTCTAGTTTTTTTAAATAGTAGACAGCCCATTGGGTGTGGGGTGTTATATCTCATTGTGGTTTTGATTTGTTTTTCCTCAGTGCTTAGTTATGTTGAGCATCTTTTCATGGTCTCATGTGTGTATTGGCTATTTGTATATCATCTTTGGAAAAATATCTATTCAGGTGCTTTACCCTTTTTAAAATTGGGTTTTTTTCTCAATTATAAGAGATATAAGAACCTTTGTACACTGTTGGTTAAAATGTAAAATGGCAGGGTCACTATGGAAAATAATTCAGGAGTCCCTGAAAAATTAAAAATAGAATCACCCTACAATCTAACAATTCTACTTCTAGCTATATGTCCAAAAGAACTGAAAGCAAGGTCTGAAAGGCACTGCACATCCATGTTCATTACAGCATTATGCACAGTGACCCAGAGCTAGGAGAAACCCAAGTGTGCATCAGTGGGTGAAAGAATAAAATAGAATAATATAGAATAGAATAATCTGGACTCTATCAAGAGGAAGGGTAATGTGGAGAACAGGAAATTACTGGTCAGAACTGCTGGCTTTCAGATATATACATGACTATCAATCAGACGACAAGAGACCACAGGGGCAGCAACGTGACACTGGTTAGAAATCCATCGATTACCCATTTGCAGGGTCTGGCTTTCAGTTGTGCCTTAAAACCTGTAGTCATCTACAACAGTGAGATCGCAAAAGAAAATC
The DNA here is from genome assembly GCF_902686445.1 of Sciurus carolinensis. NCBI lineage: Eukaryota > Metazoa > Chordata > Mammalia > Rodentia > Sciuridae > Sciurus > Sciurus carolinensis. The sequence continues at coordinate 20,338,760 of NC_062222.1, read as the reverse complement.
AGCAGTAAGAACTCTCAGGATCGAGATTACAATGGAGGGGAAATGTGAGATTATGAATTCCACAAAATGATCATTCCTCCCAATCAGGTCATTTTTGTCATAGAGATGTAATAGGTGGGCATCAGAATGAGTTGTCATTTTGGTGATGTGGTTTGGGAAAACTGTGTCCAAAGACATTTTGATATGAAAGGAAAATAGTAGATACTAAAACCTGACAGTAAATGCTATTGGTAACCTTAAATCTCCTTTGGAGCTCAATGTCTATAATTATGTGCCTTTCAAACTTGGGAGAGTGAGTTGCATTTCTGTAGAATTCTATTTCATTGAAAAAAGAAAAAGAAAAACTGAGTTAGTTCTTGGGGTGAAATGCATCCCAGGGGGGTAAGGTTGGGTGTTGTCAAATAGGTGCTCATAGGAGTTATTTTGCTGTCTTATGAACTGTCACTCAATGAAGTCATTGGTAGAAAGAATGATGTTCACTGTTGTATGTCATGGGAATTTTTTAAATGTACTGTTAGCTCATACTTTCAAGCACTATTCCCAGCAGAACACTAATAAAACATTGCAGTTCACTTGGCTTGCTTTACTAGGGATCTATATCCAAGGATCATAGGAAGTGATACATCTGGGAATTTGGCATTCCCTCTGTCCATATTAATTATTTTATCATGCTCAAGGAGGCCAGTTATAAAATAGATACAATCCTTCTAAATCTTTGCATAGTTGTTATTTTTTGTTTGTTTTGTTTTTCTGGTGAAAGTTCTCACTTCTACAGACTAGAGCTCTAAATTCTACATGCTTGCCATCATTTTTTATCTTTCTTTATCAGTGTAACTTACTGTTTTCAAAGTCATGAAATAATCAATTGACTTTTCAAAGTGATGAATACAATTTTCTAGACCTTTGGGTTGCGATTTTACTGATTTCTATGTTGTCAATTCAAAATTACGGTTTGAATAATAATACATAGAGAACGAGGCAAAGCTTTTTTTTTTTTTTCCACTCTGTTGATTCAGTCAGTCATTGTGGTAGGCAGAATAACGCCTCACCTCCAGTTGTCTGTCTTAAGCCCCAGAACCTGTGAATGTTCCATTACTTGCAAAGGAGAAGTTAGGCAGCAGATGGAATTGAGGCTGTTAATCAACTCCTTGAGATAAGATAGGGGGATTGTACTGGATAACCAGGAGACAGAGGGCAACGTAATCACAAGGGTCCTTAAGGAGGACTTGGAAGGGGTATCAAAGTATTTTGCCTGCTGTTGCCAGCCGTGAAGATGCAAAAAGAGACCAAAAGCCAATAACGTGGGCAGCCTCTGCAAGCTAGGAAAAGCAAGAAAATGGAATCTCCCCGATCTCCAGAAGGAGCCCAACCCTGCTGACACTTTGATTTTAGCCCAGTAAGATCCATTTTGGATTTCTGACCTCCAGAACTGAAGATCATAAATCCACATTGCTTGCATCCCCTGTGTTTGTAGTAATTTCTTGTAGCAATGACAGAAAATTAATGCAACCAAGTACTGACTGAATGGCTACTCCAGGCCCACGGAAGTAGGTCCCTTAGGATTTCAGCAAAACAAAATTTATAGGGATAGTTTTAAAACTCAGATCTTTAAGAAGAACCTGGGAAGTGGGCAAATAAATGTGAGGTCTCTCTTGACCTAGGAATTTTAGGTCTGTCTGGTGCCTACTGTCTTTAAAACCCATTTTATCTCTATTAACCATCCTAATGCTTTAAGGAATTGCTTTCCTCTTTCAGGAAACTGGTATTTTCCACAAAGAAACTTTTCCTATGGAAATACTGCTCATTACAAAAATAAATGAAGTATAAAATGTGAGAACATTATGTTAAGCAAAATAAGCCAAACTCAGAAAGTGGGGGGTGGTATGTCTTCTCTTAAATGTGGAAGGCAGAGATGAAAAATGAAAGAAATGGGGGGATCTCATGAAAATCAAAGGGAGCTCAGCAGAGTAGAGGAAGGGAACCAGGGAGAGGGAGGAGAGAGAGAAGGGGGAAGGAATGGTATTGGTCAAACTATATTGTTATATTAAGTGCTGGTACAAATATCTAAAAATGAATCCCATTGATATATAACTATAGTGAACCATCAAAAATATATGGAAAAGAAAAATAAATAAATGAAGAAAAAAATATGGGATTTCAGGTGTCCAAGTAATTATATTTTGTTCTTCAGCATCAATATACAGTTGATTTCCTGGCATTTGATAGCATTTTATTTTCACTTTGAAGAATTGGATAAAGCATGTTGCCAAAGTTTTAATCATCTTATTATGTCCCTTCACCCTGTACCCTGGGGGAGATGGGAGATCCTGAAGTAGGATCTGACAAAACACAAAATATAGCTTGTGAAAAGGTGAACACCACCTTACACTCATCATATAACACAGTCATATTTTTTCATAGGCTTTACTTTTATGTCTGACTACATAAGCTTGGCTTAAAATATCTGTACTTCTGATTATGTTTGCTTGAAACTTCAATAAAAGTTTTTGTTTGTTTGTCTTGTACTGTTGCACTATTTTTCTCCCTTTTTTTTCACTTTTGGGGTTTATTTTTAAAGGATGGAATTTTTTTTAAAAGGTAGACCTGCTCTGGAACTAGAACTCCTTAGTGACAATGTGGCACTGTTGCTCTCTAGCTAATAAATATTAAATATTAAACAAGTTCTTCAAATGACTTCTCCCTCTATTACTTCCTCTGTAAAGAAGATATGGTGAGAAACACACATACCTTGTGGCGTTGCAGTAAGAACTACATGAAATACAATATTTAAGCACCCATGACAAGTGAGAAAAAATATTCACAAATCAAGTGCCTGATGTGTTAGTCAGATTTCTGTTGCTATAATAAATTACCTGAGATAATCAACTTTTAAGAGGTAGAATTTTATTTTCGTTCATGGTGTCAGTCCATAGTCCCTGGCCCTGTCACTTTGGAACTGTGATGAGGTGGATGGTTGTGAATGTGTGGTGGAGCAAATTTGTTTCTGAAGCTGACATACAAATGGCCAACAAAGAAGAAAAAGATGCTCAATATCACTAATCCTTAGGAAAAGCAAATTGAAATCACAATGAGCTACCATCTCACACCAATTAGGATGGCCTGCTGTCTTAGTCCATTTGTGCTACTGTAACAAAGTACTAGAGATTGGGTAACTTATAAAGAAAAACCTTTCTTATAGTACAGGAAGCTGGAAAGTGTAAGGTCAAGGTTTCAGCATTTGGTGTCTGGTAAGAACCCTCTTGCTGGGTCCTCACATGGTAGAAAGGGGAAGAGAAAAAGAATCTAGTTCCCTCCAACTCTTATAAGGCATTAATCCATTTATAAGGCTGGAACACTTGTGCCTTAGTCACTTCCCCTAAGATCCCAAGCCACTTTTATGACCAGAACAATGATGATGATTAAGGTTCAACATGAACCTTGGAGGGGACACATCCAAACCAGAGGATCTGCTACCAAAATAAACCCCAAAGTGAAACAGCCTTGTATCGCTGTTCAGTGGACCAGAAGCCATTTCTCTCAGCGGGCCTTCTCCCTCCTGGAAGTGCATGAGAAGATCCTATGGATGTGGACATGAGGCCCCAGAATTGTCTTTTCACCTGTGAATTCAAGACCAGCAAAGATCATCACATTAAGGTTGACAAGAATGAAAATGGGCATCAGTCATCTTTAAGAATGATCAGATGAGGAGCTGGTGTCACGTGTGAATTGCACATTGTTGGAGCAGAAGCAGTGAACAAAGGAAGCGGTCCCACAACACTGAAAATGTCTCTAGAACCAGTGATTCCACTGGGGTCTTTGAAATGACACCATCTGTGGTCTTAAGGTTGAATGTGGTTCTGGGCCTGTGCATATTAGTGCACAGCACTCAGTAGCTGTGGAAGAAGCAATTGAGTCAGAGGAGGAAGAAGAGGAAACTCTTAAGTCTACCTGGAAAGTGATTTGCCCCAAGAAGCAGTAGTGAGCTTCCACAGGAAAAAAGTTACACTTGCTACTAATAAATATGATGATGAATAAAAACAAGAAGATAAAGGAGAAGGAGGTGGGGAAGAAGAAAGAGGAGGAGGAAGAGGAGGAGGAGGAGGAGGAGAAGGAGGAGAAGAAGGAGGAGAAGGAGGACGAGAAGAAGGAGGAGGAGGAGGAGAAGGAGAAGAAGGAGGAGAAGGAGGAGAATGAGAAGAAGGAGAATAAGGAGGAGAAGGAGGAGGAAGAGGAAGAAGAAAAAGGAGGAGGAGGATGAGAAGGAGAAGAAGGAGGAGGAGGAGAGGAGAAGGAGGAGAAGAAGGAGGAGAAGGAGGACGAGAAGAAGGAGGAGGAGGAGGAGAAGGAGAAGAAGGAGGAGAAGGAGGAGAAGGAGAAGAAGGAGAATAAGGAGGAGAAGGAGGAGGAAGAGGAAGAAGAAAAAGGAGGAGGAGGATGAGAAGGAGAAGAAGGAGGAGGAGGAGAGGAGAAGGAGGAGGAGAAGGAGGAGAAGGAGAAGAAGGAGGAGAAGGAGGAGAAGGAGAAGAAGGAGAAGAGGAGGAGGAGGAAAACGATGATGATAATAATAATTTTTGATGAGGAGAAACCTATAGAAAGAACCCGAATGAAGAAAGTTACATAGACTACTCCAGACAAAAATACACAAAACACAAGCAGAATGGAAAAGACTCAAGACCATCAACACCATCAAAAGGTCAATAACCCATCAAAAGACAAGAAAAAAAAAAAAACTGCTAAAACACCCCAAGGTTCTAATTCTGTCAAAGACATTAGATCAAAAATGTAAGCAAGTATGGGAAGGGGGTTCTTTTCTCCAAGTGGAAGCCAAGTTCATCAGTTATGTGAAGCACTGTTCCAGAAGACTGATCAGGAGGCTATTTGAAGATCCCTGGCAGTGGAGCAAGCCTCTTAAGAAAATAGTTTAAACCACTTATTCAAATTTTGTCTTGTTTAATTTCTTTAATAACTGATACCTGGCTGTCCTTTCCATAATGCAGAATGAGAACTTTCCTTGTCATGCTGGATAAAGGTTGTCCAGATTCCACTGCCAAAAACATGTTGTCCAAAATGCCCATTCTTTCTTTTTAAAGATGGAATTTCACTTTTTGCTTGATTTTAATCATGCAATAATGTTAAGATAGGATGTAGCAGCAGAGGTGATCACACATGGAAACGGTGCGGGGACAAAAATCATACATGGAACATAAGCCCAAGTATTTTAATGAAGTATTTTTAAAAAAGAAAGTAACAAGAGTTGGCAAAGATAGTGAGAAAGTATAAGCCTTGTGTACTACTGGTGGGAATATAAAATGATCTGGCCACTGTGGGATAGCATTGTGGTTCCTTAAATATTAGATATAGAATCCACTTCTAGGTATACATGCCAAAGAATTGAAAGCAGGGTCTCCAAGAGGTATTGCATGCCCACATTTATAGCAACTTTATTCACAATAGCCAAAATATAGAAGCAACAAAAGTGCTTCAATGTTGAATGGCTAAATAAAAAATGCTAACACATAGAATGAGATATTACGCAGCTGATGAAAAGAATTTCAGACACAAGTTCCAACATGAGTGAACCGTCAGGATATGACATGAGGTGAAGTATGTTGGTCAAAAAAAGACAATTCCTGTATGATTCCCCTTATACGAGGAGAGTATTTAGGTATCAAATTCATAAAAACAGTAAATAGAATAGTGGTTGCCAGAGGGATTAGGGGAAGGAGAAATGGGAAACTGTTTAATGGGTACAGAGTTTCAGAGAAGTATACAGTATAGGGTGCAGGGTATATGGGTACAGGTTATAGAGAAGATAAAAAAGTTTTGGAGGTTAGTTGTGCAACAATACAAATATACTGCTGAATTGCATGTGTAAAGGTGATTAAGATGGTCAATGTTATATTATATATGTGACTCCATCATTTTTTTAAAAAGAATTCATAACATGTGGGAAGAATTGAATAAATGATGGGTATTTGGATAGGCAGAGAATATTTTAGGGATAGACAGAAGGTCATGCATCAGGTAACCTGATCCTACCCTGCTAGCTGTGTGGCCCTCAATCTCACAGAAACTTCACTCCCTGATCTCCAAAAGAGAAATAATAATACCTTCTCAAAGGTGCATTGCAAGGCCTCACTGAGCCAAGTATGCAAAACAAATGACCCCCTTGCATAATTTTACTGCATATGAATCATGTAATCAATTATTTAATTATCATCTGATTACATGCACACACACAGAGTCCTCTCATGAAGGCTAAGATTTTCCAGAAATATCACATCTACTGTCAATATCAATCATCTGAGTTCAATTATCTGAGTTCTAAATCACAATTAAAGAATGACATAAATACAGAGAAGTGCCTCTTCATACTCAGTAGTTTTTAATCTCTCATAAATGATTACGGAGCAATCACGGGTACATTGTAAAAAGACATAAATCTCTCCCTTCCTGTGGAACACTAGTCTTTCCTGTCATTTCCCCATTAATCTTCCCACGACATCTGTTGAAGGCTTAAATCAATGTGTCTTGCAGGGGGTGGGAACAGGGACCCAGGTTTGATCCCTTGTGGCTCTGGAAGAAAGTAGATTTTGCTCCTTTGCTTAGTGCAAGATGAAGCTCACGTGCAGAGGAGTAATTCTAATTTGTTTTTGCCATTTTTCTTCTAGGAAATACAGGAAATTAAGCACATCCCAGTAGAACAACTTGGTGCTGATCAAGTAACACTTTGTCTCAGTAGGAGTAGTTGGAGGGTCACTTCATCTTTTAATTTTTTTGAGACAGGGTTTCACTCAGTTGCCCAGGTTGAACTTGAACTGAGAATTCTCCTGCCTCGGCCTCCCAAGTAGCTGGAACTTCAGGCACGTGCCACCCTGTCTGACCGCTGGTGTAAACGGGAGTAAGAGCTGTGGTTTCCCAGGTCTGCTACTTGTTCACATCTCCCTGCTCCTCAGACACCTAAGGGGAAGAGAACCCAAGGGCATGGGTGGGATGTACCTGATCATTGATATTGAGAATATGTCAAATCCTGTCTGCATCTGCCAGCTTGTTCTGTTGTTTTAAATCAGTCAGCTTTGAGAAAACATTTAGCCTTGACATAACTGCCTGAAGAATTGTCACTTGGATAGTAACAGTCGGATCATCTTTTTGGTGTGTGTTTGGGAAGACTGGGTCTGTCTCTTCTCAATGTCTGTTTTCAAAGAAAGAAGGGGATTAAACAACAACAACATAGGGCTGGACATGGTGGCATGTGCCTGTAATCCCAGAGGCTCTGGAGGCTGAGGCAGGAGGATCGCAAGTTCAAAGCCAGCCTCAGCAACTTAGCAAGACCCTAAACAACTTAGTGAGAACGTGTCTCAAAATAAAAAATATTTAAAAGGGCTGGAGATGAGGCTCAGGGGTTAAGCCCCTGGGTCCCCCATTTCTAACTTCTCCTCCGGGTCCCCACTAGGGCCTTCATCCCCCACATCCACCACATGCAGTACCACTCTCCTGCCCCCTGCTGGTCAGGTAGCCTTTAAAAATTAAATATGACCTCCCAGAATAACATAGACCTTACTTAAGTGAGAGTCAACAGTGCTTATTATTCATTCATTCATTTATTCAACAATATTTATTGAGAATCTATTCTGTGCCAGGAACTGTTGCAGATTTGGGAGATTGAGAAGTGAAAAGAATAGTCAAAAAACCCTTCTTTCCTGGAGCTTATGTCTAGTGAGATAAAGAGCATCTACTAGGTTAGATGTCCATGAGTTAAACAGAACAGCATAGAGTCAGGAATGGAGAAAAGCATTGCTGTGGGCTGGCTGAAATCGAACATAGATTGGTCAAGAGGACATCCTTAAAGGGTAACTTTCGACCAAAGATCTTAAAAGAAGATGTACCAAGAAGTGGAATAGGGAAAGAGCATTCCAGGTAGAGGGAGCTTGGAAGTGCAAAGATCCTGAGGTCTGGCTTGTTTAAGGAGCCATCTCCAGCTCTCCACATTCTGGCAAGGCGTCTCTAGCTATCCCAACTCCAACAGCTTTCACACCCTGCTTTCCTTCTCCACAATTTTTTATACTGACAAATAATTATCTAAGTCAATGTAAAAAAATATTGTGTTTCTAAAACTATTTGATGAAGCTGTGTAGTTCATCTGGAGTCCAAAGGGGACTGAATTTTTTTTTTTTATTTAGGAAAAATAAAACTTTTGTTTTGAAAATTCACCAATAAAGAGATGTATTGGTCCACTTCATACAATAAGGAGGTACCTGCCTGAGATGGAAATTTTGGTTTTGCTTCTTTTTATAATACTACAGAATCTCTGCTTTTCTTCAGCAACTTTGGAAGAATACAGGAAAAGTCAGGATTTTGGAGTTCTGGGGAAATGAGAAGTAGGGGAAGGAATTCAATTCCATAGGAATTTTGTCATAGCAATATGGTGACAGGCGAGTCCAAGAGTAGAGGTCACCATAGGGGGATTCCCTGTGAGAATGGCTTGGAGATTTTGGATGCCCTGTTGTTTTCTTGTCTGTCCTATAATTCCTCTCTATTAACTCTAAGCCTGTAATAAAAATAGTTTATATACAATGACCTAGTGTTAGTGATCCTTGGAGTGGGAGAAGCTTGGTCTGTGAACTCCATATAGGGTGAAGTAGCGGTCATCACACGGTTATGGGTCGGGAATCTAACAAGAGAAGTGACTAAGGGGTCTTGGGACAGCTTTTGTAGAAAGACAACATAACACTCCAGCATCCTTAGAAACATCAAGAAAGACAGTCAACTATGTATAGTAATATAATGTAGAGCCCACATTATTTACTTTGTTTATTAAAGGAAGTGATGACTCTAGAAAAATGGAGGATTTGTGAAGATCACTCTTTGGGCAGGAATTACATCCCTGTCACTGTATTTCGAGCCTCTGACCTGGTGCAGATGACAGCCTGAATAACCCATCCTTCGCTATGATTTGAATGTCCCCTCCAAAATTCATATGGAAACTTAATAGCTGCTGTGATGGTATGAGGAGGTGGCACCACCATGACAGGTGATTGATTAGTTCATGGGGAGCCACCTGTAGGTATGGATTAAGGTTGTCATCATGGGAGGGGTGAGCTATGAAAGGGAAGGTTAGCCCCGTTCCCTCTCTACCATGCTTTCTTATGAAGTGATACCTTCCACGTGTTATCGTAACATGGCCTTCTCCAAAAGTAGACCATCGATCTTAGACTTCCCAGCTTCCAGAACAATGGATCAAATGAACTTCTTATTTATGATTTATCTACTTTGTGATACTCTATTATAGCAGCAGAAGACAAACTAAGACACATTGTTTGTCTTTGGAATAGATGCATGGTTCCTTCATTCTGAGTTGCGTCTAAGAGTCAGATAAGAAAGGAAATTAGTTGGTGGCCATGGCCCACTTACTTTGAGCATCAGGGAGATTGCCTAAGAATGGATATTGGCCAGGACAGTGGATCTCATACTTTAATGGGCATGTAAGTCACCTTGGTATCTTTTTTAAATGAAAATTTGGATTCCGTTGGTCTTGATAAAGCTGAGATTCTGCACTTTTTTTTATAAGATCTCAGATGATGCCAATTTTCTATTATAAAAAATACACTCGTAGCAGCAAGGGGTTAAAAGATACCAGATTACTCAAGGATGACATAGTAGAATAGTAGGAAGATAATGATAAGGGGACAGAGTGAGATTGTAGGAGACTCATTGAGGACTGGGGAGACACAGCTCTGATCTTCATGAATATAAGAATATTTTAGGATGCTATGCTTTGACTGTTTCAGAATATGTAACTTTTTTTTTATTTCTCTGCCCATTTAAATTAGTTGTCCAGTTGAAATATAATCAGTTGTCATTAAGCTTGAAAGTTTGATAGTTGATCTTAACTTCTTGACCTCACTCTCCATTGTGACAAAATTTTCACTGAATTTCCTACAAAGCTTACACTCTGAGACATGCCCCGGGTGGGGGAATTCCAGCCATTTCCTCTTCCTCTCTCTTGCTTCCTGGCCATGAGGTGAGAGGTTTGACTCCACCACACACTTCCTACCATGATGTGCTGGCTTAGCTCAGCCTGAAAGCAATGGGACCAACTGATGAGGAACTAACATCTCCAAAACTGTGAGCCCCAGCAAGCCATTTTTCTTTATAATTTAAATAGTACAGATAATTATTACAGTAACAGAAATCTAACACTCATGGCATTCCACAGAAAGACACCAAAGGAATCAACCTACTCATTTTAAGACTGAGTACAGACAATATCTGAATCTATCAGTCAAGCAGAAATAAATGAAGAAGTAAGGAAGACAACATTGGCTACTCATGTTTGAAAGTGGATTAGATGAAGATAAACTTCTATTAACTTTCTAGGTACTACCACATAACTTGTAGATGTAGAAAACTCAATCCTGGGTCCAGCCTTTCCACAAGTCATTGTGTGTTCCACCCTGGCACACCTCACAGACACTATCCTTTCTCCTCACCTTATGCAAGTTAATTCCTCCTAAACTTTCATCAAACCCAGGCAACAGCATCTTCACTCATTTATCCAGGGAGTAAAGGATTAGGTGCAACACCAAAGAGCATCCTGAACCATGTTCCCCCCCACCCCATAGATACTTCTATCCTAATCCCAAATATCTATTTTATCCCATGATAACCCAAAATTTGACCATGCAAATTACTTTTCTGTTGTTATTCATTTTTCATTCTATTTTTTTCTAAAACCATTGACCCTTAAAAATATCTCAAATTCTAAAATAGAATGTCTTGGTTATCTCAGTAGTATCAATATCAGATATACTTCAATGCCCTGTACTTCCAGATTTACTGAATTATGTGGTCCAACCAAATTCCTGGAATCTGCTCTCCAACCCTTCACCCCAAAGTATATTAATTCTACCTTGAAAAGTGACATAGACATATCAATGGCAAAATACAGTGCATAGTAAATCACTTTTTTGAGCTCTGAGCCTCACTTCTGTTGCTATGGTTTAGATGTGAGGTATCCCCCAAAAGCTCAAGTGTGAGACAATGCATGAGAGTTACAGGTGAAATGATTGGGTTATGAGAACCTTAATGTAATTAGTACACTAATCCCCTGATAGGTATTAACTGGGTGGGAACCGTAGGCAGGTAGGGTGTGGCTGGAGGAGGTGGGTCATTGGGAGTGTACCTCCGCAGTGTACATTCTCATTCCCCCCCCCCCCTCTCTCTCCTTCCTGGCGCCATGTTCCCAACTGCTTTCCTCCTCCACACCCTTCCACCCCGATGTTCTGCCTCACCTCAGGCCCCAAGGAATAGAGCCAATTGTTTATGGACTGAGACCTCTGAAACCATGAGCCCCCAAATAAACTTTTCCTTCTCTATAATTTTCTTGTAGATCTTTAGGTCACAACAGCATAAAAGCTGACTAAAACATCTGTTAAGTGGACTGGGGATAAAGCTCAGTTGGTAGAGTGCTTGCTTCACAAACACAAGGCCCTGGGTTCAATCCCCAGCCCTGCAAAAACAAACAAACAAACAAACACAAAAATCTGTTAAGATAGCATTAAACAAAACCAAGATGAGTCTCCTGAGCTGACTCGTTCTTTAATGAGTTATGGAACGTCAGCTTTAACACCAAGTATGAAAGGACTAAGATTCCCACGCTTCTCAAGACACCTGTGATCATAAGACAAACAATAATATAAAATTTGTTTTAAAAGCACCCAGAACTTCCCTGTGAGTGGTTAATTTTTGAAAGTGGGGTGTGGGGGAAAACTCCTTCTGCTTCCTGCTGATTCCTCTGGTCCAGATTAAGCTTCCTTCTTTCCAGAATAAGGAAATTCCCAGTGTGGCATGGTTCCCAGATGCTTCACCTTGGTGAGAGATAGTCTGCAAATGCCCCACTGAAAATAAGGTGTCAAGTTGTGCTAAGCCATGTTTCTATAGTTGGGTCAAAGGTCATATGTGTATTTTGACAGTAGCCATGTCATACTATTGGCACATATTGATATGTTTTCAGTATTTGTATATTGCTCCTAAAATACATGTGAACAGTGTATCGGTCACTACAGAGCATCCTTTTCTGGTTTCCTCTGTGTATCACAGGTTTAAACTTAAATATATCATCTTAGATTTCATTAATTATCTTGTGTATAAGTCTTTCCTAATCATAATATAGACAACTTGATTACAGAGAATGTTATATGCTCCCGTATATTTTTTCCCATATTAAATGGTGGTTTGGCACACAGTGAATTCTCAAAAACAAACAAAACTAAATCAAATTTACCAAATTAATGAATTTTCCCCTAAGTATCTATAGTACTTGTGTGTAAACATATCTAAGACATAAATATTTAACACATAAAAATAATGTGGCCAAAGTAAACTAAGTTATGTTCAATAAGAAAATGATCAAATGAATTGCAATGCAGTTGTATTATGGTGTATTCATTCAATAAAACTACACCAAAAAGTATGCTCAAAAACTTTAAAAGTTTAGAATATAATGCCATGTTTTTAAAAACATGATAGGAGAAGTAAGACACAAAATGTATTAAATTTACCCAACCAAGTGTTAATGATTTCTAGATACAGTTGATATATTTGTCCAAATTCTTGGGTGACTAAGCAAAATGAAGAATTAAATAATATGGTAGTAGGCTATTTCATGTGACTTAGTAGGTAAAGAAAGCACTGAGCTTCAGGAAAAATAAAAAATGAATCCAGATGCTACCAGGAGTCTCCCCTGTCTCCCTTCTTCTCTCTGTTTAATCTGTCAAGAGTTCATCAATTCTCTCCCCATACACTGAGTTTTCTCCACGTATTGGCAACTGTGAATTACTGAGCCTCCCATTGTCTAGCTCCTATTGAAGAGAGGGACTGGCTAACTAAGAACTAAAGTTTTGAATTTTTTTTTAAAATCAAATTTGCTTAACAAGAAAATTCTCAATCTGATAAAGCCAAGAGCCAGACATCAGTAATGTGCAAAAAAGATGGCCCCCAGGATCCATTTCTGTTTATTAATGCTCTAATACAAATTCCTGTCCATGGCATTACACAGATTTTATATTGTCACAAGAATGTTTCTAAGTTTCCCACCATTTCTACTATAAGTATGTATTAGTTTCATAAAGAAAGAAAAAGAAGACATCTACATTAAAAAAAAAAACACATTTTAAAAAGCTACTGTTTATGTTCTATATAAAATAAATACAACTAATTTATAACAAAATCAATACATATACAGGTGCATATAATTCATTAATCCAACATCAAAAACAGCAACATGAAGCTTTGCATGATGGCAAAACTAGATTTTTGACAGTTCTTAATCATCCAATTTTTAGCTATTTACTTTATTGACTCAGTTATATATGCCAATTGGTGTCATTTTTTCCTTAGAGCCAGGGAGTTGTTCTCTGAATCTTTCTTGCTTTCTCGCACAGCTTCTCTTGTGTTCAAGGTCAACCTTTCATAAGACGTGTGGACACGAAGCATGGGCAGGCATGTGGCATTATCCTCTTTGATTCTATGTCATAGAAGCTTGACTCAATTTCAAGCTGCACTGAGACACTAACTCAGGTCATAGAGCTGCAAGACAGTACCTTAGCAAAAAAGACTCTGCCCTAGAACTAAAAGAAAAACAAATAGACACATCTTAGCAATGTCTAAAACCAACTTTTGTCAAAAATCAACTGCCTTCAAGAACAAATCCAACATTATTTTGGAAATTACAGCATAAGACAAAGACTTGACAATATAACTTTCACAATATGACTCAATGATGATAAAAAATGTAAATGGGAGAAGAACCCATAGATGACCCAGATATTGCAATGAGCAAAAGAGGGCTGTGAACAGATGGTGACTGAATGGGGAATTAAATCAAAGGAAACTTGCAGACAGCAGTCTTTTCCCGGTGTGTTCGGATGGTCGTCCCTCTCTTCATGCTTCATGTATCTGGTGGCTCTCTCTGTGCAAAGGACACCAGTCACACTGGATTAGGGTCCACTCCAATGCCTTCATTTTAACTGCATTACCTTTTAAAGGCCTTATCTTCAAATATGGTCACCTTCTGAGTCTGAGGTTCAGAGACTCAAAGCCCAAATTCTAGGAGACATGATGTACCCTGGAACACTTCAGAAGAAATTCAACAACAGCAAAAAAAAAAAAAAAAAAAATATATATATATATATATATATATAAGGCTTCTATAAAATATAACTGAGAGAGGTATTTAAAAAATAAACAGACATCTATATCATGTACAAGGATGGAAAAGTTTAATATTTGTAAGATTTCAAATGTCCAAAGACTGACACTAGTAGCATCACAGTCCCAGGAAAATTTGAAACTTTGATTTGTAAATTTATATGGGAAGCAATCAATCAAATATAGTCAAAAGAAGTGGGGCAAGAAGTCGGGCATGGTGACACATGCTTGTAATCCCCTTTGTTCAGGAGGTTGAGGCAGGAGGATGGAGCATTCAAAACCAGTCTTAGCAATTTAACAGGCCCTAAGCAACTCAGTAAGACCCTGTCTCTAAATAAAATATTAAAAAGTACTGGGGATGTGACTCAGTGGATAAGCACTCCTAGGCTCAATCCCTGGTACCAAAAATAAATAAATATTCATTCCAAAACTATCTTAAAGAGCAAAATTGTTGAACATGGACTACCTCATTTATGATTAATTTACACTAATCAGTACAATGTGATATTAGTTTAAGGACTGATCAATAAATAAACAAAAATAAAAATGAGTCCAGAATTAAACCCACACATATGTATACATGATATGTTAATGTATATTCTGATCATTTAAAGACACCATTAAGAAAGTTAAAAGACAAACCACAGAAATATGACTGTAAATGCCATGTGGATTTTGAACTAAATTGGTTGAGACTGAATACTTCTAAGGCAGAGACCTCAAGGAGGGAAAGAACACTGGGAGGAGAGAGCTGTTTTTCCTTTTAAGTCCTTGAACTTATCTTTATCTCTATCTATATAGTCACATGTGTGGATTATTCAGTTTTCCATTACTAAAACAAATGCCTGAGATAATCAACTTAATAAGAGAAAAGGTTATTTTGACTCATAATTCCAGTGATTCGGGCCTACAGTTGATTGACAGCATTGCTTTTGGCTTCAGGTAGGGGGCAGCACAGCATGGCAGAAATACAATGTAGTAAAACTTCTCACCAGGTGGTTAGGAAGTGGAAAAAAAAAAAAAAAAAAAAGCAAAAGAGGAAGAACCCAGATCCCACAATATCCTTCAAGGGCACACCCACAATAACCTACCACCTCCCACTAGACCCCACCTCTTAAAGCTCCCACCACCTCCCAGTAAAGGCAAGTTGGGAACCAAGACTTTAACAGGTGGGTCTTTGAGGGACATTCTAGGTTCAAGCTACAGTAATATAGTAATAATGTTTGATAAGTTAAATATCAATATCAAAGTAAAGTCTTTAAATACAATGTAATAGACAAAATAGGAAAATATACATAATCTCAATAGGTACCAATATCTTCTTGCTCCAAAAATAGTCTTAATAAATTAAAGAAAAAAAATGTGTTAGCTTGTTAATGACTCTGTATATTATTTCAACCATTGACATTGTGCCTACTGAAAAAATGTTATAAAGTAGTACTATTAAAGCAAGGAATTGAGTCACTATCATCATTAATATCATTATTTAATGTTCTATAAATATATAATGGAAAGAAAAATACAAAAGAAAAAGACAGTTCTCATTATTTTAGTTGATTTGATTGTATTTAGAATTAAAAGTTAAATAATAAATTCCAAAGTTTTAAGTGCTCTCTGAAGTAAGATTACAGATGACTTTAATTTTTGTTTATCTGCAGTTCAAGTATTTATCATGAAAAATATTTTATAATTTTAAATATTTTAGAGTTATAAATATTAAATATTTATGTGACACACAGAAGAAAAAACATCTATGTATACATATAGAATTTGAGTTTTCATGTTATACTCAAGCATAAATTCTAAGATCAAAATGTTAACTGTCAAAGAAGTCTAAAAAGAACAAAGAAATACAAGTTACCATAAGAAAAATAATTACTTAAAAATAATTAAAGAAGTATTATAGAAAATGTGCATTTTATCACATTTATGTCATACACATAAAAATTGAATTTCTAATCACAGGTTGAAAATTTATTCTAATTTTAGAAAATATCTCATTTTAGCAAAATGCTAACATGTAGTTTTCTCATGACAAAAACAAAAACAAAAAAATTAGTGTTTGGGCTGCAATCACAAAATACCATAGACTGAGTAGTTTATGAAAAAACAAAACAGAAATTTAATTCTCACTGTTCTGGAAACTAAGAAGTCCAAGATCAAGGTACTAACAAATTTGGTGCCTTATGAGAGTCCTTTTACTGTTTATAAATGATACCTTTGTGTACTATGGATGGGAAGAGGCCTCTCTGTGTTTCCTTTTATAAGGACACTAATATCATAAGAGCCAAAAGTCCTGTAATCTAATCACTTCCCAAAGGCTCCACCTTGTGATACCATCACACTGGTGATTAGATTTCAATGCATGCATTTGGTGGGGGGTGCATAAACATTCAAACCACAGCAATGAGGCTATCTCGCATTTTGAAAGATACAGTCAGTTTAAAAGAATTGCAGTTAAGAAATTATGAGGGAAAAATGCACTGGGTTAGTTTAGATTGTAAATGTCTCCCAAATGTCTATGTGTGAAAGGCTTAGTCCTGAGGATGGTGTTAATTGAAAAACTGCAGAACATTTAAGAAGGGGAATCTAGTGAGAGGTCTTTAGGGCATTTGGGATGTGCCCTTGAAGAGGATAGAAGGACTGTCTTCCATCTCTTGCTTCCTAACCACTTTCAACTTCCATCATAATGGGCTACCTCACCCATAACAATGAGAACAAAAGCATGAACTGGAACCTTTTAAACTATTAGCCAAAATAAACTTTTTCTCTTCATAAGTTGATTATCTCAGGTATTTGTTATAGTAATGGAAAGCTGACTATCACATTCACCAAATACATCTTGAGTTCAATAAATTTTGTCTCTGTAATTTAACATATATTATTCTACATTCCTTCAATATTCATCCTCATCTGGGTTAACATGAGCAAAAGAGACATTTTTTGATTCCTGACTCCTATTTTCCTTTTGGCCTAGGAAAGTGGTATAACCATCTTTTATTTCCTTCAGATAAAATAATTTGATAAATTAATGATGTGTCCTTAGGGACATCGAACTTAAAGCAGTTAGCAGTACTTAGATTGTAATTTAGATCCAGGGTGGTAAGGCTAATGAATGATGGCTTTCTGGTATTCAATGACATCTTTTATTCATGATGCTTAATCTGTAAGGGCAATCCACAACCTGTATATTTCTCTTTTGAAAGTAAATCAGAATATTGTATAATTTTGAAAAAAATTATACAATAAAAAAAAAATCCATGAAAGTTCCATAATAGCATATCTTATCATTGTAGTTACAAATTGAATTTTTAAAATAAGATTTAAGAAAAAATGAACTAACGATGCCATAGTTTTCTAAAAACTTGAGATTGAGATTCAAGCATGGATCAATTTTTTTCTAAAATTACCTTTAAAAATCTTCCAGAAAAGTCCTTAGTGGGTTCTTTTGGTCTATTAACTTATTTCAAATTCTCCCCAAAATTTGAATGATTGCCATTTTGATATTGAGCTCTATGGCAACTTCTAAGACTGTACGACCTCCTTGTCCTCTTTGTAATGCCTCTTTCTAAAACAAGTACAGCTTTACAAAAGCATTGACTTTACTTTTTATTGAAGTCCTTTGCCCAATAAATTTATTTCCCATTTTCATTTTTAAAAATTCTCTTAACAGTGAGTGAGACTAACTCTTAAAAAAAATGCACACATAGCTCTCTTACAACATAATCAAACCCTATCTCTGCACGCTTTGGGGTCCTTTAATAAGGACTCACCTATGGGTCTATAAGGCCTCATGAATATTCTAAACATTTGAGGCTGAAAGCATATTTTTTGATAGAAATAGCCCTTAATTTTCATCCAATTCAAAAATTGTCAATGACACAAAAAGTGTAAAGATAATATCGTATTTTGGCCAAAAGAGTGATCTTTGCTTTGATTTATTTTATACGGACAGTTTTCTGACTCCCTAGAATTATAATTTTGACCAGTTCTATAATTTACTACATTATTTTATTCCTGAAACAGGGACAAATTGTGCATTCAGTATTTTGCTACAGTGTATGATAGTTTTTCAGATGCAATGACGGTTCATTTATGACTCTCTTTACAACTTTAAAACTATATATCTATGTTTATCTGTATTTGCATGATGCTTCTATCATCTCTATAGATGTTGTTCACATCCCCATGAGAGACAATCAAATTTCAACCCCTGCCTAGATGTTTGCTCTACATGGAACACTCTGGAGTTTGAATTAATACAATAAATTTTTGGTAGTTTGAATTATTAGGAAGTTATCTCATCTACAGAATGCATGAATTCAAATTTTATTCTAAAAGTGAAAAGAAATCATTAAAGAAATGACCAGATTTATATGTTAAAATATACTCTCTCAAGTGCAGAGAGTGGAATGAAGCTTCAAAAAAACAGTCACTCCAGGAAAAAAAAAAAAAAAAAAAAAAAAAGATAATCCAGGAAAATACTGATGGTTGTCTGGATAAGGTTGGCAATAGAGAAAAAAAGTTCAGAAGATTTTTAGGAGGTAGTTGGATATAACTAGAGGGAAAACAAATTTTAAAAGATGACCTTCAGGTTTCAGAGTGAATAGTGGGATGATAACTTAGAAAAACAAGCAGATTTGGAGAATCATGTTGCATTTGTGGCAGCTAAGGGACATATACAAACTCGACCAAGAAAACCGAACACAAAATATTTATTTTCCAAGTTATAAGAATAAAAATATAATACAAGCCTTAAAAGTGGTTGAGATTACACCTCAACCAGACAACTCAATTTAAAAATAGGCAAAGATATATAAATAGACATTTCTCCAAAGATGAAACACAAATGGTCAATAAGTTCATGAAAAGATGTTGACCTTCATTAGTCATCAGGAAAATGAAAATCAAAATGACAAAGAAATGCTATTTCACCATTATATGCTAAGATAATTATGATCAAAAGACAGATGTTAACAGATATTGGAAGAATGTGGAAAAACTGGGACACTCGTACTCTGTTGGTGAGAATGTAAAATATTGCAACCTCTTAGCCAATCAGTTTGAAAATTCTCCAAAAAGTTAAACATGGAGTTAGCATACAACCTGGCAATTGCACTCCTGAATATTTACTCAAGAAAAGTGCAAAAATATGTCCACACAAAAGTCTTGCCAAACTGTATAAACAACCAAACATCTGTGACCTGATGAATGAATGAATGAAATGTGGTAGATGAGTACAACAAATATTAATATTCTTCAGCAATAGGAAGGATTGGGGTGCTGGCACATTATACAACATGGATGAACCTTCAACATATTTTGCTATGTAAAAGAAAACAATATGGAGGTCTGTGTATTACATGGTTCCATTTGTATGGAATGTCCAAAGGGCAAACATCTGGAAACAGGAAGTTGATTAACAACTGACTATGGTGGAGGAAGATGGGAAGTGGCGAATGGCTACTAAGGGCGATTTCCCTGGGAATGATGAAAAATATTCTTAAGCTGATTGTGGCAAGTCTGTGAAGACACTGAGAAAACCACATTGAGTTGTAGACTGTAAGTGAATGAATCGCACGATAGGCAAATTACAAATCCCTTTAAAGAATGAACAAGATTGTTCATGGAAAGTCTACCAAGTGAAAGAAAAGGAAAGCCTAGGGCAGATAACTGAAGAGAAATGATGTTTAAGAAATAGGCAGGGGAGGGAGGTCATAATGTCCACTGAGCAAAGTGGATTAAAAAGTCAAGGGGAAAAGCAGCTGTCAGTAGTTCACTGAAGGCAGCTCCTGGGAGAACCAACTGTTACATATTCATGACTGGTGGGAGTGTTTACACCAAAGAAATTGGCAAATAATACAAACATGGCTTCCATTTTTCAATAGGCCAGTTTAGCAGCACACCATTGGCTGTTACATAAGTTGTCCTGAAGTGCCAAGCATTCCTGGAATCACCTTACATACGTCCATTTGTTGAATCCTTACATCTATGACATAGGTTCTAATTTTAACCCCACTTTCTATAAAGAAATCAGGCTCCAGAGACATTAAGCAACTTACTGAAGGTCACACAGCTAATAATGACAGAGCAAGAGCTGAGGCAGACAGACTGGCTCCAGAGCTCACAAACAGGGAGTGGAGCAGCAAGGGCAGGAATGGCAGCACTTCCTGAGAAGAGCGGTACTCAAGAGGGCCAAGTGCTGCTGAATGGTCAGATAACTCAGCGGAAACTCAAGAGTCCCCTGGATTTAGGAAAAAAAAAAAAAAAATGAGTCATCAGTGACCTTAGCAAGAGCACTTTCGATGGCATAAAAAAATGTATATTTCTGTTAAATGAGAGAGGTTGAAGGATTAAAAACATTGTGTTGCCTCTCTAATTGCTTCTTTCAGAACCTCCAGGAAACATACCCTTGTTGGAGTTAAGAAAGGCCAAAGGAGCAGGAAGCCCACAGTAACACTAAGGAAGTCACTGATTTGGGTGGGGTGGGGGTGGGAGGACTGAAGGAAGTAGTTAAAAAACAGTTTATAACATTTTAATTCTCATAAGAAATGTACTTCTGATAAGGGATCGGCATGTATCAAAGACACAGCTGTATTAAGTGAACAATAGGAAATCCATTTTGTCCTCAGCAGCCATTCTAAGATTTCTGGGAAGTCAGAATAAGTTCCAGAATAAAGGCCCTGGGTTCGATCCCCAGCACCACCAAAAAGAAAAAAAAGAAAAAGAAAGAAAGAATAAGTCCCAGTTCTAAGAAATGAAGTCCCAATGCAAACTCATGCTAATAGGAACTAAAATTAGGGCAGGCCAACCGCAAAAAAACTTGCTTCTGTAACTCGGCTTGCTTACATTGGCTGAAACACTGTAACCCCATGTTCTGCCTGCTTGTGGTTTTTTCCTTTATAAACCCCCCAAAAATAACTGTTAGCTGCGTCATTCTAGTACACTGCTTTAGGTGCCTAGGGTGATCATCGCTGGTCAGCTCAATAAAGGCTTCTTTGGTTTTTACATGAACACCTTGGAAGAGTTTTTGATTCTCGTTGGGTACAACGCAGCTAAACAATTTAAACACATATTTAAAATGATTATCATATATTTAAAGGGGGACTATTTATGTTGAAAACAGATTTGGGGAAAAAATCTATATCGGTTGATAGGCAGATGTGATTATTTATTCATTTTTGAAAGAAAAAATGTATGAATCAAA
Organism: Sciurus carolinensis; assembly: GCF_902686445.1. NCBI lineage: Eukaryota > Metazoa > Chordata > Mammalia > Rodentia > Sciuridae > Sciurus > Sciurus carolinensis. The sequence continues at coordinate 20,317,345 of NC_062222.1, read as the reverse complement.
TAATGTCAAAAATAAGTTTCAAATATTTAATCCCTTGCAACATTCAGTCTTATTCCCAAATTAAATTAAAATTTCCATGTGCCAATAATAGCAATTACCAATAAAAGAACTTAGTACCCTTGGAAATGTATAAAACTAATTATGGTACATAAACATGCATATATGTATATACACATAGATATGTGTATACATGGACAAAGAAATAAGATCTTAGAGTCATGATAGCAAAATTTTAGATATTACTTATATGGCATTCACAAATCTTTTAGCAGCCTTCAAAATTTTCATTTTCCTTGGTCAAGCAATATCACTATTGGAAATATATCCAAGGAAGGAAAAATTCAAAATACCAAAATATAAAATTTTTGCAAAAAAAAAAAGTTAAAATTTTCAGAAACCCAAATATGCTTGATATTTTCTTTTGATTACAAATGCGGCTCGCCCTCCACCACACACACACACACATACCAACCCCACCCACACCGCTCTGTCCAGCTGGAGGCTGACCTGTTCCAGTTGCACCAGGGGGTTCCTTCTTCTCTGGCTTCCATTTGTGGACTCAATGGAAGACACAGCAGGGCACCTTCAGGAGAAGGTAGAAGAAAAAGGTTAGACTGTCTCTTGCCTGAATCTCTCCCTTTTGGGTCTCCAAACCTTGCCTGGTTTTCTGTGACCCTCTACCCAAGTCCTTAACTCCAGATAGGCAGCTCAATCCATAGAGCTGCTCTCTTCTGTCTCATTTTCCTCACATACCCCATCACTAGGTGCAGGGTATGATGCCAGTCCTGCTTATCTTCTAAACCCTGCCCACATCATTATAACTAAGGCCTCTATAAAAATCTTCTGGTGGGCTGGGGTCGTGGCTCAGTGGTAGAGCGCTTGCCTGGAACATGTGAGGAACTGGGTTCAATCCTCAGCACTATATTTAAAAAAATAAAATAAAATGAAGTTATTATTTAAAAAAAATCTTCTGGTGAGGATAGGGAGCCACAGAAACTCTCATGCATTACTGGTAATGGGTATAATGGTATATCTAGTTTGGAAAATGGTTGGACAGTTTTGCACCAAAGTAAGTGTAGTCTCACTCTGTGATCCCAAAACCGTAATCTTAGGTATTTATTTACTCAATTGATTTGAAAACTCTATCTACAGAAAAACCTACAAATGAATGTTTATAGCAACTTTATTTCTGTTTACCAGAAACTAGAAGCAATCAAGATGTCCTTCAATAAATGATTGGAGAAACATGGTGTGGCACATTCACACAAGGGAATATTATTCAGCAATAAAAGGAAATGAGCTATCAAATCTCCCCCAAAATGAAGTAACTTTATTGGCATCAGATCTGCCATTTTGCTGCCGCCAGTATTCTGCCCCGGACACCATTTTACAACCCAGATTGTTAGCGCGCAAACTTCCTAGTCAGTCATTGGTCTGTTGTTATTAGTCAGCAAAATTCCACTACTTAAGAAATAGCTCAACCGCCATTCTCTCTCTCTCTCTCTCTCTCTCTCTCTCTCTCATTTTCTCACTCTCTCACTCTCTCATTTTCTCACTCTCTCACCCTGGGGACAGACACTCTGCCTGTCCACTTAATAAAATCTCTTGCTTGAGTTCCTGCGTCCGGAGTGATTTCTGGGTGCTTTTCAAACTTCATATGCAAATTGCTAAGTAGAGAAGACAGTCCAGAAAGGCTACATACAGTATGATTCCAATGATATAATTATGTAATCTTCTTTAAAAAAAAAAAATAAAAGATAAAATTACAGATAGAGTAAAAAGACCCATGGTTTTAAGGGATTTGGTGTCTAGGAGGACTGCATAGATGACTCACAGAGGAGTTTAAGATGGTGAAACTATTTGGCATGGCGCTGTAATGGTAAATACATTGTGTTGTACATTTGCCCCATAGAACACAGTGTGAATCTTGAATGTGCATTTTAAGACATTGATTAGGAGATCAGTGGATCCTAGGATGGAATGCAGATGGTGGTGATAAGAGAATGTATCTGATTTAAAAATACATGAAATAACCTCAGTGACTGGGTGGGAGGACAGGTGCTGACTTAGGTAACTTTGTGAGTGGAGTCGTCCCCCAAAAGCTCATCAGATAATGCAAGAATGTTCAGAGGTGAAATGATTGGGTTATGAAAGCCTTCAACTACTCAGTGAATTAATTCTCAGATAGGGATTAACTGGATGGTAACTGTAGGCAGGTAGGGTATGGCTAGAGGAAATAGGTCACGGGGGACATACCTTTGGGGTATATATTTTGTCCCTGGTGAGTGGAGCTCTCTCTGCTTTCCTGAGCGCCCCGAGCTGTGTTCTTCCCTGGCTCCCCTCCACCATGATGTTCTGCCTAACCTCAGACCCAGAGCAATGGAGTCAGCCCTCTGCAGACTGAGACTTTTGAAATCATGAACTCCAAATAAACTTTTTCTTCTCTAAAATTGTTCTTATGAGGTCTTTTGGTGAAAAAGTTGACTAAAACAGTGGAGTCTATGAGACTAAAGACAAAAAGAACTGCTCATAAGCACTGCACTCTATTTGATGAGATTTCCTACATGGATAAGGCTAATAATTCTGATACTGCTATGTATGATCTGGAACTAACAGTAAAGTAAATGGATAGTAGATGCTAGAAACCAGGTTCCTCATGGTTGGAGTGGAAATTTACAAACAAGAGGAAGAATCCAAAACAAACCATGGGGTAATAGATTAGAGTTGAAGACATTAGTACAAAGCATGTTCAACTTAATAAAAAACAGTATAAAGAAATATTTATAGATATGTGCATATGCATAAGTTGGTATGCCATATATTTCTTTGTTCTGTAAGTTGAATCAAAAAGCAACACTATCCCAGTATAAGGAACATGAGCCAAGATCTTAGTTGCTAATACTATTTTCCAAAGAAAGGAATCAGGGTTCCTTGGAGAAATGACTGAGTCTACAACTGGAACAGGCTGTCTACGAGATGAACCTATAGAGCATTTTGCCCACAAAGAAGGAAGAGTTTAAATGTGTCCCCTCCAAAATTCATGTGGTCAGGGATATGTGTTATGTAGGAGTCAACTAAAAAACTTTCTAAAAAACAAACTTGGAACCATTTAAACAACTAAATAAAGTAGTGTCAGATTATGTCTTAGTCCTTTGGTGCTGCTTTACTGAAATACCATGTAGGGAGAAATTTGTAATAATTGACATTCATCCTTCACTGTCCTGGATACCGGCAAGTCGACATCAAGGTGCCAGCCAGTAAGTGTCTTGTGGGAATCTGGACCTTCTTGCTGCATCCTCCAAATGAGGATGAACACAACTACAAAGCTAGATCCCTCCAGTCCTTTCACTAATCCATTGCTGAGGGAGGAACCCAGTTGACTCAATCACTTCCCCAAATGCCCCAGCTCTTTATTTATTTATTTATTAGTACTAAGGATTGAACTCAGTGCTTCATGTATGCTGGGCAAGGGCAATACAACTTAGCTACATCCCTATTTCTTTAAAAAAAATTGGGGGACCAAGGTCTTGCTAAATTGCCCAGGCTGTCCTTGAACTTGCAATCCTCCTGCCTCAGCTTCCTGGGTAGCTGGAATTACAGGTTTGCACAAAAATGCCAAGCTGGTCCTGGTTCTTATTACCACCATGATGCAAATTAAGCTTCAACATGAATTTTGGAGGGGACACATTCAAACCAGAGCAGATTACAACCTAGAGTGTAAAAAAAAAAATATATATATATATATATATATACATATCCATGAAATGTAAATAGATAATAAATATATATTCATGAAATATAAATGCATATACATCCATTTATATAAATATATGTGTATATTGTATATGGATATATATATCCATAAGTTCATACTGATATAAATAAAGGGTTTAATACATAACTAAATGGAGACTAAGAGATAGATCTCCCTTGCCAAAGAATTTTAAGTAATTTATATAGATATTTCTCTTACAAAGGAGAGCATAAATCCTCACTCTTAACTGTAGGCTCTTCGTGATTTTTGTTCTCTATAAGTAAGTGCAGTATAGAAAAGGGTGGGAGTAACTTTACAGAGAAAACTTGACAGACACTGGCTCAGTCAGGTAATCAAAACCAGGACCAACAGGGGCAGACATGCTGACATATGCATCCAGGATATATTGCAAAATGAAACTTTACCTGGAGTCTTCCTCCCCAGATCTGTAACTCCAGTCTAATTATGAGAAAAGTGTCAGAAAATTCCATTTGAATTTTCTACAAAATACTGGAGCACTGCTGCCCCAAATTGTCCAGATCACCAGAAACAAGGAACGTTTGAAAACCATCACAGAGCAGCCTGAGGAGACACCATGACTCGGGGTGATGTGCTCTCCTGTTTGGGATCCTGGAATAGAAAATGACATTAGATGCAAACGAAGACAATCTGAATAAACTATGGGCTTTAGTTAAGACGCCAATCCAGAAACACCAGCAGGCACATGGGGACCCCCAAGATGTAAACCCACAGCTTTTGACATATGAAATCACAAATAAACTTATTGACTATTATTATGTAATATAATGGAGGATATAGTTGATAAAATCTAGGACAATAAGACTAAGTTACTAGAACCAACAAGATACATGTCGATATTTTTTAAAAAGATTTATTGCCAGGGATTTTTCATGTCATTATGGAAGCTGAGAAGTCCCATAATCCTCCATCTGCAAGCTGAGGGTCCAGGAAAAACAGGGGTTTAGTTCTAGTTCAAACTCAAAAAAACTCGGGATCAGGGAGTCAATAGTGTAAGTCTCAGTCTGACTTCAAAGGTATGAGAACAAGAAGTGCCAATGTCCGTGGGCAGGACAGGATGGATGTGCCCGCTCAAATGGAAAATTCACCTTTTCTCCACGTTTGTTCTATTCAAGCCCTCAACAGATTGCATGATGATAATCCAAAGGATTGATGAAGGTAACCTTTACTCAGTTTACAGGAATCGTATACTAATCTCCCTGGAAACACCCTCACAAACATACCAGAAATAATGCTTTACCAATCATCTGGGCATCCCTTATCCCAGTCAAGTCAAAAAATAAAATTAACCCTCATAAGTATCAAATCTGTGACTAAACATGGGAGAATAGTTCTCTTTCATTTGCTCAGGATTTTTCAGATAGTGCTAAGGGAGAATCCATGTCCTCAGATTCATCAAGAAGAGATGGCTTGTTTGAGGGAGATCTTTCCAACCCAAGTTCAGCGGTGGTGTTTTACCTTAATGACCAAATGTGTAAGAATATAATCTGCAATGAAAAACATGGTGATACACAATGTATTGGTTGTGAATATTCTGGGTGCTACTACCTGGCATATGATGTTGGAAATTATTTCAATGAATTTGGAGGTGTAAGTATTGTAGTCTATAGTCTATTCACACAAAGAAGCACAGGACTTATGGCTACATTCTTACCTTGAGGCCTACACAGAGTATAAAAGCTTTGGCATTGAAATTACTAAAAGGGAGGTAGAAATGTTCTTCATTCAAGTCAGCTTACATTGGTTTCTAATTTCTTTTGGAATTATGAACTGTGATTCAAGATAAATATTCCACTAAAAAGTTTGATTTATTTGGGTTTTGTTTTAGTCAACTTTTTCACTACTGTGACCAAAAGACCTGACCAGAACAATTTGAGGGAGGAAAAGTTTATTGTGGGAGGACTCATGGTTTCAGAGGTCTTCGTTCATAGATAGCCTGCTTCATTGCTCTGAGTCCAACGTAAGGCAGATGATCATGGCAAAAGAGGGTGGTAGAGGAAAGCAGGTCAGGACATGACCACCAAGAAGCAGAAAGAGAATTCCACTCAACAAAAACAAAATATATAGCCCAAAGGCACACCCCGGGGATCCACCTTCTCTAGCCATACCCTATCTGCCTAAAATTACTACCCAGTAATTGTGTTAAGATTCTCATAACCCAATCATTTCACCTCTAAACTTTCTTGCATTGTTTCACACGTGAGCTTTTGAGGAACATCTTACACCTAAACTGTAACAACTATTTTAACCAATATTTCAAAATAAAACCAGTGTGGTGAACATAGCTAATATTGAAGACTGTACATTTCCACATTGCTAGGAGGGTGCATCTTCAATGTTCTCATCACAGATGACTCAAATGTTTGAGGCTGTCAATATACAATATAAAAAGAGGATAAATAAAAATGAAAACTATATTATTCAAAAGTAGCTGAGAAATCCTTGTGTATCCTCTATTAAGAAATTCCAAAAAGACAATATTCATTATAATTCTATTACTTAATTTGATTACCTTGCTCTAAAAATCATGCCTCCGAATAACCAATCTATTTTTAAAATAGATAGAATGATGTCAGAAAATATGCCTAATCCTGTCAGTATGTGGCAGAGTAGAATTTGTTATGTCATAAAAATGCCAGTTTAATTCTTTCTTTGGAAATTACATCTTTTATATGTGAATGTGTAATTATAAATTTACATGATTCTATGGCTGCTTTCATTTGTTTTATCTATTTGTTGAGTATAAGCAATGAAAATGTTCCAGAGTAATATTTTTAATTTTACTTGAATTAGATTAATTTTTGTAAACATTCTAGGTATCCAGTGAAAACATTTTAATCATGGCACACTAGCATTGACATGTCAATCACTGGTGTAAATTACCTAGGATGTTCATATAAAAATTTCTATTTAGGAGGTGAAACAGGTTTCCCTTCAATGTTGACAGCACATCTTTTTAAATTGAATATCGGGAGGCTTTTCCTTTGGGAAGACTCTATCTTTGGGTTAAATTCTTCTCTCCTTCATGTCTGGCAATAGAAATATTAATATTTACCATATTGTCCCAGAGAGATATGATGAGTTGATACTATCAAAATCCATGTTAAATAATGTTTTCATAAGCAAAGTATGATAATTTAAGTTATTGCTTTCAGTTTTAAAATTTTACTCTATCAAACTATTTCTAGCCAAAGATTTTGCTTTACTTGTCAAAATAGTTTTTTGTTTGTTTGTTTGCTATTATATAGCAACTGGTAGAATGACTGTTAATGTTTGAAGCCAGTTGAGCAATTTTATCATATTTGGGGATATTTAATATCATTAGAATAATTATTTTTTACCTTTTCTAACTTTATTAATTGTATTTTGGTTTCATGTTTTAGTTTGATTCTGTGTCTTTAGAGTGATAGCCAGTGATTATTTACTACATGTAAGTTCAGAGTAATATTTTGAGGCTGTTAAAAGGATTAAATAAGGAGCATTCAGGGTATTCATTCTGTACTCTTAAACTCTGACATAACAAAATGTGAATTATCAACACTTGGTAGGAGGATGTCTGCTGTATTGCTTTGTGTTGTTTTTGCTGAAGTGCATATTTTATTTTGCTTGGGAATAAAGCGGGGGTAATTATATGGAAGAAAGTTAGACCTCTGGGATAGATAAGTATACTTCAAGTTTCAAAAATTGCTGTGTGGAGGCCAGCAATCATATTTAATTTTACTTTGAATATTAATCTGACATGCTTTATACTTTGGCCATATAAACGCCTATGTGCAGAGTTGGCTTAATATATGTGCATATTCAGACTAGGCAACCACAAATTTATTCACTGAAAAATCTGGGGATTTTGATGCATTATTTCAAATGACTTATATTCTCAAGTGCTTTAAAATACTTGATTATAAGTTATATTGTTATATTGTGTGTATGTACAAATATATAACAACAAATCCCACTGCTTTATACTACTATAATGCATCAATAAAAAAATAAAATACTTGGCTATCTCAAGCACTTTGAAGTTAATAATATAAGCAGAAATAGCTATAGGCCATTTTTAAATGGCAAATTCTAGTTACATAAATAGGATCTTAAAATTGTATCTATACCAATGTTAGATCAAAAAATTTTGCCTAGCTCCCTTGGATTATAAATTTTTACTTCTGTTTTTATAATCATATTACACCAGGATCAATAGAATAATGCCTCTTCGTTTAAATGAATGAAATCAATTAATTAGCTATTTATAGTCAGAGTGAACTTGTGAATGTGTTTTTGGTGGATTTTTCATCAACGGTTGGAATTTCTTCATTGAACCATGAAGACTACACCATACTCCTGATATTTTTGCTTACCAACCTCTGAAACTACACTTGCACATATATTGAGGAGCCGTGGGAAGAGAGGAGATCATTCTTCTGTCTCACTTCTTATTACTTCAAAGCATTTTGAATAGAACCATTTTGTTGCTGACTGGGACACAATTACAGAGAAGCATTTCAGAAAGGTGTGTAAAGGTGAACTGAGGGAGGGAAAAATCTCTCATGCCTGCCCCAGGAGGATGTGACAGATATCAGGAACAAGTGCGATATTTAAGATACTGCCCCCAGTCTTGGGTGAGATTTCGAGTGTTGAGAAGCTCTTACTTTCTGCACAGGGTTTTGGGGTCATGGTGCAGGTTGGCAATAGGATTCAAAATCGCTTCCCTTTGTGTTGTCTGTAAAGGAAGATAAATCTCAACAGTGTCTTTAAACATCCCTCTAAAATTCACAACTTGCTGAGATGCCTTCATCTTTTAAACTAAGGGACCACCTGATAATTCACATGGTGGTAAGTCCAGTTTGTAAATATGAAAGGGATTGTTAGAATTGGCATTTGTGTATATTCAATGTTAGTCAATAGACCATAGTGGCTTGAGTGATCTAACAAGCAAAATTATTCATTTTTTTCTCTTTTTCCTTACATATTCCTATGATCTTACTTGCTAAATGATAGTTGATTGTTTTCCTTCCAATACCATACAACTGTTGTTTTCTGGAAATCAAAGAGATGAGGCAGTAAATCATACTGTTCACCTGTTCATCTGAAATCAATACAAACATAAAGCTCATTAAACAGATCTGCCTGGGATGTATATAAAACAGTGTAAATAAAAGTTGATAGTTCAGTGTATATTGTACCTTATATAGGTATTGTTTTTCATTCTCTTCCCTCTTATAGAAATTATTCTGTAAGGAAAAGATGATTATTTTCATCATATTCTTCATTTATATTCCTATGTCTATTGACACATATATCCATACATATATCCATATGTATATCCATGTCTATCTTTATATTATCCATACAAATATCAATAAACATATCCATAAGTATGTCCATTCACATATCCATGCACATATCTATAATTATATCCATACAAACATCTATAAATAATCCACATGTATATCTGTACACGTACCATACACATATCCAAATATCCATATCATATCCATGCATTTATTCACATATATATATTTATATATATGGTTCTTCTCCAGGTGGGGGCATGGGATCTACTCCCCTCACAGAATGAAGGACACAGGGACTTACTCCCCCTAAGGAGACCTACTCCCTCCAGGGGAGTGGAGGACATGGAGATCTACTCCACTGATCTAGTGCAGTGCATAGGGATCCATTCCCCATGCTGAGCAGAGGGCAGTGGGCTCTACTCTCCTCACCAGACATAGAATATGGAGATCTACTCTTCTCATCAAATGGAGGGCATGGGGATCTACTCTCTTCACTGGGTGGAGGACACAGGATCTACTTCCCTCATCGGTGGAGGGTAAAGGGATCTACTCACCTTGTTGTGTGCAGGGTACACTGCCAACAAGATGAAATGTCTCTCCCAGGATCCAGAGAGCTGGAAACCTGGGCAAGTCTATACTGCAAAGAAAGTTGGTGTGAATTTCCAAGTGCTTCATTCATCTGTGTGAACGTCAGTTGAACACTGACTTCGCAACAGATGATCTTTCAAGTCAGCTTCAACCAGGTGATAGATCACCTGAGTCTAATGCTGAAATATAACTTTGGGATAAACACAACTAATCTACTACTATTAAATTAAAGCTTTGTTTCCTTAATACACACTTTATTGAAACTTTGATTAATATAAATCTCAAATTTGAAATATAGTTGATAAATATAGAGGCTTCTGCTTATAAGTGTTTTCTAAATGCTACAGGTTAAGCAGGTTTCAACTATAGTTTCATCTATAATTCAGCTATATCATCTTGTACATTTTCATACTTTTGGGTTTGAACTGGAATATTCTGGAGTGTGATCTCATTAGATGCAGGGGATAGGGATTAACTCCCAGATCAGGTCAAGGATACATAATTCTAATCCACTGACCAGATGGAGGTGTGGATATCTACTCCCCTCAAGAGTGAAGGACACTGAGACTTAATTCCCCCATGTCTACTCATCTCATCTAGCAGAGGGAAGGGTGGTCCATTACCCATATAAGTGGAGGCACTGGGAACTAAACCATATATATATATATACACATGTATATATACACACACACATATATATCCTTACATATTCATATATATTCATATGTATATTCATATACATATTTGTATATATCATATTCATATTCATGTACACATTCATGTACATATTCATGTACATATTTATAGTCATATTCATGTACATGAATATCTACATATTCACATATTCATATTCAGCAATGTACATGTACACATTCATAATAATGCATATATTCATATTCATGTACATATTCATATTCTTGTACATATCCACATTCATAATCATGTTCATGTGCATGCACATGTTTGTATTCATACACATATTCATATTTATATTCATTCTTGTACATGGTCATGTACACATTGATATTCATGTGCATGAACCTAGACATGTTCATATTCATACACATCTTCATATTAATATTAATGTATAAATATACATATTTATATTTATATATATTTGTTTTCTTGTTCATATATATTCATGTACATATTCTTTACATATTCATATTAATGTACATAGTCATAAATACATATTCATATGCATACACACATTATACATTTGTACATATTCATATTAATACCTTCTCCATTCATACTTTGAGGGTAGAACTGGAAAAGTCTGTAATGGGAGATCATCAGAAAGTCTGTACAGAAATTAGCTCCACTGATCAGGTGGATTACAAATCGTTCTACACCTCTCACCAGGTGGAAGGCATGAGGACCTGCGGCCGCACAGTGTGAAGGACACAGAGACCTACTCCCCCCCAGGAGAGCTACTCCACACCTGGAGGGCATGTGGATCTACTTCCCCATCTAGGGGAGGGCACAATGTTCCACTCCCCATACAGAGCAAAAGGCATTGGAATATATTTCAGATGTATTGACAGATTCATCTAAGGATTCATTCATAGATTCAGCAATCCATTATTTGAATATCACCATTAGTCATCTCCTGTCTTTCATTATGAATGGTCAAATCAATCATTATGGAAGAGGTCTTAATTATAATGCTTTGTCCAAAATGGAAACATAATAATTTGAAGACTATGAAAACAATCACCCTAAGGTCTATTCTGAGATTTGTCTTCTCTTAAAACCAGGTGTAAATGCTGTGATATACACATGTTTCATTAATGCCAGAGGCACCACACTTCATAATAATGTCCTCGGCTCTTCAGCTTCACCTGAGGTCATCTTCCTCTGGATTCTTGGGAGCCAAGTCTTCTCTCCAAAGGTGATTCTTTTCATTTCTGAATAAAAAGCTAGAATCTGACCTTTTTTTAATGGTAGCCACTCCTGCATAGGTCTCTTTACAAAGGCTTACTGACGTGGCATCCCCTGTTTCAGTGGGAAGCAGGGGCTGACACCATCACCTTTGATTAGAACACCAGGGCTCTCCAGTTCCTAGAGCCCCTTCAAGAAGAGAGGATGTACTGCCTAGAAAATCAGTTAGCATTAAGCAGAATAAGGTTCGCCTTCTCCCCCTTTTTTCTTTTCCATTTTTTGAACTATTCCTAAGAATTTAAGTAATGGCTTACAGATCATGGTAGGATTAAAAGGCATAAAGGAGAAACCCCCTTTTCTAGTCTTTGATTATCTTCTGCACCAGGGACTCTCAACCTCGGCACTGACATTTTGAACTGGGTGACTCTTTGTCATAGGAAGTTGAGCTGGGCATTGTGATAGTGCTTCACCCACTAGATATCTGCCGGTCGACCATACCTCCACCTCCATATGTTGACTGGAATATCTAGACACTGTCAACTGAGTCCTTGGAGGAGAATTGCCTCGCTTGAGAATTATTCTCTAACCTCACCTTTTGTGATAAATTACAAATAACATAAATATAATTGTACCTAAGTGTGTATTGAAATTATCCAGAAAATATTAGACAAATACCTTTAATATTAGACCAGAAGATATCAAAGGTTTTTATTTTCATACTATGCTTGCCATCTCCCATATATTACACGACTAGATACAAAAATCTCCTTTTCCCAAAGTCAAACTCAAAAGAAAAAGATGGAGAGAGACTCTTACAACTAGTAAAGAGCTGAACCCTTACCAGGCTCCTGCCTTGGTCAACCTTAATTTGAATGTAAAGGGAGGATGCCCAAAGAGCACACAGGATATTTTCCCTGACTTTAGTTAGCAGTATCAGCTTCTTCCAGCATGTAAATAAAGGTACTCTAAAAATTATCAAATTGAAAACTTTTCATATTATATACTGTGAAACCTTGATTATGATTTAAGGTGGTACTGAATTGAAAGCTAAACTCTATATAAGCCAGGGGTGAGGAATGAAGGACCTGAATAGTCAGTCACTGAATCATGCATACAAAATTCTCCATTCAGGAAAAGGTAATAAACAAGAACTACAGAAATATAAAGATGCATACAGAAATATTTTGCATGTTCTCTTTTTTCTGTCTTCTTTCCTGTGAATCATAAAATTTGTTTCAAGGAACCCAGATTATGGGACATAATCACATCCCTTAGACTAAGAGATATATCAGCACATGGAAAAGCATTTTGGTGACTCTGGAGAAAAGCCTAAAATTTTAGGACCCTTTTCCCTGCCTAGGAGCCTGGCAAATCTCATACAAAAGAGATGCAGCAAATTGGAAATTTTAATTTTCTAAAATTTGTCCTTGAGTTAACCCTACTATTTCCTCCATTTCTTTGCCCACTCTGAGTCTAACCCCCATTGTGATCCTAGCCTGATATTTATTTCAGTTTGAAAGCTTACAGCACTGATTTCTTTGTTGACCTTGTTCTTCAGACCACTATTTTATTTCTCAACTTAAAGTCAGTCTTTCGACAAATGTTCTAGTATCTCAAACACTGGGGATCCAATGAAAGAGGAAAGAATGACCTCTCAGAGAAGATAAAGATTCAGAAATTACAACACAGATGAATGAATATTGTGAAAAGAAAATTATGAGATGTTCTAGCTTGTGTCCTCCCAAAATTGTTAGTCTTAACCCCTTTTTCTTGGAAATGTGAGTTTATTTGGACTAGATTAAGATGAGATCCAGGGTAGGTTCTAATATAATATGACTGATATCATCATAAGAAGAGAAAAATGCTTATGGAAGAGACACACAGAAGGCCAAGTGGTGACAGAGGCAGAGGTGGGAGAAATGCAGCTGCAAGCCAAGGAATGCCAAGAATTGTCAGGAAGCACCAAAGGCTGTGAAGAAGCAAGGAAGGAACCTGCCCAGAGTCTCAGAGGAAGTGTGGCCATGCTGACACCTTGGCTTTACACTTCTAGCATCCAGAACTGTGAGACAACAATGTTCTGTTGGTTTGGCCACCCAGTTTACAATGCTTCCCTACAGCAGCTGTAGGAAACACAGAGTGTCATGGGAGCATAGAGGAGTAGAACCTGTCTAATCTAAGACTCAGAATTGATATTTAAGTTGAATTCTTCAGAGAGTGGAACAGGGAAAAGTCCTTCAGGCAAAGAGCACAGGCTATAAAAAAGCCAGAAGGCAAAAGCATGACTTCTGTTGTTGGAATAGCGTCCCATGTGTTCAAGTCTTGGTCCCCAGCACTTGGCACTATTGGAAGGTGGTGGAAATTTTAAGTGGTGGAGCCTAGTGAGAGGTCCTTAGGTCATTGGGGGCATGTGCTCAAAGGGGATCAGGGGATCCCAGCCTCTTCCACTCTCTTGATTCCCAGCTGTGAGGTGAATAGTTATGCTCCTCATCACACACTCCTGCCATGTTGTGCTACCCCAAGTCCAAAGAACTGGTACCATGTGATCATGGACTGAAACCTCTGAAACTGTGAACCAAAATAAATCTTTTTTCTTTATACATTGGTTATCTCAGGTATTTGTTATAGTGACAGAAAGCTGACTTATACAGTGGCTAATGGACAAGAGTCCCGCAAAGTGGGCAGAGATGAGTCTGGAGATATGCACTGGATTCAGGTTATGAGGGCTATGCATGCCAAGAAATATTCATTTTATCTTAAAGAAGACAATAAAACATTGAAAAAAGTGGTATCGTCAGAAAGTACGTTTGATGTAATAAACCTACGGCAGCTACAATGTGGAGAATGGACTGGAAGGAGCAAGACTGGAGGAGGCAAGAACAGTTAGAACTATTGCAGTGGGCTACACAAGACACAGTGGCCACCAGGGATGGGGCAGTAGTGACAGGAATGGAAGACAATGAACAAATTTAAAGAATTAAGAGATTAATTTAGAGTATTGCATGAAGAGAAGTTGATGACCATCTAGATGTGGAGATGAAGAAAAGGGAAAAGGATTCATCGATGAGTCTCAACTTGCTGCTAGGTAATTCATTACACAACCATAGATTATTATACAGGATATTGGAAATAAGTGACATTGGAAACTGACTGAAAAAACTGTGCATCATTTATAGCTCCTGGACCCCGAGATGGATGCAGAAACTTGATGAGACTCTGGATTGTCCTCCCATTGGGAGGCATGAAGTTGTCTATGGGTGAAAATAAGAGTGAATTTAGATGCTCAGGAAGTCCTTAGAGATACCACTTGTCCTCTCATATCCACTTCCTCCTTCTTCCTTTTGGTAATAGAAGCTAGTCACAGGCACGCTCTCTAGTAACCACCATTTTCCACTTTTCTTTTCATATTTCAGGTTCAAGTTGATGGAATATGAGAGGTTGTGCTGTGTGCAACTTCTGAGTTATTTCTTTCTCCTCAATCTGCCTGCCCTGGACTCTCTCCTTCCCTTTCCCAAGGTCAAAGGAGTGAGCAGGTTAGGTAAACCAGCCTAACCCACTCAGACAAGGACAACTACAGTGGATGGCAAAGCAACACAGTGAGATACTGTATCCACATAAGGGCCGGATTATAAATAAAATTGATTTCTGTTTTTTCTACCAAGATGGGTGGAGCTGGAAGATGTGGTTCAGTTTTACTCAACATATGAAATAGTTCAAAGGAAAAAACTTGTGAAGAAGAAAATAATGTTCTGAGAAAATAAATATTTTCCTGTATAGGTTAGGGTGATGATTGATGCAACCAACAAACCCAGCATTTAACTCAATAAAAGTCTATTTCTTGCTTTGGTTTGGATATTTGTGGTCAGGGCGCTCTCATCCAGGGTGTATCAGGGACGTATACTCCTCCCATTCCATGCTCTATTCTTTGACACCATACTTTGAAGGTCACCACAAGGATCATATCCATTTCCACCGCCTGGAAGTGGAGGAGAGCACAGGAGATTGGGTTTCAGAGTTTACAAAAGACAGTACATTCCACTCACACGCCACTGACCAAACTGACACACTGCTGCACATGACTGTGAGGGAAGCGGGGGAAAATGGCCAACTGAAGTGCCCAGGGGGTGGGGACACATTTGGTATCATTTCATAATCTCTTCTGAAGATTCAACATAAAATAAAGGAACATTATTGAAATTCTGTGGGTTTTTATTTATCTCTTCCTAAGTAGGTTCACTGTTGGAGCTCAAATGTTCTGTTTCCTTCATTTCTTTTAATGACAGGCATTTTTTCTAAAAAGCCTATCATTTGTAGGCTTACTTTATTTTTTTGATGGCACTAAAGTTTCATTTGACAATGAAAAATAAAAACGTTGTGATCATTTTGCTATGGATTTCCCTGAACCCATATCCTTTCTTCTTCCAAGTCACCACTCATCCCAAAGGAGGTTTCTCTGCCTTCAAAATTTGAAGGAAGAGCCCCATCCATGAAATCACTGAGTTCAAGTTACCAGGCTTTGAGATAATTCCAGATATATAAAGTTTGTGTAGGGCATGCAATAAGCATGTAAACAGACTATATATGATAAACACCTCAGCAGAATTTTGTGTAAGAGGCAATAGTAGGATGGAAGAAGAAATTCCTAAATCAGACAGATGAGGAAAGGGCTTCAGCTAAGGCTTGAAGACAAACATGAATAAGCTAATGAGAAACAGAGAATGTGTGACGTCACAGGGTACCATCAAATAAGGGCCAAGAAGGTCGTGTGCCTGGACCCAAGGGGAAGGGTACACAACATGGTAGAAAATGTGTAGTTTCTTTTGCGCTGGGTTAACTCATACAAGGGTTAAGGGTGCAGAGTCAAGACCCAGACCCCGGGAGTTGGATGGAAGCAGGCTTATGGCGAGCAGCCTGCAAACTCGTTTATTGCGGGAACAGCTATACATTTTATAGGTTTCTTGCCCAATCACAATGTGCCACGGGGGATCAGACCACCAGGTTCCTATACGGGTTCCCTTGGTAACACTGAGTCAATTTGGGGCAATTTCCTAGGTAGCCGAAGTAGAACGCTCCTCCCTACAAGTTTTCCTTACACACCTGAGACATTCACTGCTGCCAGCCAAGAACTAGGATTTCTCCCAAAAAAAGGCAGTCAGGAAACCATATTCTGAGGATGAAAACATATACTGAGGCTACGGTTGTGATCTCTTCCCCTATATGTTTAGGAAGTTCCTAAAGGACATTAGCCACGTGTTTTAGTCATCTTATTTTTTTGTCACTGTGATCAAAATACACAACAAGTACAACTGAAAGGAGGAAAAGTTTATTTTGGCTCATGACTTCAGAAGTTCAATCCATGGCCAGCAAACTGCGTAGCTCGGGGTCCAAGTGAGGCAGAACATCATGGCAGAAGGGTGTGGTATAGGAAAGCTACTCAGTTCATAATAGCCAGGAAGCAGAGAGAGAGCTCCTCTCACCAAGGACAAATATATACCACAAAGAAACGCCCCTAATAACTGACCTTTCTCCAATCACACCCTACCTGCCCACTGTTACCACACAGTTCATCCACATCAGTGGATTAAACCACTGATTAGGTACATGTCTCATAATCTAACCATTTCACCTCTGAAAATTCTTGCTCTGTCTCACACATGAGCTTTGGGGGAGACCTCATAGCCAAATCAAATCAAATCATATCACCACATGAGTAATTGGTGTGTAGTTATTGGCTGGACAGTCTGAAGCTGTAGACAGGAAGACCACACAGACATTTCTTCAATTATCTAATTGAAAACTCATGGTGAGCTGAATTAAGGACATTCCAGAAAGGCAAAAGAGGAGGAAGAAATATAAAACACACTGAATATATAGGATGTGAGACATGGTGAAGAATTGAAGGTGTTAGAGGAGAGAGCTTCCACATGGGGTCCTGAGTGTCTCAGGCAGTGTGTACTCCAGAGAATGTAACGGAGGGAAAGATTCTCCAAGGAGCAGGAGGGAGATGGTGACTTCACATGGATATATTGAACTGAGATTCTATGGGATTTGCAACAGAACATGAACAGTCGAACATTTATTAAAGGATGTGAAACTTGGCAACATCATGTAAAGGAACTAGAGGTAAGTGATAAAGTTATAGCACCATCACTTGAGGGATTGTAACTCAAAGCAAACTGGGCCCATGAAAATGATTTCCAGACTGACAGCTTACCTGAGACCAGGAAAACGAACAAATCAAGATATGACTTGTTTCAGGGTCTCATCACCCCCACCCCATTGCTCAGAATCCACGCCTGCTGGAAAGCACAGGAGTGAATAACCTATGGTTGGCAGGTTGTTGAGCAAAGGCACAAGGAGGAAGGAACTAAAGGAGCTAGAAGTGCCAACACCAACAAAAAATGTGATGGATGGGGTCTCCACGGGGAGGGAGATGGGACAGATAAAGGAATCGAAGGACCAAGGTGAAATTCAAATCAGACACAGGAGACAAGGGGTGAGAACCTGGGTGTGTAAAAGGCTGTGGAAGGAGGTTGGACATATTTAAATTTTTGATTGCAAAAAAAATTCACATAAAGATTAAGATTCCTAGAGTAAATCTAAAATAAATGACTGTCAAAAGCAGCAAGTGTCCAGCATCCCAGAAATCCTGTGTGCTTACCCTGGATCAAATATCCCTCCCTTTCTTTCTGCCTTCCTTCCTCTCTTTTGGCCTTTCTTCTTTCACTTTCCTGACTTTTCTGATAATCATCCCCTGAATTTCCTTGGACCACGCGCGTTCTTTCCCTAAGCAGTACAGTTTGCTTTGGCCAGTTTTGAAACCAGGAATAAATGAGATCACTTTTAATGTATTCTTTTGCAACTGATGCCCTTGTGTTCCTTCCTTTATAATATGCAGGCATATTTTTGCATATAATCATAGTTCTTTAATTTTTATTATTACATAGCATTCTATGGTATGAACACACTGCAATTCATTCACCCATTTAAGAATTCCTATTGTTCTATATCCTTATTGATATTTATTGTCAGACCTTTTAATCATTAATCTGCTCAGGGTTTAATGCAACATATTACATATAAATTTTCAATTTTCTTGTTACTAGCAAGACTGAATATCTTCTTCTATTACTGCCTATTTGGAATTATATTCTCATAAAATATCTACTTAAGTCCTCTGCTCCTTTTTCTATTGGGACATTTGTCTTTTTCTTGTTAATTTATAAGTATTCCTGATATATTCTGGAGACGAGTTCTTTGTTAGCAATATATGTTGTAGGTATCTTCGCCCATTCTGTGATTTATCTTTTCTCTCTTTATAGTGGTATCTTTTATGTTCAGAAGTTCTTAATCTTACTGCACAAGAAATTATCCATTGCTTCCTTTGTGGGTAATGATTTTTGTAACTTGTCTAAGAAAACCTAACCTATAGCAAGGTCACAATTATAACTTCATATAATTTTTTCAAAAGGCTTTATGGTTTGGCCATTTACGTTTAGATATTTAAACCACTTGGACCATTTAAATACAGATGCTGCCTTAGGTTAGGTCCGTTGGAAGTAGTCTCTAAGGTGAAGATTTCTTTGCAGACGTTCCATTAAGGATATGTTCCTAGGGAAAGCTGGAAGAAAAATTAAAAAAAAAAAAAACAGGGAGAAAGTCAACCGAGTACGCAATCCTAGGCAAAATCCTACAGAAAATAGCTTCAGCTGTGTCCTACTGAAAACCCCTAGAGCAGTCATTTTCAAAAGGTGTGATCTTGTCCTCCATAGGATATCAGGCAATGGATGAAAGTGCCTGTTGATTGTCACAGTCGGGGCTGCCGACAGCATCTAGTGGATCACGTGTATTCACCAACCACACTCTGATACACAGTGAGCCTCCAGCAACAAAGAGCTATCAGGTCCAAAATGCCAGTAGTGCCAAAGTTGAGAAACCCTGCTCTAGAGTGTAACTTGTGTCCCAGAGCTCTCAAGCAAGAAATCTAAGACATGACACTCCTGTACCTCTCAGTCACGCATTAAGGACTGCTAGTAAGAGACGGCACCGCGATGGGAAGACACTTCCAGGCTTCACTGGCTCTTCAAAGGGGGTGGAGTCGGTCCAATTTAGCTCAAGTTAGTCTTCCAGAAAAAAAAAAAAAAAAAACAGAACACGGAAGCTGGCACAGAAATAGTAATGCATCCATCCAAAACCTGAGGGTCACGCCAATTTACCTACTGCTGTCCACTCTGTGGACTGTGCAGATGCATTCCTATTTCAGTCCATCCTTGTTCATTCTTCAAAATGCTGCTATAATTGGCTTTAAGGCTGAAACTAATTTTATTACCCACTCTACACTTCCTCACCCTTGGCTAGCACTTCTGCAGTCATAAACTGCTCACCTGGTGGGGTGATCCTGGCCATCATTCTGGGAATTGGAGAGGAAAAAGGATTGCTGGCTATACTGGTCTTATCAGGTAGTGGTTGCTTAGTGGCTTATTCACAATTCAACTTAGATTTCAGAGACTGGAGATAGGCCCCTGTGGATCCTACAAATTCCAAATGGCCAAACAATTATTATAACAGCAATTATATCTTCTCATAATGAAGTAAATTGACTGCCTCTACAAGGAGTCCAAAGCAACCAGACAATAACTGGAGTTTTAGGTTTAGTAGGATTCTTACCAAATTCCCTCTCTGGGAACCAGACCTCTTCACCTGGACAACCTAAAGCTATTGAAACAAGAAGCAAAAATCCCTCAGAAGGAATCACTGTGATAGTTAGGTCATGCATATCTATTTAATGGATCTTTTTCCTATGTTGGCAGCTTCAGGGGTGTGTGGTAAGGAGAGGTCAGTTTAGTCTCTCCCTATACTACTAACCTTTATTTCATAAATCCATGAATCAAAATGAGAACTCTTCCATTGATAAACATGTCCATCCCTTGTCTAATGACTCACCAGGAATCCATTTATCACCTGCCCTCTACATGCCCTACTATAACAGGGGTCCTTATTGGTGCCTTGGCATCAATGTCAGCTTAGACCCTATAATCGAAAGCCCTCAAAACAGTTAGTGCAGAAGATTTAGTGCACAGTTACTAGGTAAGTGACCATAGACCCCCATAGGGAAAGACTCAGGGGATTACTATTGCATGCATTTGCTGCGGTATTGCAGATACCTTCTTTAAGGGGATGTAACCACTTATTCCATGTGCTTTGTGTCAGAGAACTGGCTTAATTATTCAAACCCATAAGGGTAACTGATATCTGAATTAAGTTCATCCACTCTAATATCTTTCAGTTATAATCAATAAACAATGCTCTTTTCAGGTACCCCATTAATACGGTCATTACTTGCCATTCTGACCTAACTGCCAACACTGATCCCCATCACACCTCTGAGGATTCAGTCCTATCATTTGGCCTCTTCTACTCTAAAATCCTGTCATTCCCAGTGTATTATCCAGAAAAATTCCATAACAGAAAATCTTAATGACCGCCGTGGTCTATAAGGGACAACTGTTACTGAGTTAGATGATGATAGGGATCTAAGTGATGCCAGCAAATTTCTTAACACCAGAGGGAAGGCTGTGTCCTCTGGTCCCTCCTGATAATCACGGTCATCTAGTAGATTATCAGGTCTTACAGAATAGGTCCACTTGCTGAAATATTTCTATTTCTCTGAACCTCTTCCGCCCTTCCTAATACTTAGTCAAGGCAATTATGATATCTCTACTTCCTTTAGTGTGGACTGTTGTTTCTTACAAACTTGGGAACCTTCCTGTCAGTGTGTGAGTGGTCGCAGATGTCCTTGCCAAAGCATTACATCCTAACTCATTGCAGAGTGACCCTTAAAAATAAATTCATCATTATCCAGCCTTACGCTCTGTCTTATCCCCTAGTCCATTGCCAGACTTGATGTCCCACACCTGGCAGTATGTTTCCATCAGGTTCACAGTTCCTCAAGGTGTCATCTTGTTCTCCTTTAGCACAGCCAGCACTTCCCTAGCAGGGTCATGCTGAGACTTGACTCTACTGGTTTGTCTAGACTTCAGGAAGAAAGGTGGGACAAATCCTCAGAAGGCTTCTGCATGGTCTTCAGGTCCTCTAGTAAGAGAAGGGGATTACTTCAGCAAGCCTGGAGAATTTAAGGACACCTGTGGATTACCACCCTCTAGCACATCTACCTCAGTGTTGCTTTCCAAAATCTCTGAGTCCTTTCACTTCCTGATTGGGGTCTGACTTGCACTTAGGAGATTTGTTAAGGCTACAGAGTCAACCTCCTCAATTCTTCCTGCTGAGCAGATCATTGACCAGAGTTCAGAAGAGACTCTGGAGGCATAACAACCAAGTACTGTGAGCAGTTCCTGATTAGATTCTGAACGAAACAGTTATAAAAGACATTTTGGAGAAATTTAAAAATCAAAATAAGGACTGTATGTTAAATAGTATTATTATAGGATCAAAGGGTTTATTTTGGTTTGGTGGTATTTTTGTGTAGAAAAGAGTCCATTTTTTGAAATGTAGGTTTGGATGTTTGGGGGTAGAATGTGCTGTTGTACATGGTTTTCTTTGAAATACTTCAGCAAGGAAAAAGTGATAAAAGAAATGTAACAAAACATTAGTAATTGTTACATCCAAGTGTTGCAGGTGTTCCTTATACCATGCTGTCTGCTTTTCTGCATGCTTAAAATTTTTTATAATAAGTAAATAAGTGGTAGTTGTAAAGGAAAGAAAGATTTAGACTTAGGTCTGTTTGTTCAATATGAAGGAACAATCGGGAATCACAAAGTAAAAGCCTTCAGGAGAGAATGATCCCAGAAATGTCCAGGGAGACAGAGTGACTGTCTCAAGTCTAACCCACAGGCCTTGACATGCCTGGAAAATGAAGAACCTGCAAAGGAATCGCTCCACTTATATTCAGAGCAAATAAAGACTTTCCACACCATGCAAAAGTCAATTATCTAAAATCCTGTTTGAAAGAAAATGAAGCAAAATAAATATATCAGTTACTAAAATATAGTATGTTCCCCCCCCAAAAAAACTTTCAAAACCCTTTAATTTTAAATATAAAATATTTAAAAATAAATATAAATATTTTATAATACTTCCTCATATCTTAGAATACCTTTAATCCTTGAGGTCAACTCCAAAGCTTAATTACCTTATATTAAACTGAATTATAGTATTGAAATTATGCTGTATAGAGAGAAAAAATTACAATAGCATAACAACCAAATGCAATAAATAGTCCTTAATTGGATTCTGAACAAATCAGTTGTACAAGACATTTTGGAAAAAATTAGCAAAAATAAGGAAGAATTGTGGGTTAAATGGCATTGTCAGGTTGTTGGGGTTTTTGTTCTTTAGACTACTATTGATAAAAATATTTCCTTGACCACATTAAATCAATCAGAAAAATTATTTTTCTTTCCACAAATTCTCTTTTCCTATGAATTTGAGATTTGGAGGGTCAAAATCTGTTAATGACTATACTTCCATTACTTGCAGAGGATCTCCAGACACTTAGACCATGAATCCTAAGATTCCTAAAATATTGAAAGATGTTGTACCTGACTTGCTATAAGCTTAACATTTTCCTCTTGCAACAATTTAAACGTCAGTATGCACATTCTATTATCGCAATTGTTTTTTTATTTCATGATGAATAAACTGATTTAAGCCAGCTCTTTAGAAAGTGAAATCCTTCATGGTTATTGTGGTAAAGCATTAGAACCAAGAGTTTTAGTTAGCATTTTTGTGAGTGAATAAATATTGTTGCTTGCTCACCATGTGCCAGAGGGTGTAGTACGTACCATGAGAAGTCCTAAGTACACAAATCACATCAAGTCCCTACCCTCAGAAAGCTTACATTTCTGCAGGAATGAGATTAAACAACATCTGAAGATAATTGAGTTATTACTAGTTTTTCAATTTTTTTAACGCAAATCAAAAACCACACTGAGATTCCATCTTGTTCCAGTCCAAATGGCAAGCATCAAGACTACAGATAACAATAAATGTTGGAAAGGATGTGGGGTTGGGCAGAACTCTTATACACTGTTGGTGGGAATGTAAATTAGTATAACCACTATGAAAATCAAGATGAAGTTTCCTCAAAAAGCTAAAAATAGATCTACAATATGACTCACTATACCACTCCTTGGTATTTATCCAAATGGACTAAAGCAGCACAGTTTAGATATACCTACATACCCATATTTATTTCAGCACAATTAACAATAACAAAGTTATGGAATCAGCCCACATGTCTGTCAACAGATGAGTGGATAAAGAAAATGTGATGTGTGTGTGTGTGTGTGTGTGTGCGTGTTGGTGCTTGTATGTGTATATACACACACAGAGAATAGAGTTATATTCAGTCACGAAGAATGAAATTATATCATTTGCAAAAGAATGGGTGGAACTGGAGAGCCTCATGTTCAGTGCAGTGAACCGAACTCGGAAAGAGAAGTAACATATTTTTCCCTCATATGTGGAAGCTATAAGGAAAAAACAGGGGGAAGGGGGTTTCGTGAAATTAGGAGAGTGAGCAGAGGGCATCAGGTGGAGAGAGAAGTGGAAGGGGAAGGTATTGGGGAGGGAGACTGATAAAATTATATTTTTAGGTATAAAAATATGACTCAATAAAACCCACCATTCTGTATAATTAATATGCACCAATAAAATTATTTTTTAAAAATTACTCTATTCACACACATTTTTTCATTAAAATGTGATCTAAAGGGACTTCTGTGCATTTAAGAAAATGCACAGCTTCTAAGGACTGAGATTGTGGTTCAGAGGTAGATTATGGTCAAGCATGTGCAGGGCCCCAGGTTCAATCCTAGCACCACAAAAACAAAAATAAAGAAAAGAAAGGAAAATGCTCAGCCTCTAAAGAAACAAACCATATTCAGGTAATGGGAGAAAAAGAAAAAGAAACAGGAGACCTTCTGAAATTATAAAATACAGAAATGATAATATCTTTGTGACATTTTCAAAGTGAGTAATGCCAGGAAGGAAAAAAATATATAAATTTTCACGTTTGATAAAATTATTAAATCCAAGGGGAAAATACCTTAAAAGAGAGAGACCATAAGCCCCTTTCTGCTAGTTGTTAAATGGAAATTTAACTAACACCAAAGCAGAGGTGCATACAATATTGAAAGGTAAGTATTTTCTTCAGCACATTTGCCTTATGACATTATGCCATATTAGCTGACATAATCCTTTTTTTTATTGTAAACAAATGGGGTACAACTTGTTTCTCTGGTTGTACATGAAGTAGAGGCATATCATTTGTGTAATCATACATTTACTTAGGTAATGGTGTGACATAATCCTAGTGAAACTTTTCCATTCCTATCAGTAGCCTAGATTATATAAAATAATACTTCACAATCATTCGCAAACCTAACACAAATAATCAAAGACCGTAGAAAAGGTCTTTTCCACTTATAAATATCTGGATTTTATTTCATGGTTCTGCAGTTCCATGTCTTTTTCTAGAAAGATTTAATGTGCTCATTCTATCTGTTCCCAAGAATTCAGTGTTTTTTGTTTGTTCTGTTTTTTTGCAATAGAACACTAAGGATACAATTATGATATAGTTTTTCCTCCAGTAGATATACTCAATATGTAATTTCTCCTTTTTCTTCAGGTTTATTCTTTTTTAGACAGTAAGTAGAAACCTTCCAACACACAGTGAATATCTTAACTCATTTTCATTTTTTTCAAACATGAGGGGTTAGTGTTAGGGTTAGAGTTAGGGTTAGGGAGGGGGCAAGAATGGAGGAAGGAAGGACTATATAGAGGGAAAAGAGGGGTAGGAGGGGTGGGGGGAAGGGAAAAAATAACAGAATGAATCAAACAACATTACCTTATGTAAATTTATGATTACACAAATGGTATGCCTTTACTCCATGTACAAACAGAGAAACAACATGTATCCCATTTATTTACAATAAAAAAAAAAGAAACTGAGGCAAAGACAGCATGTTCTCTTTAAGTTGTCAGTGCCTTTAGTTGGGCAAACTAAAATCCTTTAACTGCTCTGAAATCTTAAAGTGTTTTATAAAAACACTTTTTAAAAGTGCTTCTCAGTTCCAAATCAGAAAGGATGACCTATGGCCAGCACTTTCTGGAACAGGGTAAAGTTTCAGTCCCAGGCATTGATGACCCAGAGACAAATAAATTCTCCTTACATTTATCATTCAAATGCTAATGGGTTCACTGGATCCTTTGTTAGCTAGGATAGGTTAAATTAGGCACAAGAGAGGCAGCCTCTAAGTTCATAGCCTTTTACCAAACATCTCATTTTAGGAAAACAAATAACACATCTCGGGCCAAAATTTCAAGACTCCACTGATGTCATCTCGGAGGAAGAAATGGGGAGAGAGTAGGGAGAAGTGTTTTTTGAAGGAAACTGAGAGTACCACAAGTCA
The DNA here is from genome assembly GCF_902686445.1 of Sciurus carolinensis. NCBI lineage: Eukaryota > Metazoa > Chordata > Mammalia > Rodentia > Sciuridae > Sciurus > Sciurus carolinensis. The sequence continues at coordinate 20,291,360 of NC_062222.1, read as the reverse complement.
TGAGAAATTCCCAGCAACCAGGGGACACAAGGCAGTCCCACAGGCCAGAGGTCAATTTGTAATAGGGAACATGGGAAGGAGGCGTAACAACATTAATGGGAAGAGATGCAAAACATGGGGCATCATCTCGAGCTAAGAACCTGCTCTGTGGGCCCCACAGTCATAACCAGAGACACCAAACCTTCCTGTGGGCAGCTGCAACAACTTCATTTACCTACTGTGCTAGTCGGCTTTCTGTCCCTGTGATAAAATACCTGAGATAAGATAAGCCACATATGTTATGGTTACCGGGCAAGTCCCCAAAAGGCTCACGTGTTAAAGATTTCATCTCCAGCACAGCCATGTTCAGAGGTGGGGCTTTGGGAAGTGATTGGATCATAAGGACTCTAACCTCATCAGTGGATCAAACCATTAATAGATTAATAATTTTACCGCACTATTGGGAGTTGGTGGAGACTATAGGAGGTGGGGCCTAGTTGGAAGAAGTAGGTCACTAGAGGCATATCCCCGGCATCTCTTTCTCTCTCTCTCTCTCTCTCTCTCTCTCTCTCTCTCTCTCTCTCTCTGCTTTCCATAAGGCAAACAGCTTTCCTCCATCATGCCTTTCCATATTAATGTTCTGCCTCACCTCAGTCCCAAAGCAATGGAACCAGCTGACCATGGACTAAAACCCCTGAAACCAGGAGCCAAAATAAATCTTTCCTAAGTTGTTTTTCTTGAGTATTTGTCACAGCAACAAAAAGGTGACTGACACAATGTGTAAGGAGGAAAGATTTATTTGGCTCATGGATTCTGAGGTTTTAGTCCGTGGTCCCTTGGCACTGTTGCGTTTAGGAAGAAAGCTGTTTACCTTGTGTCAGTCAGAAAGCAAAGAGAGAGAGAAGGATCCCAATATCTCCTTCAAGGATACAACCCCAGTGACTAAAACTCCCACTAAGCCTTACCTCCTAAAAGTTGCACCACCCCTAAGAGCACCACAGGCTGGTGACCACAGTCTTAGCACTTGATCTTTGGGGGATAGCTAAGATAGAAACCATAACATTCAACCCCTGGCCACCAAAGGCTCATATTCATCTCAGGATGGTAAATTCATTCAGTCCATTTCCAAGAACTCCCCAAAAATCTTAACTGTGCCAGCCCAGGGTTTCTCTGAGACTCAAGGTAAATTCTTGGCTATAAGCCCCTAAAAAATTTGAAAAGAAGTTACATACTTCCAAGATATAATGACATTTGGTTAACATTCTCATTCCAAAACAAAGGAATAAGAAAATAGCAAGGAGGCGTTAGACCAAAACAAAACTGAAACCCAGTGAACCAAACACTAAATCTTCTTGCTCTGTCTCTAGCATCTGGGGTACCTGGTGGAATGATATGGGATCCAAAGGTTTTGGGCAGCTCTGCCCTTTGACCTTGCCAGCTGCAGCAAACACAGCCTCTCTGTTGGGCTGGCTCTGCTTACTGCCTGCAGCTTCCCTGGGCAGATATTTCAAGTCCCTGGCATCTCTAATTTCCTGGGTCTCTTCTGCAGCTTCAGCTTCACTGTCACAGTGTTGCTTATCATGCGATCAAGGGCTTCTTATAGGAAATTCAACCCTGCCGCAAACGGCTGGTTACCCGGGCTTTCCTTTGAAATCCCAGTGGAAGCTTCCATAATCACACAACTCTTGCATTCTGCATGCCTGCAAAACCAGTATCAGATGGAAATTACCAAGGTCTTCCTCCAGCTTGAGCAGTGGGTGAGACCTACTCGTACCATGCTGCAGAAGCCTCTGAGCATCTAAAGGCTAAACCCAGAAATGAATCCCAGAAGACAATTCCTTCACTGGGCCCTGTGTGAGCTGGGTATCATGGGACTCTCTTTTCAAGCAAAGTCTTTGTGCTGTGATGAATAGGGTCTTCCTAATTCCTGATATACCCTCAAGTCATCTTTCCTATCATCCCTGTTCAATGTACTTAGCTTCTCTTGAAATGCACTAATCTCTTTAGCAACCATACCCTCCTTAACCATAACTTTACACAAGTTCCTCTTATGTCCAAACTGCAAGTTTTCTCATTTTTCCACTGTTCCTCTTTGCTCCTGATTCACACAGTAAATTCAGCTAAAAGCAACCAATAACACCCATGTCACTGCCTAAATTCTGTGCTGCCTTGCAATCTCCCCTAACAGGTAAATTAGTTCTTTTTTTTTTTTTTTTTGGTACCAGGGATTGAACCCCGGGATACTTAACCACTGACCCTCATCCCCAGTCCTTTTTCATTTTTTATTTTGAGACAGGGTCTGCTAAGTTGCTGAGGCTGGCTTTTAACTTGAGAAACTCCTACTTCAGCCTCCTGAGCCGCTGGGATTACAGGCATTGCCACCACAGCTGGCATCCCATCACTTTAAACTCAGCCTCACACAAAGGCTTAGGGAATGGACAAAATGTAAACATGTTTCTATACAAAGATTGCAGACTTTAGTCCAATTCTGAGTAGAGTCCCCATTTCCATCTGAGACCTCACGAGCACAGCCTTTACTGCACGCATTCCTCTCAGCATTCTGATGTTCTGAGTTCTTACCAGAATCACCCATTAAGCTGTTTACAGCATTCTAGGATTTCTCTAGCCTACTTCTCTATATTTTTCCAAATCCCTCCCACAAACCTAATTACAGATGCTTCTGAAACACGTCATCTAGCATAGTCACAGTAATGACCCCCTTCTCAGTACCAATTTTCTGTGTTAGTCAGTTTACCATTATTGTGACAAAATAACTGAGAAAAATCAACTTAAAAGAAAAAAGAATTTATTTGAGTTCATGGTTTCAGAGGTTTCAATCCATGGTCACTTAGCCCTGTTTCCTTTGGGCCTGAGATGAGGTAGTACATTACAGTGAAGGGCATGTAACAGATGGAACTCATCACCTCATGGTCACCAAAAAGCAAAGACAGGGAGACGAAGGGGCTAATATGGTTCCAATATCCAGTCAAGGGCACACCCCCAATGATCTAACGTCCTCCATCTTGGACTTACATCCTAAAAATTCTACCATTTCCAACAACCCCATCTGCTGGGGTTCAACACATGAGCTTTTGAGGGACATTTAAGATCCAAACCATAACATTTACCAAAAAATTTTAAGGAGGTGCCCAGAACTACCCACCCTCCAGGAGTGGTGTGATCCACGTGGATTAAAGGGGAATATTCCCTTCGTTCTGGCCACAGCAGTTCAATTAATGTAGTCTAAAATTAACTTCATGATTCAAATAAACTACTACAGAACTCATTATACCAATGATTTACACTGACTTGTAAACAACTAATCTACATATTTTTGCATATAGTATCTCACCCCATCTTTAGTTCCCAGATTGACTTTTTTAAAATTTATTTATTTAGATTCATTGTACGCGAATGGGGTACAACTGTTGTTTCTCTGGTTGTACATGAAGTAGAGTTGCACCATTTGCATAATCATACATGTACATAGGGCAATGATGTTTGTCTCATTCTGTTATTTTTCCTCCCTCCCACCACTTCTACCCCTCTTTTTCCTCTCTACAATCCATCCTTCCTCCATTCTTGCCTCCCTTCTGCCCTCCAGTATGTATTATCCTCTTATCAGAGAGATAATTTGGCCTTTGGTTTTTTGGGATTGGCTTATCTCACTTAGCATAATATTCTCCAACTGCATCCATTTACCTGCAAATGCCATAATTTTATTCTTCTTTATGGCTGAGTAATATTCGATTGTGGGTGTGTGTGTATACACACATATATACACTGTAGTAGTATGCTGATTTTAAGTCCTTTGGATATAGGCCAAGGAGTGGGATAGCTGGGTCAAATGGTGGTCCCATTCCAAGTTTTCTAAGGAATCTCCACCCTGCTTTCCAGAGTGACTGCACTAATTTGCAACCCCACCAGCAATGTATGAGTGTACCTTTTTCCTTGCCAACACCTGTTATTGCTTGTATTCTTGATAATCACCATTCTGATTGGGGTGAGATGAAATTTAGGGTACTTTGATTTGCATTTCTCTTATTACTAGAGATGTTGAACATTTTTGCATATATCTGTTGATTGCTTATAGATTTTTTTCTATGAAGTGGGTGGAGAAAAAATAGATTTGTGAAGTCTTGCCAATGTTATCACAAGGAGATAGTGATTGACTGAAAGACACCAATACATGTAGAGACTCTAAAAAACATGTCACTGAATGTTAAGAATGCAGAAACTTCTTTCTAGTAGCTCAGGAGGCTGAGGCAAGAGGACTGCAAATTCAAAACCAGCCTCAGCAATTAAGTGAGGCCCTGTGCAATTAGTGAGACCCTGTCTTAAAATAAAACATAAAAGGGCTGAGGATGTCGCTCAGTGGTTAAGCACATCTGGGTTCAATTCCTAGTACCAAAAAAAAAAAAAAAATGTAGATATGGTCTTACACGGTAGAAGTTAGTACAGCAGCTCCCAGGCAGACTGTTGGCTATGCCCCAGGACAGGGCAGCCAGCCCTGAATTAGGCCACGTGAGGAATGCCACTCCTCTGGGCTGAGAAGCTGCCTGCAGCAGGGGCTACTCAAGCAGCTCCCAGGTTCCCCACCGCTCGGGTGCCCCACCTGAACCTGTCCTCCAGCTGCTCCACATGTTGGCCGCCAGCTCCTCCCAACTGCACTCTCCTCTGGAGAATGCCTTTGACAGTGACTTCTAGTCCATCCAGAAGTATCCGGAAAGTTACTATCCCTGTGTCTGGGGAGACCCTGTGGCCAGTGACTGGCAGGATGACCTCCAAGTACCTCAGAGCAAGTGGAGGGAGCAGACCAGACTTCTGACGGTGCATCTTTGCCACGTTCTTGCCCTCCTGTAAGGTCCCCATTCCTTCATACATCTCCCCCAAGATTCTTTTCGGGATGGATAATCTGTCCCTCCACCTGCCAGGAGCTGGTTTCCTATCCATGCTCTTACCCAGTGCCAGTCACTGAGCAGATACCATTCTCCATGCTTGTATTCTGGGTCTGAGTGGAGACAGCCACTCTGGTCAGGGTCAGGTTTTCCGTTTGTCTGAGGACCTCTCCAGCAACACTGGGCAGATGGCCCCTCTACCGCTCCAACATCAATGACGCCATGAACCTCATAACACCACTTTATTCTTTAAAGACAGAATGCATCTGTGGATTCCTCCCCTTGACGATGGCAATGCTCTCTGACTCTCTCATGGTGATGGAAAGATCGGCGTCATCCCTGATCCTGCAGCAGTGTTCCAGGGACTTGTCAGGTTAGAGAAGCATGACGATCAACCCACGTCTACCTCCTTGTCTCTTTTTGACTGCCTTAAGTTTCTTCTGCTCCTTTGTTCTCTCCAGACTGCCTGCTCCTAAAGGGGCCCTTGCTGATCACCCCCTGAATAAGGGACATGCAGAAAGGAAAGAGGTGAAGTTTGGTGTGGGAATCTGAATTAATGTGACCTTCGAATCATCTCACCTTTCTTAATCGCAGTTTCCTCACATCGACAGGACAGTAATGTGCCTGCCCTGCCTGACGTGCTCACGTAGACCAAATGGGATAGCACATCTGAGGGCATCTTAGGAAATTAGCCAGCCCTTGACAAACCTGAGATATTAGTCAGCTGAGGGATTAAAGTACAGTTCTGCTCGTAAAGAGCTTGCAAAACAGAAGAGCTGATATGCGAACACAAATGAAACCATTTAAGTTGGAAGACAATCTACACCATCAGTGAGATACAGGGTTCTGCAGGAGTTCAGAGGAGGGTGAACCCATTTCCTGATGGGAAAATTTTTTCTTTGGGTCTAAGAGTGCTCATTTTTCTTCTCTGTATTTTCTTTCTGGCTTGGGACATGTAGGCAGCAAATGCTTGATTAAAACCAGAGACAACAAAGAAAAAAATTTTAGCATGTTTCTTCAGTTTAGAATTCAGTTTATTTTTTTTTAATTCTACTTTGATTACACCATTTGTAAGAAATCTGATTCAAACAGACACACAGTTGTAGATAATTGTTTTTAAAGTGGTTTTTATTTTTTTGCAACTTCAGAAAAACACCAATTAAACAAGTATAACAGGGAAATCACTTTCGAATAACTACACAAAAAAGAGAGAAACTGGCAACACAAACTATAGCATTGATAGTCTCTGATGTGTTAAATATAGAATTCAGTTCCATGTGCCTGTTATTTTTATGACAGGATTTAGTATATGTGTAATATATGTGCATGAGGTAATTAAACTGGCAAAGAAAAAAAATGTACTGATTATACTTTGCCTGAAACTGCAGAACCAAAAAGCCCCACTAGGCAGGAGCACCAATTGGCAATGATAAACATCCAGAGGAATAAAAGATAACCCTGGTAATGGTGCCTCAGACCTAAGATTCCAAGGGCTGTAAACTATGCCAAACATAAACTATGCCTGACATTCCTTAGCCTATGTCACAATGCAGAGAAGTAAGAACCAAACTGTTACCCAATGAGTACTACTCATGGATTTAGTTATTCTAAGATTAGGAAAAAAAAAAAAATCCAAAGTCAGATTATTTTGTTAGGCTTGTTCTATCAATTTTTCATGATTTTTCATTAATGCTCTCGTGGGCCTTTTTAATAGAACATTCTCTAGTTCTGCCAAGTCTAAAAATGGTCCAAATCTTTCTCAGAAAGACTACAGTTTGCAAACTTAGCTTGCAAATGCAAGTAACTATGTAATTACCAACCCCATCTTAATTTACAGCATTTGGTATTTTTAGGCACATTTGTGAAAGCAATAGTATTGAACACTTTAAATGTCTTTATAACAAATAAACCAATAAAAATATTACTCAAGATAATGTATGCACTAAGAAAACTTACAGAGAATTTAACATATGTTTAAAGCACCTACCCGAAACTTGCTTTTACAGTCACTTTAAATGAATAATAAACAGGTTGCATCACTAAAAATAAACTCATTCAACTACAACCAGAAAGATAGCAGCTGGAAACACACATTCAGATCTCACTGCAGCTGTTTTGTATTATTAAAATTCACATTTCACAAATGAAACTAAAGCAATCTAGACTTCTTAACATGCTTAATTGGTTTGAACTACTTTAAAATTTTCTCTCATAGCTCAAATTTAAAAACACAAATTTTAATCTCCATCTCATGATGGCTGAATGTGTTCAAATGAAATGGATAGTCAAAAGCTTAATAAAGTTTACCTTCTCCATATTTGAATCTGTTTACAAGACTTCTGTTCCAGGAAGCCCCAAAATGAATAAATGAAATCTTCAAAACACAATCTGTATTCTTCTACCTATTATATAGAAAATAAGGCCAAACCTAGAAAGTTCTATACACAAAATAACAGATAATTATGTAAAATAGAAGAGTTGGATATAAACTCCGGATTGATTTGATTTTAAAAAAATCTTATTGGACACCTACTAGGTGTTGGGTCTCAGGGAAACGCATAAACTTTTAAAAGTCAATTCTTGCCCCAAAAGGGAAAGGATGAGCAAGGAAACAACAGATGTTGGATTGCCTGGATGACTGGACACCGGTACTTCCTGTGAATCATTTCATTTCTCACGCTGGGTGTTCTGTCCTAAAGCCTTTGTCCTCTCTCTCCCTGTGAGCTTTCTTTTTCTTTTAGTTGCCTCTTCCCCTCCAATTATCCATCTCGGTTTTCCTTCCCCTCTCTTTTTGTTCCCCTAAAATATGCTAATTTTTCCCACCCATCTTCCATAATTGAATAATAAAGCACTGAGCGGGTCCAAGTAGATGACCTTATGTACTCCATTTGCGATGAATCCATGGGCACCACTCCTGTGGAGCCCATGCTGGGCCTGGACAGACCACCGGTGGTAGTGACTGGATACCTGCTTGGCTTCTTTGCCATCCCTGCTATGGAATCCATACGCACAACTCTCTACCAATGGTCATTTCTTATGATTCCTACTTAACGTAAAATTCAACAGGTACGAAGGTCCTTTCTCCCTGACCCATGTTAAAACATACATCCCGTCATGTACAACCGTAGAAATGAAAAGTTGTACCCCATTGGTGTACAAAGAATCAAAATGCAGTCTGTAAAAATAAAAAATTTTAATTTAAAAAAAAAATACAACCCAGTGTGCTAAATACTACCTTAATTCCAAAAATTCTCAAATCTTGGAAAGTAAAAGTTACACTGTGAAACAATATTGTGTCTTTCATAGACGAAAACCAGAACTGAATGTAAAGCATAACTTTATGTTAACACAGCAGAGACTGAGATGTAATCTCTCTCCTTTAGTGTCTTATACCCCTGAGGCTTAATTAATACGTAATATCTGTGCAACTCTGTAAGTAGTTGAATTTAGAGTCCCTTCAAATTCTCAAAAGAATGATCATACCTGTTAGTCATGGAAACCCTCCAAATTCCCAGTGTCACTTGATTTTAATCACTCGAAAATGAGTTTCTTTCCTAAACCAAGTTTTCTTTGTGTTATCATTTTGGGTTTTGGTTTTGGTTTTGTTTGTTTATTTGTTTTGTTTTGATTTTCTAGTACTGGAAATTGAACCAAGGGAAGCTCTTCCACTGAGCTACATTCCCAGCCCTTTCCTAAAATGTTTTATTTTGAAACAGGGTCTCACTACATTGCCTAGGCTGGCCTTGAATTTGCAATCCTCTTGCCTCAACCCCACAAGTGACTGGGATTGCAGGCATTCACCACTGCACCTGGCCTAGGACAAGCTTTGAAAGTAACTCCACAGCACCCACACCTTTCTTTTAGGAGGTGGAGAAGATGTCAGCCTGTGCTTGCCCCAGTTCCCAAAAGGAGTCTTATCCATGGGCTATATTGGATATGGGGGAGGCTGCCTTTACCATACCAATATTCTTCTCTCTGCCCCAGAAGAAAGGATGCGCACACATACCCACATGCAAATTTAATCTCATCTGAGCATCTTACTACTCTTAGCATCTTCTTTGAAAAAATACTTTTGACATGGTACTTATAAATTAGTTAACATATGATTAAATCAGTTCCTTTGGAAACCTTAGTAGAAATGTTTAATAAACCTTATTCAAGTTTACTGAATGTATTGGAAGTGCTCTTGAAATAAATTCATCATTTGTATTAACCAGAGTTCTCCAGAGAAACTGAACCAATAGATTTTATACATTTTAAAAGATCGAAGGCGTTGACTCAGCATGGAGGCTGAGAAGTCCCGTGATCTGCTGTCTGCCAGCTGTAGATCCAGCAAAGCTGGTGTATAATTCAGTCTGAGTCTGAAGCCCTAAGAACCAGGAGCCTCAACGGCCAGGAAAGATTGGTATCCCGATTAAGCAACCAGGCAGGAAGGGAAAGGGGTGACTTCCTCCTTCTCCTCCCTTTTTTTTTATTCAGAACTTCAACAGAGGGAATGATATCCAGCTCCATCAGGGAGGAAATCTATCAATCCAACAGCTGTCTTCATCCCAGGCAGAAACACCCTCATAACCACACCCAGAAGTAATGTTTATTTAATCTGGGTACCCATGGTGAAGTCAACACATAAAATTAAGCATCATGCGGTTTTAAAAATATTCTGAACATCATGGTTCAAGTTTCTTTGCAGTTACTCCACAGCGCCATTTCAAAACCAACCGATCAACTACCAAAGCCACATTTATATGACACCCTCCCCACCACCATCCCTGGAATAGTTTATATGGGAAAATTACACTTGTTTTTAGTCCTACTCAGTGAAAACACATATATCTATAACTTGAGAATTTTTGACACATCAACTTGGAATTGCTTAATAATTTGACTCTGTGTAAAGAAATCATAGTGAAAATAAATGTGACTACAAGCCATATGAATGATAATTATTATTGTCATTATTTCTGGAATGAACCTAATAATAAAATGATAAATTGCTCTCATATATAAAGGCTTCAGAGTTGATTTCCTACCTAACCACCCAAACATGAATTTATATTATACCAAGCATAAGCTTGACTGTACAGATAAACAAATCAGCCTACTATTCGGTAGAATTCAAATTAGATTTTTTTTCTCCTCCAACTTGCCTGCCAAAAGTTTTCCTAACGTGCTAGAATTCTTCATGTAACTATTTCAGAATATTGTCACATGCTCAGCCAGAACCCAGGGGAGAGAGCAGACAGAACACCCAAACAAAGAGGATTAATTCAAGTCTTCAAACCTAATGGCACTTTCTCCATAAGGTTCAGACTTGCTGGGGACCCATGACCCCTTTTTTATTTTTGATTTTGTCCCTTCAGAATGAAAATGTCTACTCTATGCCTTTCCACCATTATATTTTGAGAAGGTAACTTGTCTGGTTTCATAGGTGTAGAGCTGAAAAGAAATTTGGTCCAGGGTGAATCATATCCCAAATCTCATCCACAATTGATTTAAGTGATTTGGGGATGATATTTTATACTTGAGTTGATTTTGTATCTGGTTAAGACTTGGGGTGAATGTACTTTGCTTGTGAGGAGAATGACTTTTGAGGGGACAGTGTAAGAGTGTTATGAATTAAATTCTATATTCCAAAAATTCATCTATTGAATGAAGGCCCAATCCCAAGTGCTTCAGAATGTGATCTTACTTAAAAACAGAATCTTTACAGAGGGAGTCAAGCTAAAATGGTGTCCATAAAGTAGGCCCTAACTCAACATGAGTGATGTCCTTAGGAAAAGGAGAAATGTGGCCACAGAGATGCACGTGGTGAGAAGACAAAGTGACGAGACAGAGGGAAGAGACCACTATCTAAAACCAGGGAGATAGGCCTGGAAAAGAACCTTCCCTTACCGTCCTCAGAAGGAACCACCCTGCTAAGACCTTGACTTTGGACTTCTAGCCTCCAGAACTGTGAGACAACAAATTTCTATTATTTAACCACCCAGTCTTGGCATTGTTACAGGAACGCCAGCAAGCTAACACAACATCATTTAAAAATAACAATTTAATATTCAAAAGTTGATGCTTTCCAGCTTTTTTAAAAATATTTCTTTTAAGGTTGGTGGACCTTTGTTTTATTCATTTTTTTATATGTGGTGCTGAGAATCAAACCTAGTGCCTCACACGTGCAAGGGAAGCACTCTACCCCTGAGCCACAACTTCAGTCCTGTTTTCTAGCTTTAATGAGATATAATTGTGTATGCTTAAGATGAACAATATGATATTTTGATATACAAACATTGTAAAATGATCATCATAGTCAAACTAATTACCACATCCATCACCCCACTTAGCTAACGTGTGTGGTGAAAATATTTAAAATCTATACTGTTAGCAAATTTACAGTATACAAGACAGGATTATTAACTATAGTCAACATGCCATATGTTAAATCTCCAGAACCTATTCATCCTGTATAACTGACTCTTTGTATCCTTAAACTAACATCTCTGAAAAATATGCTAATGCTTAAGCCGTAACATTTACATGATATTTAAACATCTATTCAACAGCTATTGATCATATTTTTCAGTAAGATATTGCTGAAAATGAAAGTTTTCATTTTCTTAGAAAACATAGTTAATGAAGGTAGAATGATATGCTCATATTTTTTTACTCATATTCTGCACTTTTATTATTGACCAAATATGGAAAAAATCAAAGTAGAATATTCCCAAGTGGATATACAAAAGAAAAAATAACTGAGAAGTTATTGTATTTTTCTATTTGACAAATATACTAACAAATCATTTTCAGAATTTAATTGAATTAAATTTCTCAGAGCTAAATTCATGATTCAAATATGCACCAAATCAAATCTTAAGAGAGAAAAGGTGATTCGTTAAAAAGCAATTCTTTTTTTTTTTTCTTTTTTTGCGGCGCTAGGGATTAAACCCAGGGCTGTGTGCTTGCAAGAAAAGCACAATAGCAACTGAGCTATATTCCCAGCCCTAAAAAACATAATTCTTAATCAGATGAAACTTTTACACAGCAAATAGAACCTAATAGCCAGATTTCCTTTTGACTGACTCAAATTGGATTCATGGAAACTTCAAATACCAAGCAAAATTGTGTCATTTAAAAGTCATTCTGAGTTCAGATTCAGCTGAGTTCTCCAAAAATACAATGACGATTACATAATATCATTATTCATCACAAGAGCTTTTACTTCCAAAATGTATAACAATTTTACAAGAAATAACCATTGTACCTACACATACACTAAATAGAACAAAGCATTACAGGTGGGTTAGAAAACGCTCAACCTGTTAATTTTTAACCTTTACATTTGCTCCCAGTGCCTTTCTTTGAAATAAAAAAAACTTATTTTTTTATATGTTGCATGATTTAAAGTAAGATGATCAATCGTCATGTCATAAATTAGTGCTGAGGAATTGCTTTCATTCCCAAGGTCTTATTTCAACCAGGAATAAGGGGGCTTGAACCCACTCTTTGTACTGGTGAGGAGCAGCAACAAGTCTTCACCTGCCTCCCACCTGCTGCCCTGTTCTTGCTACCTGTCATTTTCCCTGAGCAGTAAGAGCCTGAGGAGATGCTCTGGAAATCAGGGATCATGCGCCCAACAAGGATGACTCTGACTTCCAAATGCCAGCTGATATCTCAGAAGGACAGGCAAAGCATTGATTTCCTTCTCCCTCTCCTTCTTCACACCACCTAGTTCCCAAAACCCTCTGACAGCATCAGTGTACCTTGATTAAGCCACTTCTTTAAAGGGAACAGTTAGGATTTTATTGGGAAATGTGTAGGCACACACTGTGTGTTTACTCCCATTGGGGATCTGTTTGCCCCATTGGGTGGAGCCTGCCCTTCATAATGTCCTGTCATGTGCACAGGCACAGAGAACGATGGAGCCCACCCTGCAGGGCATGGAGACCTACACAAAAATATGACCCTGGGATACAGTGAGTGAGGTGGAACTATAGCCATTGCATTCTTCAGACTGGGAGAGACTGATCAGAAACAGGTACCCTCTTGGTGACATGTGTAATGGGGATAAAGCAGACAGGCTGTGTGACTTGACTCAGCTAACTTCTCTTGATGCTGCAGACCTGACAAATGACAAATGACCTATGCAGCCCATGAATGCCATTTCAAGGTTTCATTCTGTTTTGTCTTTTACTCATATCCTCCCTGGAGCATGATCGTCAATGTTTAAGAGTCCATTGGTGTCCCAAGGCCAATTAGGGCAAAGTTTCCAGGTATAGCCTGTACTACATCATATTGTTAATCACTTGCAAGCAATTCAATTCAAGGTGCTCCTCCTTGATTATCAGGGCCTAAGACCTTTACCTTTCTCTGGCTGGTAGAGAAAAAAGAACTTCAGCCAGGATCAGGTTGATTAGCTGGACTTGGCTGCTTTAGCCTGGGGAAGTAAGAAATGCTGATGTAGGTATCCTCATTCACGAGGCAGGAACTTTTCCTACCTGTTCTGTCACTTGCCTGAAAGCTGAATATGACTTTGCTGAAAATGGACCATCACTCTGCCAAGGCACATGCAGAATATTTGGACACAGAGTATCTTTTTTATTACCTCTTGCATGCAGTTTATTCTGTGAACTTCAGGGCAGAGCCAATTATTAAAGAAATGGGATAGGACAGAAAGTTCCCCTGGAGAGTCAAGGGCATGGAGGAGTTCTTCCCTGCAGGATACACTTTTAGACATAGTGGAATTAATCGCCAAGGTAAATTTTTTCTACTTATGTCTGGTAAATCTCAATTTCCCATCTATAATTATAACAGTAACTTACATTTATTGAGTGCTGACTGTATGCCAGGCACTATTCAAAGTCTTTTATGTGTAGTAATCCATTCAATTCTTATAACAGCTGCATAGAGAGAGCTCCACGATTGCATATAAATTATAGATAAGATCCATAACGGTGGGGAGTCATCCTTATTAAGCAGAATTAGACTAGGTTAAGCCATGGGATACAGAGGTCTGGTTTCTAGGAACTGGCTACCACGGAGGACTGTCCCAGATAGGGTAGTAGGTGGTGCTGTGTGGGAGTGTTTCCCTGTCTGATTCTGTGCTAGTCCCTCTAAGAAAATGGCTCCCCTAACTTCACCCCATCCTGATCATCATAGAAGAAGCCCCTCCTGGTCTGGGGCCCTTTACATATGTGACTATAAAATAAGGAGAGTTGATCTGCCCCATGTCGTTAGAGGCCAGAGCTGGTATGGCCAGACCCATCCACGTCCCCTCTCATTTAAAAAGAGTATTGGTGCTTGTGTGTTTATTGATTAGATAAGTTTATGGGTAACTGATTAATTTATAGCCAACATCATCCTCCAGCAATTAACCCTTTTCTCATCCATGCAGGACGTGGCTGAGAGACCCCCACACATAACCACCTTGCAGGGATTTCTCAAGGATCACTTAATGTAGAGCTTATGAAAACCCTGGGCATAGCGTATAGTTTATAGTTCTTTCCCTTCCTGCTTCCTGATACCCTTGTAATGCAGCTCAGGCTTAAAGGACAAAGGTGAGGTGTAAAGGGCAATATGGATAAATGAAACTGCTCCACGGAATGAAGAGATTTATAATATAAATTTTGTTTATAATATAAAATTTGTCTAGGATGTCAAATTTGCATCCTCTAGCCAGAGCTGACACCAACCTTAAAAAATTGGCACAGTCTAAAGAAGAAAGCTAAGCTATACCTGCATCAGTCCCTGTACTTAGCACCTAGACTGCATGATGTCAGTGATTATTTCTGATACTCTTGTACCTATTCATTTAGTCAGTCAACAAATACTTATTACCTGCCTGCTACATGCCAGTTATTGGCATAAGTACTGGGCATCAGTGGTGAGCATTGCATATTTGTTCAAAAAAAGACTCAAGACCAACCCAACAAGTTTCCAGACCAGTGCATGAATGGATATGAAGTTACAAATAGAAATTTAGTAACATGCCTTGGGAACCATATGGAAAAGTCTTCCTGAAGAAGGGAGACTTAACTGGAAAGTTAAGGGAAATCAGAAGGATATGGCAACATGAACCAGAGGAAAGAGTATCATACTGTTTTGCTACATGTAGGTTACTAATAACCTTAACAAGAGTTTTGTTGGTGTGTCCAAGGTAGAAATCAGACTGGAGTGTCCTCAGAAGGCAAGTGAAGGAATGGATACAGTATGGGGGCGAGGGGAACCTTCCAAGATATTAAATGGTCATAAAGGGGAAAGGGAATGTATGCTGGAAAGGGCAGGCCAGAAGACGAAAATCTAAATATAGCAATTTAACTTTTCTGTCTTAGCTGCTACCTCCATTTTTGTCTCTAAAGGGAACAGCATATGAACAAGGTACTGCCCCAAAGTGAGTGGTTCTGGGACAGGAACAAAAACTACACTTACACAGGAAAATTCACCTTGCAAAATTTAATATATGCAGACTAACAAATGTTCTTTTGTAAAAACTCATCCTTGGACAAAGCAGGAGCTTTATGGAATAGTAATACCACTTTCCTTTGAAATGGAATTTTACCTGTGTTTCAATTAAAAATATATTTTAAAATAATATTCTCTGGACACACTGTACTAACTAGGTTAAACATACATTATTTCAAATATACTAGCTCTTCAAATTCTGTTATGTGAACAAATCTGTGTGCTAATGAGATGTACTAGTATCCTACTTTAGTGGATTATATAGAGCACAGCATTTCACTGGCTGATTAAATTTAATATTTAAAAGAGAGGATTAACTCTTTCAAGGTACTAGCACATTATTCTTGCTTGGAGAATCATCTGCTGCTGCTGCTGAAGCTGCTGAAGCTGCTAAAGTGAATAGAACAGGCATCTGCAGCATTGTAAAAAAAAAAAAAAGAAGAAGAAGAAAGAAAGAATAATTTAGGGAGGATTTGTATTCCCCTTGAAGCCATTTTTACCACTATAATTTTGTATGCCTCCATTTTTACTGCCATCAAAAAGTAGCTCTCATTCATATTAATTCATAAGAAAGCACATTAACTAATATTTTATTTATAGGAAAAGAGTATTCTGCACAGAGACCAGACTCTTCTAACACTTAAAAAATTAAGATGAATCTGTACCAAACAAGACATCCACAGAGGGGATTCCAAGGGTTGAATGGATTGATTCTTAGAGAGGAATCCAAGTATCTATGGTAAGTATTTTCTCTGCTACTGTTTCTCTTGATATCTTTCCCTCTGACTACTATATATTTTTCTCCAAAGAAAGTAATTAGGAAACAGCATGTCTAATAAACTCACAGGTGGTCTCTGTTGATGAGAGATGGAAACCACATTCTGAGAAAATGGATGGAAGCTGACTTGTACACTGGATGCATGGGCTTCACGTGAGACCCACTGATTAGAAACAGATACAAGCTATTCAGGTTTGCCAACCTGAATGTTGTTCTTTTTTCCCAAAAGCTGAGCAGAAAAAAAAATGCCAGGGTTGTTTTGGAAACAGGAAATTACAAAACCTGGAATAAACTGCTTCATCAGACAGACAGCTAGAAAATCCTATTTGCAAAAGAACTCCCGCCAGCTTTTTTTATGTCCGAAGTGAGACTCAATTTTGGCAAGAAAATGCACTCCTGTCAGCGATAAGGAAGAGGAATGATGTCTCTCGGCTCTTCCAGAAACACCATTCCCTGAATGAATGAACCACGCCACGACAGCGGTGTCTCCCACTCGTAGGACTGACCTGCCTAGTCTCTCTCCGTCTCTTTCTGACCCCTGAGGGACAATCTCTTTGTGGCACTCACTAAAGAGGGTATCCATCCCAGCTGGCCCGACGCAGGCAGTCCAGGACTGCACCATGGCCGGTCACCCTTCTGGGCGCGAAGGTCTGTAAGGTAGCCGGGGTAAAGCCACCCGGAGTGGAGGAGAGAGCGCCTGCACCCTCGCCAGGTCTCCCGCGCTGGGGAATAGCTGGGCGGGCCCTGGCGCCAGCAGAGTGGAGACTTGGGACCCCCTCTGCTACCTGCCGCAGCTGAAGGGCAGCCGCTGGCTCTCGCTGGATCCGCGCATCCGCTCCTGACCTGACAGCAGCCATCCCCTCCGTCTCCCGCGCCTGCTGCTAAGCGGAGCCCCTCTTTGGATAGGGCACTCTCCAGGCATCCGAAAGCCAAGGTCTCATCTCAGGTTATGGCTGGAGATTCCTGGACCCCCTCTGGGACGCCCCCGCAGCTTGTCGTGGCGCTCTCCTGCCTGCTCCTGAGTTGTAGCGCGCTGCAGGGACTGGTACCCTCTCCGGAGAATGAGCCAGAGACGCAACCGGTGTTCTACCTGCCTGCCTGGGGAGCACTTGATGGCAGCAGCCAGGGGAGCCCCAGCGTCTTGATTGCCAACCCTGGGCTCCGGGTGCCCCTGGGCCGCTCCCTTTGGCTCGACCCACACCGGGACCTGGAGATTCGAGTGCAGCCGGGAGACCGATGCGAGGTAACGGTGCTGGACGTCCTGCCGCGGTTCCAAGGCTCGCTCTCCCCTCGCCGCTTCCCCTGTGCCTTTGGGGCTCGCCAGGTCCAGTACACGCACTTCGGCTCGCGCAGCCCCCGACGCGCCCGGGTGCGGCTGCAGCTGCGCTACGACGCCGGGACTTACGCGCTGGTGCTGCCCTTCACGCTGGCGGTGGACGTGGTTTTCTCCCAGCTGGAGCTGGTGACGCGCAACAGGCCTTTGACGGTGTTCACATTGCGGGGACAGAGCCGTGCCATTGATAGGACAGTGCTGGACTTTGCCTCCTCCAAGTCAGGAGTCGCGGCCACCCGTAGGTGCCGGCTCACCCCTCTTCCTCACCGGGATGACCCATGGCCGAGGTACGGGTGCTTGGTGGATGCCTCGGGGGATCCCCTCCCCAGGGCCAGGCCCGTAGACTGTGAGGCGTTTGTGGGAGCTGGAGTGCGCTACCAGCACACCCCCACCACCTCCTCGCCCAACCGGGACTATGTGCCCATGATGGTGGAGCTGCTAGGGCGAGAAGACCCAGATGCTGGCTCAGTGAAGGTGCTGGCCCGCGAGCACTTCCACCTGCTAGTGAGAATCCAGAAGGGAGCCAAGAACAGGGCGCCCAGGCCCAGCTTAGTGGCCCTGATGATGGCGGAAGTTGATCAGTTGGTGTTAACCGCCCTAACACCAGAAGCACTGGCAGCCGAGGACATTGAGTCAGACCCCGATGACCTGGTCTTCAACATCCTCAATGCCCCCACAGTCCCCCCGGGCACCCGAACCAGCAGGGCTATGTGGTCAACACTGACGACCCCCTGGGACTTCCAGTCTCCTCCTTCACTCAGCAGGAGCTGCGGGAGCTAAAAATTGCCTATCAGCCCCCTACGGAGAGCTCTGATGGGGACCGGATCTTCCAGCTGGAACTGGAAGTAGAGGACGAAGAGGGTGCTACCTCAGACCCCTTTGCCTTCATTGTAGTAGTGAAGTCCATGAATGCCCTGGCCCCCGTGATTAGCTGTAACAGAGGATTACTGCTTTTTGAAGGTCAGTCAAAGCCGCTGTCCAGTACCCACAACCTTCAGATAAGTGACGGAGATAACCTGGAAAGGGTGAAATTGGCTGCAGTCAGAGGCTTGAGACATGGACATCTGGTGGTACTTGGGGTACCTGCAGAGAGCAAGTATTTCACACCAGTGGACCTGGCAATGGGGCGAGTGGTGTACCAGCATGATGGTAGCGACACCTACAGTGACAACATAATCTTCCGCGTGGAGGATGGGCACCATCAGGTAGAATTCCTCTTCCCCCTCACCATCATACCTGTGGATGATGAACCACCAGTGGTCAGTGCCAACACAGGACTCTCACTGACCAAAGGGCAGGTGGTCCAAATCTCCCCCTTTGTCCTGAGTGCCAAGGATATTGATTCTGAGGACTCAACCATCCACTTTGTGCTGGAAGACCAACCTCTGGAGGGAAAAGAGAAAGAATGGGATCTAGCCTCTGGCTCCTCAAGTCAGTACCTTGGGGAGATGCTGCTGCAACAGGCTGAACCACCTATGACCCCTCTAGATGACTGGTACTATGTGAAAGAAGAAGGACTTTATGAGAAGGTTGTGACTGAGTGGCTTCAGAAAGACATAACAGAAGGGAAACTCTTCTTCCGCCATCTTGGACCACACAGCCCTCAATCTGCAATGGTACAACTGCCTTTCCATGTGCAGGATGACCATGACCCACCCAATCTATCCAAGCAGTACTTCTTCACCATAAATATCCTGCCAATGGATATACGGAGTCCAGAACTGTATCCAGGAACTACCTTGGAAATGACTGTACAAGAATATCAGCTCACTTACTTTCAGAAGAAATTCCTCCAATACATTGACCAGAACTCAGATGACCGAAAACTTTGGTACACCCTACTGACACTCCCAACCGACACAGATAGCAACCGCCAAGTCCAGGCTGGCGAAATTGTGCTCACGGATTCACCAGACACTCCCATCATGCACTTCACCCAGGCCCAGGTGAATCACCACAAGATTGCTTACCAGCCCCCACAGGAGAAGCTGGGTATTGCACCAAGGGTTGTGCAGTTTGCCTACCAGGTGGAAGATGCTGCAGGCAATAGTGTACCAGGCACATTCACATTACTCCTGCAGCCTTTGGACAAGCAGCCTCCAGAAGTCACCAACAGAGGCTTTGCTATCTTAGAGGGAGACAGCTTTATCCTTAGCAGTAATGAGCTGGATGTTACAGATCCTGACACAGATATTGACCAAATTTTCTTCACATTAGTCTGGGGTCCCCAACATGGACTCTTGAAGTACTTTAAAAAATGTATGGTCCCAGGGAACTCTTTCGTGAGAGCTGATATTATTAATGGGAGTGTCTCTTACCAGCATATGCAAGACTGGAGTACCAGTGATATCATCCATCTGGAGGTAAGTGACGGGGTACACAGTGTACCCATCACTGTCCAGATTTCTGTACGTCCCACTGTAGCTAACAAAAGTCCCAGCATCTCTATCCCAGGTAGTCCATTTTTAGATATTTCCATCAACGTACTGGAGAATAAAGCCACAGAAATCACCTTGGGTGTTATTGATGGCAGAAAGGACATGAACAACTCAATGCTGTCTTTCATTGTGGAGAATGGTCCCAAATTAGGCATCATTCTGATGAATGGTTTGCCCACAGAACAGTTCACCCTAGAGAACCTCATCAGTGGGGCAGTGGCCTATGTCCACACTGGAGGTGAAGTTGGTTTCCAAAAGCAGCTTGATGTCTTCAGCCTCGTCCTCTCCAAAGATTCTTATCGCTGGTCAGTGGGGGACAGCATCATTGAGAGGGTGCAGGTTCAAGTGACTGTGCTTCCAGTGGACAATGTGGCCCCCAAGGTCTTGGTAGGGGAGTCCTTCATTGTCTATGAAGGTGAGAAGTTCCCCTTAACCTTGCAACATCTCAAGATTGCAGATGTGGACACTCCCCAGGATGAAATCCTGTGCACAATAATTGGTCAGCCAGCCTCTGGTTACCTGGAAAACATTGCACCAGCTCCTGGTTCAGAAGTGTCACGGGTTGGTAGCCCCATCAGTGCCTTCTCCATCAGGGATGTTCAAGTGGGGCATATCAATTATGTACAGAGTATCCACAAAGGGGTCGAGCCACAGGCAGACAAATTCACCTTGTATTGCTCTGATGGCATCAACTTCTCCCCGAAAGTCTTCCTCCCTGTAATCATCCTACCTACCAATGACGAGCAGCCTGAAATTTTTGCCCAAGAGTTCGTGGTGTTAGAGGGGATGAGCTTGGTCATAGACACCCTGCTGCTCAATGGAGCAGATGCTGACCTGCCACCAAATGAACTCCACTTTCAACTCACAGCCCTCCCTCGGCATGGACGAATCATACAGCAGCTGACCACAGGCAACCAGCCCATCCACAGCTTCACCTTACAGGAGATCCAGGAGGCCTCCACCATTGTGTATGAGCATGATGACTCAGAGACCACAGAGGACAGCTTTGAGGTCTGGCTGAGTGATGGCAAGCACACCACCCACAAGAGGGTCCCCATTGTGGTGATCCTGGTGAATGATGAAACCCCACAACTGACCATCAACAAGGGGCTGGGAATAGAGATTGGACACTCTAAGATCATCACAAATCAGGTCCTCAAGGTCACAGATCTTGACTCAGATGATAAGAGTCTCAGTTTCGTCCTCCATTCTGGACCGCAGCAAGGACTTCTACAGCGACTAAGAAGGCCCAGAGGAGAAGTGAGGAACAACCTCACTCTGGGGATGAACTTTACCCAGGATGAAATTAACAGAGGCCTCATCTGTTACACCCACACAGGCCAAGAAGGGGTTGTTGATCTTTTCAAGTTTGATGTGACTGATGGGGTTAACCTTCTGATAGACCGCTACTTCTATGTCACCATTGGCAGCTTAAATGGGGTCTTCCCTGAGGTGGTCAACAAAGGCGTCACTTTAGGGGAAGGGAGCAGAGTGACCCTTACCACTGAACTGCTCAACACCAGTGACATCCACAGTCCTGGTGAACAGCTTCACTTTAGCATCACAGTGGCTCCTCGCCTGGGTCACTTGGAAAGCTCTGACCATCCCAGGAAGCCCATCGTCTCTTTCACTCAGCTGCAATTGACTGGAAGCAAAATATCTTATGTTCACACTTCAGTTGATGGGCTAAAGATGGATGGTTTTGAGTTGAGAGTGACTGATGGACACAGCCCTGTGTTCAGAACCTTCAGGATCTTCATCACGGAGCTGGACAGTAAGAAACCTATCTTGACCATCTATAAACTAACACTCCAGAGAGGAGAGAGCAAACTGATCACGCCTTTTGAGTTGACAGTGGAAGACAAGGATACCCCAGATGATCTTATTCTTTTTACCATCATCCAGGTTCCCACCCATGGCAAGATCTTGTATAATGGTAGCCGTCCTGTGACCACGTTCACCAAGCAAGACCTGAACGAGAATCTGATTAGCTACTGTCACGATGGCAGTGTGACCCCTGAAGACAGTTTCTCCTTGACTGTGACGGATGGCACTCACACTGACTTCTATGTCTTCCCAGATACTGCCCTAGAGACACACAAACCCCAGGTAATGAGGATTCAGATAAGCTCCAGAAACAACAGTCAGTTTGCCACTGCACCGCAGATTGCCATAAACAGGGGTGCCTCGGCCTTGAAGCACCTTCACACCGGACACATGGGCTTCCTCCTTACCAACAAGTCTCTAAAGGCAGAAGATCAGGGCAGTCCCCACAGACTCCTAAAATATAAAGTCACCAAAGGACCAAAGAATGGCTTCCTCAGCAACACTGGCCTTGGAGACAAGAGCACTCGCATATTTACACAAGGTTAGTCACATTCTTCCCTGACGCCTCTGTCTCCCTCCTGTGCCTCAGATCTCTCTGGGTAAAACTGTTCTGACCTCAGCTCGTTGGCAGTAAGTCTCTGGTTCTAATAAAACACAGTGGAATGCAAAATTATTCTGAAAACAAAAAAAGCCAACAAGTTCTTTTTTAGCTATTTCATCTCAATGTCCATTTAACAGGAACCCATAGATAGTAATAAAGTTTGTAATTGTACCTTAAAACTATAAAACACAGGAGGAAGCATCAACTTCTGAAATATTGTAAGATAAAGCTGCCTTCATTTCAATAATATCAGTTTGGTTTTGAATTGTAAAAAGACATATCTAGAAATCCTTTGCATGGTTTATTAATAAGTTTAGATTTTTTTTTGTTTGATATCTGGAGTTTGGAAATAAATTATTATACTGCATTTTTAATACACTAAATGTAATTTTTGCATCTAAAAAACAAAGAATAGAATGAAGTTTGCCTAGATGTGTGAGGGCCTGTATTTAAAGATGATTTTTTTAAGTTTTGGTGTTAATACTTATGGTGCACTAGAAGCAGGGCCTCTGCTTTTTCAGGTGATATGACACCTGGTGTCTTTTGAATATTCTTTGCATTGTCCTGCATCTTCCTTAGGTACCTCTGTGCATAAAGATGCATAAAATTTCCCAAGTACAATACATGTAGACCTGCATTCAATCTGGGTAGAATTTATGGAGTGTATTTAAAAAACTGGTTACATCTGCAGAATTATTTCTAAAACCAGTGAAATCATGTATGGTTCCCTAAGAATTGTTCTCATAAATAAATTTCCCCTAAAAGAAAATTATCCTTGAAATACAAATAATTGCCAATATGAAAAGTACAACTCTAGATTCAAGGAAAAAATTCTTTAAAATGCAAGAGAGGGGCTGGGGTTGTGTCTCAGTGGTAGAGCACTCGCCTAGCATGCGTGAGGCACTGGGTTTGATTCTCAGTACCACATAAAAATAAATAAGTAAAATAAAGGTATGTGTCCACCTTAAAAAAATGCAAGAGACTCGACAATAGGAAAAAATCATGATTTTAATATCATTGCCTTTTTTCTTTGGAAGTAGCTGTTACTCTTATTTCAATTCATTTTGACAAATAGTTAATGCATATCCACCATTATTTTCATGCTGAAAGCGTAAAACCCAACGGACCTGACTTTCCATTGAACCAGTATGCTATACAGCATGTACAACTAGAATATTCTCCTTTTTGGACTTATGCCAAAGAATAAGCACATAAGCAATAAGCTCTTTAAAAAAATTCTAAAGCTGTGTTTTGTCATGTGATTTGTGTTCATTTCACTTATTTCATTATGATATCTCCATGCCCTGCTGAACCACTGAAGTTGTTAAAATCCCTCTTTGCTATGGTGCCGCGTGATTTAGTGTGATATTTGCTCTGTCTTCAAGCTGACATTGATGAGATGCAGATCTACTACATCTTGAATGAAGGCAGCAGGGCCACAGAGGACATCTTCTACTTCTCTGTTGAAGACAATGGTAAGTCAACAGTAAAACCTTAAAAGGGACCCATCATGAATTCAAAATCAATGCAAAATTGGGGAAAAAAAAACCCTACATCATTTATATAGGCAACACAGCCAACACTGTTACACATCATACCAACAAATGAATTATTTTGGTTTTGTTTGTCATCCTGTGCCCAGTGATTCTTGGTAAATCAATGTTTCCAAGGAGAAAGCAATGATGAATTTGATGAAGGAAATGTGAAGAATATTGTCTGGTAGCTGAGCTGGATTATGTGGGACATCCTAAAGGCAACTGCATCCTATCCTCAGGGGATTCTGAGAAACAGCTAGTGGTTTCTATCATTCTGAAACAAATTAGAAAATCTACCTTTAGATTTCCTTAGGATTTCAGCTGCAGAACTGAATCTTAGGGCTTCCTGATCTTAGACTCGTAATCTTCTTAGATGGGATAAAAAATGTATTTATTGGCATAGAGAAAAATATGCCGAAAAGCTGTTTCTGCTGCACCTTCTCTGTCCACTGTATCTCTTCAAACTCACATAATGGGCAGCAACTCGTTAACAAAAAGTTCTTTCGTTTAACAGCTAGGGATAGGATAATTATGTAGTCAGAAGAAAAGTCATTTTTCAGTATGACAGGATAACAGCAGAAATTATGCCCTTGTCCTTACCATTCAGTAACCTCTTTCAGTCTAAATCATTACTCATTCCCCACCAGCAAGTAACAAGTGTTTTCTGCCTAAATCGTGTATAATCAGTCAAGGACTGATTTATTGCAAAGCAGCCTTATGTGAGAGGCCAGATGGTATGCTGCATTTGAATCCTAATTTGCTCCATGTGACCTTCAATGAGCTACTTTGACCCCCTTGTCATTCATTCCCCATCTATAAGAAGGTGGTCTTCATGCCTAATTCAAGGGACTCACTAAGAGGATTAAGTGAGATAATATTATTAATGGCACAAAGCAGATGTTCATCAGTAGCCACCTTCTCCTTTTCTGATGAGATCAACCTCTGTGCCCTGGAAACCCCATCCCTGCTCTCCGTCTACTCACTTAAACTTGAAAATAAATCTTTTCCCCCTTTCCCCAATTTCCCCCAATTTCTTAAGAATCAGAGTTCTAAAATGATTAATTTATGCTCTTTAAAATGATTCAAAAGGAATTATTAGAATATTTTTATTGTGAATATTTTTCTTTCTGTTTTGAGGATGACACCTTCAGTAATTCTGACACTGCTTTCTGGGCAGTGCCAGGAGCAAGACTTATCTGTTATATCATGATGTGAATTTTGTAGAGCTACAATTTTTTTTGAGTACTTTCTATGAGGCTGATTGTGTGTGTGTGTGTGTGTGTGTGTATTTAAATACTTTTAATCCATACTACATTGTGATGTAAATTGGAATCCTATTTTCATATAAAGACACTGAGGTTGAATAAGTTCTCTGAAGACATACAAGGAATAAGCAAGGGAACTGGAATCAAATCCAGGTCTTGCCAGTTTCGAAGCCAGGACTCTTCATTATGAATGCTACAATACCTTTGTTTCAGGAGACTCAGAGAACATGCCAAAGGCAGCAAATTTCTAACCCAACAAAGAAGCACTTCATAAATTAAAATGGTAAGAATGATCAAGAGCGGACTCGAAAATATTTGAGGATCCATCTGTTAAGAGTTGGTCTTAAAACACATGTGCACAACCTCGAGCTAATTAAATATGTGTGCATTTATTCAGGGGATTTTTAAATTCCCTCTTAATGCCACACACTGAACTAAGATCCATGTCTACCAGTGATGAACATTTTTTTTGGGGGGGTGCTGGGGATCGAACCCAGGACCTTGTGCTTGCAAGGCAAGCACTCTACCAACCGAGCTATCTCCCCAGCCCCATGATGGACATTCTTGAAACAGCTTCATCAACTGATAAAAGACTCCCTTTAAATATTTTTTATCTGATATTTTCAAATGTTTATGAATCCATCTCTTAACAGTAACCAACTTAATCTTTTTTTCTTTTAAGATATTCTCACTTTTAGAAGATTCCATAAATGGAATATTTACTGAAAATGACAATTTGATCTAATAAAAATTTTCTTTCTTGAAAGTACATAGCACCAACAGAAGGTACTATTCCAGTCATTTAAACTATTTTGGCTGAACAGACTTCTGGGGCTGAATTTTCACAATTAGACAGAAGTAGAATGTGGTGGTGTTATTGTTGTTGTTTGCAGTACCAGTATTCAAACTCTTGAGAGGTTATAAACTTACTCCAGAACTGTGCATCAGGTTTATGTCTCTGGTGACCTCAGGGATCTTAGGGGCAAGAGGACCCTAGAACTGCAATTTTACCAACACCCCAAGCTTGATACTCCAAAGGCTTCCCATTCATGGGCCCTGAAGCCAGGCATTAAAATCCCAGCTTCACCCCACAGTAGTTGCTTAGCTTTGAGAAAATGTCCGTGCTTAGTGGTCTGTGAACTGGAAGCCACGCTCTCCATAGAATTATCCTAAGGGTTTTGTTGGTTTCCCATTGCTACAGTATAATGAGGTATCACAAACGTAGTGACTTAGAACAACAAAATCTGTCTTCTTTCTGATCTGGAGAGAGGAAAGCAAAATGGCTCTTGCTGTACTAAAACCAAGGTTTGGGCGAGGCTGCATTTCTATGTGGAGGTTTTAGGGAAGGACCCTTTCCTTGCCCTTTCCAGCCTCTGGAGGCTGCGCCCTACTCTATCCTCAGGGTCAGCTTGCTCGTGGGACGTGACTCCGGAACCCACTCACCTGCCTCTTTCACTTTTATGTAGACCTTTGTGAGTCCATTAGGCCCATTCTGATAATCCAGAGTAATTCCCCATCTTGAGATCTTTTAATCGCATCTACAAAGTCCTTCTTGGTACGTAATGTAACATTCACAGATTCCAGGGATTATGATGTGGATAGTTTTAGGAGCACATTTTTCTGCCTACCACAAGTGCTGAAGGAATCAACACACATAGGACACTTAGAAGAGTGTTCAGTGCATAGCAATCACTCAATAAATACCATCTTCAGCATTTTCAGCTGGGTTCTGTAATATAAGGACTAGCATGAATAAATTGCTCAAAGAACTTGCGTTCTCTCCTTTCCTCACACATGCTGGGAACATAACTATCCTCATTTAGGGAGTTTAGCAATTTAAATGGAAGATTCTGCCAATGTGACTATTTGTAGGTTCCATCAATTTGTGTCATTTTAAGTAATCCAGACTCAGGCTATTTTATTATAAATTCTTGGTCTTCTTTTTAACTTTGGAGGCAAATTTCATTATGTTCAAGGTTACCAGGAAAGCCACATGCAGAACAGGCAATACTTCTTAGACTTCTAAAGCTCTGAACTGTACCAATTCAATCTACTGTCAGGTTCATTGATCTTCTTCTCCCTTGGTCATCACGGTTACAGATTTGGATTCAAATTTTGCCTATCCATACTATACATACACCAAATGGGTCTTTTCCACTTATGATATATTATCTTAAACTTGCATAGCACTTAGTATTTCTATAAAGTGTTTTACAGTGTTCCCTTAGTTTTATCCCATTTGATCCCTTACCATAGACTGTGAGATAGAGATATGAGTTTTTATCTCAAATTTTAAAATGAAGAAATGGGCTTAAGGAATTAAATGATACATATAAAGGAATGTTCTAAAGGGACCAAGTAAATTCTTTTTAATAAACTTTAGTAAATAGTTAAATACATGTAAGATAATTTTAATTTTTGATGTACTATGGATATTTAACTTTCTTCATAAGACTTGAAACAGATCGTTTAATTTTCTCTTAAATCATTCAGTGTCTAAAGTCCATTCAATTAATGCTATGCATTTTGATATTTGAATCTGACCTGATACTTACCTCATAGTCCATAAGAATTCTAATTTTCTGTTTAGATTTTAAAAAGTATGAAAATAGAGTAATAAGACCTAAAGAATGATAGAATTGACCATAAATCCAGTGAGTATGCCCACGCAGTTAAATGTCACACTTATTTATAATTTTAAACTCTCTAGAACACATCAGAGAATTCAAGAGCATGACAAAAATGTCTCTCAATAATCAAACTATCAGATCCGTGTTCTAACATTTTCACACTCATCCCAAAGAAGCCCTACCTTGGATTCTGTCTGCATTTCCCAAATAGTTCTAATTTTAAATAAAAAATAGTGATAGAAAAAGGATATAAGTTCTATTGGCCAAATTATATTGTGTGCATGTATAAATATGTAACAAATTCCATCATTATGTGCAACTATAATGCACCAATTTAAAAATGTGGGAAATTATTTTAAAAAGAAAAGAAAAATATAAGTTTAAAACAAAGAGTTCTGGAATGCAGAAGAGATAAATACAAATGAGCAGATAAAGAATTGAAATGCATTAGAATCCAAGAAGACAGTGTAACTAGCAGCAGGACAAAGTGCTCAATGTATTTCCCCAGCTCCTTTTAACATGGGGAAAGGTGTAACTTTATTAAGACCCCAAAACATTCTTTGGGCCTTTGAAGATGATGTCATAGTAAATCTACGTGTGCAAATGTGGAGAGAGGTTCTCAGCACGTTGTTAAATGAAGAAAATCAAGTAGAAAGCAGTGGGTAAAGATGTAAGGAGATTACATGAAAGTGCACATATACATATATGCTTAGAAAAATGTCGATAGCATCTGTAGCAAGAGATTAAAATTGATTTACAATGGTAACAATGGATTATAAGTTGTTTTTATTTCTTTTTACTTTTTTAAAAAATCTTCTTGTGTAAATGCTTTACAAAAAAAGCAATTTCCACTTAAGAAAAAGGAGTGCTCAAATACCTCACAACCAACTTGGTTCAATAATATTGATTAATATGACTAACCACATTATCCTGACTTGTATGTACCTCAGAAATGTCTCCCATTAATAATGTAATGGATTCAATCACCTAAACAAAGGCAAATCAGGATAGATTCTTCTCAGGCAGGAGGAAATCAACAATTATGCTTGTTGCTGACCCTTTCCTTCATAAAATAAAACATGGGGTTCTATTTTCTCTAGAATTTATTTTTTTAAACATGTAATTCCACGTATCAAAATAGTCAGCTTCAGCAACTGGTAACCTAAGAAAGTGCTGGTACAAGGAAAAAAAATCTCATTTCTAAAAGTCATTAATGGAAAGAGAAAACACTTTTGAAAGAAAAGAGAAATATTGTGAATGATGTCTGTTAATATTCTTTATTAGTTAATCAGTATATACTATGCTTAGATTGCCTTGTTATGTTGTCTTCTGTCTTTTGTCTTCTAGTGCCTAAAATCCTGACTACCAAATACATCAATTTATAAAACATGCTGCTACTTGAAAACAGTTTATTACTTGAAAAACTCAAATTTATTCTTATTTTCATTATGTAGGCAGACTCTTAAATAACCACTTCAGGGATAAATTTAAAATTAAACTTTGCAGCTGCAAGATTAAGTCCTAAATTCCATGTGCATATACATGTGCCATGTAAATAATTATAAATAAATAGATAAATAAATAAATGAGTGTATACACACATTTGCATGTGTATATTAACAGATGAGGCATATCCATAAATACAGTTCTTTAGGAAAGAGAAAAAAATGGACTGGTTTGGAATGGATAGTTAACATCTGTCTGTCTTCTTGAAAATAAGATAAGATACTGTCAAATTCAGGCTCAGCACTTCCTGAACACTTACCTCAGATATTATCTCAGATGTTATACCTTACTTCTCATGACATGAGTGTTATCCCCCACCTTAGAGAGAGAGAAACCAAATATTGATGAGGTTGAGTGAAATGGTTATTATTCGTGTTATTGGCACTTAATCTAGGAAGGAACATGAAAGGATAAGAAAATTTAAAAATCCTAATTCTTCTGAAATTAGGTCAATATTTAAAGTATCCTTAAATGTGTTGATCTACTATTAGCTCAAAAGGGGCATGCTTCTCTGGAAATCAAAAGATGACTTAAAGCAAAAACTCTAGGCAGGTTGACGTTTGTATATAGTACATGCATAAAGTCAAGTCCTTAGGTAACTTTTTTTTTTTTTCAACAAACTGAACTGGGAAAGTAATTGGGTACATTCACTAGTGTTACATAAAACTTCCCATGAAATCAATTAAGAATATGAGAGAATTCACCATCATGCACCCCGGTCCCTACATAGTCAGTTTTTCTGTTTCATTAGACTCTCAGCCTTACACCCATTTTCTTTTTAGAAAAATTGAAGCCATTGCTGAGTTCTTGCCTCTCAGTAGGCGAGTCACAGGGATGACTGAATGACGCCACTTCCAGGTCTCCAGTTGGTGTGGAAGACTCATCCCAGCCTCGATGGTCTGACATCACTGGAAATAGTGTTTTTAAGGGGAAAACCATCTGCACATTACACTGCAGCTAAGCTTCCAATAAGTCCAGCTGCCAGGCATCTTGCTTATCCTTCTCAATCAAGACAGACTCACTGGATTGTCCCCATGCATGCTAATGATTCAGGCTCTTTTGAAGTAATTTATTAAAAGTTGGAATGAATATACATGTATCCATCTACATATTTTCCCTTGGCCTGTATTTATGAGAAAGTAGTAGAGAAATTAAAGATGTGTAAGATGCACAGAGTGGATATCAAGCCCTGGTCTCATCAGCAGCAGACAATAGAGTAAGATAGGCATGATGCACAACTAGGGCTCACCTGGTCAGGTTTCCAGAGGCCTATGCACTGGCAATATTGCAAAAGAAGAAAGCCAGTCACAGAGTAGGGTCAACCTCTTGAGGAAGCCCAAGACAGTGTTAAGGGAAGGCATGGCCTGATCAAGTGGTCAAGGACACAGTGCTTGGTTAATTAGGCTTGTTATTAGATAGTGCATACAAGTAGTTGCTTTTGCTTTTGACAATTGTTTGGAAAGTGTATACAAGCGTGGACTGTTGCTCTGTGTAGCACAAGCAGTGGGCAGTAGGAGACTGACCTCTAGAGCTTTTTTTTTTTTTTTTTTTTTACTTTTATACCAGAGATTTAACCCAGGGGTGCTTAACCACTGAGCCTCATACCCAGTTCTTTTTTATATTTTATTTAGAGACAGGGTCTTGCTGAGTTGCTTAGGGCCTTAATTGTTGAGGTTGGCCTCATACTCATGATCCTCCTGCCTGAGCCTCCCAAGCTGCTTCCTTTGCTTTCAATTTCTTTGGTCTGGCTTGTAGAATTAGTCCTGTGTGCTCATTACATTCATCCTGTTCCCTTGGTTCTTTGTTCTCTTTCCTGCGGCATGCTTCACTTGTGACTTTTTTACCTTCCTAATGCCTACTTTGGTCTTATTTTCCATTCTTCAGAATAGTTGTTAGAAAATATAAAATCCCTTGATGTATTTATTTAAAATATCTCTATAAAGGTAAAAATATCTCTTAGAGCAGTCTCCACATAATATTTAAACCACTTTTATTGTATCTAGCCACAATGATCCTAATAAATATACTGAGAAAGATATGTGATTTTATTATTTCTAGAAGTAAAAAGTCTCTGAAACAGAATGATTTGTCATGATATTTGCTTTTTAAAAGCTAAGTATATCAGAAAACTCTACCAAAAAAGAAATCCTATAAAGGGAAGGAAATTGAATTCCCTTTGAGACTGGTCATGTGAAATGTTCATTCTCACAATGAGTTTCCAGGAGCTAGACCTCCTCTCTGATGATCCGGGAAGGCGCTAAGCTACCCCGGGACAGGCACTTTGTAGTGCTGGCTACATTACAACTGGAAGCAGCCTGGCATGGGACAGCTAACTGAGTTACTCAACCAAAAAAGTTATGACATTGAAAATGGCCCATGGTCTCTGAATATGTGCCAGTTGGCAAGAAATCAGGAGAAAAGAAAATGAGTTTCTTAAGATGATGACTTTTTAGTCTTTTTAAGTGACTGGATGGAGGTACAGAGGAGTTAAATGATTATTTGAGGGAAGGCTGTAATAGAGTTTCCCATTTCTTTGTTTAAAGGTTTGACTTAATAGCAATATTAAATATGTGAGTGCCTCCCAACAGCAGAGTGTCAGTTTCCAAAATTATTTATGCCACAGAATTACAGAGAGTAAAGGCAAATCAGTTTCCTGCTAAGTATTTATTTTCAGTACAGTCTGAAATCTGAATTCAGTACGGTCTGAATATCTTAATCCAAGAGATCTGCAGATAGAATTGAGGGAGTTGGTGAATCCAAATGAAATAAAAACTGGTTTATTAACCTCCATATAAAATGCAGCCTTTCTCCCAATTACATAGAAACATAGGTGACAAATGATCACACTACTAGAAGCACCATTGACTTTGCAACTAGTAGAAATATCAAACTATAGCCACCACGGAGATGCCAAAAATATCCATTCTCTTCATCATTACTTTGAAATGTTGGTAGTAATTCCATCATAAATTTCAATCATAAATTTCTTTTTTGAAAGCTTTGAGATAAAATTCAAATACCATACCATTTGTCTATTTAAGGTGTACAATTCTGTATTTTTAGAATATTAAGTCATTCAATTGTTTCATTGGTGGTAATTCTATGTAACATAAATTTTCCCATTTCAACCATTTTTATACAATGCATGTAACCATCTGTGTGTATTTCTTTTCAAAACTTTTCATCACCGCAAACAGAAATTCTGTAACGATTGAATAGTATAATTCCTGTGCTGGGGATGTAGCCTAGCATGTGTGTTGCCCTGGGTTCCACCCCCTGCACCACAAAATGAACACAAACAAAAACAGTAACTCCCTGCTCCTTCTCCCCTGGTAACCTCTAATGTATTTCATGTCTCTATAAATTTTTCTCCCTAGACACATATACAAATAGACTCATTGCAACATGTGTCCTTTTCTATCTGACTGAGTTTACTTTGCAGAGTGTCTTCAAGGTTTTCTCCTTTGTAGCGTGTATCAGTACTTCATTCCTTTCTGAGGTTAAACAACAGTCCTTCTTGTGTGGATACTACATTGTGTTGATCCATTCACCCGCTGCTGGACGCATGTCATTTCCACCTTTTTGGCTATTGTGAATGATGTTACAATGCACCTTTGTGTACAAATATCTTCAAGTCCTTGCATCCGGTTCCTTTGGGACCATACCTAAGAATGGAATTGCTGGTTCTCATTTGGTAATTCTGTTTAGCTTTTGGATTACTTGCTAAACTGTTTTTCATGACAGTGGCAGAAATTTCTTTTTAAATATTCTGATAATTGTATTATTAATGTCTTTTATGCATAATGTGACTTTCCCAGGCTGCCAAAGGGTTCCATGGCACAAAAAAGGTCAAGAACCTCTGCATATTAGTTCCCCTTTCATCTAAGTTAAAATAATTTAAATCTGAAAAATTCTGGCAGTATTTAGAGTCTGAAATTTAAAGGGGCAATCATAAATATAGTAATTTGGCTTAATCTTAAAAGTTCAGAATAGATAAGCTATACTAATGACTGAAGTTAAAAATCCTCTTGGAATAAAATTTTCTGGTTTGATAACATAAGAAACATCTTTACCAACAGATATACATTGAGAAAGTAGTATACACAATTTAATGAGTAAGCAAGCTTTTAATATATCAGAGTGTAAAAGATATTTAGCTGGGGCTGGGAATATAGCTCAGTTGGTAGAGTGCTTGCCTTGCAAGCACAAGGCCCTGGGTTCAATCCCCAGCACCTCAAAAAAAAAAAAAAAAAAAAGATATTTAGCTGAGTACACATTGAAATCCAGACAGCTTCTGAAATGTGACTGATTTAATCAAAAAGTTCTTTAGGAGTTGTAAAAAGGAAGAGGGAAAAATATGAAAAGCGTCAAAAATTGACATCTCTGGCATAGAAATGTAGTCAATTTAAAACATCTCAAAACAGTCATTATGGTTAGCATTACTGCATAATTTACATAGGGTTTCACTTGAAATTTGTATTTTATAATGAGAAAAACACTTTATTTGTTCAATTTAAGTGTTTAGGGTTCAAAATATGATTGTCTTCAGTAGGTAAAGACACCTAACTAGAACATGGACCCAATTTAAAGTGGCACGGTACTATTCTGACTACTGTAGCATTATCCTCCAATTAACAAATATCTGTAGGCACCCTGGGATACGACTGGACAAAGCAGAACGTCTGCTCTCAAGAAACATATAGTTTAATAGGGCACTGGGTAACACGGTCACAGAGAATAATGGGTTCAGCTTGGAAAATGTTGAGCAAGAAGTTCTCATTCCAGATCTAGTGTTTTTTAGATCTGTGGCTTTGGACAAATCCTATTACCCTTTTGAACCTCTTTACAAAATAGAGATGCTAATTCCTGCCCGGTTCATAGTGTTGAGGCACAAATTAAATGACTTGTGGAAATCCTTTATGAACTGCTAACTGTCATACAACAGAAAGGTGCTCTGAGAGCAATTGCTGCTCCAGTGACTAATGAAAACCCTCTTCGAGATCATCACAGCTATCATGAATTATCATTTGGAGACAGGCCTAGTGGGAAGGTGTAGGCCTGGGGAACAGGAGCCCTGAATTCAGGCCCAGCTCTGCTGCCTGCTGGCTCTGTGATTGAAGGTTGGTTCTTGCCTGCAAAATAAAGAAGCTCATCTCCAAAGGCCCTGGCAGTCCTATAAATTCTAAGAATGCTATTGATTATTCTGTCAAATATTTTTCATGATCCCAATACATCTACATGAATTATTCTTACGGAAAGCATTTCAAGAAAATTTTTCAGTCATCATTAACCTACTACACGGAGAAAAGGAGACAGGCTTCCTGAGAACCTGTTAGTATATAAGTAAGTACACATTGATTAACATGTTCCCTGGTAAATGTGTGCTGCAGAAACAATAGAATTCAGTCTGACTAAGGGATGGCAAAATATGATTCATTTGCCTCAATGAATGGTCAACAAAGTATGAAATAATTCTAGCATTTCTTATTTAATTTCACTTTATAAATGTGAATACATAAAGAAAACCTGGTTCTTTCCTCATGCCTTTTATGCTAGGAGCACCAAGTTTATAAAGCCTTAAATAATTCTCCACATTATTTTATGTTCTGTATCGTCAAATATAATCAGATATTCCTGAGGCTTTACCTTCCCCTTAGATTTGCCTTTTTAAAACAAGATCTATTTATTTACATGAAGTACACACTGTACTGTTTTTAAGGTTTAAAAAAGCCCTTTTCTAAAATTTTTTATTGATGCACAATAGTTGTATATATTTGTGGAGCAGAATGTATTCCATGCCTGTACATATTGCATAATGATCAAGTCAGGTAAATTACCATTTCTATCTGCTTAAAGATTTATCATTTCTTTGCTGCGAAAATTTTTTTTCAAAATCCTCTCCTCCATGGATTTGAAATACACAATGCACTGTTAGCTATTTCACCCAACTGTGTTCTGTGAACACCAGAACTTCTTCCCCGCACCCTCCCACGATGTAGTGTCAATCACTGATCAGTCTCCAGTTCGATCTCTCTCCATCCCTCGCTCCTCCTTACTAACTCAGCCTCTGGTAACCACTATTCTACTTTCCACTTCTATTGCATCAACTTTTTTAGATTCCACAGGAGTGATAGGATACAGTACTTACCTTCCCGTACCTGGCTTATTTCATAATGTCCCCATGGCCCATCCATGTTGTTACAAATGGCAGAATTTCATCCTTGTCATGGCGGAGTAGTTCTCTACTGTGCATATACATCGCACCCTCTTTATCCCTCCACCACTGAGGGGCATTTAGGTTGATTCCATTTCTGGGTTATTGTAAACGGTGCTGTAGATGTCTCTTCCACGTGCCAATTTCCTTTCCTTTGGATACGTGTTCAATATGGGATTGCCAAATCCCATGGCAGTTCCAAACTGTTTTCACAAATCCATACTAATTCACATTTTTATCAACTGAGTATAAGAACTCACCACCTCCTCACCAGCACTCATTGTTTTTACTTTTTGAAAAATAACCATTCTAACTCACTAACCCCTGAGATGTCATCTCCTTATAGTTCTGATTTGCATTTCCTTGATGATTAATGATGTTGAGCTTTTCTTCACATAGCTGTGACCATTTGTATATCTTCTTTTGAGCAATATCTATTTAGGTCTTTTGACTGTTTTATTTGAAATATTTGGTTGTTTTGTTGTTGTTCTTGTTGTTGCCATTGAGTTCCTTTTAGATTCTGGATATTAACCCAGTGCCAGCTGTATAATCTGCAAATATTTTCTCCCCTTCTGCAGGTGATATCTTTCCTGTGTTCCTTATTTCCTGCTGTGTGGAAACTTTTCAGATGGTGTAATCACATTTGTCTATGTTTGCCTATGTTGCTCATGCTTTGAAGCTGTCTAAGAAATCCTTGGTTAGGTCAGTGTTGTGCAACATTTCCCTTACGTTTTCTCCTAGTAATTTCATATTTTGGGGTCCTGTTTTTGTTGGGGTTTTTATGTGGTGAGAGACAAGGGTCCAATTTCATTTTTCTGCATAGGGATATCCAGTTTTCCCAACATTGTTTATTCAAGAGACTATCTTTTCACCGTTGTGTGTTCTGGGCACATTCGTCAAGAACCAATTGGCTATAAACGCTTGCATTTATTTCTGAGCACTCTGTTTCGTTCCATTGGCCTGTGTGTCTGTTTTCGCGTCAGGACCATGCTGTTTGGATTTCGACAGCTTTGTATATTTTGAAGTCAGGTCATGTGCTGTCTCCAGGTTTATACTTTTTTCTCAAGATTGCTTTGGCTAAAAAAAAAAAAAAAGATTGCTTTGACTTATCAAGGCCTTTTGTTGTTCCTTACTAACTTTAGGATTGCTTTTTCTATTTTTATGAACAACAACATAGGAATTTTGATGGGCATTGCACTGAGTCTGTGGATCACTTTGGTTAGTATGGACATAAAGCCAATATTAATTCTTCCAATCCATGCATATGGGATACACAAATTAATAAACCTGATACCTCACATTAATAAAATGAATAAAAATTACATAATATTTTAACAATTTTAATCAGATACAGCTCACAGACCATTCAGTTTACTTAGAGTATACAATTCAATAATTTTTAGAATATTCACGGGATTATGCAACTATCATCACAATCTAATTTTAGAATTTTACATCACCCCAAAAAAGAAACTTCACACCTATCAGTCCCTCCCATTTCTCCCACTCTGGGCCTCGGTAACCACAAATGTACTTTCTGAATCTATAGGTTTGCCTTCCATGTAAATGAAATCTTATAATACACAGTCTCCAATTTGGTTTCTGGCACTTGGCATAATGTTGTCAAGGTTTATCTATGCCAGACGACGTATCAACACTTCATTCCTTTTTATGTGCCAATAATATTCCATTTTATGAATATAGCACTTTTACTTATCTGTCATCAGTTGATGAACATTAGGTTGTTTCCACTCTGGGGATATTAGAAACAATGCGGTTAAGAGCAGTCATGCACAGGTTTTTGTATAGAGGTTAGTTTTGCAAGGATAAATTTCTCTTGGGTATACACCTAGGAGGGAAAGCCTTCCCCTCAATTTTGAGAACACAGGACTTCTTGCTATCTATTCTCATGACTGCCCTGGGAAAACTTTTATTTCAGTAAGAATAATAATATGTGGCAATTGATAGAAAATCAGTTGGATTTCTTTTGAGAACACATTTAGACTTGGACCTTTTATAAGTCTGTAACTATTATGGAGTAAGAAATTTTTAGTGCAGTGCCTTGGAAGACTTCATAATCTTCGGTTGTGATCTGTTCTCTTAGGAAACTTCATAGCTTCATTAAAAGTCTTCTAAGGAGTATTGGTCATTTAACACAGGGGTTGTATCCTCGAGATGGCAACTGTGGGAAGACTCAGTCAATTTGACACATATTCCCTAAGAAGAGTTTTCCTTTCATGTTAATACATGAATATTATGAGCATTATGAAACAGAATACAGAATTCACAGGGAATTTTTAAGGTATCTCTGAGACTTCAAAGCTCATATCCTCTAGTTGTGCTTCAAGCCCCTAGTCCTTCTCCTCCTCAGGACAAGTTCACTCTCAGGTGCCCTTAGGGGAATTTCAGCGTAAGGTTGGAGAAGCTCTGATGTAATGAATTTTTTTCCACATGGTTTTGTTATGAATTCAAAATAATTGAAATGCTATTTCCTGAATGGAGCCCTATGAAACTAGCAGTTCCACAGGTGTAACAAGAAAAGAGAAAAGAATCTTGTGTTTAAGCAACTTTAAGAAATATTGAGCTCTGAGTTTAATTGAAAATTCATAGTTTCCTTAACTCAGAATTTCTCAGATGCCAGAGTTCTCTCAACCACTGTTTAAAATGAAAGATTTGGAACTACCTTCCACAACCCCCAAACTGTGACCTCAGTCCGTGGGTCCTTAAGCCTATAGGTCATTTTGGCAAGATTACATCTTTTTATCTCAAAAGTTAAATTGTAAAGTGATCAAAACAATCAATTAGAAATCATTCAAATGTGTGTGTGTGTGTGTGTGTGTGTGTGTGTGTTTAACTCAGGAGCACTCAACTACTGAGCCACATCCCCAGCCCTATTTTGTATTTTATTTAGAGACAGGGTCTCACAGAGTTGCTTAGTGCCTCACTTTTGCGGAGACTGGCTTTGAACTCGAGATCCTCCTGCCTCAGCCTCCCCAGCCACTGGGATGACAGATGTGCACCACCAGGCCCGGCCATCTTAACGTTAATTTTAAAGAACTGAGAGGAGATTCCTGAGAGGGCTTTCTCTGGGGGCAAACCATTCCTATTTTATTAACCACTGAATTCACTGTCGTATTCCTGCCATGGGTTTGCTCTCACTTTCTCGTGTGCAGCCGCATTGGGCAGGCCAATATTGTGACCTGACTGTTTAATCTGAGTCATTTTGTGATTAAGTGTCTTCCTGCTGCTGTGCTCATGCTGGTTTCTTCACTTGCTCTCAGCTCTTTAGCTTGTTTTCTTTCTAGGCCTCATATTCCCTCAAACTAGGGATGGCATTCTAGAACACAGGTTTGGAAACCTAATTCAAGAGTCATTGTACGGCAAGGGGAGTCTTTTCTCTCCTCGGTCAAGGAAAATGGAGACACTTCAGTTCAGTGGAGCTCATTTCTTTATTCACAGAATTTTAGGAAGGAACATGGGGTCGGGTAGAGTGTGTGAATGTGTGTGTGTGTGTGTGTGTGTGTGTGTGTGTGTGTGTGATAGAGCAAACTGTGCACACTGCATTTAATGGAAAGCAAGTACTTCTTGAAGGTGGTATGAGCCAGCCTTTGGTTACTGTGACAAAATACATGAGATAATCAACTTAAAAGGAGGAAAAGTTTATTTGGGCTTATGGTTTCAGAAGTTTTAGTCCAGGTCACTGGCCTGTTGCTTTGGGCCTCTAACAGCATAGTACATCTCAATGGTAGTGAATGGAGGAGAGGACTGTTCACGTCATGGCAGCTGGGAAGCAAAGAGAGAGAGAGGAAGAGTCTGGGGTCCCCTTCAAGGACACAGCTCCTATGTCCTAACTTACTTCCACTGGGGCTCACCCCTCAAAAGTTCTCACCACCTCCCAATAGCACCAAGCCAAGGACCAAGCCACTGGACATGTGCAGATCCATGGGAGACATTCCAGACCCAGAATATAGCAATTAGGAACAGCTTGATTCATCCCAGTTTGTCCTTTCTTTTTATTTTTACTAACAACATTTCCCCCTGGCAAATCTGTTTTTTTTTTTTTTAATTTTTTTACATTTACATAGGGTAATGATGTTTATTTTATTTTTCCCCTCCCCCCACCCCTCCCACCCCTCTTTTCCCTCTACACAGTCCTTCTTTCCTTCATTCTTGCCGCTCTCCTTAGCCTAACTCTAAACCTAACCCTAAACCTAATGCTAGCCCGTCCCACCCCCCATTATATGTCCTCATCCGCTTATCAGCGAGATCATTCGTCCTTTAGTTTTTTGAGATTGGCTTATCTCACTTAGCATGATATTCTCCAATTTCGACCATTTGCCTACAAATGCCATAATTTTATCATTCTTCATTGCGGAGTAATATTCCATTGTATAAATATGCCACAGTTTCTTTATCCATTCATCCGCAAATCTGTTTTTAACTGGACTTTTAAAAAATGTTTTCCCCTAAGTGCCTTGTACTTGAAAATCTTTTCCTAGTGGGTATGTCCCCCAAATCTGTTTTTTTCTTTTTTTTCTTTTTTTTTTTCCTTTGGTGCTGAGAACTGAACCCAGAGCCATGTTCTCACCCAATCAGTTTAAATAATGTTTTTTTTCATTATACTCCCAATTTCCAATGGTAGCTTGTAGACAGAGTTGTTGTATTAAATATGGATTTTGACTGATAATTTTCTTAAAAGCATTAGTTCAACTACTACACACTGTTTTCTTATTCAAGAATGCTCACCCTGTGCACCTCCTACTGAGAAGAGTAAATTTTGTTTTAATTTTTTTGATACTTTGATCATTCTGGTAATCCAAAGAGGAGAGTCCTCTGCTTCTACACTTGTTTAATACATATACAAGATCCTTGTGACAATATTTGCAGTATAATCAAATTACCTGGAAAGTTTTATAAAAACAAACATCAAGCCAAGCTCCAGGTAAGTTGATCTAATTTGGGGAAAATTCTAGGCCTGGGTATTTTCACTCCCCTGGCAATTCTAACGAGCAGTCAGGTTGGAAACCGAGGTAGGCCGAAGTCTAGGCTCAACCCATGGATACACTTTCTATAGAACCTCTTCTTCCTGTGGGTAGGTGGGGCCTGTGGCTTGCTTCTAATCATCAGAATGTGTCAAAGGTGATGGGACGTCATTACCACGATAGGGTTTACATGTATGTACGTGTGTGTGTGTGTGTGTGTGTGTGTGTGTGTGTCCCTCTTGATAGCAGGCACTAGAATAATCTTCCTCGGGCCTTGAAGCAGCAAACAGTCACGTCCATGTGGCAGGAGGAGCAGGAAGCCTGTGGCAACTCAGGGCAGCCTGCCAATAACCACTAAGAAGCAGTTGGGACCCTCAGTTACCCACGTGAAAATCAGTTCTGCCAACATGTGACCAAGCCAAAGCAAATTCTCTCTTCACCAAGCCTCCAGATGAGAATACAGCCCAATCAGCACCTTGAACATAGTCTGAGACCCTGAACAGGATTCCAGCTATGCGGAGCCTTGACTCTTGCAGAACCATTGAAGTTCAGAAATAATAAATGTGATTCTTTTTCTGTTACAGTTTGGCAATTTTTACATGGCAACAGATACAGAAACCACTCTCTAATAATTATTTCAGAGATCTTTGTAATTCAGTTTTGTTCCTTTATGCCCAAAATACAGAGTGCAGTTAAGCCCTAGTATTCTGGACTCTGGAGTCAGTTATTCCATTTATTTCCTTCAAGTTCTTTATGTCACCATCAGAAGCAGGAGGATCAGCACGCACAGTCCTCAGCTTGATCTCACAGGACTCAAGAAGGTTGAATGGGAGTGATCCCCGGTCCATTTCATTTGCCCTCTACTTTCTCTGTTGTCTGTTGTGGCTTGAAACAAGTAGCAGAGCCCTGAAGGAAAAGACAATGAGGGGAAATCAGGGTCTCCTTTTCTCAGACTTAACAAATAGAACAAGTTTTCAAGAGCAAAGAAACAACTGCAGAGACCACTAACGTGGGCATGCACCCATAGGAAAGCCCTCTGCCTTCACCGGTCGCTCACCAAAGGCCCAGAGCACTAGGCTCCTCTCCTCTGCAGACCCACGGTGACCCTGCGGGACTCATGCCTACAAACAGCATCAGGTTTTCACTTGAGAGATAATTCTCCTCTTCTCCTTAGTGACTTGTGTCCCTCGGAAGTCATGCCATTTTTCTGCCTTTGTCCAGTGAAATATATGGGAGTGAGGCCTTACCTTAAGATTTTAATCAGAAACTTCCAGGGGTCTACCAAGTTTTAATACAGAGATATGGTACAAATAAAGAGTACTTCAAGAAACCTCTTCATAGGTACTATTATTAAATAATCATTCTTATATTTTAAATTTTAAAAAGAGAGTATATATAAATGCTAAATGCTAACCAGTCTTCTAGAAACTGGCAAAGCTCATGTATACAGAGACAATGAAGGTGAGGCAGATATGTGGAAAGGGTAAAGATGAAACAGAAAGAAAGGCAGGGAGAGAGGGAGAGAAAGAGATCTCCTGACCCACTGTATAGCAGCTGACTATAATCAGGTGCTTTTATACATAGCAACAGGAGGGGTGTGTTCATCAGCTTTGCATCACTGTGGCCAAAACTCCTGACAAGAACAACTTAAGAGGAGGAAAAGTTTATTCACCGTTTCAGAAGTTTAGTCCATGATGGGCCCAACTCCATTGCTTTAGGCCCAAGATGAGGCAGAACATCATGGCAGAAGGGAGCCACTGAAGAGCTCTGCTCATCTCAGGGCAGCTGGGAAGCAGAAAGAAGGAAGGGGGAAGAGGCCACAGGGAAGATGTACTCTTCTAGGACATTCCCCCAGTGACCCACCTCCTCTGGCCACATCCCACCTACCTACCGTTACCACCAGTCAATTCATTCAAACAAGGATGGACTGATTAGGTTACAGCTCTCAGAATCCATTCATTTTTCCTCGGAATATTCCTGCATTAACAGGAACTTTTGGGAGACACCTCTTATCCAAACTGTCACAAGGGGAGCAAGCATGAAGGAAAGACACAGAACAAAAGTCTGGATTATTCTTTTGTGTAATTTCCCACTCAGATTTCTTTCCATATCTGAATGTTCCTTATAACCATACAATAGTGTGCTGTGTTGAATAATGCAGTCAGATAATTCATAAAGTAGTATGCAGAATCTAGTCTTCAAAAACTCATTTCATTCTAGTAAAATAAATTTTAAATGATTTTAAGCTACTTGTTTACCATGGCTGCAGGCAGTATGCGGGTTCAGGCTGCCACTAAACATGATTCAGCTGTGACCTACTCTGCCACTTTTGATTTTTGCCACTTAGAGCATCATTCAAAATGATGCCTCACAGACTCACTCCATTTTCCCCAAGCATCTGTAAGATTTATGGATTTGATGGTGGATTGCTTTAGTGGATCCCCACTGGGGCCATTTAGACCTTGTGCCTTTTTTAAAAGGCTTTTTTTTTTTTTTTCTAGAGAAAAGAATATTTTACCCAAGAGTTTGTAAGTTGAGTGAAAGCTTTTCATTTATCTAGCCAATGTTGATTTGTGGTCTGGCAGGAAGGAATTGTTGGCAAATGGAACGCTTCCCCTGGAAAGAAAAGTTCAGTTTATATCCTTAGCCTGATACGTGCTTGCCAAGAATGAGGCTAATGACATCTGTTGAATCCCTGGCTTGCCCATTTTTGTAATGTGTGGACTAACAATGGACTATTGCTGCAGAGTTTTGTTGTGGCTTACTTTAGCATCCAACCTTTCCTCCCTAATGATTATTTTTATCAAACATCATAAAGAACTCTATGCCAGAGGTCCTCTGTCCTTCTTGGGCTAAGGTTTGACAAAACCCACTTACAGCAGTCAGTGAACATCCTTGGTTCCCAACTCTGTCCTGCGATCAATAGAATTTTATTTTATGCCTCCCAAGATTTCTCTTTTATCTCCTTTTTTTTTTCATGTGACCCTTCAATTGGTTCTCCTTTTGTTAACATTTGTCAAGCAGATGGTTCTTGAAACCTTGTGCCTTTAAGTACACTGTGCACATAAGCAGAGATAAGGATGTGAC
This sequence comes from Sciurus carolinensis, assembly GCF_902686445.1. Lineage (NCBI taxonomy): Eukaryota > Metazoa > Chordata > Mammalia > Rodentia > Sciuridae > Sciurus > Sciurus carolinensis. Next base: position 20,247,838 of record NC_062222.1, on the reverse strand, counting down.
ATTTATTTCTATATTCTTAGAGAATAAATGATTCAGGTTTTTTACCCAGTACTTCTGAGTCACTAGTCACTGACATTAGCACAAACACCCAGGGAGCCGTATCTGCATTAGACACCCATAAGGATGTGTCAGGACTAAGTTCATTGAGGAATTCTGCCTTCCTAGGATGCAAGGTCCCATATAGCTTTCCAGGAAATGTCCATCTATGAAATTCTCTCTTTTCTGATGTCAGTCAAATACAGACCTACATGACAGAGTGACATGAGCAATTTATAGAACATACAAAAGGGACAGTGAAAAAACTTAAATATTATATACCATAGGAATAATTTATCATTTAAATTTATCATTTAAAAAGATATATTTAGAATAATACTCTCAAAAATCAGTTCACAGTCTGAAGGCCCACACAGTTTTGTAGAAGCAGCTCTAAGAATCCAGCCTAGGCTTCATACTATGATATTACTAGAAAATTTTAACCATTATCCACTTGTGAAGCACCACATTTACAAACTGTACATAGGTTAAATTATTAGCAGTGCTCATTCCATACTTTCAATCTATATTTCGGTCAATTCTTCTCCAGGAAGCATTCAGTCATTCGACAGGCATTTATGAGCCCCTGTTCACTGCTGGAACAGTGCCACATGCTCCAAGATGAAGAGACTTGCACAGTCTGCTCCAAATCTAGAAAGAGAATGACGTGCAAACAATGAACCACAGGAGCTCAGTGAGAGCAGAGACAAGTCATTGCCCAAGGAAGCTTCCTTGAGTGGCAGTGTTCAAATTGGGCCTTCGGGGCTGCATAGAGTTTGAGAGCTTTGGAACAGTACCCTAAACCTGACAAGCTACACATATCTTGGTATATCTGGCTTCTCAGCTCCAAGGCTAGAAGAGGAGGTAGGAGATGATGGAGAGGTAGAAAATGATCCAGGTTATGAACTTTGTATATCTTTTGATATATTTGCTAGCTCTGTGACCATGAATGAGGCAGTTGCTTACCTGCAGGAACTCATTTATCAAATACCAAGTGTGCCCGCTCTCACTCTTGAAGTGGTGGTAGGATTGAAGTTTCACATGAGAGAGTGGACGTGAAAGGACTTGATTACAGTGCGCAGCCAGGGTTCGGGTGGCACCTTTAGGTGTGCCACTGAACTTCTGTACCCAGACAGTTCATGTGCCTTCTGGAGAACCCAGCTCCTCACACATGCGAGGCCTCTAGAGAGCTAGGAGTTCACACCTAATTTCTCAAACCGTACAGATTTATGCTGAGGAATATTGTTTGCCCCACTCTGGGACATAAGATAGCATATTTTCTCTACTTCTGGGATAGCACTGTGTACTGAGAGGGGCAGAAGGAATTTTACTCCCTCCTCTGATAAGTGGGCAAACAAGGTCCCAAGAAGTAAGTGCATCCAGGGTCGCCTCTAGTTGGTTTCGCTGAGACTCCAGCCCAGGTCTCCTCCCTCGGAGCCCATTCCCCTTTCAGTCACCTCTCTACATGTCAAGATGAACTGTGTGAGCTTACTGACATTCAACTATTTTTTATTTGAAAAAATAAAAATTTCTATGATTCATAAAGTAGAATTCACCAATCTGCTCAACTTACTGTCCAAATCCTATCTCCTTCCATGACCGCTGCCGTGGAGAAGCCTTCCCGTCCCACTCGGAACCTCACAAACTTAGGTTTAGGGAAATTCAAAATTTTCCAAAACTTCCACATCTAGCATTACTTTTGATCCTTATAACAAACTTAACACAGAAGGGGAGAATCCCAAGAAAAAAGATAGCACCAAATTAATATTTTGGAAGTAAATGCAAATAATTTCAAACAGTAATCAGTAATTGATGACACTAAGGATAGGTGACGCACCTGGACATCACACTTACCCATGCAGGAACTGGTTCCCTGTGAGCCTGATGGGCAAGCTGAGGTCCCTCCTTAGTCTAGTAGGCAGTGCCAGAATATACTGTGTCTGTCCTCCTGCTAATGATATTTTATGACCGTCAAGGAAAAAAATATTAATTTGCTAAATGACTCAGGACACAGCATACGCTGGTGTCCCTGGCTCCAAAGTAGAGGGATCAAACATAGTCTTCACCTCCAATGGTGACGAAAAAGAAAACAGAGTGAGATAAAAATGAGGAAAAGGAATCTTACTCAGTGTATGAAATACTCAGTCACTTTCTCTAGACTTAATCCAAAAATGAGTGTGATTATTTTGATCTCCAGATAGAAAGTTGTAAATATGGGAAAAATGTTCAATGTCTTTAAAAATTAGAGAAATGCAAATTAAAACAACACTGAGATTCCATCTTACTCCAGTCAGAATGACAATTAACAAGAATACACTTAACAATAAATGTTGGCCAGGATGTGGAGGAAAAGGTGTACTAATACATTGCTGTTGGGACTGCAAATTAGTGCAACCACTCCGGAAAGCAATATAGAGATTCATCAGAAAAACTGGAATGTGGCCCAGCTATCCCAATCCTAAATGAAATAGGCCAGTCCCAAGAAACCACAGGCCGAATGTTCTGTCTGATATGCAGATGCTAACACACCATAAGGGGATGCGGGAGGGAAGAAGAGAAGTTCACTGGATTAGACAAAGGGAAATGAAGGGAAGGGAGAGTGGATAGAAATAGGAAAGACAGTGGAATGAATCGGACATCACTTTCCTATGTTCATATATGAATACACGACCAGCGAAACTCCACATCATGTACAACCACAAGAATGGGAAGTTTTAGTCCATGTATGTATCACATGTCAAAATACATTCTGTCATATACAACCAAAAGCATTTAAAAAGTTGTTTTAGTTTATACATATTGTATTATATTATATACATTCTCTGGAAGGAAGAGTTTTTCTGTGTGTCTTCCTTAAATCCTGAGATGGAAGAAGGCACAGTGCTTTCCCCCTTCCAGTTAATCCATGTGAAGCCCCAACACCCAAACAGAGATGGCCCATGTATTAGGTGTCTCCAAAGGAACAAAACCAATAGAATACATATGTAATTATAGGAAATTTATTACTTTGGTTTCCACCATCTGAGTCTAAATAATCCCACAGTGGATGTCTACAGCTACTGGGAAAACCAGGCGGTATCACAATTAGTCCCAAATTTACATTATTTTTAACCTTTGCTTGTCCCCCTATTGTTCCATGTAGCCAAGTATCTGATGAACTTTTCCACTTATTACCATCATTTCAAAACCCAATCTAAAATCAAGCTCCAGGTTGCCTTCTCTCCTGAGTTCTCTGTATCTACTGGCACTACATCTTTATTGCAATAGCACAATGCCCAAGCTCTCTGAATTGTCCCCAACAGCCCTCCTCCCTTGTTCTCTTCAATCATTCCCACATCCAGTCAGTTCATCCTTCATTTCTCTCTAACCCATCCTTTCCCCCCTCCATCACTGCCCCATGCTTAATGCTCATACTGTCTTGCAAAAACTATCCACATCCTTTCTGAAGGAATTACACTCCACGTGTCTTTTGGTTCTTTTTCTTTTTTCTTTTTTTGTTGGTGCTGGGAATCAAATCCCTGTCCTTGTGCATGGTAGGCAAGCACTCTACCAACCTTCGATGCATCAATTGATCCACAACTCTTAGCAAAATCCATAGCCCTGGGCCTGATATATTGTTTGATTGTGCAAGTAATGATTTATAGGATGTATAAATGAGCAAATAAATGGTTTTCTGTACCTAATCAGTTTATGCATTCAAAAATATTGATTTGTACTTACTTTCTCCTGCTTCTCCATTAAAGTGTGTGCATTGCCGTCAATACCACCTTAATGTGCCCAGTTTCTTGTTTCAGTCATTTGCAACTTCACTGTCCAGTGTAGCCTCTGCAACTCTGTGAAGAAGATATTATTACCTGTTGTCATTATTGTTATTGTCCCTATAAGGACAATAACAAGGAATCTAAAACCCAATGGTACTTTGAAGCTTTCTTGAGTTAATATGGTTAATTAGTGGCAGGTGGCCATTTGATTTTATTTTCAAAGTCCATACTGTTTCTATCTCATTTAGTCTCCAGTTTTTAATCTGTATTTTTTGTATGTTTTAGTTGTTGATGAACCTTTACTTTTTATTATTTATTATTTTATTATTTATTATTCATTATTTATTTACAGTGTTGAGTATCAAACCCAGTGCCTCGTACATGCTAGGCAAGCACTCTACCACTGAGCCATAACTCCAGCCCCTTACCTGTATATTTTAATTTGGAGATCTGAATATAGAAGAATTATTTGAGAGCAAAATGCAAAGGGCCCTCCAGTATTATCACCCAGTTTCTGGGTCCTCGTGGAAAGAGAGATGCAACTTGTGTTATCTTGAAACTACAGGCCCCCTCTTCTCTGAGAACTACCCTTCCCTGCACCCTGGCCCTGCAGCCAAGACCACAGTGAACTGCACCTTAGACAAGCAGACCCAAGCTTGACCTCTGAACTGTCGAGATGCTCTCCTCTCTCAGCTGATTACATAAAACCAAAAATAATCAAACTCACAATGAATGCGGCCACTGCAGGGCAAAGGGGAGAAGGCAGATCCTCTTCAGAAACTGCAGAATGCAGCAAAGGCCCACAGAGAAGTCTTAATCAGAAACCATGTGGCTCTAGGAGGCTGAGATTTAGGGTCATCTTTTAGGGCCTAAAGATCGTTTGTTCCTAGGCCCAGTTTCTTGGGAAATCCAGTTCTACCTACCCCCACTCACCAAATCTTCTGTTTTGTGTGTGTGTGTGCCTTCCCATTCCTGTAATTAGAACCTCAACTAAGAGAGGAACAAATTCATTAGCATATGAATCAGGTTTCTTAGTTGCAAGTCCACTGTAGCCATTCAGGCCAAGAAGAAATTCATAATGGAATACAAGTGGGCTTCAGTAGCATCTTTAGGAGGTCAGAGAGACAATGGGAGGCTGTGCAGCCAGAAAGGATGCCAGCCACCACAGTGTGTACTCTTGTTCCTGGACACCTGACCTCTACCACCAGCACCTCTGAAAGACAGATAGCTTTATCAGCACCCTCTCCAAAACGGGAGGTCCAGGCCGCGTCCGCATCCTCACACTGCACACTTCTGAGCCTGCGTGACGTGCTTATCCCCTTACCCATAAAGAAGGCGGCAAGACGAAGCTCTGACCTCTTCCCAGAGGAGGTAGGATTCATCCACAACAAGGGCTCTAGGTATCAGAAAATAACATCGTGCTAACTACATGGCTATATGGAACATATGGGCCTGAAAATGATACTCTACCTTTTTAAATGCTAACTGACTGGCAAAGAATGAAAAAGACACCCGAGGGGACGGGCCTAACTGGTCATGACAGAATGTGGACATATTCATTTTGCAGTTGCTCTTCCCTCTGCCTGGAATATCCTTCCTCCTAATTCTTTTTTTGGCACCAGGGATGAGGAAACTAAATTTCCATGATCATGATCACATGGCTAATAGCTGACCCAGAATTTGAACACGGGTCCGTTTGACTTAAGAACCATGACTACAAATATCTGTGTCAAGAATACAAAATGGTTCTGTCTCTAATTGTGCAGACTCTTTTTATTGTTCTTATTCAGAAAGTCCAATCTGTAACAGATTCTGCACAGTTTCCTTCTGCAGATTCGAGTAGCATGGATTGTAGGAGTAAAAGCTGAGAGTCAAAACAGAGCATTGGACTATGAGTCCACAGAACTGGACTACTTGACTGACCCGGTCACTAACCGTGTAGACCTGATCAAATCACTTCATCATCCTGAAACTGTCTAATTATAAAATGAGACTAATATTTACCCTATTTGTAATATGATTGTAAAAATAAAGATCATGTGAAATAACTTAGAAAAGGACACAAACGTAAACATAACCCATTATTTTGAGTCGAGATTTCAAAATCTACAGGATTATATACGTGCAGAATCAAAATGGTTTCAAACTGTCAACATCTTTAAAATAGCAATAGAATTTCTGGTATGTTTATTTGTCTTGTTTTTATTTATTAGAATATTCATATTAGTGTCAATAATGTTATTTTTAAGAGGTAGAGAGTAAACATATGAAAACATGCATCTTGCTGTAATTACACATCAGCGTGGGCCTGGCATGCCCAGTAAGCATCATATGTAGTATAATCCAGTTATAACTGCAGCTGTGTGTCTTTTAAGCATGAATTCAATGGTGGTAGCTGGAGAAAGAGTCCTTCCCTTCCCTTCCCCTCCTATTTCTCTGATCACTATATCATGAAAAAAAAATTCCTCCAGTCATATTTAATAAAAAACACAGTACAATCTGATCAGGAGAATTCACAGTCCCAAGCAGTACATAAATCTCAGAACTCGTTTTGTGTGGAACTTTCTGTAGCTGTGGGCCAGACCTGTGATATGGAAGGAGAGCTGAGGCCAGCTTCGCCCTGTCCGTGGTCATGGTTCCCCTGGTTAACCAGCAAGGCCTTCCCCTGGAGGGTTGGCCCCAGAGAGAGCAAGAGGAAGAGCAATGGAATGGAGGGCACAGCAAATTCGGCATGAGGAGTGCTGTGGCCTGCAACATCAGGTCTCCTGGCGGCTCTTCCAAAGGGGCTTTCACTGTAGTTGGTGCTTCATGAGTTCCTTGGAGCTTCCTGTCTCCTTCCCTGCAGCTCCCCGTAGCTCGCTGCTCTGTAGTCCATGGGGTCTGGCAGTCAGCTCCCAGCGTCCTTCTTGCTGAGAACCCATTGCCTCCTGTCGGGCCCTACTGGAGGCTGACCCACCTTGATCCACCCACGTGCTTTGCCTGTCCCACCCCTGTGGCTGCTGAATCACATCCCAGGGCAGCCCCCTCACCCCTCCCCACTTCAGCTCTTTAGAGAATGAGTAGTTCACTTGGCTGTCCACCTACAGAAGGTAATGGCGAGCTCTCCAAGAGGGTCACTGGAACCCACCCCCTCTAGGCTGGAGGTGGACACTGTAGCGCCCGCCCACACCCTCACCTCCTTGAGTGATAAGAGAGATCCCCACCATGAAACCCGCCTTTCCTAAAGTAGTCTCTTCTCTAGTTCTTCTGTTTTGTCCCTACACTGCCCCCTTTGGCTATGCTTCATCTGATTAGGGGTTCAGGAGTTATGGAACTAAGTAGTAAAGCTTTCTTTTTTTTAAAGTTTCCCATTTTTTTATTATTTTTACAGACTGCATTTTGATTCATTGTTCTCAAATGGGGTACATCGTTTCGTTTCTATGGTTGTGCACGATGTAGATTCATACCATTCGTGTAATCATATATGTACATAGGGTAATGATGTCTGTCTCAGTCCACCATTTTTCATAGTCCCCTCATTTCCCTCTACGTAATCTAAAGTTCCTCCATTCTTTTCTCACCCCCCCGCTCCCATTGTATATCATCATCCACTTATCAGGGAAAATATTTGGCCTTTGGTTTTTTGGGATTGGCTTATTTCACTTAGTGTGATAGTCTCCAAATTTATCTGCAAATGCCATAATATTATTCTTCTTTATGGCTGAATAATATTCCATTGTGTATATATACCACAGTTTCTTTATCCATTCATCTGTTGAAGGGCACCTAGGTTGGTTCCACCATCTGGCTATTATGAATTGAGCTGCTATAAACATTGATGAGGCTGTGTCACTGTAGTACGCTGATTTTAAGTCCTTTGGGTATAAACCAAGGAGTGGGATAACTGGGTCAAAAGATGGGTCCATTCCAAGTTTTCTGAGGATTCTCCACACTGCTTTCCAGAGTGGCTGCACCAATTTGCAACACCATCAGCACATTTCTCATATGATGCTTGGACACCCACTCTTTTGGTATTGGACACCTCTACATGGGCATGTCAGGGGAAACTGAGTCATAAAGAGACCTATTTCAACATCATTTTAGAAGTGAAGATCTGCAGCTGCCATGCCCCAGATGAGGGAGACCTCCCTTTCTTCCAACCCACGCATAGTACGCCCCAAGTAAAGGGCCAGTTTAACCTTCCACAAAGATGCATGTGACCCAGGATGGACAAGAAGAAATCACAGCCTTATCCTTGTCTGCTGCCCTCCAGGGTAGTTTTTAAACATTTAAGTATCTGAGTTCAAGGCCCCATGCTGGGTCCTGAAAGTAATAAACTAAGTAAACATAACATAAGCACTGCCTTCAGGGAACTTCTAGATTAACACGAGAGCCCATGGATGCACCCTAATATAAAGAAGCAAACAACAGTGCAGAGGAAGAAATGGGGGCAGGAGAGAAGGAGAGAGGAAAGGATGAAGGTCAGGTGTGACCTGCATTTAAGACTGTCAAGCTCTGGTTCCTTGGAACCCGGGTGCCTAAGTTGCTTTATGAAAAGAGACACCTAGCTCCCTCCATGTTAAACAGGGTAATAGACCTTAGGATGATCTCCTTGATGTTCTCCAGAAAATTAAAGAATTTTAGTCTCTTTCTCTTAAAAAAAAAAAAGTGTTTTGAAACCCATGACTTCGGTAACAAAATACATACACTGATCATTAATTTGAGCAAATACTGCCACTGAATTCCCTATTGTCCCTGTCAATTACAGGAGGAAATAAACTGACAAACCAGCCTTTCCACCTAAACTGGGCTTGGATCTCTCTGGAGAAAGAGTACTACATTGTGGACGAAGACTCTGGGTTCATAAAAGTGACCCTCCAGCGCAGAGGCTACCTCGGAGGAACATCCTTCATCAGTGAGTAACTGGGGATTGGCTGCTGGCAAAAGGTCAGGGAATGATGGAATGCAGGCTTAAAAAATAATAATAATTAGAATAGAATAGATCAAAGGAGAATCAATAACCATCGTGGGGGGAACCCCTAAAAAACTATGTAAAAATTGTGCTGTGCTCACTATGAACTCAGATAATATCGATTTTTTATCCTCCTCAATTTTCCTCTTTCTGGCAACTTACATTCTGTTTGTGTGTGTGCGGTTTTTTTTTTTGTTTTTGTTTTTTTGTTTTTTTTTTTTTGGTACCAGGAGTTAAACCCAGGGGCACTAAACCGCTGAGTCACATCCCCTGCCCTTTTTATTTTTTATTTTGAGACAGGGTCTCACAAAGTTATTTAGGGCTTTGCTAAGTTGCTGAGGCTGGCCTTGAACTTGCATTCCTCCTACCTCAGCCTCCCGAGCCACTGGGATTACAGCTGTGCACAACCATATCCAGCTACATTCCCTTTTATAAGTCAATATAATTCCAGGAAAATTAAGACATTGCCCAGCCGTCTCGCAATCCCCAAGTCACTCAATTTCTTTTAAATGTGTCTTTAAGCATATAAGAATTATTATGGTTAGCTTTTGAAGAATTATTTATAAGTATGTTATGCATTATTGGTTTTGTTTTATTTCTTATGACTATATATAATTATTTTAGCCCTGACATAAGGTTATAGCTTCTGTGAGAATGTGCAGTATCAAATTTTTTTGTTTTATAAGAACCTAGTACAGAAGTATCTCTCTTGGACATATGTCACGCCCGCATAATGGATCTCATTAGATCACTAATAATTAATAATAAGATTGACAGGCACAGGGGCGCACACCTGTAATTCCAGCAGCTCAGGAGGCTGAGGCAAGAGGATCGAGAGTTCAAAGCCAGCCTCAGCTATGGCAAGGTGCTAAGCAACTCAGTGAGACCCTGTCTCTAAATACAATACAAAATAGGGCTGGGGATGTGGCTCAGTGGTTGAGTGCCCCCGAGTTCAATTCCCCATACCCAAAAATAATAATAATTGTAATTATTGTTCTAATAATGCATTATATTTTCATAACATCATTACCTGCCAGAACTTTCAGAAATCATTTGCCTTCATTTTTATAATCTGTTAAGGAGACAGATAGGGATGTTATCTTCATTTCACAAAAGAGCATTCTGGGTCTTCCAGACAAGCAGGACTCAATCCCACCGACATATCAGAACTGTTGAAGAGAAGCCAGGAGGTAGTCGGCTAATGAGAAAATGGGCACTCCAGGAAAGAAAAGCTTTTCCCAAGGGTTCCCCCATGCCCCAGGGACCCTCCCAGGGTGGAGGCTTCTATATCAGGACTGTTTTCTCAGAAAGATCCTGATTTTTATTCAGGCATTGGAACCAAAGATGAAACGGCAAAGAAAGATAAAGATTTTAAAGGACAGGCCCATCAACAGGTCCGGTTCAACCCAGGACAGACTACAGTCACATGGAAGGTGAGAATTATACCGGACAATGAGTATGAGGCCTCGGAGACTTTCCAGATCATTCTGTCAGAACCTGGCATGGCTGCACTGGAGTTTCCAGAAATGGCAACAATTGAAATCGTGGACCCTGGAGATGGTATGTGATATTGATTGATGTATTCTACTACTCAGTACAGGTTCGTGGGTTCATGTTTGACCTTCACGTCTCCTTCAGTCTGTTATCCACTGGATGAAATCTCATTTAGGTTTAAAGTGAAGTGTATCACTTCAAGACAGTAATTCCTAAGAGGATTTTTTTATTCTTATTTAATGGTACCAGGGATTGAACTCAGGGGCACTTAACCACTAAGCCACATCCCCAGCCCTTCTTTGTGTTTTATTTAGAGACAGGGTCTCCCTGAGTTACTTAGGGCCTCGCTAAGTTACTGAGGCTGGCTTTGAACTCTCAATCCTCCTATCTCAGCCTCCCGAGCTACTGGAATTATAGGCGTGCACCACCATGCCCAGCAGGATTTTATAAAGAGAGATGAAAATAGACAGGCTCTTGCCCAGGACACCTTCAACATACATGCAGTCCTCGCTGTAAGCTTCTGGCTTAATTCCCTATATTAGCATGTTCCACACTGCATAAGCAAACATGAGCATAATAGAACACCTACTACAAAGGGGTGGAAAGCTGCCCAGAGCAAGTAAGTCTAGGAACCATTTCATCCCTCAACACTCTTCAAGTGTCCTAATTCACATTAGCATAGTAAGGATTCTGAGAAACTCTCTTGCAAAGAAATCTGTTTAATTTTGTTTAACTGGTTTCCCCAGGCTGCACTTTGTTTTTGTTATTTGTCGTCTCCAAGGAATATTCTTTAAATTCTCTGAGTTCTACTTTCATTGAAACACAATTTGATAAAAACATCACTCTGTATGCTCTGCATTTTGGCAAACACCAAAGAAGTAGAAAACAGCCCCACCACCCCATGAACAAGTCTCCAGTCCATTTTGTTTGTAACAATGCTTAGAAACATGAATCAATTATGAAGCCTAATATAAGATAGATGGGGAAAGAAGGATGTGGAGCCATCACTATGGTCCAGAGTGTTAAGGTTCATGGAGGATACTGGGTTGGAGGTGAGTCTTGAAGAGCAAGTGGGCTTTGATTACCACAGTGGTTAGGAGCAGGTTATCCAGATTGGAAAAACGGGATGTGACTGAAGAACTCAGTGTTATGGGATCCGTTTTTAACATGACATGATAACTTGAACTTGCTTGAGTTCCTTCATGATGCCAGTTTCTGAAATTGAGAGATGTCAAGGTAGTGGACCATACTAGGATGTCACTCAGGACCAGTGTTCTCCTAAAAGCTAAGGGCAGTACTGTTGAAACTAATTTAGGGAAGAAAGTAAAGAGGAAAAAATGTAATACATGATAACTAGATAATCTGACATTGAATTCTAGGTTAGCATTAGTTCCAAAAGAAGAGATGATGGTCTCCTATAACATTTTCCCTTCTTGCTCACATTGCCAAGAGGAAGAATCTATCTACGTATTTAATATGGGGGGGAAAGACCTGAGGCAATTATATGTGGTATGATCCAGACAGCTACTTCACTTCTCCACTGGAAACCGTGGATCCAACCTGAAGTTCTTGGTTTTTTTTTTTTTTTTTTTTTTTTTAAATAGATATTTTTAAATTACACAGTGCATGCTTAATGAATGCCTTGGAAAACATGAAAAATCCCAGAGAAAAACAGTGTAATAATTCTATCAGTAGGACACGACCAGTACTCATACTGCTATCTCGTGATGGTTTTAATGGTGTGCTGGTGTATGTGTACACACACAGCCACACACATATGCACATGGTCACAGCTCAGTGAATTATTTTAAAAATTGAGGACAAGACCTGTAACTTATTTTTCTCTGCACACTAAGTGGCCCATACAGTGTCTCATCCACAGAGTCTGTTCAATAAATGTTAAATAAGTTATTTACAGAATACTGCAGAGAGGTATTTTTCTTCCTTAATGAATCAGATTACCTAATTGTTAAAAACAATTTTGAGTGAGCAATAAAAGTAAAGGAGACAATATTAGATCTCTATTTAGAAGACCTAAACTTTTACCCAAAAAGAAACAAGAATCACAGTGAGATTTTCCTTTTCATTTTAAGAAGGCCTTCTCCTTTTGAAGGAGTCTTATAAACTCAATTTCACTGCTTTCCTAGGAGCACTTAATAATAAACAATACCTCCCACTCTTATGATATTTAATATTGTTGATCATGCTGGAAAATACAGGGGTCAAAGACTACGTGTATTTCTGCTCAGGTGTGTTAACCTGAGCCAACCAAATTTAAACCCTGTTGACACATCTTTTGCTATCTTTTCTAGAATCAACAGTCTATATTCCTGAGGCAGAATATAAAACCCAGGAGAGCGCCGGGGAGCTTTTGATTCCTGTGAGACGGTCTGGAGATGCAAGTCGGGAACTCATGGTCATTTGCTCAACTCATCCAGGTAGGAGGCTCTGTGTGGAGCTTGGAGGCAGGAACTAGGTTATCAGGATGCGACTGTGGTGGCCCTGGAGATGTGCAGGTGGTGATGAAGCAGAAGGCAAGGCGCCTGGCCCCTGGGCCACTCATGTCCAGGGATGCCGCTAACCTCCTTTGCTGACCCAGCACAGGCATCCTGGCTGATCTGAGCTGGTTTCAGTCAGATACTTTGTCACTTAAAATTGGGATGAAAACATCGTTTTCAACTATCTCACAAAATTTCGTGAGAGTCAAATGAGACACTGTGTATGAGCACAGTTTACATATGATGGTGAAAATATAAATAAAAATAATTCTTATTTTTCATAGTCTGAATTGCCTCGGGGCAACACTGGAAAAGAGTCTGCATATGCTATTCAGTCTCTCTTCTCCTCCCTTTCCATTTTACAACTACAAATGCATCCTCACTACCTTGGGACCAGGTGTCCTTACAGGTGTCCCAAATAAGGTCCCATTCTTTCTGATTTCTTTATAGTCAGAATTTAGCCTTCCAATACCCCACCCCCTTAAGCTCATAGTCGATAACTTATTAGTAACTGTACAATATGTAAAGATTGTGGAAATAAATGAAGACCACCCAAATGAGAACAAGAAAGTTGTTTTAGTCAGCTTTTTCCCTGCTATAACTAAAAGATCTGACCAGAACAATTTTAGGGAGGCAAAGTTTATTTAGGAGCTCACAGTTTCAGAGGTCTTAATTCACAGACAGCTGACTCCATTCCTCAGGCTTAGGGTGAGGCTGAACATCATGGTGGAAGAGTGTGGCAGAGGGAAGCAGCTCATGTGATGATCAGGAAGCAGAGAGAGAGATGCCACTCACCCATATAAATATATGCCCTAAAGCCACGCCCCCAAAGCCCCACCTCCTCCGGCCACACCCTACCTGCCTTCAGTTACCCCTCAGTGATTAACTCATTGTTTGGAGAAAGGCTCTCATAACCCAATCATTTCTTCTCTGAACCTTCTTGCATTGTGTCACACATGAGCTTTTGGGGGCCACCTCACATCTAAACCATAACAAAAGGGCTGTTTATTCAGAGCTTGCTAGAGCAAGGCAAGTCAGCTACTGTCACTTGCATTTGGCAGAGACTCAAAGAAGAGTGAGAAAAATTTATAGCTGAAAAAATGGAGGATATCAGGCAAGCCCTGAGTGGCAGCTGTTGGCAGAGGGAAAGGCAGGCTAAGAAGAAGCAGGGCTTCCTACATAATTTGTTAGAACATATCTGGCTTTCTTCAGTTAGGCCTAAGTTAGGAGTAGGAACCAAGTTTTGGGAAGCTGACAGTTATTAGGTCCTGACTATTTGGGGCTGATTGCTACAGACTGTGGCTTGGCTTCTGGGATCCTTCCTTTAGACTGTGTGGGTGTTCTATCTTTATAAATAGTATGGCTATTGTCTGCTCATAAAAGATGGATGCTTTTACTTATTGATAAAGCAATATTGGAGAAAGAATTCTTGTAGCTCTTCTTTCTCCCACACACATTTTTTTAATACAATTCCCCCAAGTCATGGTCTGAAAGTACTAATGAGGGGCTTTTCCATCAAGTAGCAAGCATAGGTTATGTCTGGGCAGACAGAAACTTCAGTAATCAGGTCTTACAAGCCTATTAAAGCAGAACTAAAGCAAAAACAAAAAAACAAGGAACTCTGTCACCTTTTTTCAATGACCTGTAGCCATATGTAGTAGCTGTGCATTATTAATAACATGCAAAGCATGAGCTTGCTCTCCATTCAACCATTAATACAGCTCAAGCACATTTTATTCATTTTATTCACATTTATTCATTCATCCAGGCAATTATGATTAACATAATTGTTCAACATTTATTTAACAAGATCTCCAAAGAGACTTAAATAACCAACTTGGACTTGCATCCTCTGAGAGAGTGAAGTACCTACCCATGGGAAGGAGGTGAAAGCAGATGTCACAATGACAAGCAATATGAAAAGATTTAAATGTTCAGTCTCTCATAATTCCACAAAGAAATATATAAGTGCAGGGCACTGGCACGTGCACAGTGGTTTAGTTCTCCAGAAAGCACCCCTGGCCCTGTTAAACCCTTGTTTTTTTGTTTTTTGTTCTCACTGCAAGTCTGACGCGGGGAATCCAGGGTCAAGGCTCAGTGTCAGTCAGTGGGAGCTGGGCGCCCGCTATGCAGGGAGTTTTCTGGGAATGCCGCCTTCATACCTGGAGACCCCATGGGAAGTTGGGTCCCACCGAGGAATCCCGTGAGAAGCTAGATGTGGGCGTGGCCCTCCCATGTGGGCAGGTGGGGTGAAGCAGCCACGGCCCAAGTGGACCCCTGCAGTTCAGCAGTTTCACCGAATAGGCCGTTTACCACCTCATTTCTCCCATTCACATTTGGGAGATCCTCTGATGGTGGACAGAGACTGTGCCACTGACACCCAGCAGCCCAGCTTGAGGCCCAGAGAGAATGTTTTCTACCAGAGCTGATCTGCGCAGCCTCAGCCACGCCCCCGCCTGCAGGCTGGGGCTCGCGGTTCGCCTATTGTGCACACACGGAGAGAGAACCGGGGGGCATCCTTCCTGAGATCCTTAGGCGGCCAGCTGCAGAGGGAGGAAGTACTTCGCCCCACCTCATTTTCCTCTTCTTGACTTTTCAATTCCCAAATGAAGTAAAACCAAGTTAAAATTGAGCGTTGCGAAAACGTGCTTGACGTTGGCAGCATCTGGTGCTTTCAGAGAGACTCTTAGTTAACTGAGAACCGGCTAACATCTCTAGACATACAGCGAAAGAACAATCGTGAAGAGCTGGAAGGTGCGTCACAAGAGCTTGTCCTTGGAGCTGATTTTGAATAGCTCAAAACAAATTATCCGTTCCCTGCCAAATCCTCTGTCCTCCAGAGCAGAGGAGAATTTATGATTGCCATCTCAGCCATAGTACTCTGGATATTTCAGAGAGATCATTCTTTTCTGTAGATCATTTCTGCCCTGTGCACTGTAGGATGTCAAGCGACATCCGTGGCCTCTAGATACTTAGTGCCAGTAGCAGCTCCCCCACCTCCAGCTGTGACTCCCCAGAATGTCACCAGACATTGCCTAATGTTCCTTGCAGGGTAAGATCAGTCCAACTGCAAGCTACTGCTCTGCAGTGAAGTATTTTTAAACTTGAGGATAGTTTGGGTGAGGATTTGCAGATTGGACAGCTCTTGGCTCTACTTTATTTGTAAAATAGATCTCCCCCGTATTTTTCTTCTCATCCTGTGGTGTTTTGGTTTTTTTTTTTTTTTTGTTTTTTTGTTTTTTTGGTTTTGTTGTTGTTGTTGTTGTTGTTGTTGTTGTTTTAATCAGTCCCAAGTCAAATGTATTGAAATTTTTAAATGATTGACTTAATCCAGTTGGAGAAGACTGGTAAACCACATTTCTGGACCCAATACCATTTCTCTGATTGGACTTTTTCTCTGCATCATGCTAAGAGGGGGATAGAAAGCAGGTTTTTCAGAGAGAGTTCCAAGCAAATCCAGGCAAAAGACATGCTCCCTTTTGTCCTTTTAAAACATGTGATGTGTTGATTTATTTGGTGGTGTGTATGCTTTTAGGTAATAGAAGTAGCACCTTGCATCTCAGAGGGTACTGGAGGACCATTTTCTTTTTTCTGAAATACAAACTACATCATTTAAAAGTTCCTTTTCTGTAGGTCTACTGTTTTCTGTTTATCACAATACAACTTTATCTCAACTCCATGTTTGAAATTCTAGATTGACAATAATCTTCTCCCAGCATTTTCAAGTTATTATTCCACTCTCTTCTGGCTTCCAGTGTTACTATTCAGAAGTTGTCCTTGGTTTAAAAGTCATCTTTGTAGCAATGGCATTTTTACATGTTTAAGATCTTCTCACCTGTATTTGATCAAAAGTATGGAAATTCTGGGAGGTGACTCTTGTTTTGTTCTGAGAAGGATTTGATTGCATCTTCCAAGATCCACAGGGCAACACCCACCCAGAACCCCCCCTGCTACCCTGGGTCTCCAAAATTCACCACCCACTCCGCATCAGCGCCCCCTGCTGTCTTGATGTCCCATCTGCTCATGGGAAGACACCAACTTCTCAATGAGAGACCCTGCTCTAAATTAGCAGGTGTGGGTTTTTGGATTTTGGGGGGGTTTTGTTTGTTTGTTTGTTTTGTTGCCCCTGGGTGATTTTCCTTGCTCTCTGGAAGTACAGAATAGCCAGCGTAATTATTTCTAGTTGTTTTATTGTATGAGAGCAGCACAGAGTACCTCAGTGGCCAAAGGCTGGGAATGGAGGTCACAAAGCCTCTTTAGATACAAGCCCACAAGCTTCGCAGCCCTCCCCTCCCCAGCTGCCCTCTTCACCTCTTACTCCCCAATTTCCCTCCAATCATGGAAGAATTTTGTCTCCACTCTGGAATTTTTTAACTTGCTACTGATAAAATACAATTTTTTTTTTTTTACTTAAATAAATGCCAGTATTCTGTGTTCTTGACCATAGAATGTAAGTGATCCAATGGTTTCCCCAAAGTAAATTTTCTAGAATCCTAGGAGGAAGGGGTCATATATTGACAAAGAGATTTAATCATTATACTTATTTAACTTTATAAAGACATTATTAAATACTATGTGAGCCTACTTTTTACATCTGCTTGGGGCATTTATCTTGAGGAGCTAAGCATGCTGCTTCAGACAGGCATCTTTTTATACCACCTGCTTGCTGACTAGGTAAAGTAAGAACGTATATTCTCCAACATAAAGTCCTCCTGTGTAAACATCTAACTCTGTAAAAAAATATATTCCAAATGTTCACTCTTAATCATGAGGGTGTAAGACTTGAGACCGTGTGTGTGTGTGTGTGTGTGTGTGTGTGTGTATGTGTGTGTCCTGGAGTGACTCAGCCCTCTGCCTTCCCCTGTTGCTGACACTGGTCCCCACTCCCTTCTAGCTGGGAAGTGCTACCTCTGGCACTTAGTCATAGTGCTCATCTCTGCCATCCCAAGAACCAGCTTCTCCTGGTTGAGGCGCTCAGAGGACTCTCACAGGTATAGGTTTTTTTGGGGAACAGAAAGACTGAAGTTTCAAGGCCCCAGACCACACTGAAACTTAGCCAACCTACCCGCCAAGTGAGAGTTCCCTTGAACCGGGCATTAATTGCAGTTTCTGTCCCCTGCCCTAGTAACATGTTTTATTTTCTTCAGTTCTCCAGATTAACACTTTCTGTATGTTCCCAGACTAATAAAACAATCAATGTTACTCCCTGATTTTTCTAAAATCTGTTTTTTCAAAAAATCGTTCTGAAACATTTTGTAAGTCGGTGCCCCTTTGAGCAAAGCCTCTGATGTCATTTTGGAGACGAGATTTTAGCAAGTGGTCTGCTCACATGCAGCACACAGTCATAGACACCAACTCGTATCCATGTTTAGAAGACATGGGGCACTAGTAGTGTCTTACATATGCTCATGCACCACACTACGAGCAAGAAAGGCCCTTAAGAGGCCAGAGTATCCTTCCAGAACCTTCCTGCCATATTCCTATTGCTTCTTATTAAGGAAAGTTATGAGAGAAAATATTTAAACCTTTTTTTTCCTTTTTCTTTATTTATTTTTTTATTTTTTGCAGACCGCATTTTGATTCATTGTTCACAAATGGGGTACATCTTTTTATTTCTATGGTTGTGCACGATGTAGATTCATACTATTTGTGTAATCATACATGCACATAGGGTAATGATGTCGGTCTTATTCCACCATTTTTCATGCTCCCCTCCCTCTCATTTCCTTCTATGTAATCTTTTCAAATATCTCTTATCTAAAATATTGTGCTAAATCATTTCAGTCACTGTGGCTACTTTTCACCCCTTTAACTCTAAAGCTGTGTTGCTGTTTTTAATAATACAGAAATGCACTGAACCCCAGGAAACCCCACTCCTGAGTCCTTGGGAGAGAAATAAAATGGTATACCTGCTCAAAGACCAATACTGTAATATTCATGGTAGCCCTGTTCAGAACTAGCTAAGAACTAGAGAGAACCCATTGTCAGCTGGTAGATGAGTCAACAAACTGTGGGACAGGAGTCCAGAGTTAAAGAGAAGGAAGTCTGATACATGGGTGCATCTCAAAGCAAGGGGGCTAAATGAAAGAATCCGGACACAAAAGACAACACACAGAAGTACTGTGTGACATTCTCATAAAGGTAAATCAATCTAGGGTGACACAAAAGATCTGTGGTTTCCCAGGACTGGTAGGCAGAGAGCGAGGTGGACTGCGAGGGGGAGAAGTCAGTTTTCAGGGGTGGATAAAAATGTCTCACATTGTTATTTTGTTGGTAATTACATGTACTTGTCAAAACTCATCAAGGGACTAGGGAGAGCACTTGCCTAGCCCATGTGAGGCACTGGGTTCCAACCTCAGTATTGCATAAAAGTAAGTAAATAAAATAAAGGGATTGTGTCCATTTACAACTTTAAAAAAAATTTTAAAAGAACACTCATCAAATTGTGCATTTATGTTGATGAATCTTAATATAAGTAAATTATTATAATAAAACTTAAAGTACAGTGGATCTAAACTGAAATCCCCCAATCAATCCTGCATGTCTAGTAAGTAAGCAAGCAAGTATCTCTGTGGCTGTACTACAATCTCATACAAGGAACTCTAATCAGAGTGCAAAAATCAGATTATATTCACACTCCTCACAGCTATGTCTTGGGCCAGAGTAGGGGCAGAAGAAATCCTGTACTGTAAGGAATCCCACGAAAACCACACCAGACATGGGAAATCACATAAGGGAATTTATTAAGCAAACAAAGTATCTCCCTACAGGGTGAGAGAGAAAATGAGAGGAAAAGAAAGGGAATGAGAAAGGGCATGTACTAGAGCGAGGAGAATAGAGAAAGTGAGTAGGAGAGAGAAAAGCATCAGAAAAGATGGCGGGGTAGCTACCGAGAAGCAGTTGAATTCTGCGGGGCTAACAGGGGACCAATAACAGAGAAGGATACTTGCAAGCTGACTGATGAACCAATAGCTAGCTAGGGTGTGCACAGACTGACAGTCGTTGGGAGGCAGGGAAATGGCTGCACCGGAAAGGGCGGGGGAGCAGCTTTGTACATTACATTACATGTACCATTATCATGCCTGGGCTTTCTGTTTTATTTCTCCACCTTCAGTTCAATAACACAAGAGATTTGAGCTAAGCCAGTCTGTACAGCCTACAGTGCTTCAGCTCATTTAGCCCTTAATCTAAACAAACCGTATTCAATACACCCTATTTGAAGATCAATAAATCTGGATCATGCCCAAATACCAGACTCTCTTCTGAAAGCTTTCTAATCATACTGTTAATATTTGTGACTTGAAGAGATGGGCGCCTTATTATTCAGATAGCTATCATCTAGAAACAGTTTGAGGAACCAATAAGGAATTCCCGTTTGGAATGCCACTTCTTCTCACCTTCGCTGCTCCTTCTGACACTCCTGCAGGTTCTGCCACAGGCTCCATTCCGTCCACGGCCTTGTCTTCCTCTGACTACGTCTCACGACCGGAAGACCACACCAGCATCCTCCTCTTTGACAAAGATGAGACGGAGAAGAGCTGCCGGGTTCTCATCATCGATGACTCCCTCTATGAAGAGGAAGAATCCTTCAGCGTCTCACTGAGCCTGCCGGTGGGAGGGCAGCTGGGACCCACATTCCCCACCACCAAGGTGCTCATCCTGGCTGATGCTGAGGATGGTAAGTCTGTTCCTGCTTCCCTATTCTCGGCCGTAGCTGCCTCCTGCTCACGTTTTCTTTCAACACTTAAAAGGCAAAACTGGCTTTAATTACCTTTCAGAGGAAGATTTGATATTCTTCTTTCTTCAAAAGCTGTATCTTTTCAAGCACATAGACATCACCCATACCTACAGCAAAATAGCAACGTTGGAAGATTGAATAGTTGTGTATGACTTTATTTCTAAAAAAGGAAGATGAGGGAGTCCAGGCCAAGAGGATAACCTGAGACTTGGAAGGAAGACAGAAAGTGGACCTGAGCCAAGCACACACATTCCCAACCAGGACAGCCCCACGAAGACCCTCACTTTAGCAGCATGGGGATCCCCTCTGACAATAGTCAGTGCACAAGAGTCTTCAGATGGTCCAAGGGTCATTTGTCTACCAAGGAGCTCCATGCAGAGGCATCTGACCCTCTCCTCCCAGGGTTTTCTGGCAGGGAGTTTGGCTCCTGTCCCTGAAGTTCTGCCAGAACTTCAGAAGAGAGGGGCTCCTTCCTCCTCAACACCAACCCTTCCCTCCCTGATGGGATAAGAAGTATCAGGTGCAGTATTATTACCCTAGATTTCCATTGCCATTTCTATAAGGAGCATTTTTAAAAGAAAATGGGACTAAAGGTGATTCGTCTCAGATCAATTGTTTCATCTCTCAACCAAGCCTCTGCCAGGGCTTGAAAGGCTGAGAGGTGCTGTGCTCAGATATAGTCAGGATCAAACCAGCCTGCTATCAGAGACACAAAACTATTGTGAGTGCCTTGTTATGGTCACACAGCTTCCATAAACCTAAGAACTATGCCGAGAAACAGGCTGGATAGAGTTTGAACAGTGTATACACTCTCGAAATGAGTGTGACAGATTTATCATGTACTATATTGTCCTGTTTGAAATTTTTTTAAAACAGCCATGGAACAGGGGGAAATATGAGTGAGACTAAAAATAGTTTTTTGTTTTCTGTTTGGTCTGCTACATGGCTTCGTGTGGTGATATCACATCATACACACTGAGGGGCAGACCTCAGAAATGGGCGACAAACCAATTTTGCTCCATTAAAAAGAAAAAACTGTTTTTCAAGGACCAAGTTCAGTTCCAAAATTCATTTTCACAAGTATCAAGAGCTAAGAATAAGAATAGTCCCCAAGGCCTAGGCTCTTTGTGGTTGTTCTTGGCTGGTCACTGCAGTTCATGGCGTATCAGGGTCAGAGGTCCAGAAACTCAGTTTTGACGGAGGACCCAGAGACAGGATGTACACCCCCAAAAGATGGATGTGTAAGGCAAAATTCCAAATTATAAATTACAGTGACCAGGGGCTGGGGATATGGCTCAGTGGGTAGAGTGCTTGTCTCTCATGCACAAGCCCCTGGGTTCAATCCCCAGCACTGCAAAAAAAAAAAAAAAAAAAAAAAATACAGTGACCAACCAAAGTCAAGGAGAACTAAAAACCAGAGTCTTCCAGTGAGGACATTTTCTCCTTAAAGAGGCCCTACCTGGATAACCACTATGTGAGCAAGTGATTGAGTCACAGGTATGAGATCCGCTATCCAGGCAAGATGGTTGTATTCACTGCCAAGTGTCCAAGACTTGTTAGTAAAGATAAACATATAGGCAAATACAGAATAATGTATTTCCATAATTTTGTAATGGTAGTAGGTAGATCACTTTTAATTCTAGAATAAAGATTAAAAATAATTTTTGTATTAAAAATAATTATAACCAGAAATATGTTAATGGATATACAACATATATATAGACATAAATTGTGACATCAATTCCACAAAGTACCAGGAGCAGGGGAGAAGTCAAAGTGTAGAAGTTCTGTATGCAATTGAAATTAAATTATTACCAGCTTAAGACAAACTGTTATAACCATAAAATATCTTATGCAAACTTCATGGTAACCATGAAAAACCTACTTATAGAAGTTTAAAAGAGAGAAAGGAATCAAAGCACATAAATGCAAAAACAAAAATCAATGAAATACAAAGGAATACATTAAAAGACAAAAAGGACAAAAGAACAAGAAGACAAACAGAAAACAATTAATGACAGGGCAGGGGCCAGGGGAGTAACTCACGGTAGAGCGCTCACCTAGGATTCTGAGGCCCTAGGTTTAATTCCCAGCACAACAGTAGCAACAAAATCCATTAAGGCAATATGACATTCCTTTCTATCAGTGATTACTTTAAATGCAAATGGATAAAATTCCTTAATCAAAAGACAGTGGCTGAAGGACTCACATAGGTGGAAAGTGATGGATGGCAACAGATATTCCATGCAAATGGTAGCGAAAAGATGGCAGTGGGAGTTATACTTAAATCATAGTTAGAAACTGACACAGAAGACAAGAAGGGTGTTATACAATGATAAAAGGGTCACTTTGTCAGGTGTCCAAGATGTATATATATATATATATATATATATATATATATATATATATAATAATAATTATATATGCATTCACCATCAGAGAACAGAATTGTATTAAGAGAACGTTGAAAGAACTGAAAGGAGAAATAGCAACACAATAGAAGTGGGAGACTTCAACACTCTACTTTCAATAAAAAGGAAGCAACCAAAGAGAAAAACCAACAAACAGAGAACCTGAGTAACACTGCAGACCAATGGACCAAGCAGACAGACGTATCCAGAACATTCCACCCAACAGTAATAACAGTGAAACCCATGCAGAATATTCTCCTGGAAAAAGTAGATTAGGTCACAAAATACATCACAAATCTTTAATAAATTTTAGGACGTTGAAATCATACCAAATACCTTTTCTAACCACAAGAGAAAGAAACTAGAAATCAAAATCAGAAAGAAAATTGGACCCAGTGCAGTGGTACATATCTTTAATTGTAGTGATGTGACTCTGGAGGCTGATGAGACTCAGGAGGCTCATGAGTTCAAAACCAGTCTCAGCAACTAAGCAAGGTTCTGAGCAACTTCTTGAGACCCTGTCTTAGGATAAAAAATAAGAAGGGCGTGAATGGGGCTCAGTGCTTAAGCTCACTTGGGTTCAATCTCTGGTATCAAAAATACAAAATAAAATTGTAAAATTCATAAATATGTGAAAATTTTTAAAATACACTTTTGAAAACCCCAAAGGAGCAAAGAAAGAATCAAAGGGAAATTGAAAACTACTTTGAGACAAATGAGAGCAAAATACAACATATTAAAACTTATAGGATGTGGCAAAAGCAATACCAAGAAGGAAGTTCATAGCCACAAATGCTTACATAAAAAAAAGATCCCAAACAACTTTACTTTACACCTCAAAGAATGAGAAAAAAGAGAACATACTAAGCCCAAAGTTAGCAAAAGAAAGAAAATAAAGATTCAACCAGAAATAAATGTAATTGAAAGGAGAAAAACAATAGGAAAAAAAAAAAAACAATGAAACAAAGAGTTGATTTTTTGAAAAGTTTAAAAAAAAAGTGACAATCCCCTATCTAGACTAAGATAAAAAGAGGAAACTCAAATACATAAAATCAGAAATGAAAAGAGTAAATGTTATAGTTGATGCCATGGAAATAAAGACCATAAGAGACTATGATTCCAAAGAATTAATTATGGTTCAATAAACTGAATAACCTAGAAGAAATGGATAAATTCCTAGAAAAATAACAGTACACCAAGAACAAATCATGAAAAAACAGAATTTCTAGGCAGATTTATAACTAGCTTTCTGACAAAGAAAAGTCCAGAACCAGATGGCTTCACTGGATTCACTGGTGAATTTTACCAAACATTTAAAGAATACTGTCAATGCTTCTCAAACTCTTCCAAAAAATTGAAGAGGAAGGAACACTTCCAAATTCATTTGATGAAGCCAACAATATGCTAATTATAAAGCCAAAGACACTGCAACAGAAAACAACTGGGACCAATATCCCTTATGAACACTCTCAACAAAATGCTAATAAACTGAATTCACCAGCCAAGAAGT
Source organism: Sciurus carolinensis (assembly GCF_902686445.1). Classification (NCBI taxonomy): domain Eukaryota; kingdom Metazoa; phylum Chordata; class Mammalia; order Rodentia; family Sciuridae; genus Sciurus; species Sciurus carolinensis. The sequence goes on along the minus strand of NC_062222.1, from coordinate 20,223,439 downwards.
ACCAGACACTATGTCCAAGTAGAATTTAATCCCTGGAATGCAAGGATGGTTCAACACTGCAAATCAATTAAGATGAAACACCCCATTGACAAAATGAAGAAGAAAAATCATGACTGTCTGTATAGATGCAAAAAATTTTTCATTTTATAAAATTCACCACTAATTCATAATTTTAAAAAAATTCTCAGCAAATAAGAAATAGAGGGAAATTACCTCAATGTAAAAAGAAGAGCATATCTGAATAGATCACAACTGATATACTCAACAGTGAAAGACTGAAAGCTTTTCCTGTAAGATCAGGAAGAAGTCAAGGGTGCAACCCCCTCTATTTCTATTCAAGATAGTCCCGGAAGTTCTAAGAAGAGAAATCAGTTGATTAAAAAGAAGCAAAAGCCATGTAAATTAGAAAGAACAAAGAAGAATTGCTCCTGGATCTTCTATAGAGAAAACACTATACAACAAAAAAAGGAGAAGAAGGAGGAAAACAGAGAATAGGAAAAGTTGTTAAGACTATAAATGAATTTAGTAAAGTTGCAGTATACAAATTAATATACAAAAACCAATAGTACTGCGGTATGCCAGCAATGAATTATCTAAAAAGGGAATTAGAAAAACAATCCTTTAACATGAATAAATACTTGGGAATAAATTTAACTTAGGGAATGAAAGACTAGCACATAGAAAACTACAAACATTCATCAAAGAAATTTCAAAAGACACAAGCAAGTAGAAAGATATTCCAGGCTAATGCCCATACTGCTGGACGAGGTGGCACATGCTTATAATCCCAGCGACTTGGGAGGCTGAGGCAGGAGGATTGTAAGCTCAAGGCCAGCCTCAGCAACTTAGTGAGATCCCTGTCTCAAAATTTAAAAAAATAAAAAATAAATAAAATGCCCATACTACCCAAGGCAATCTACAGATTCCATGCAATCCCTATCAAAATCTCAATCGTGTTTTTAACAGAAACAGAAAATACAATTATAAAATTCATGGAGCCACAAAAGACCCCAAATGTCCAAAGAAATCAAGAAAGAAGAGCAAAGATATCACGCTTTCCAATTTCAAAATATTTCACAAAACCACAGTGGTCAGTGGTCAGACAGTATGGTACTGACATGAAAATAGATGGTATTGATGAAGCAGGTCTTTGAACAGAGTGTCCCCTGCTTTCACTGGACACTGCAGTTCACATCACGCAGCTGACGTGTCCCAAAGTGTGTCTTGATTGTTTTGCACTGTGACTCACACACGGTTATCTTCCTGGATGTGCTTGCTGCATTTGACACTGGGGCTGCTCATTCTTCTCCAAATTCTCTACTTTCTTTGTTTCCCTGCTTCCCACACTGCCCCCCACCCACCCAGCCAGGACTCCAGCTATTTTTTGTTTGCTTGTTGTCTACTTCCTTTTCTGGAGAGCTCCTGTCCATCAACCTGTCTCCCTCAGGTTGATGGCCCACCGTGATTCCCATTTGATTGATTCCCCTTGGATGAGAAGATCTTCTCATGTGAAATTTGGCCCCCAACTTTGAGCTTAGCACTCCCCAGAGTTTATCTCCAGCCCTGGCTTGATTCTTGAGTTCTAGATTGACACATGAAGGTGGTTCTGCTATCTATGTAGAGGTCCCCTAGGCAACTCAGACTCCACATCTGTAACTGAACTCGGCATCTTTCCTTCTCTTACCGCCCAGTCAAGGTGGATTCTCCTCCTTTATTCCCATCTGAGTTGCTGATAGTGCCTCCCATACCACCTTCCACACCAGAAGCTTGCAGGGCACCTAGAAGTCACCGATAGCCTTGGTGTGCTGTTGTCACTGGGTGCCGCTCATTTCTGCCAGTCACCTCTTTCACTCCATCCTGATACAGTCTAGTTCAAACATGGGGGTGCTCATTAGATGTTTGTTGAACTGAACTAAAAGAAAGATTGAATTTGACTTCACCAAACAGTATGTGAAGGATCCAAAACTCACTCATAGGCATTTTCTTTCTTTTCTAAGAATCCAGAACCTGTTTCAATAAGTAGCTCTAGAACTTTTCCAAAGACTAGGTGTACCAGTCTCTTTCTAGAATCTATTTTCTAGGTGAGGCAACTGAAAAAAACATTTTGGTAACTTCCACCTTGCGATACCCATCTTGTTTGTGGTGGTTTCTCAAATTTGACCAAGTGTTTCTGCCCCCTCTTCTACAAGCCTTGGCATTAAATTTGTATTCCTATGGACACTCAACTCCTTTTAAAGCATGGCCATTTGTCTTTTGACAGCTTCACTTCCCACCCTGTCGTATTTCTTTTCCGTTTCTCTTTTTTAAATCAGTCTCTTCTAAGTGCGATATACCTATGGCTATAGACTCCATTGGACACAGGTGTGATGTGGCCAAAACATCATACCTTCCTAATTGCCTGTCCTGAGGAATATTGCTAGTACCTTGGATAAGGACCATCTGAAAACCGTGCTGGGCTACATAAAGGAACTGTTTTCCCTCCTCTGACAAATCTCCTGATACTTAATAACATGGGGCATCTCGGAAGAGTTTTATGGTATTTTTTTCCAAGTGACACCACCCTCCTTTCTTGCTCCTTCCCCTTCCCCACAATCACACAGTACAATTTATCTGTCAAAAAGCGGATTATTTTGTCCAAATTTTAAAACAAAACTTCATAATAAATTCAAAATGTGTTATAAGTTAATTAAAATGATCTATTCTTCAATACATTCTTGAATGCTGAGAATATGCTGGCCTCCATGTCACTAAGTAGACAGGGACATGGGATGTGGCCCCTGACCTTGGGAAGTTCATAGGCCTTAATAAGAATACAAAACAGCATGATAGAATGTATCCCCAACAGTTTCTCTTTCCAAGAGACCAATTGGGACGTCATATGGGTCACAGGCAAAATAAGAAGTTCATGTGTATGGAGGACTTGCGGATGGAGTCTGGCTCTGCCTGAAACATCACCGTGTGAGAGAAGAGCTAGTTAGCTGCTGTCATGAATGAGCAAACGAAAGGGACTGCATGGATGCAGCAGTGTTCCTAGAGTTTATCAAGGCAAAAGAGGCAGGACGGTTCCATCTTCAGACAGGACCCAAGCATGCCAGTGAGAGCAAGCCTGGGCTTGTCCTTGGCCTTGGCCGAAAGCGCCATCTAGAGGGCCGAAGGGTCCTCAGCAGAGGTGGTGCCAAATGCACAGGAGTTGAGGAAGAAAACTAAGTGACCAGCCAGGATAGTGACATTTCATCTGCATCCAGAGCCCACAGAGAGAGATTCCCAACTATGAGAGTGACAGGTCTCCAAAGAACCCAAAAAACTGCCCATGGAAAACAGAATCAGTTTTTATTCCATCTTCCAAGACTAGAGAGTACTGATCACCATGAAGATACCCACCAAGAAAGGACTTTCCTGCTGTCCTGCCTCTTCTGTCCCAGCCTTGAAGACACCAGAAACATGCATTGGCAAATGAGGAGATGGACCACAATCAAGTTGGGTTCTTCCCAGGAATGCAAGGTTGGTTCAACATAATTCATCACATCAGTAGACTTACAAACAAGAATCCAATGATCATCTCAATAGATGCAGGAAAAGCATTTGACAAAATACAGCACCCCTTCATGTTTGAAACACTAGAAAAACTAGGGATTGTAGTAACATACCTCAACATCGTAAAAGCTACCAATACTAAGCCCAAGGCCAATATCATTCTAAATGGAGAAAACTTGAACCATTCCTTCTAAGAACTGGAACAAGACAGGATGTCCTCTTTCACCACTTCTATTCAACATTGTCCTTGAAACTCTAGCCAGAGGAATTAGAAGAAAGAAATTAAAGGAATACACATAGGAAAAGAAGAACTCAAACTATCACTATTTGCCAATGACATGATTCTATATTTAGAAGATCCCAAAAATTCCACCAGAAAGTTTCTAGAACTAATAAACGAATTCAGCAAAGTAGCAGGATATAAAATTAACACCCATAAATCAAATGTGTTCCTATACATAAGCGATGAATTCACTAAAAGAGAAATTGGGAAAACTACCCCATTCACAATAGCCTCAAAAAAGATAAAATATTTGGGAATCAATCTAACAAAAGAGATGAAAGACCTCTACAATGAAAACTGCAGAACACTAAAGAAATTAAAGAAAACCTTAGAAGATGGAAAGATCTCCTGTGTTCTTGGATAAGCAGAACTAACATTGTAAAAATAGCTGTACTACCAAACACATTATACAGATTTAATGCAATTCCTATTAAAATCCCAATGACATTCTTCATAGAAATAGATAAGGGCATTCTGAAATTCATTTGGAAAAATAAAAGAGCCGTAATAGCCAAAGTAACCCTTAGCAAGAAATGTGAAGCAGGAGGCATCACACTATCAGACCTTAAATTATATTACAGAGCTATAGTAACAAAAACAGCATGGTATTGGCACCAAAACAGATGTGTAGACCAATGGTACAGAATAGAAGACATAGAGACAAATCCACATAAATACAGTTTTATCATACTAAACAAAGGCTCCAAAAACATAGATTGGAGAAAAGATAGCCTCTTCAACAAATGGTGCTGGGAAAACTGGTAATCCATATGAGCAACATGAAACTAGACCCCTATCTCTCACCCTGCACAAAAATCAACGCAAAGTGGGTCAAAGACAGCCACTAAAACAGAGACCCTGTGCCTAATAGAAGATAAAGTAGACCCAAATCTCTCCATGTCAGTTTAGGAACTGACTTCCTTAACAAGACTTCTAAATGGCAAGAAGTAAAATTGAGAATCAATAAATGGGATGGAATCAAACTAAAAAGCTTTTCACAGCAAAGGAAACAATAAAGTGAAGAGAGAGTCTCTAGAATGGGAGAAAATCTTTACCACACACATCTCAGAGCACTAATCTCCAGGATATATAAAGAACTCAAAAAACTTAACACCAACGAAACAACCCAATCAACACATGGGCTAAGGCACTTCACAGAAGAAGAAATACAATCAATCAACAAATATATAAAAAATGTTCATCATCTCTAGCAATTACAGATTTAAATGCAAATTAAAACTACCCTAAGATCCATCTCACTTCAAACAGAATGGCAATTGTCAAGAATACAAGCAACAATAAGTATTGGCAAGGATGTGGGGAGAAAGATACACTCATACATTGCTAGTAGGGCTGCAAATGGGTGCAACCACTTTGGAAAGCAGTATGGCGATCCTCAGAAAACTTGGAATGAAACCACTATTTAACCCAGCTATCCCACTCCTCAGTTTATACCCAAATAATTTAAAATCAGCATACTACAGTGGCACAGCCACATCAATGTTTATAGCAGCTCAATTCACAATACCTGAACTATGGAACCAACCGAAGTACTCTTCAACAGATGAATGGATAAAGAAATTGTGATACATCTACACAGTGCAATATTACTCAGCCTTAAAGAAGAATGAAATTATAGCATTTGCAGGTAAATGAATGGAACTACAGACTATCATGCTAAGTGAAATAAACCAATCCAAAAGAACCAAAGGCCAATGTTTTCTCTGACATGCAGATTCTGATCTGTAATGCGGGGGCAGGGGTAGGAAAGAATGGAGGAAATTGCATTAGACAGAAGGGAGTGGAGGGAGGGTAGGAGGCTTAGGGACAGGAAGAATGGGAGAATGAATCAAACACTATGACTCTGTGCATTTATGATTACACAACCGGTTTAACTCTATATCACGTACAACCAGAAGAATGAGAAGTTATACTCCATTTATGTACAATGTGCCAAAATGCATTCTACTGTCATGTATAATTAATTAGAACAAATTAAAATAAAGATTGGGGAGATGGAGTGGAAGTTCTTGGTATGGAAAAAAAAAAAGAGAATAAGCCCAACACCTTTGCCAAATGCAAATGACCAACAGAAAACATCACCGCAGTGGTCAAACTAAGCCAAATGTTAGAGAAGTATGGAATTAAGAATGCTTAGTTTTCTGAAAGAGTTCCATGTGGCTTCCCTGGGACAGGTAACTCTTCATCAGATTCTTAAAGCCTGAGGCCACATTTGCCAAATTGTCACGCTGTGGCTCAGACAGTATCCCCAGCATAGAGGGAGGCTCTGAGCGCCTGCTATGCCGGGTGCATTGTGAGCTGTTTGCAGCAACTGGGAATCAGAGTACAGTGTGGGGCATGGCTGAAGATGGTTCCAGAAAAAAAAAAAATGGACTCCATTTAGATTATGAGAGGTCTTGCATGTTATAGTAAAACTTTCCTCAGCATGTACAAGACTATTAAAATATATCCTAGGCAAATTAAATCTGATTGCTACCCTCCAGATTTTTAAGTCAAATATGCTTCTTTGTGAACTGCACTTGCAAAGATGTCATCTCTGTGACTTTGGTTTTCCATTTTCCAATCTCAGGGTCATTCCTCTTGGGGGAAGTTGCTTCCCAACGTTGTTTTTTGTTTGTTTTTTGGTTTCTTTGGGTTTTGGGTGGTGATGTCATAGCTCAAACAAAAACATTTATTTCAAAATATTTTTATGATGGTATATGTCTATCATAGCAGCTAAACCTTGTAGTCTTTAAATGAGTAAGCCCCTAGGCTTCCTGTTAGAACAGAATGGATCAGGCATATTGGCTTATTTGCTTGGCCAGACCTCAACCCTCATCGTCAAACATTCCTGCCTTTTGGAAGATACACATTTGGTCCGCGCTGGCCTGTGCTGGCCTCCTTCCACTCTCCTTCCAGAAAACCACTTCCCTGCTTCTGGCATCTCTGCTAACAGGATCTGCCTCCCCTCAGATTAGAGTCTATCCCTGTGAGCCCCAAATGCCTTGGGAGAATGCAAGTCCCCTGGCTCAGAACCCGGCCTCACCAGAGGACGAGGCTCCCTAACTTCCCCACCACCTTTTCTGAGTGGCTGACTTGCCTGAGTGACAGCTGGTTGGCCCACTTCCCCTACTTATTCAACAGAGAGCACTGAAAACGGAAAAATGAGTAGAGTTCCAACTGATTTTACCTCCGGGTACTTCCTGGCGTCAAAGTCATGGCATGTCACTCTTTGACATGACTTCTGGGGAGTTTCTGGGTATTTTCTCCCTGAGCTACATATTGAACAGGACCTGTGAGATGGTTGTCAAGAATACCCAGGCTCACGCCAGGCAGAGGAGATGGTCCTCCTGGAGGTGACGCATTCTTTGTCCTTTGTGCCTCTGCAGAGCCTGCCCTGCACTTTGGGGATGCAGAGTATCGCGTTGATGAAAGCGCTGGCTACGTGGAGGTAGGCGTCAGGAGAACAGGTGCCGATCTTTCCCAGGCATCATCCGTCACTGTGAGCTCGAGGAAGACCAAGCAGAAGCCAGCAGAAGGTGAGAGGCCGTGGAAAGGGTGCAATATCGTAACACGCATTTACAGTGGGGTCCAGCAGTCTTTCTTGACAGGCTCTGATTCAAGTTTCTCCTACCCGAACACAGAGATCTCATGTTAACTTCTACTGTTAACAAAATAAATAGGACACTCAGACATCATCATTATGATTCATTCATTACCCACTTGCTCATAATAGGTTTAGATTAATTTTCCAAAGTTCAGAATATTTGTAGATACTTAAGCAGTTCATAAAGATGAAGGCATCCCCAGAATGGCCAAGCAAGTCCCAACTCCTGGAAGAATCCAGTCACATCTGAGCCCTTCGGAGGAAAGGAGTTCTTACTTCTGACTCTTGGGCGCTTTCTTTGGTTTTCAGCAGCACATCCTCAAGTCCCATTCACCTTTGTGTTTCCTGATTCGGTTGATGAAGGCCCCAGGTAGTGAGACTGGGAAATTCTGGATACTACTTTCTCTCGTGGGCTTCAGCAGCTTTAGCAAAAAAATAAAAATAGTAGGACCCAACAGGAAGGAAAGGGGCACTCCATCTAAATGATACTTACATTTTCACATTTGCCACAGGACTTCTTGGTCTCCTGGGACACGGACAGCCAGCATAGCTCCAGACTAGCATCCTGAACACCCCAAAACCCTGAGAACATTTTAAGATAAAAGCAAAGAAAAAGCAAAACCCCTGTAAATAATACCCAGTAATCTAAAAATCCACACTAACTGATGAGGTATAGGAAGAATAAAATGCACATTTATGAATAAAAAAAAAAGTAAAGATTTTTTTAAATAAAAAATGTTTTATCACACACCCAGAAACAGTTTAATAAACATGGCCATTTTACTTACTCTTGGAAGAATTCAGACATTATAATTCTTCAGTGAATACACCACAGGACATTATACATGAATCCAGTAATGATTCTTACTAGTTTTTTTTTTCCTTTTATTTCCTCTTTTTCTCTTTTCTTTTTTCTCTTATTTATTTATTTTAATTTTCAGAGAGGGTCATTTCTTACTCTAGGTACATACACGGAACCAAAGATGAAGAGACCAGCTGATTCATTGGACTTCTTCCTATGGTTGAAATGAGAAATTTAAATTTGTTTAGTAGAGTTGTTAATTTTGATCACTTGGTTAAGGTGGTATCTGCCAGGTTTCCCCACTATAAAGTTACTTTTTTTCTTTTCAATTAATAAGTATCTTATGGAAAGTTAACCTGAAACCATGTAAATATTCTGTTCCTGAAATTATTAATATATTGGTATTCCTCAGGGGTTTCTAGTTTCAGTTCATGGTTTGCCATTGTTGCTATCGTAACATCTGATGACTTTTCAAACAAGAGCAAAGAAGCAATATGGTCAGGGGCAGCAGCTTGCAAAAATGATTAATAACCCTGACGTGGCACAAGCCCTATGGCTGAGTGAAACTGAGCAGAATGTTGTGCAATTAAACCAGGTGTTTGGCAAAGGTGAATGAGAGAAACCTCATCAAAATAAAATGCATAACGCTAGCTTCCAGGTTAAAAAGAAAAAAGGCAAACCCTCTCATTTCCAGTTGAAGGCTCCTTCAGAGAGCCTTCCTTGTTTTTTTGTGAAAGCAATTGGAAAATGATGTGCCACCGATTGGAGAGTGACGAGCCAGTCAAGGAGGACGCGTGGACATGGACGAGGAACTATGTGTATGGCATGTGGCTGGATATAGAAATTCACCCACTCTAGGGATGGAGCCCACATACGATTTTGAGTAGGTGCTGAGGACAGAGGCAGATGCTGCAGAGTTGATGAGCCATCTCCTTTTTATCTGAAAAATATCTTACAGCAATGAATCCTAAAGTCTCACTTGTGCTTTTTCCCTGCCCTTAGCTGGAGTCGATTATGTGGGTGTCAGCCAAAGATTGGACTTTGCCCCAGGAGTGCGCATGCAGACATTCCGAGTGACCATCCTTGATGACCTGCGACAGCCCATCTTGGAGGGTCCAGAGAGGTTTGAATTACTTCTCCAGGTGCCTACTGGTGCAGTGCTTGGAGAACCCAATAAAACCACCGTTATCATCAACGACGGTGTCACTGACTAAGGGAGTGCTTGTGGTTCCTTTGAGAGGCTTCCCGAGAGACATAAGCAGCCAAAACATGTGTCCTCACCACAGAATAAAGCTCCGCTGTCTCCAGAGCTTCGTGACTCTTGGGTAGCACTGCCGTCGTAGTGCCATTGATGTTATAGTTCTGGTGATATGTGCAAATACAGTTTATGCAACTGCATGGAGATGAAAATATGTATATACAAAGGAAGGATTGAGCCCACAACAAGTGAGACTGTGCTTTTGTTGTCCTTTTTCTATTTTCTCTTACTTTGTTTCTGAGGCCAGTGAGACCCATTGTTGTCAATTAAATCAATAACTGAGTACAAAAGATTGACCTCTCTTTACTGATTGAGGCTGAACACAAAGTACTTCATTTATAAATATGTATATGCATATATATGTATATACACACACAGATGCATCATCCTGCTTTGAATTTTCTGGGTTATTTGATGGCAGTGCAGATATCTGAAATTTGCAGATAAACTCAAATCTCCTTTTGCCCATTTGTTCAATGTCCCTCCACAGCCCTTTGTCAGAAACGCTGAAGTTGAAAGCCATCTCATCGACTAGCCCCTCTTTTGTACTCCCTTGTAAAAAGGACAATAGAGAGTAAAGTGATAAAAATGCAAGTATCAGAAAGGAGAAGAAAGATTTGTAAAAGATTTACATATGTAAAGATTTACATGGTTCTCAAACTGCCCAAATAGTTCTTAACTATTTTTAAATCGATGATGCTTATAGTCATTAGTATACCTCACTAATGTCACATAAATCATTCCAAGTTATTATGAAGCCACATCTTTGTATCCCAATGCTATTTTGTTTAGGTATTTCTTGTGCAAAACTTATAAAAATGTGTTTCAGACGTTAACCTATTTCCAAACCAACATGGTGTCCCATAGAAACTGTTTCAAAAGGTCTTCCTCCCAAACATGGAGGAGGGGTAAGAAGGCTCTTACTGGAGGCCATCTGGAGATGTCCTTGTTCACCATCAGCCCGGACTTTGCATAACTTCAGTTTTCCTATCCAGAGAGAGATTTTTCTAAGCTACCTTGTAACTCTTAACCTTGCTTCTCCCTCTGTGAAATGAGAAATTTGGATTCAATTTCTAAGATCTCTTCCAGTTTTGTCTGATTCTTGTCTGAAGACAAATTCATCAACAGAAAATAATCCCCCCTCACCATATGATTTGCCCAATTAGTGGGGTCAAAAATCTTATAAACTCAATTAAATTTAACAACTATGTATTGGGTTTCTTCTATAAATCATAAATACACAGATCCTTCACAAATGCGAGAAAAAAAAGCAATAGACAAAATACGCATGGGCCAGGAAAACTCTCAGACTATCTCCAGGCCCCACATGCCCTGGGTCATCCCTACCAAGGCCTAGACTTTGGCCCAGGGACTTGGACTTCTGTCAATTTCTTGATGATAAGTCATCAAGTTTGGGATAATTTGTTACAGCATGCTGCCACAGGCAATGAGAGATCTGCAGAGTTTATTGGTGTTAGCAAAGAAGTAAAATGAGGTAAACTAAGAAGCATACTCAGAGAATCCAGAAAATGAGACACTCAGTGTTCAGCTGTGAGGCGATGTTTGTGGAGACTGTTGAGGCCCTGTCCCGAGGACATGTCTCAGCCCACTTGACAGAGGTGTTGCTCCCAAGCAACACCAACACACGCATCATGTTTCAAACCCATGGGAATCCCAGCCTGGTCCATGGTCAACCTGTGTTTAGAAAGAAGTTGTAGGCAGTCCTGTCCCTAAGCTAGTCATAATCCACATAGGAAGAAATGCAATGGAGTGAAAGCCATTCCTCTCCTCTCAACAGTTCTGAATGTGTGGGTTTTCTCCCACACCAACAACAAATCCTCCACCTCTCTGGACACCTACTAGGTGTCCTACAACATCTACCTGGAGTTAGTGTCAGAACCCACAGGGTTCCTCCCACATCAGACACCAATCACAAGCCTCAGACCTCGGGTACTTCTGCCAGCTTGGCCACAAATCACAAGTTCCTACAACTCCCTCCTCAGGTGTGATAGTTTGATAATTTGTTCACAAAACTCTGGAAAATAAGTACTGCATTGCTATTACTGGTTTATAACAGAGGGTTCTGATGTACAGCCAGATGAAGAGTACATAGGGCAAGGTCCAGAAGGGTCCCAAGCACAGGAGCTTCTCTGCCCTGGAGTTTGGGATGTGCCACCCTTCTCACCATGGTGACATTCACCAAGACAGTTCTTAGGGAGATTCTTTTGCATAGACATGATTGGTTAAACCACCAGTCAGTGGTGATGGGCTCAACCTTCAGCTCTTCTCCCCTGAACATCCCAACCCTGCAATCCCATGATTGGTTCCTTTGGCAATCAGCCCCACCCTCCAAGAGTCACCTCATGAGCATAAACTCAGGTAGGATTGAAAGACTTATTATGAACGACAAAAATACTCTTCTCATCTCAACCTCTGAAATTTCAGTGGTTTTTACTCTTTGCTCCTGGTTCCTGTCACACTAAGTGATTTAAACACTGAGGAACCAGACTCCAAATTTGAAGCATGACTGTCAATAAATAGATAGCTGCAGCCGTGCACGGAGGCGCACGCCTGCAATCCCAGCGGCTCAGGAGGCTGAGACAGGAGGGTCGCAAGTTCAAAGCCAGCCTCAGCAACAGCGAGGCACTGAGAACTCAGTGAGACTCTGTCTCTAAATAAAATACAAAACAGGGCTGGGGATGTGGCTTCAGTGGTTGAGATCCCCCGTATGCAAAAAAAAAAAAAAAGAAAGAATTGATAGCTGCTTCTCTAAATCTCTCTATAAACCAAACTGACAGTGATGAAATGACAGGTGTCCACATAGCCACAAGGAATATTTTCAGGACAGGGGCTGCATGCACAGTTGCATGTCCAAGGTTCTCTTTCTTCACTCATTCACCAGTCTAACTTCTGGACCTGAGGTGCCTTGTTGTCAATTGACAGATCAGTGCCCAGACCCTTCCATACTTGGTATTGTGGTGTATCTCAACACCATAGTATGTCAACTGAATTTAATTCAGAACAAACACAAATATGGTTTTACGACACTTTGTTCTTTGATTCTGCCATCAAATACTAAGAAGAAGAAAATATAATTAATAGGCAGTGAGGAATCATCACAGAGTTTGCCTCCCCCCACAATGCTCCCATTACATTTTATATATTTTCAAATTTTAATATATAATAAAATACAATAAAACTCTATGTATATTTCCCTGGATTGAAAACCATGATTATTTTAACACCACTTCATCACTTTGCTTTTTAAATAAACAATACAAATAAATTTAAAGTCCCACTTGACTCTCAGTCCCACTGGAATTACCCACCCTTTTCCCATTAGTATGTTTGGCCTTAATTGTTCCATTTGTTTTTAAGTACTATAGATGCACATCAACACTGGTATTATTTCTACATAGTATAATGTTCTAATTTATTTTTATACAAATTGCCTTTTTCTTTCAAGATCTTATTTTAAGACTTACTGACAAATCCAGGTCTTATTCATTTGTCTTATCCACTCTATATTTCTAGTCATTCCTCAATTAATGTACTTTTCGATGGCGCTTTTCACTTCTAATGTCTAGTTATCTGGCATGGAGGAGTCCAGATAAAATGAAAGGGCACATACATAATCAAAAGCAGATGTATCAGTCAGCATCTTCTGTGTAACAAACCACCCCCAAAACACAATGGCTTTAAAAAAAAAAAAAAACAGTTGTTCAGTAGTCCATGATTCTAATTATGGGTCAGCAATCTGGGTAAAGTTCAGCTGGGTGACTTTTCTGGGTCCACTAATGTGGCTGCAGTGAACAACATCTCAACCAGGGTTTGTTGATCTAGGATGACCTTATTAGCCTACCTGGTAGCCAATAAGCTATCAACTGAGAAGCCACAGTTCTCCATGTGGTCTCCCCAAAAGGCTAGCACAAGCTTATTCATAGGATGATCCCAGGAATCACAGCCCCAAAAGAGGGCAAGCCCCAATGCATAGATGCTCTGCAAGCATACATCATACTTGTTAATGTCTCATTGGCCTCAGTCTCCTGAGTAGCTGGGACCACAGGTGTACTAAGCCTGGCTGATAACTTGTATTTTATTCTGTTCTTGAGGCTTCTATTTCTTGTGTTTAAAAAAAAAAATCTGTGCATTTCATAAGGGAAAGTAATAGCCTTCCATAAGTATTTTGTTTAGGGGGACCAGAAATACTTTGAAATCTTTTCTTCACGTTAAATTCTGATGTACATCCTTAATAGACTGACTCATGGCTCTTTCTTCCCTATTTACTGGTGTAGGAGAAACATCAAGGCCTGTGTGTAAACAGAGTGAATGATGTAATTTATGAGGAAAATAAAGAGTTTAGACTTCTACTTTGCACCCCAGAAAGCAACACAGCTTTTGAAACCTCTATCAGAGAGTCAGAGAGGCCCTGATTAGGATCAAAAGATGAGGAAAACAGTGAGATTTTAGTGACCTTATACTGTTAGGACTCAGGAAATGTCAAGGTCAAGTGCTAAGAATTAAAAAGTAAGAGAGATGTCAAACTGAACGCACTGGTACCCACCTATAATCCCAGCTACTCAGGAGGCTGAGGCCGGAGGATCTCAAGTTTAAGGTTGGTCTAAACAACTTATTGAGACCCTCTGTCAAATGACTTTTTTAAGCCTGGAGATGTAGTTCAATGGTAGAGTTCTTGCCTAGCATGCGAGGTCTTAGGTACAATCCTCAGCATCAAAAAATAAATAAAATAAAGATAAGAGGAATGTTAATCAATGATTTTTCTAAGATATAAGAATTAAATTGGATATGTCCCACCTTAGAACTGAGAAACTACTTAAGAAAATTATGATTTACTTTTGTCATCCCATGAAACTTCTTACTTCACAAAGAATCTACTATATCTCTAGACACAACAGTGGAAAAAAGTCTTTACAGCCATGTATTTTCCAAATTTTAAATTAAATTACCTCTATTTCTTGGAAATGGGCCTTTATTAACAATATTACACTTCTTGGAAATGAGTTTAAATGGTCAACCACATAGTAAGTAGGCTTCCTTTCTTCCTCCCAGAAATAATTTTTTTAAATTGATACATCGTGTATTTGAGTAAAACTGGTAAATTTATTATAAACTTTTAAATTTAAAAAAGAATTACAGAGCTGGGGTTGTGGCTTAGTGGTAGAGCACTTACCTAGCATGTTTGAGGCACTGAGTTCGATTCCTAGCACTACATACATACATACATACATACATACATACATAAAATAAAATAAAAAAGAGTTCGATTTAAAATGAAATTGTCCAGTGGTTTAATTTCATGTTGTCTTTATGACCTAAGATGACTGGAACTATGAGTGGAATTGACCATCTTAACAGAACTAGTGACCAAACCCTCTAACATCAAATGCAGCATCCACAGCCCTAAGACCCTGGGGAGACTGCACTGTTCTGGGTTCCAGGAATGTACATGTGACCCTTTGAAAGTCTCCACTGTGAGGATCCACACAAATGGCAGCTCAGCCATTAGGGAAGACTACAGTCCTGTGTCCAAAGGTGAAGTCATCACTCTCATGGCCCATCAGGGAGAGTATTCATTACACACTTCCTTCAGTTAGCCTTGCAAGGGAAGAGGTAGTATAAGAGAAAATGTATCTGAACCCCAAGAATATTTTATGCATGAAATTTGAACCCTGAAAGTGTCAACCAGCAAGAAAATGAATTATTCAAATTTTGCTTTTCATTCTTTTCATGGTCCATTTGCTAACAGCAGTGTTAACAACCAATATCTTTACATTTTTATGAAGTAAACAATTAGGTAAAAATAAATAAAGGGATTTTTACCTAGCATTTTCATTGTTCTCATGTTGCCTCTTTAATGACTGGAATCGAGATGTACCGTGAAGTCTTTAAGCAGAGCCAGGAGGTCTTAGAAGTATTGAAATGCCAAATGAAGGACAAAGTCATAAGAAGAGTGTACAAAGCCCCTAGTGGCCCCATAAATATTTGTAGAGTGAATAAAAGAATAAGCAGAATGTGTCAGTGTGCTAGCTTTCCATTGCTATAACAAAACACCTGAGATAACTGACATATAAGGAAGAAAGGCTAACTCTGGTTCACAGTTTCAGAGACTTCAGTCTCTGGCCCCTTGGCCCTGATGCTTTGTTCCTGTAACAGCACGCTACATCATGGCAGAGGTGTGTGGCAGAGGAGACCGCTCACCTCATGTGCCAAGAAGCAAAAGAGACAGAAGCAGGCAGGGTCCCAATCACCCCCTTCAATGACGTCCCCTGTGAAGTAACCTATTCCAATTGGGCTCCATCTCTTAAAAGTTCTACCACCTCTCAATAGCACCACGGCCTGGGAACCAAGCCTTCAAGGGGCTCTGGGCGACATTCAAGACCCAAACTATGGCAGGCAGATAAGTTAAAACGAGGGTAAGTGGGAAGCACTCTAGAAGGAAACCCAAACCACACTGGCCATGGACTCTGAAGGCAGTATGTGGAATGAGATCTCCATCCACACACACACACACTCAGGACGGCTGCAAGCTTCTAAGTCTGTCTAGGTTGCTCTCGCTCTGAACCCTCCTCCCTGCCCCATCCCAGCAGTGCTCCTCTCAGACATGGGCTTCAGCACCTGCCGAGCCACCACACTCTGCCAGCAGCCCAGAGGTGTGGTGGGAGCTGCTGAATTTCCAAAGGTGAGCCTCCAGGTTGAGATTCTGGCAAAGGAGGGGGCGCAGCTCATTCAGGGAGGAGAGTGCCTCTCCTACTGCTGGGGTGGCGCTGCCCGGGAACTTCCAGGTGTTGGCGTGTGCCCTGGTGAAGTCATACTTGGTGTGGAGTTAACATCATCCAGAAGAATGAAGCACTTATGTTCACCCACACAGGTGCCAGCTGGACTGAGAGTGGGTTCTATGTTGGCCAGAGCCCATGTGAGGGTCACAGGCAGCCCTGGTGCCCAGGTAAGCTTCCGAGAGGATTGTGGGTAGCAGAAGAGTTCATTAATGAAAAATTTTGAAAATTACCCTTTACAAATTATTTCTGATGTAGCTTAGGGATCAAATTTCTTAATACCTTTCTTGATTTGTTTTCTGGCCTCTGGTGGCAAGATGAAGAATTCTGCCCCTAGAGATATGTCTGTCAGGAAATCCACAGGACTGAGATCTATAGCAAGTCAGGTACCAAACCGTCAACCACACAACAGAAAAATGTGCTTGCATGAGCTGTGTTGGGTACCAACGTCAAGCTGTGATGTGAAATGCAAGTAATGTAAAAAGCAAAAGTAACACAAAAAGATTTGAATTGAGGACACTTACATAAGGGATGAATCTTGGTGCTAAAAAACTGAGGATGTTTCCAACATGTACTTAGGAAGATTCTGACCCTCTAACTTCCCTTCTTAAGCTTTCTCTTAAAGCTTCTGCAGTTCTCTGTGACCTAGTCTTTTGCTCTCTGGAGGTGGTTGGTGGTTAGCAGTATTTTGATCTGTCCTGGGAGCTGTGGCTCTTGTGGGGAGATGAGGTCTGCAGTCCACCTGTCAGAGCTCCAAGGTATAGGCACCTGTATGTACCTGCAATTTCACTGTAACTGCTTACTTATTCTTTCACTAAGCACCAGGTCCCAGGACTGACCAACAAGAATGCTAATATTAGTTTTTTGAAAAGCTAGTTCCAGCTATGAAAGTACTAAACTTGATTCATTTATGAAGGAACTTCCTCTAATTTGTCTTGTAACCATTCAGAGTGAGAAGAAAGCACTGTGGAGTCTACAACACTCAGATTGGCAGGAGGACCCTGTAGACACGTGCCATTAATTTCTTCTGTAAGCTGGCTTCCAGGAAAAGATAGGCAAGGAATAGGAGGTGGGGGGGGGGGGCCCAGAACTGGAAAACATACTAAGAAAGCAAACATGTTCATATACTGGAATTAAAGGTAGTTCAAAATGAAAAATAGTCATTAGCCCTTGCAAAGCAGGGACGACCAACCAGATGACTCTAGAAAGGAGTCGCAAGTCAGCACCAGCCCACCCACAAGGGACCGCCTTTTCACAGTAACCCTGTCATCTGTTTTCTTTTCTTTTCCCTTTGCTCAGGATCCTTATGCCCGACCACTCAGCCCCGCTTAGGAAGGCAGGCTGGTTGCACAGTCCAGGACTACGATTCACTTCCAAAGGCAGCTGGTGATGCCTAGCTCAGGTAATCTTGTTTCTAGGAAGCAGCACTGCCTGACTCAAAGAAGTCACCAATCTGCCTGAGATGCAAAAGCTTTGATCAGAGCTCAAACATCAGGCCTGGGAGTCCCACTCAGTGGCAGAGCACTCACCTAGAATATGAGTTCTTGGGTTCCATCCCCAGCACTGCAGGGAAGATCAACAAACCCTCACACATCAGCCAGGGGGGAATGAATGCCAATGGTCTCTAGGAGCAGTGCTTAATCCATGTGACACTTTCTAGACTTTTTGGAACAAGGGAAGGGACAGAACTTCCACCGCGTTTGGTGAAGACTGTCGGTGTTCACTGTGAATGAGCTCTGGAGTCTGCTGTTGTCTGCAGTCTGCACTTCCCAGCACCCAGGCACCTGCACACTGAGCCTCTGGAGGCGAGACCCCACCTTCCAATTCTAGCACAGCATTGGTTTCATCTCAGGTTTCACGGCACGTTGTTTTCAAGACAAAATTGGGTTTGGGATGAAAAAGAAGTTTTCAGCAAGTGTTTTATTCAAATTCTAGAATCTTCAGTGACTGAGGATAAAAAAGCTTATCATCATATGAATTAAAGTAGAAATTCACAACAGCTTAAGGTGAAGAAATCATCTCTACTTAGCTCCACTTCTTTCCCCAATTTATCCAACAACCTATATACATAAAAGCACCCTTAGGTTATCTACACCCTCAAAGACGGCATGCTTAAGAAGGAAAAATAAATGCATAAAATGACTTTGCAAGTATTAATAGCCTTTTTGCAGATGTAGTGATTACGCTGTTTAAGGGACAAAGCCTCCAGCACTGTCTCTTACTGAGATGGATGACATGCAACATTAAATATTGGCATCCTAGCAATAAAACCTATATGACTTGGTTGCTAGAGAATTCGATAATGACCTACTCATTTTCAAATTTAGAGGTTGGGTGTGTGGCTCAATGGCAGAGCACTTGCCCAGCCTGTGTGGGGACCAGGGTTTCATTCTTAGCACAAGGAAAAAAAAAAAAGTGACTCACTTACAATGTGAGATGTTCCTATGTACAGAGCAGATGGGCATATTCCCTAAGATGATCGAGAAAATAAGGAATATGACTATTTGGCCAATTCACCCTCACTGCTCTACAGGTCCAAAATCCCGCTAATTCTTGTTCATGTGTTAACTATCCACTCTATTGCCAGCAGCATACTTACTACCTTAGGGACTCAGAAGGGAATTACAACCAAGGAATATTATTGTGAACAACATGGCTGGTCAATGAGGCAGGGTGAACACATTTATGAAACTGATTTAATGCTAATTTTTTAAATCAAAAGTTTAAGTGTCCTAGTAGGCAAAAGTGAATTGGGACTACTCTTTCTTACAGTACTAGAGTTTAAAAACTAATACCAAATACCTCATGCCATCTATAGGATAAAGCTCAATGAAAGACTCAAATCAGAAAATTTGGCAACATGAATTTTGATGCTTGGTTAGCCCCAGACCAAAAATTACAACTTCCTGTAGTGAAATAGCCACCAGACCTAATGGTTTCAGCTTGTCCTCTGCTGCCCTCTTTCAGGCATATGTCCCACAACACATTTTTAACAATAGCCTCCTACTTTCCCACCCTTCACTTCTCATGTTTGTGATCTTCCTCAAAGTAGATCTTTTCTTTTTCAAAGGTGGCAACTGGAAGAGAATGTTATATCCACATAACTTAACAATCTCCACTGGAGAGGGTTTGGAAAGAGAAGCCTGGAATATCATCAGTCCACTGTCACCTTAGCTCCAGGCAAAATCTTAAAACAGAAGGGCCAACAGAGTTCCAATTCTATTTCCAGATATAGGTGATTAAAAAAAAAAAAAAAAAATACCCACGGGCACTAGTCAATTCCCAGTACCTCAAAATTGGGCAAAGAGACACTAATGTTCAACATATCACTTCTAAGCAATCTAAAAAAGTTGTCCTGAGTTCACACATGTTCCCAGGGGGCAAAGCTCATGAGCGAACAAAACTAGAAGTTCTGGGTAAGGATTTTCAAAGTTGCCCAGGTGGGAGGGGATTCGGTGTCTTATTCCTGAGTCTATAATGTATTACTTTCTTCCTACTTATGCCATTTGGGACTCCAACAACAAAAAAGACAAAAAAATTAATCAACATTAGCAGTACCCAGACAATAACTCCATTCTATAGTACTGATGGCTCCTCAGAAGTAGATACTGTCATCTGTGCATCAACATGGGAACATAAACTGACTTCAAGCCAGATCACATCTTAAACAGGAGCTATACAGCAGGATGTGTCCTGAGAATTATTTGTGCACATTTTGACATTGAAAATTGTGTTTCCTGGCTAGGGACAGAGGTACATGAAACCCCAGATACAAGGGAGACTGAGGCAAGAGGGAACTGGGCAACTTAGCAAGTCTCTGTCTCAATATAAAAATTAAAAAAGAGTTGGGGATGTAGCTCAGTGGTAGTGTCTGTCCTTGAGTTCAATCCCCAGTAAGAAAAAAATTATCCTTCCTGTGAAAGAGAGGAGATAAACATCCAAAGTCATTCTGTCAGCAAGTCTAATTCTTTAACCACCATTTGTTACTTCTGTAAGAGAAAAGTGGCTTACAACTCAACATTCCTTTGCACTACCAAATGTTGCTCAGTCATCATTTCATCACTTACTCACCTGCACAGCATCCTTTTAATAGTGATACACAGAGTGATTTGTAAATTTGAGCAGGAAAAAGCAATTGATGATGAAACATTTTGTAATATTTATTCTACTTTTAAAAAGGAAAACAATAGCCAACAGATATATTGAGATGTTTTGATTCACTTAATCTAAAACTTCAGTAAACTTAAAGAACCACTTGGACAGCTTAAATTGCTGGGCCCTAACCAAAGAAATTCTGATTAAGTAATCTAAGTATAGTCTGAGAGTTTTTTTAGTTTTGTTCTTTGATGCTAGGGACTGAACCAGGGCCTCTTGCATGCCAAGCATGTCCCCTCAGGAGCTCTACCACTGACCTATACCACCAGGCCCAAGGGAATGATTTTTTGGCAAGTTCCCCATTGCTGCCACTGTTGCTAGTCCTGGGACCACACTGGAGAAATGAAATTCTGATATAATTAAGATTTTATGACTTAAAAGCTAGTATAGAGACTACTGGTAAATCTGTATAAATTCAAGAAAATGCATTCTGAAATATTCATTCTACATTTTTTTACAAATCCAGGTGGGGGTATAACTCAGTGGAAAAGTATAGGGGCCTTGAGTTCAGTCAACAGCCACCCCAATATCCATACTACCTTGATCATCATTGTTAATCTTGAAATCTTGTTCATCTGGTTTCATTTTGCTTTAGCAAAATATATTAAAGCAAAGCTTTTTATAAATTTTACTCTACATATGGATCCCCTTTGAGGCAATAAAAGACTGATTCTAATTCAGGTCTGGCATAAGGCCCAGGTTTCTACATTTCTAACAAGCTCCCAGGTGAAGGTTTTACAGCATATCCCTGTAGGCCCAGAGGATTATTGTGATCTCAATTTTCAAAACACCATACTCAGTGACTTTTTTTCTAGTAAAACCTATAATGCTGAGTAATGCCCAAGTTGTAAGCCAGAAAGGTGGTTTTAAAGGAAAGCATACATGAAGACAGTAGAGTGCTACCCAACTCCTGCTTCTGTCAAGGTGCACCCATTACCTACGTGACTGCCTAACGTGTTGCACAAATCTGCAGGGGGCCCAGGCAGCAGTTTAGGTCCAAATAAATGAAATACAAGTTGTACAAGGAGCTGCTTCTTTCTTTAAAATGGTCATAGAAAAGAACTGTGTTTTACCATGTCTGAAACAAGTGCATTATTTGCTCTCGATTTCAAACCCTTCATATTTTTTGAACTCCTACAACTTGAGTTCACCTACTGAATTCATTCATTCACAGGAATACTGAAAAAAAAGTGTCAAGTATTGAGGATTGCAGACTGTTTTCAGTGTGGGAGTTTTGAACGTTACCTGAACTAAGGACATGCAGATCTCTAAAAGGAAAAACAAAATTGACATAGACCTTTTTAAAATATTGTATAAACATGGAATCAAATAATATCACAATAAGATTCTATTTAAGAGAAATTACTTGAAACCTACCAACAAATCAGTAATTAATTGGTTGTGTCAAATACTTATACTAACTTCTTTATTACTTTTTACCTCTCAACTAGACACTCTAGAATTCTACCAACACACTTTAGAATCCAATAAGAGAAAAACCAACATTTAGATGTCCATGAATACAACGGTTACTTATGACTGATCCTAACAAATACTTTTAATTTGTCATAACAAACATACTAAGCTCTGCTGTAACACTGAGCATTTGAAGTTCACTATATGAAGTGACCTAAATTAAAAATAAAGCTTGATCTTGGAAATTTTTCCATTATCTTTCTAACATTTAATATTGAAGATGAAGGTAACAATTGCCTTTTATTTAATAGCAGGCATTACCTTCCCAACAGAAATTATATAGACAGTCTTATTCAGTAAGTAAATGAAATATTCTGGGTAAGATTGCTGTGACCTCTGTTACTTATGTCAACATTGGCTTTTCTGGTTTTGCTTCAGGCACCATCCTACCAGTATAGAACTTGTTTTCCAATTTTCAGTCTATCTTCACCATTAATTAAGACAGAGGGGTAGTTGGAAACTGGTTACCATTTTCCCTTCCCTTAAATAGCAAATAAAAATGTGGTTTTATTTCATTCTAGATGAACATGCAACAGTGGAATCTACATTCACTGATGAAACAATTATCTCCTGCATTGGCTAAACTGCAAAGTTAACTACAGGTATTACTTTTTATGCTTTTCCCAAGTCTGTTTTTCTTCATATTAACTTATTTTATATTTGAGTCTGCAAGCTCTCAAGGATTAGTACTATATTTAATTCAGTCTACATTTCCACTGTTTACCTCCCCCTAATTTTTCTTCCTCTGAAACACATGACTTTAGGTACCTCCATAAAGTTTTCTTCAGCCTTACATACTTTTTCCAATTATTTTTTCTAAACTGAGGTCACAACTCTTATTTAAAAATCCAGTGTTCTTTAGAAGTAAATTTAGTTCAGGGAACATGGAATAAATCCAAATTATTCTACAACCTACCATACAAACTAAGTTTTGTTTTGATATTAGTAGCAGCAATCCCATATTTCATAAAATTTATGCAGTATTAGTACTAATCAATCAATGTTCAATTATATATGAACAGATGAAAACATCTAATAGAAATATGAGAGGAAGCAATATAAGTATAGGGAAAATGTCCTAAGGAAAAAAGTGGAAAATTAAGAGAGAAAAAAAACTTTAAATGGAAAGAAAAGACGACTTTGAGGATTATAAAAGTTATATTTATTCACGATGCTACATTTATTGCATTCCCTTAGAAAAATGGAGAACTGTTTATGTACCCAATTTGCACATATAAAACTTTATACAAATTATGTGTAGCACATAAAGGCCTCTGGTACAGCTAAAATCCTGACACTACAATTTGGGTATTCCTGCTTCAGGGTCTCCAGTTTATCAAGTCTGTTCCATAGAAAATAAAAACTGGAATTATACTCAAGTCTTGCTTCTAACACTTAGAAATTATTTTAAAATATAATAAAATAAAATTTTCATTTACTCTAAAACTCAAAAAATACTATAAACTGGGAGTGAATATATTTTGTTACCAATTTTAACAGTATGACAAATTCACACCTTATTGTAGTTGGGTCTTTCTAAATTAAAAAAAGAAAATCACCTTAATTCTGACATTATCTTTCTAAGTTGTGGCTGTTTTCAGAAGGTCATTTGTCAAAATATTTACCAAATACTTAAAATAATAATAATAATAATATTCCTTTTACAAAATGGTACAACACCTTAAGGAACCAGAAAATACTAAATGTCTTTGGCTATACAACTAAAAGGCCGTTCTTCCAACAGAATAGGGCTTATTCGCTTCAGAACCAACTATAAAACCAGAAAGCATAACAGAAATATGCATAGAAATTAATTATAATTTGTCTTGCTTTTTTCCCCATTCTATAATAAGCAAGGAGAATGCAATTTACATAATCTTTCCAGATGAAACTCAATAGCACTACAAAGAAAATACCCAAATTTCTGCAAAGGCAAAGTGAATTAAAACAATTACACAACCAAGTGAAGACTGAAGGGACAAATGTTATTTGTAATTTTTTTTTACTTGTTTGCTTGTTTTAAAGCCTTACAAGTGTAGAAATAGCTGATAAGCAAAAAGTCACAATCTTCACAAATGGAACTATAATAGAAAAATAAATCAAATGAAACATTTATTAATAAATGAAGCCTATTTTATTACTTCAAGTGTTAACGATAAAAAAAATTTCAGCACAGCTGTTGCATTTAAAAAAGTGAAACTACA
This sequence comes from Sciurus carolinensis, assembly GCF_902686445.1. NCBI lineage: Eukaryota > Metazoa > Chordata > Mammalia > Rodentia > Sciuridae > Sciurus > Sciurus carolinensis. The sequence goes on along the minus strand of NC_062222.1, from coordinate 20,199,326 downwards.
TACTATATTTCTAGCTCAGTAAACAGATGAACCTGATGTCTTTGAATGACATAACAATTGAGCATTGTACAGTACATCTTATGAAGACCCGTAAATTAAAGAACTACTGGTTTAAAGTTAGTGATTATGAAACAAATATGCATTCATAGTTTCAGCTTCTTTTTTCTTCCTCGGCCATCAGGTGCTCCGTCCATTTTGCGTTTCTGTGTCTACAAACAAACAGAAGGATTATTTTTCGTGGCAAGACTAATAGAAACATGAAGCAATCTGCAGACACATGATAACACTTTAGTAACAGTAAACACAAGAAGTTTCCCCTAGAGTATTTAAATCTTTCAAAACAAACTATCAAGTCCTCAAATAATCTTACTATTATTACATACCAAAATTAATTTTTTCCCCTTTAAAAAGTACTTACCTTAATACTGCTAAAGACATTCCTAGGACAATAAGCCAAAACTTAGAAGCTAAAAGTAAAGGTTGTAATGCCATAATTTTCCTAACCCTTCTTGAATTACTCTAAAATTATGACCCATATTCCCAAAACAACTGTGCACTCTGGACATTCATGAGACATATCTTTCCAGATTTTCAGGAACCCCTAAGTAATATAACATGATTGTCCTTACACAGGGCAATGAATTATACTTTGAAGGGATTTAACTGTAATATTTAAAAATAAACATTAAAAAAAAATGAAAAAACACATCAATGATAGTCAAATAATGTACTTAAAAAGAAAATAATGAAATTAACATGGTCTGTACATCTTTCATGTATTCATGAATACTTACTGAAGGCTTTGGTCCTCTTTTCTTTTTCTCTGCCTTCTCCTTTTCTTCTAGTTCCATGTTTTCTCTTTCAATCAGAGTAATTAAGGTGTTACACCTCCTCTGGAGTTCCTGAGTTATAAATTTACATGTTAAACTTATATTTTTGACCTAAAAGCTGTCCAGATTTCAATTTTTAAACCAAGATTATGTCTTAAAAGGATAATATCAAATCATTCATACAAAGCTCATAGTTTAAACAAAAACAAGCAAAAGAAATTTATTTTCATGTAGAATCCATGCTATGAGGATTAAAAAACAACAACAACAAGATACGTGATGCTTTTACTTCATACTGGTGTATACACTTCACAAATCCTTCCTACATTTAGGAACTGAAGCAGTGAAAATGAACATCTTGGAATATAGGCAATATTGTTACTGTCTGTGGCTGAGAACTCCGTGCCATTTATATCATAAATTTTTAAAAATAAATAGTACATAATTTGAGAGTCAAAATCAGCTGGAACTTTAATATACATAATCTTTCCCTTAAAAGCATCATTAGAGCCAGGCCCAGTGGCGCATGCCAGTAATCCCAACAGTTCAGGAGGCTGAGGCAGGAGGACTGTGAGTTCAAAACCAGCCTCAGCAAAAGTGAGGCACCAAACAACTCAGTGAGACCCTGTCTCTAAATAAAATACGAAATAAGGCTGGGGATGTGGCTCAGCGGCCAAGTGCCCCTGGGTTCAAGCCCCTATACTGCCCCTCTCCCCTCCAAAAAAGATCATTATTAGAATTAAAGTAGTAAAAGTAGCACATGCTACCTTTCCCAATTTTGGAAAAATGGCCATGGACACCTGATGAGTTCCACCTCTCTCTCTATAGCAATCTATACAGCCTCCAGAAAGGGTTAAGTCTGATGCAGAAGTAGTAAACGACACTGCAGGAAACAAATCCATCTGAACCAAGGTAACAACTCCATTACTTACAGAGCAAAAGTAATTCTTTTCTTGTAATAAATGAAACTTTTACATAGACACCACAAGACAATCATTTCTAAATACTGTATAGAAGATACCATACAAGGCCTAGAAATATGTGCAATAAGAGATAGAAGGTAATAAACAACATTAAAGTTTTCTCCTTTAACAGGTATAGTGTGGCACATACACCATCAATGTATTACAAATGTGTGTATGAATCCTCTTGGCTCCTAGACAAGAACTATGTATGCCTCAATTATTTTTCACCAAGGGGCTGTGTGTGTGTGTAACACATGTATGTGTGTGTGTGTGTGTGTGTGTGTGTGTGTGTGTGTATAAAACACTTTTGTGTGCTATGAGACATGCTAGAAAGTAATGCAGTTTTCAGCCCATACTATTATATGGTATGTGACACTCTGACTTTCATTACAGTCACCACACAATCATTATTCCTAATTACTCACCTAACTGCTTCTATTTAAAAAGACATAGAAGAGTTTTCACCTAATTACATATTTATATGGTGTTTTATTTTACCTTCAAAGTAGCTCCATGTTAATTACAACATTACCCTAATTTGGGTATCACAAAATAGTAGCCCTTCTTGTTATCCTGTGAAAATTTTTTTCCATTGGTCAAGTATGAAAACACTGCACACTATCCAGTGCCATGTAGAGTGCCAATATACCTCAAATACTCTGAGAAATCTTACTAATATTTAGACTTTGCTTTCCTAGCACGTCTCAAACCTAAGACCAGAGCACCTATTTTTACATTTTCATCATCCTGCAGAACACAAGTTAAGGTTAAAAGTTCAAAAGTGATGAAATAATGGAAGAAAAGGAGCAATCCACCAAACCTAAACACTTCTCTGAATTCTAATTTTAGGTTGTTAGAAATGGAGAACATTGGTCAGATATAGCCAGGCACTGATAATAAAAACAAAACTGAGCATTAAATCAGTACTAAATAAACAGTGCCTCACTACATTCAGCCATTTAAAAATAATCCAGATTCAGCATTTTGATGTACAAATGCCTGCATGCAAAAAGTCTTTCTACAGAAATCTGTCCACTTTCAAAAATCAAAGTCATCATCACGTTCAAAAGTTGAAACTGATGGCAACAATGCCTCCCACTTAGTTACCAAATTAACATTAACATCAAAAATTAGTCCTATTATATACTGCAATGTTAAAAAAATACGATATATTAAAGAATTAGACCAATAAACATTTTGATAATAGGTTTTTAGAATGTGGATGTGATTAGTTTTCTAAGAAAATGGTTTAACTTCTGATACTACCAAAAATTATAACAAAACTACATCTAAAAATAATTTTAAGTTACCTTAAGAGGACATTTAGTCTAAACTCTGCTACACTACACAAAAATCCTGAGCACTCACCATTGCAGTTCTGGACTTCAGAAACCAATCAAATCTGAACTGAGGAGAGTTGCGAATACACTGTCGCAACTCATCATAAACATTTTCCTTGTCAAACCCAAGCTTGTGAAGCATACAAATCAGAAAACGATCCTCTTCTTCTGTATAGTTTTTTCCTTTGTTAGTACCGTATGATATTCTCAGCTGATGAAAAGGTGCTTTGTATCGTCCAATCTATAAAAGTCAGATATTATATATAAAATATAAATCCTACATAATTGTATTTCAAATTCAGCTTTATTCTAATTAGCTTGAAATGTTATATTTCAAAGCGAAATTTTTTATCCAGAGAACCTCAAAGGCATTATATAACTTGTGTCCTTCAAGTCTTTATAGTCCTATTATTACAAAGAGAAATACAGACTCAGACTTACTTATAATACTTAAGAAGGAGTTAATCTTGATGCTCTGACCCAGGTTAAGTCAGTCTAATATGACTCAGGTAAATTATGTAACATCTACAACGTCTGAATGTTTTACTTTGAGGAAATTTTAAATGTTAAACCTTCACTGCTTTTCCTTTTAAAAAGTTACGTTAGCTTTCATATTTACAGATAGTAAAATTTTTACTAATGTACAAAGTACCTTTGTATCAAGTGCTTTTTTGATACTTATTCTTCTCTGAATTCTTGCCTCTCCCCTTTCAATCTGAGCCATAATCTTCTCTATATCCTGGAGCTCATTGCACCTTTCCCAGAACACAGCTATAGAAGAATAAAAGTTGGGCAGATGGGATGAGTGAAGGAAGCATACGTGTTAACATGTATGTTGTAATTTATTTGCAAAGGACTAAGAAACATTTCCAATTATCCCACACTTAATACTAGAAAATCACTTAAAATTTTTCAAGTTCCTTAAATGTGAGAAAAGATAAAAAATGATTTAAATTATCTACCAACTCAAACTCCACTCGTCTAAAATTCATACTTACCACAGCATAACTACATATATTCAATCTGATAATTCCAACTACCTCAAAAAACAAAAGCACACTACTACTTGAGAGCTGGTAGAAAGAAATAAATTAAAAAAGCACAAAAAAATTTTTAAAAGCGCAATTATTCTGTGTTCTATTTTGGCTTTCTTGGCTAGTTTAGAGTTTAAAAAATATTAAACAATTATTTTAGGGAGGGGGACATTTTTTATTTGTTTTAAAAAGCACAAAGCAAGGCACTAAAATGGAAAAATTAGCTGCTCAAAACTATTCAGAATAAAAAACTCAGAATAAGGAAACAGGAAATTTCAAGAGTTCTTTTTAAATTCTGCAAGCCTTATAAAATATGTATTAAAGTAATAAAAGAATTACCAGAGTATTCAATGACTTCTTCTGGAGTTTTTCCTTCTACTTCTCTTGCTATATTTTCAATATCATCACGACCCCACTTCTCATTAGCTTTGATAAACTGGTTAAAATCTCTCTTATTCCAATTGGTAAATCCCTACATAGTAAAAAAAAAAAAAAAAAAAAAAAAAATATTTCATCACAGCACATTAAACACGGGAAAAATGCTATTATACTTTACCTATCCTCCTGAATATTACATAAGAAGTTTTCAATTGCTCGTAATTTTTCTTTATTAAGTTCTTTTAGAGTGTGAAGTTTCCATGTACACTTTAAGCAAATGCAATACCTACTGCTTGCATAACCAATTAACTCCAAGTTGGAGAGAGTAAAGTATGCTGCATGAAAGGGAGACTTTCTGCTGAACTTCAAAGGACTGTTGAGTTTGCCAGAAAGAGTAAATAACATAAGCTAAAGAGTAATGGAAAGCTTTTCAAAGAACACTCTGAAAGACCTTAAATGAATCCCATGTTTAAAAAACAGCAGGTTGAAGTTTATAATTGAGAACGATAACTTGGTAGCAATGTGGAAGATTAACAGGATAGATGGGAACACTGAAAATAATGTGTTCAAAAATAATACCCACTCTACCAAGTGCAAATCTATATTCTTCTCAACCACCTCAACAACTAATGACAATTAAAATGTAACATTTACCCATGTTTTACCATTTCCAATTATTCTATCTCCATAAGCAGAAACTTATACTTTGTATGCCCCAACACAACCTCACAGGATATTTTATAAAATTAACTATTATTAACTTTTGTACTGATTAAAGACTGTACCTGTGTCAGAAGCTTCTCTTTTTCCTCTAACTCTTCATCATTAAGAGGCTCAGCTTCATCAATTTTAAGTTGCTCTTCTTTCTGTGCCTGTGCTGCATTAGGTAAGTCAGGACTTCGAGGTACCTAAAAGATCAAACAATACATTTTAAAGAGCATGTGGTGACTTACATTCTTAATCAACCAAATAACACTTCACAATTTTCAATCTAATCGCTACATACTAATATCCTGCATTCATTACATTAAAAATTTAAAAAAAAAATTAGTCATAAAGTTTTTTCCTTTCCTTTTAATGAAAAATAATTCAAAAGTTATGTGCTAGACATATACAGCTAGGATACAGTAAATGATGTTCTTTCCTACTAGGCTCAAAATAGTTAAGCAAATAATAGTGTTCATATACTTCATGGTTTCAGGGTGGAATAGGACATAAAATGGAGAACTGCAATTACCTTGTACCCAATAGTTTTTCTGTAATACAGAATTTCTTTTTCCAGTAATTCAAACAAACGTGGGGGAAAGAACTGGAAATCCTGAACATTGGGTTGTTTTGGAGGTCGTGGAGCCTATAAAAAAGAAAAAGAATGTTGTCCATTAAAAAAAAAAAAAATCTATCCCTAGTTCTCATTTCATAAATCATGACAGCTAATTCTCCAAGCAACTCAGTGCATCTTTCAATAAAAGTGAACTGACAGTAATCAAATTTTAAATGCACAACCTAAAATTTAAATTTTTAAGACTTTATTGTAAGAATGTTAAAAAAAACATATTTTCAAATTTTAAGATATTTTGATGCTATGGCAACTCACCTTGGGGGCTTTAGGTTCACTAACACGAAGAGCTTCCCTGAAATAGGCATCAACAGCATAGTTGGCTTTTCTTTCTCGTTTGGGTGGTTCAATCCACTCTGTGAATGCAATCTAGCATGTGGGAAACAATTAAAATCATCAACTTTTATTATATAAAATAACAAATTGTGATTGAGTGATGTTTCTAAATTAAAAGATACTGAAAAAATACTGGACTTTTAAGTTCTACAAGGGTAGAAACTACAATGTTTTGCTGGATACCATGTAATTAACACATAAGACAGTGTGTCCAGTAAACAGCACAGACATTCAGGAAGTGTTTCTTGCCCAAATGAATAATTCTGTTGGATGTGAGGGAGGATGCTAAAGAATGTATGCTATGACCCAAATTAGGAGGAAAATGGAGAAAGATATTTAACCTAGAAAAACTTCTAAAGACATATTGTGCCCAAATGTTAATAAGGAAAACTCTAGGTAGAATTATTTTTTCTTCTCTGTAGGTATTTTCCAATTTCTATATTAGCCAAGTATACTTATGAAATTAAGAAATTGTTCCTTTTCATTATTACAGAGCAAGTCTGTTAAAAAATCAGCTTGTGACTTTTTTGACATTATTTTCAATTTCAAATATCCCAAACTACTGTATTCTCTCCAAGCAAGAAAATATTTCACTATAAACATACACAATAAAAACTTGATTACATGAACTTTAAAAGCATTTCAGAGCTTACCAATGTTACATTTTCCATAATGAAAAAAATTTAGGTACATTCACATACATCTAATTTAAAAATTACTGTTTAAGACACAATTACAAGGTATTACATTTAACACTTAAAAGTTCAGGTTTCCAGAAAAAGAAAGCTTCTACATCTCTTTCTAAAATACCTTTTGTTTTTCTCTGTAGTCTTCTCCTTCAAAGTTATAAACACTTGATTCTGTATCCATTGTAAAGTTTCTGAGAGAGCTTTCACCCATCTTGGAGAGTTTTTCATTCATCTCTGCAGTCTAGATAAAAGCAGCAACAAATAATAAGAAAAAAAGTACTAGGCATGCAGTCAAAATGAAGTTAGAACTTTACCATATACAAAAGCTGCTTTTCACAGGAACACAATTATCTATGAATTCACAGAACAATAATTCCTCAAATAGTTTTGATGTAAAGCATTCATATTAAAAGCATTACCACTTAATCTGCATCTCACCTTCTTTGCACCTCTTTCCAAAATACCATCGATATCTTCATCAGTGATCTCACTTTCCTTTGAGGCAAATACATGCGTTGCCCCATGTCGAATCATTTGAAGCATCTCATCTTTTCCAATTTTGTTCAGATTCTGATCCACCAGCCTCCCTGAGAAAAAGTTTGTGTCGTTTAACATCAATCAAACAGACTTTATTTTACTGGAAACCTGAAATTTTAAATGTTAGATGCAATAACTTATACCTTTGTCTCAAACATCTATCATTTTCTGTTTACCAGTAATCCACATCTGATCATTTTCTTAATATTTTTAATATCAAATTTTAAGCTGGTTTATGATTTATGTAATGCCACCTACTGCATATTATTTCAATGATAATCTTTTTTTGTGGGATAAATACACTATTTGAGAGTCAAATTACTGGGGAAGAAAAAACTCACAAATTTCAATATAAGTGAGCATTATAAACAAAAGAAGTTTCTGATGATTAAAAGATGTTATTGCAAAACCTCTTAAGTCAGGTTTTTCTTAGAAAAGTGAAATACAAAAAACTTTCATGTACTCTAACTTTAGGTAAGAACTGATTATGTAGCATCAGCTTCTGAAAACTTCTAGATCTGAAGAATTTTAACTTAGAAAATTCTCCTGAAAATTTATTTTGATCACAGATGAAATCGGCATTAATAAATGAAGACCTTCAACTGGTCTTCAATTTGGCCAACCATGTAATTTGTGTTTTCAAAAGTACAGGCATCAAAATTGTGTTGTCCTTAAAAAGCTGATCTGGAATGAGAACTCCAACTTTCCTTTAATCAATCCAAAATAATATTCCATTTTTACCCTCTAACCTATTCAGTGTCTCACTCCCCCACACTAAATTATAAAACCAGAAAGAGAACACTTACCAACTTTATTCATCAATGTTATTTTCAGCACCAAGAATAGTGTCTGCCACCCAGTGGGTGCTCAATAAATAGTTTTTATTCTTATAAAAATAAAATAAGACACTCTGATTTTTCTTCTTCAGTATCTCCCAGAGTAAGCAACAGTACTTATAAACCATAATTACTGTAGCTCTATTTAATAAGTACCATGCTAAGTGTCAGCTATTATGTACATATATTCCATCTAATCCTTAAAAATTCTAAGCAATAGTTACTTTTTATTCCTATTTAGTAGATTAAATAATGGGCTCAGGTAATGGAACAGCTAACTTGCAGATCAATATTCAAACCTCAACTTTCCTGAGCCCCAAGTCCATCTTCTTAGTAACAAAATTAAGACTTAATCTCTGAAATAAAAACCATCTTTTTGGGTGCTAGCTTGACTCAAAAGGTGAGATTTCTCCTTTAAAAAAAGACAGTAACATCTATCAATCCAACTTAGAAAATTTTTAAAGTTCTAGGGCTCACCTTGTTGAATGACAATTGAATCCAGTCTGAGCTTCATCTCAGCCCTTTCTACTATTCGTTCTTCTACAGTGTTATCAGTTATAAAACGGAACACTCTGACTGTCTTGGTTTGCCCAATTCTATGTGCTCGGTCCTAAGTGAAATAACATGTTATTTTGAATATACTTTGAAAGTCACATAAATAATATATGAATGTGTATACTGATAAAATTAAAATATCCTTAAGATATTGTAAATGTAAAAAAAGCATCCAAAGTAAAAATAAATTCATACTATTATTAATATTTATTAAACTCTCAGTTTTCATCAAATTAATTGGCTATTTCATAAGGAAAACTTTGGATAAGTTTTTATAATTTTTTTTTCTTGGATTTAAATTCAAATTTTCATCTACCTAAATCAAAGCTTCCTATTAGAAAAAGAAGTGACATGAAAAAAATAAATTTCACTAACTTAAAAACCCTATTCTTACCATAAATTTGCTAAGCATAAGAATAATTTCCTGATCCAACCAGACACTACCATATACAGGCACAAAATTTAAGCATGTAAAGTGACAGAAAGGCTAGGTGCTCAAGAAAGTCGTTTCCCTTTCTTCCTAGGATACAACTGCACTCTCATTTACCAACTCCCTTGAAGTTAAGCAACATTTCAGTTCTAGCCAAAGAACGTGGGAGCATTTTAGGTCTGACCCACTAAAAATTTCCTGGGTAATTTTCGACTTTTCCCAATTTTGCCATCAGGGTAGAGAGGATATAGCAGATGACTTCTAAGCTGGGATAGAGTCATAAGATGGACATAACCTTAGACTTAGTTGGAAGATGGTATTCAAAATACCTTCACTAAACCATTAGGTCAGAGAAAAATAAAATTTACTGGATTTAAGACATTGATACTGGTAGAATTAGCTTGCCTTTAACTAAGATATCTATTAAGCACAGAATGTTTGTTCTCTCTTACCATAGCCTGAAGATCTACTTGGGGATTCCAATCTGAATCATATAAAATAACTACATCAGCAGTTGCAAGATTGATGCCAAGACCACCAGCACGTGTGCTTAACATGAAAACAAACTTGGTGCTATTTGGTTCATTGTATGCATTGATGGAATCCTATGAATATAAAATAAAGTGAGCATCAGAAAATTATTTTATCTGATGTTTTTAATCTCTCCTCCCCAGAATTTCACTTACTTGTCTCTCATCATGGGGTGTCTGCCCATCCAATCTGCAGTACTCATAATTTCTCCACATACAGTAATCTTCCAAAATGTCCAATACCCTGGTCATTTGACTGAAGATTAGTACACGTGATCCTGTTGGAAAATAAAATAGCCCATTATCAGAGGCTTCAAGAGTAGAAAAATCTATTTAAAATCTAAAGCTAACCAAAACTAAGACTAATAAACTACACCTTCATTTCATATTACCTATTTGGTTATAAAGCAAAATATGACAGTATTAACTATTTAAACCAGTCATTTCTTACCTCTTTTCCATCATGACACAAATAAAAAGGATAATATTTGGGTAGTACACTAAGGTAAACAAAAAGGCTATTTGTTTTCAGTTTGGGAGCTCCTGCCATCCCAAAGCCTGAGAGAATCACTAACTTGTTACCTCACAGATATTTAAAATAATCTTCCACTAATCACAACTCTCTCATTCACAAGGCCTCCCATATCCCACAATGGATGCCAAATATCCCTGGTCTCACTCTAGTTTTAAAGAACAGTTCCAATCAAAGGACCATAAATTTATGCCTCTTATCTACACTTAAGTCCTTCATTTATTCACCATGACTCAAATTAAGTGGCTGCCTATCATTTCTTCAGTCTTTGATAGAATGTATGAAGACGACACAGGGACCACTCTGAAAAAAATAATGATTATGAAATGATCCCATTTTCAGAAGCTGACTTACAATCTGCTATCACCATACATTTTGGTAACCCCAATGTATAAGGATCTTTATTTTCCCTACAGAGTTTAATATAACTCACATCAATACCTGACTACTCCTATCAAGCTCCTGCCATTCCTCCCAAGCAATCTGATTGCTTTGCTGTCAAAGAAAACATTTTAGAAACATAATCCCACACTATTCACACAACTCTTGTGTTTGTTATATAGTCAATATCAGAGAAGATTCAGCACACAGGAGATTCATCAACTAGGTCAATTATCTTTCCCACCAAATCATACAGAAAAAAACAAATTTGAAATGATTATATATTTGATATTATGTAATCATTTGATTTTTTTCAAAAGTGATATTCCTCATCTTTAAGAGCTATATAGTGAATAATTTACAAAATACTATAATGTCTGGGATTTGCCTCAAATAATCTAAGAAAAGAAGAGTAAGTACAGCATAGATTAAACAAATTTTACATAAGTTATAACTGCTAAAAAACTGGCTTCACACTAAGTTCTCCACATTCATGTAATTTCAATATACTTATACACATACTAGAGATATACATCCATTTTTGTATTAAAAAAAGCATACTATAGAAAAAAAAGTTGACTCCATGTAAATTATATTTGATTAAATTTTTAAAACCAAATAATTGAAAAACAATACCATGAACATGATACCATTATCTAACAAAGGATGTGGGATCTGTGTAGGGATAGAAGGGGCATTGCTAACATTTTAAGATTAAAAAGCTGAAATTTCTAGGAAAATATGTACAAAATGTCAAATCAGCTGGACATGGTGGCCCATGCCTGTAATCCCAGCAGCTCAGAAGGCTGAGGCAGAAGGACCAGAAGTTCAAAGCCAACCTCAGCAACTTTACCAGGCCCTAAGCAACTCAGAGAGACCCTGTCTCTAAATAAAATGTAAAAAGGGGCTGGGGATGTTCCTTAGTGCCCCCAGGTTCAATCCCCAGTACAAAAAAAAAAGAAACACACCCAAATCCAGGAATTGTGTCTGCCCCTACTACTTATTACCTTCTAAGACCTAAGGCCTAAAATTAAGGGGTGAGGAGAACTTAGTTCAGATAATAATGGGCAGAAATTTTAATGTTCCATACTTTGACAAAGCATCAGAGCTGTCATTTCAAAAGTGTATTGTTCCGTTAATTTTAACATCAGAATTTTAAGTTTCCATTATTTCTCAATTTAATGCAAGTAACAGATACCTTGTTCTTTTAATTTAGGAAGCAACTTGTCTAATACCACCATTTTGCCACTGTTGGTAACTAGATGCATATCTGTTGTATAAGGTGGACCAGGTTCGGCTCCATCAAAGAGATATGGATGATTACAGCATTTCCTCAACTGCATCAGGATGTTCAATAACCTCATCTTGTCCATCTTCCCTGCTGAGTTTAGTATGTCTATATCCTTCATTAATATTCGAGTATACCTATTGAAAAGAAAAGTATTTTAAGAGGACTAGAATGTTCCCTGACCGATTCCTGCCACTTAACATAATTAATTCCATTCCCCACCTCATCCTTGAAATAACTAAGAAACAAGTCATCAGTTTCTAAGGTATGGTTAAGAATCCTTATTGCCCATAGTGTGCTACTGTCTATACTTATGCCTTGGACCTTGAGGACATCACTATTTTAAAAATACAAAATAGTCTCCTTGGGTGGAATTAAAACATAGCAGTATAATACATTATTGAGTAATTATAAATTTTAAACGTAATTTTAGTTTCTAGTCTTGCAACAGAAAGTATCACTGTTCATCTACAGTTATGCACTACATAATGATGTTTCAGTCAAAAAGCAGCATGTACCAAAGCAGTCCCATGAAACTACATCATCTAGTGACTTCAAAGCTTTGGGTAAATACCCTCTATGATATCTGCATAAAATCACCTAAACCACATTTCTCAGAACTTATCTTGACATTAAATGATGCACAACTGTCCCACATACCATGTACCTAGTGCAGCATTTGAGTAAGAACCCTAACACCTGAGAAGGGAGAAACATGAGAGGATAAGGCACGTTGTGAGAATAAGATGAATAGAATAAGATTTTAAACATCTGCATAAACACATAGGGAGAGGGAGATATGAGTTCTGTGAATCTACAATCACAGGTAAGGCAAATTATGAAAAACCATGAATGCTTACAGAGAATTTAGACACTGACCTGCAAGAACAAGTAATTGGTCTAAACACTGAAGTTTCTGTGAAAATTTGACTCCTCTGAGCAAAACAACTTAAGCAACCTAAGTTATCTATGCTTACCCTCAATCCTGGAGCACAAAAACTACTCAAGGCTAACTTCATCATCATTCTGACTGATGCAAAATTCACTCATATGTTTAACTAAAAAAGATTTGTCTTTTGTTAGCAATGACTCATTCATGTTTTAGTTCCATATATGGAATACATACAAGACAAGTCTGGTATCTTCACTACCCTATAATAGCCTTTCAAAAGTTTTGAGAACACTAAAGATAACCCATCTTCTATAGTGGACCACTCTTTCTCAGACAGTATGCTCAGATCTCTGTACATTCCTTCAGCCTTTTTGCTACTCCGGCATTTTACAAATATGATAGTGAATATACTTGAGATATGGTAGGATCTAGTAAAGTGGGCAGCTCTAAGCTTCGTCCTTTGAACACAACTTGTATTAACATATGTAAAGTAAGAGTATCTTTTTCTATAGCCTCTTTACACTATTGAATTCATGCTGTACTTTCTATTTATAAAAACAGATTTTATATATCCATAAAACTTTTAAAAAGAAAAAAATATTTTAAAAATTAACAAGGTCTTCAACTTTAACACTGCCCTATACAAATTTGTAAAAACAGCTATCATGTATCATCATCATCATCATTTCTCAAAAGGATACTTTATTCTGCCTAAAATAAAACTTTGGTTCAGAATGGAGTCTTTTAAACTAAATACATGTAGCCTTAAGGAATAAAAGGAAGCACTTAAGTTTTATATCTCTATAATCTACAATTTCATCAGAGGCTGGCACAAATCCACGATCCAATTATTTATGAACCACCAAGTTAACCAAGCCTATGACTCCCATTTGTACCACCATAGTTTCCCTTTTAAAAAAAACAAAGTAGAGTGGGCTGGGGAGATAGCTCAGTCGGTAGAGTGCTTGCCTTGCAAGCACAAGGCCCTGGGTTCGATCCCCAGCACCACAAAAAAAAACAAAGTAGAGGGTTTTACATGTATTGTTTAATTAAGTCCCAAATTTAAAGTATGGGCTTATAAGCCATGTGTTTACTATGCTTCATCCCGATTCTCTCACCTTTACTTCAAGATTTTGTATGATAAATTTGATGAGCAAGGCTTGTATTACTTAAAACCAAAAAACTCTTTTCAGGTGTGTTCAATCCAGCAAACAAGAATTTCATGAAGGCACAAATTAGAAAAACAAACTACTGTACAAATGAAATTTAGATAAGAACAGTGATATCAAGTGTCTTAGAAAACATACCATTCCCTTTGCATTTTGCTGAGACCCACATAGATTTTAACTTCCTTCTTTGGAGGCAAACTCTTTTCAACATCAGCTTTAATTCGACGAAGGAGAAATGGACGCAAAACCTTAGAAAAAGCAAAGAGAAACAGAGATGACCTTATCTGTAATAGTGGTATTTTTTTTTAAATCTTAAAATCATCTACTAAATATATGGTAAAGAAACTTCTCTGCTTGGATATTAAACACATTTTTAGAATGAAGATTCTGCTTGGATATTAAACAGATTTTCAGAATGAAGATTCAAACTATATATAATTTATTACTACTAAATTCCTGAAGGGTAATAATAGAATTTTATTATTTAACCAATATACAATTAAGTATATACTTGCTACACTCTCATAAAACACAAAAAACAACAGTACATTTTAAAGATTTTCAACAGTGACTGCCTTTAAGGTTTAAAACTAGTTACTTGTATCTTTTTCTGCAGCTACTTCACACTGCTGAATTCATGTTGCACTTTCTATTTAGAAAACAAAATATCACTGCTAAGTAACCTTTAGGATTTCATAATTCATAGAACTTTTAAAAAATAAAGGAAAATATTTTAAAAATTAAAGAGGTCTTCAACCCTATACAGTGCTTAATATTTGGCAGGTCCACATTGAGTTCTTTATGATTAGTTTTAAAATTTATTATCCTAATTTATGGAAGCAAACCACATGCACAGAATACAAATCATGAGTGTACAGTTCAACTAATTTCCATCAAGGAAAGATCAGGTCACAGGGGAAGGGGGGCAGGGCATGACTATGCCTCCCAGGGGACAAGAACAATGCTCAGGGACCCTTTTTAATTGTTACAATTAGAGGTATACGATTACTAGCATCTAGTAAGGAGACATGTCATGGATGTCCTTAAGCATACTACAATACAATGGGCAACCACTCCTAGCCCTACCCCTGCCACTCCCCATCCCCAAAGAATTATTCACACCAAAATGTGAACAGAAGTTGAAAGACCAGTGATAGGTCACAAAGGGCTTTTCCTAACATGTTTACAAGGTCCTGCTTTCTCTTGCTCACCAGGGTATTTATCTTAATCTCATATTTGTTAAGGGAAAATTTCTCTACCAACCAGCTGCCGCTTTTGCACTGTCCTAGAAAGGAACAAAGCTACACATCAAAACAAAAACCACAATATAAACTCTGCCCACACTACGCAATATTAGTTACCTTATATACCATCACTAGAATTCGAAACAGATGGATCATTTATCCTGTCAGAAGTAAACTAACCAGACTCTTCTTGGAATTTAAATGCAACTAAACTTTAAAAAGTTGTCTATATTGGTCATTAAGTAATGTTTTTTCCCCTCACTATACCTTTTTTAATTGAGATTATTTTTTCCCTTCATTAAGTTAAATCCTATCCTAGGTTCCAACACCAAAACCTCTACACATCACTCCCTATACCCATTACAATAGCGAACAGTTCTAAGTGGCAAAATTCAAATATATCTGAGTCTACAGCCATTATACTTTTTTGTTAACTGGAATATAATCTAATTTTAAGCTCTATTCTTTTTTCCCCATTAGAAATATGCCTGAACACTATTCCAAAATACTTACCATATGAAGCCTCTCAACTAACTTTTGATCCCCAAGGCAATTGTTTGTATCAAACCAGGAATCAAAGTCCTAGATTAACAAACAAAACATACCTTGCAGTCAGAGATAATATTAACAAACTTCCTATAATTACATATAAAACAGTGATTTCTAGAATTAGTATAATATATGAGTTGTGATCTACTAAAACCATTTAGTTCAATTCTGTGTATTTTTCTTTATTTTTGGTACCAGGGAATGAACCCAGATGTGCTTTACCACTAAGCCACATCCCCAGCCCTTTCTAAAATTTTTCATTGTACAACAGGATCTCATTAAGTTGTTTTAGGGTCTTGCTAAGTTGCTGAGGCTGGCTTTGAACTTGCAATCCTCTTGCCTCAGTCTCCCAAGTTGCTGGGATTACAGTCATGCATCACCACACCAGGCTCAAGCCCGTATTTTTCATGTGCATCACTGTCACTGATTAATTTTAGAAAAAATAGTTTAGGGATATTACTTCTGCAACATTTTTTTTCAAAAACATAAAGATGTTAAGTTTCACAGTGAAGAGTAAAAAGGCAAGTTTTATAGAAAATTAGGAATCTCAAACACAAGGTTTTCAGATCAATCTCAACTCTAATTAATTTACTAAAAGTAAAACTGAGATAAACAGAATTTCATCAGTATTAAAGTAGGATTTGAGGGCTGGGGCTATAGCTCAGTGGTAGAATGCTTGCCAAGCACAGTGAGGCATTGGATTCAATCCCCAGCACCACATAAAAATAAATAAAAGTATTGTGTCCGCTACAACTATTAAGAAAAAAAAGTAGGATTTGAATAAGGATAAATTTTATCTTTATCTTTTAAAGGTATGAATACGTATTTATTTTTGAGTAAACATAATCTTAGAATTCACTGTTGTAAATAAAAGTTTTACCAGATATTACTTAAAAAAACGCATCAATGTAAGAAAAATTATTTCTAAAACATCAAAATACATAAAAGCAGAACTAATACTTTCAAGTTTGAATATCCTTTTGTTACACAAACCTCTATTCTTTTAAAAATGTTTATCACAACAAACCAAAAGTTTTTGTAGCTTTTTAGAACTTATCTGAATAACTGTACCAATAACAGAGCTCTTTGAAAGTCCCCCATATGTACATTCCAGCTATGGGAACAAAGTCAAAAAAGAACTCTGGTCTAGCAAAAAACTGCAACTACTAGCAGCACAGAAATTACTAGTAGCATAATTTAACACATCAATTATATTCCTACATATAACTAATTGTTAACCACTACTACCATGATTTCTTTTTCTTTTTGGAACGAGGAATTAAATGCAAGGGTGCTTAACCACTGAGCCACATCCCCAGCCCTTTTTGTGTTTTATTTTGAGACAGGGTCTTGCTAAGTGGCTTAGGGCCTCGATAAGTTGCTGAGTCTGGCTTTGAACTTGCAATCCTCCTGCCTCAGTCTCCTGAAACGCTGGGATTACAGGCATGCGCCACTATGCCCAGCTGCTACCATCATTTCTACGACTGCAAATAACCTAAAGGTAAACATTAAGCTCTGCTTATTACATTTATTACATTATAATATAAGAAAGGTTAGGCAGATTTCAACATATTTGAAAGTCATGTCTGAGCCTTAAAACAAAGGCAATGTGAGGTACAGAAGTTCACTTGGAATGCTTAAAGCAGCACCCTGAAAATATAATAAGTCTACCTACATAGAATTCTTGAATCAAAAGTTAGACCAACAATACTATCAATTAGGAGGCAGAAACCTATGCAAATAAAATAGCAGAAACAATGATTTGAAATGAGACTAAAACCAAAAAGCACAAAAGTAAATTCTAAGAATGCACAGACACTCATAGTTTAACACCAGGCTTTAACTACATAAAAGCATGAGAAATTAATGATTACCTCAAATAGTGCTAGGCAGGCCAATCCTATTATAAAAATACACAGCATTAAACAAAACATAATTATTAACCAGAAAACAATCAGAAATACTTACATCAGCTGAATTAAAGACATCAGGCAACAAAAAATTAAGAAGTGACCAGAGCTCATGTAAGTTGTTCTGAAGAGGGGTTCCAGTTAGTAATAGTCGATTTGTAGTCTTGAATTCTCTCACTATTTCTGACAACTGAAAGAACCAAATTCCATCATCAGAATATTTGGAATATGGATTAAATTCTCAGACACAATGTACATATAGTTAAACACCAAATTACCTTGGATTTTTCATTTTTGATCCTGTGAGCTTCATCTATAACTAAGTATCTCCAGTTAAATTTTTTGAACACAGACTTCTCTTTAATAAGCATTTCATAAGACGTTACACAAACATCCCATTCTCCTGGCAACAAAACATCTCTGACAAAAGCAGCCTGTGCAGCAAAAGTAAAAAATTACAATATTCAAAATCAATTATACATTAAACTTCATGATGACAAGTAATCTAATTCATAAAAGAGAGTGGTACATTAAAAAGGGATAGAGTCGCTATATCATGTAAGCATTTAGAACTAGCTTTCCTACCACTAAAATAATCAGTAAACATTTAAATTTCAGAGTCATTAAGTGAAAATTTAAAAAAGACAAACAACAATGATCAGCACAAAGTTCAACAGCCTAATTCTTAAAAGGTCAACATTAAGTCTCTGAATTCTTAGAAGATGGGCTTTTAACATAAAGAGAGCCAAGATGACTGAGGACAGCTTGTAGTAAACATGTTCATTCCCCCCTTCAGATTTATAGATGTATTAACACACTGCTATTGTTACTCTCATTTCACAAATAAAGAAACTGAAGCAAAAGATGGTTAAGCCCCTGAACAAACAGCAATCGGGTAACTTAAAAAAAAAAAAAAAAAATCTTGGTTACTTATAACGGGTAAAAAAGCAATCTAGATTCATCACTAAGATAAATGAAGGAAAACAAGGTAAGTACAAAGTCATTTAATGCAGTATGAATAAGTTTCCAAATCTGACCTTTACACTCTTAATAGTGTCATTATTCCCATGTCTTCTTCCCAAAAGGATGTTATCAATCAACATCTTACCTTATTTGGTAGGTATCACAATAGCTCACCAAATTACAATAACACTCAACTCATCTTTAAAAACTATTATTCTATGATTATTATCACTATACACTAATCTAAGAATCTGGTTCCTTAAGTTTCCAACTGCCTCCCACATTCAAAACCTCTTTTAAAAACAATACTACTAAAGAGCACAGTCTTTGATTTTATATGATTACCCCTCAAAATACGAGGAAAACTATATTCCTACAGTCTCTAAATGCCTGCTGTCTGGGAAAATTTTTAACCATCAAGACAATACTACATTTATATATTACTAATACTTCTGAAGACCCTTTCTCTTTTATCATTCCTCCAGCTATTCCCTACCCCAAACCTGAATTCAAATTCCTTTAATATGAAAAAATGTAATGAAATACTAAAATCTTACTCTTGTTCTTTATCTCCTATCAAACAAACAGATCGAAGTGTTGGTACCCATCTCTTGAATTCACTCATCCAGTTGTGTAATGTAGACTTAGGAACCAAAACCATATGAGGACCAGGAATGTTTCTATAGTGTTTCATGTACCCAAGAAGGGAAATGGTTTGAAGAGTCTTTCCCAGGCCCTGAAAGAGTTCAGAGTAATAATGATGAAAAACAAAAGTATTTCTCCACATTTATACCTCCCAAAATACACAGAACATTTAAAAGAAATGCTGTATGTTTATGATAGCTAACCTGTAGCAAGAACTTAAGGTCTGAAAGCTCACCAATGTTGTCACATAATCTTCACAAGTCTATGAGGGAGGTATTATTACCACCCCAATGAGGCTCAGAAAATGTGATCTCCCCCAAGTCTTCTAGCACAGTTAGAATCAAAATGCTTTTCCTTTGACACCATACTTTCTCCAACCAACTAAGTATTTTAGCACTATAGTAATAATAAGGAATCTTTTTAAAACCTTTATTATGTAACTAATAGGAGTAAACAAGAGATAAATGTTTTATGAAACACAACTGTACAAGATGCCATTCTAGAAAACAAAATTAATATTTATAGGTAATAAACATTAAATGACCTCACTTGGTTTTTCATAAAAATGGAGGGAAATAGTTAAACCATGATACTACAGAAGGTTTTTTTAAAAAAGTTTCCCAAAATGTAATTTTTTAAATCTACTTTCATAGATAATTCCTCACAAGTGAAGATTTCACATGCAATTAAGCTACTTAAAATAGTCCGATAATTCCAGACTGCAAACAACAAACATGCTATGTATCTTAAACCTCTATAAAATAAAATGAAATAACTAAGTTACAAAAAATCTAAGTTACAAAAAATGCTTTCAAAAAAAACTACCAAACACATACCATTTCATCTGCAAGGATACCATTAATGCCATTTTCATATAAAGAAATGAGCCAATTCAGTCCTCGGACCTGATAATCTCTCAATTTACCCCATTTTACATCTAAAAACAAGAGAAAACACATTACATTTTAAAGACAAGATTATTATAGACAGAAATACAACAAAGTAGTCCCCCTCATCTGTTACCAAGCTTTAACTGTGGCCAAAATTTGCTTACTGACTTGCTTTCTTTTCTAGGAGATTCTTATAAGGATTCTGCAAGTCCAAAGTCACTAGGGGTAGCTGTTGGGAGTCTGCAATGGAGTAGGGGCAAGACGGATATAAAAAATAACCAGGGGCTGGGGAGATAGCTCAGTCGGTAGAGTGCTTGCCTTGTAAGCATAAGACCCTGGGTTCCATTCCCAGCACCCAAAAAAAAAAAAAAAAAAAAAAAAAAAAAAAAACCAAGCCCAGGTAACATGACTTTGGGCATCAGAGTATTCATCCAAATCACTTAGTTTCTGTTATTCATATATTGGTCCTAGACTCTTTGACCTCTTTATTTCCCTTTCTAACCTTACCAAAAACATTTGCAATCAAGTGCTTTTATCTTTCACAAAGATCAGATACAGTTTCTCTGGAAATTTTATTTTAATCCTAGTATAAAAATGAGACAGGAACTTCCTTTTCTTCACCTTTGCTCCTAAGCTACTTTTCCAATAAATCTTAGATAATACCACTTTTAGGATTTACATATTTATTTTGCAAGTCAAGTCAAAACACTGCTTAAGGATGAAAAATAACCAGGACTAGTTACAATGTAGGAATGTGAGAAATAATTCAAAATTTCCTTTCCCCCTATGCCATACATCTGGCTCTGGCCTCTACTTCATTTGAATAGAAACGGAAACCAGGTATCAAAGTGAACACTTTAAACCAACTGCTGAATTTCTAGCTAGATGAGTCCCCCTGAAGTTCAATTAGATAACAATTTACATAAATAAATCAGTCATCCAGCAACAGAGGATGTCAGGGGGAAAAAAATTATGCTAGGCTCATATAGACTGGAAGTCTTTATGCCAACAGACAATAAGACTTATACAAACCTGATTAAATGTGCTTTCTTTTAGAAAACCATTAAAAACAAATATATTAAATAAAAATATATTAAACAAATATATCAAAAAAAATTAAAGTCAATATAACAGCATTAGATGAGTAAGCAAAATTCTTCATGAACCTTTGTTTTCTTTTTACAAATTAGTTTCCTTATCCAGAATGGGTAAAAGGCAAAACCATTCCCACTTTTACACGTACCTTAGGACAATAATAAGCTCAATGACATTTTATACACCTCTGAAATACAACATCACATTATATAACACATTACCACCTCCATTTCAAAAAAAGAAATCTGAAACTTAGTCACAACCAATTAATATTGAAGATTACAAAAAAATCCCCTGTATAAACTGCAGCCAAGACAAATCCAAAACATTAACCAAAGGATGTCTCAAAGTGAGATCTTTCAAAAATCAAGTAATTTAAATATGTTTAACAGGGCTGGGGAGATTGCTCAGTTGGTAGAGTGCTTGCCTTGTAAGCACAAGGCCCTGGGTTCGATCCCCAGCACCCAAAGGAAAAAAAAAAAAAAAAAAAACTTGCAAAAATACTAAATATGTTTAACATACATGATGGAGAGTCTTCAAATCGAGTGCAAACATTGGTTGCCTTGGAGCTTTCTGTTAACAGTTCTTCATCCTCCTCTTGCTCTGTTCTACGGTGTCGGTAGCTGTCAAATGAAAATAAAATCAACTGATTCAAGTTTTGGCTTTAACTATCAGCTACAATTCCACACGGTAAGTCAAGTGGTTGACCTCAAGAGTCTGCAATACTTTTTAATTTAAAAAAAAAAAAAAAAAAAAAATTTAATAAAAATAAAATGAAGGACAAAAAAATTGCCCCCATCTCTAACAGAATGAATTTTGAAGAATCTTTAATTTATCACATAACTATTTAGTAAATGTCTATTCTCTGACTGTATAAATATTGTATTTGAATATTTTACATCCTTTTTACATCAAAGTGATGTTTATGTTATTTAGTTTGTGGAAGTAGATTTTTTATTTTTTTTGTACAGATACAGTCGACGTCACTTTTGGTTATTAAAACTGTGAGTGTGTGGAATCAAAATAGGCTTCCAAATCCTTATTTTCTCTTCATTGTGAAGGTCCACTATTTTAAGAGATTACATGAATTCCTAAAACAGTAGATACCCATATTTATGCTTCAGGAGAAAAATTAGTTTCATGGCAAATCTCAAATCTGGGGGGAGGGGTATTACTGTCACTTCACAGTTTCAGTGTCTCATTAATCTTACAGCCTAAAAAAAAAAAGAAATCAATGTTCTATTATTTAGAAAAGAACTCACATAAAATAAAATCGGCATGGTTAGGGAATTTTTGTGCTTTCCTTTTATTCCTTACTATTAAAGTACAGTGAAGTCATAAAAAATAGTAATTTTTATAGGCATCTAAATTAACCTAAAGAGTGAATAGTAAAAAATTACTAGTAAATATAAATCTAAAATATTTTACATGATAATCTAAAATACACAAAAACTGTTATTAAAATACCATACATTAATTACAACTTTATAAGCTCAAATTGCTTTACCTCTAAAGATCTAAAGTGAATAAAACCACTTACTTCCCAATTCTAAAGCTTCCAACTTTAAACCTTTATACTTTCAACAAATATCTTCAGCTAATTTAGAAAGCAGATCATGGCCCTACTGAGACCTCTAAAATCATTTTCCCCAATAACGCTTGGTAATAAGTAAATCGAATTGAATAACTTATTACATATTTCATTTATTATATATTTTCTGGAGACTTATCTTTTAGGATAGTGATGGATATAAGTGTTTCTTTAATAATATCAATATCACATAACAATACCTATTATAGTTGTTCCCATTTCCAGTGTATGACACTGATATATTTAAGTAGGTGGAAAATTAGTCTGAAACAATTTAAATACATCTGAAATACAAAGTTGTCTCTTAAAAGTTCATAAGCACCTTACACACAATGGACAACACACAAGACATACTGAAAGAACAGAATACCCCAAATAAAATTAAGGAATTTTGCTTATATAATAATTGTTTTAATTAACTACATCGTGAATTTAACACTGATAACTAATTAAACATCCTAAGTTATCCAACTAGCACAAAAATTCTGAATCTGATAAATTTAACATGCATACTTATTTTCAACTATTACCGAAGGATGGCATACAACTTGACACTTCAATTTACAGGAAGACAACTATTTAACAAAAATTTTAAACAAACTCCTATGGCATACATCATTACCATATTACACATACCAGCCCAGACTTCACATAAAAATAATACCCTCAAGGCATGTATATGGTTTTGGAGATGAGCACACACAGTTCAGATCCAAGTTCGAGCCTGGATTATTCTAAGTACTTCTATGTGACAGTAATAGGACACATAACCTCTGTATTTGTATCCTCTCTAAGGAACAGCATTAATATCTGACTTCCCTAGTCAATATAACTGTTGCAATCCATAAACTATATAATACTATAAAAAATAAGATACTATACATAATTTTAAAATACTTACACTTATGACTACATCCTACCAAGCTAAATGGGGCCAAATAAGTAATTGCAATAACTTCTTTTAAATCAAGTGGCTTTATGCTTCTAATGAAAACCATCAATAAGTTGAACTACGAAGTATAAACTATTACTCACTCGCCAACTGAGAGCAAGTTCTGTTTCTCATCCTTTTTTATTCGTGGGCGCCCTGGTTTCATCTTCAAAGGTGAGGTTGGAGTCTTCTGAGCAGCAGGCTGAATGAAATGTGCAAACAGCTCTGTTTGCTTTAATAAATATTCAAATCTATTTGCGCGGTCAGTTTGCTGCAAAAAAGTTTAAGATATATTTCATCAAAATATTGGAAATCAGTTTCGACATGCCTCTATGTGATAAATTCAGCAATATAAAGGAACAAACTACTGACACATGCAGCCTAAGTCTTAAAATTTGCACTCTGTCAAGGGACAGACAAAATACAAGTCTACACTGTATGATTCCACTTACAGTATATGAAATACTAACTAGAGACAGAAAGTAGATCAGAAGTGGCAAGAGGATGGGGCAGGAGCAAACATTTAACATGATGGAAACTACTCTACATCATGACTGCAGCAGTATTTACATGACTGCATACACTTGCCAAAACTCAAAATTATTTTATGTAAGTTATACTTCAAAGTAGTTGACCAAAGAAAAAAATTTTTTAGACATTAAAAGGCCAATACAAGTGAATTTATTCAAAAGTAGGGGAAAAAGCATTGGTCTTACATCAGTTAGATTGGTGTCAAATTTTAAAAAGGTATCAAGCTTGAAAAACATGAAATTCAAGAAATATTCATTAACTTAATGTAGTTTAATACTATTCCTGCCCTTCACATCTGCCATCTGCCCCTTTGAATGTTTCCTATTAACACACCAAGAGAATGGGAAATATGTGTAAACCAAAAAAAAAAGATCCTTGATAACAAGTTTTCATAAAAAAACGATAAAATCTAGAGCCTTTAGGCAACCAGACTTTAGACATGATAGTTTGTTTAAACGAATGAGAAGTTCAACAGATAAACCAGTTATGCGACATAGATGCCATAAAAATCTTAATAAAAATGTTGAAGATGTCCGTTTTAGAGATTTACAAAAAGGACAATTCACCCCCCAAATGCAGGTATCCAAACACCATTAATACTATAAAAGCTACATACTTTTAAGGGAAAACAATTTTCTTAAAATCACACTAATGTAAAAACTGAAGCTAAATTTGCCGTGAGGGAAGTGGTAAAAGTGTTTCACTGGGTCACAGTAACAGTCACAGAAGCAACCTGATATGCACAATTAGAACAGGCTGTCAACACGTTCCTCCCTGGTGACATACTACAAATGATGAACCTTAGTTTATGCTTTTCAAGATTACAAACTGTTTAAAGTACTGAACTGAGATATATATATATATATATATATATATATATATATATATATATATATGTTTAAGTGCACATTTACGCAAAATTGTATATAATAAAAGTCAATAACAAAACTGAAAATAAGACTACTCAATTTTATTGTAATTATGTTGCAGATCAACATACATAAGCTCTGAAAATAAATTCATAAATTAGATTCTAGACATGAAAGGTAAAGTTATTGAATAGTATTCTAAATTTCAAGTAACTATTATTGTTCCTATTATTAAGGGGAAAAAAATAGGCACCTTGTTGCTTAAGGGAATGAGAAGGTCAAAATGTAAAGAATTTTGAGATCCTAAAAGGTTAAAAGTGGGAAAAGTGAAAAAAAAAAAAACTAATAGACCCCAAAATGCAGCAATTATCACTGTAATAAAATTAGGGACCCGAAAGAAATCAATCTAAAATCAAATGAAGAATACAATGAATAACCATGAAATAGTTTTTTTCTCTGAGAAAAGAAAAAATGACAAGACAACAGAGACTATATACACCTTCAGAAACACAGTTAATAAGGGTTAAGTGTGATTTTTTTTTTTTTTTTTTTTTTGGTAGAGGAAGACTGAATATTAGGGTGTATTATAAATAGAGTGGAAAGATATACCCAAAAATGAAGGGGACGGGGAGATATCCAAGACAAGTTTTAGATACTGAAAGCCCAAGAGTGAAAACCAAAAATTTACTCAGGTACCAATCAGCATACTTTATTCAGTATTCAGAAATAGTGCTCAGCATCCTGGATTCAAGAATGAAGAGTAGATAATGGGATTTCCTATACTATGATTAAGAACTAGCAAATGACACTGGAGCTTATTTCAAAGAAAACTATTCAAAAGAAGATCATGCCACAAAATGATATGAAGCTTGGAAACTGAAAAACTTAAGAAAAATCAGAGTCCCAATAAAGGCACTGTAAAGAATGAAAGTGTCGCAGAGAATCATTGGGGGGGCGGGGGGGCCCAATCTCCATTATAGTTAGATTTCTGTCATAAACACTACTCAGCAAAAACATGGAGAAAGATGAAAGAGGCCAAAAAAAGGGCATAAAATACTACATGCAAAAGAAAGGAATACTGAGCTAGACGAAGGGGAAAAATAAAGAGAACTATTTATAATGGTAAACTTACAAGAAAATACAAAGTAGGAGGTATTGTCACAGGCATCTTGGATGTATACTGAGGAACTTTCATTCATTGAAATAACATTAAATATGTGTGTGAAGTAAGATTGTGAATTCAATTCTGGATATTCCCAAACTGCCCAACAAGCAATGTAAATACTGGTAAAAGGTATCTGGGCTAGAAATAAAAGATTTGAAAGGATTCTGTTTAAAGACAGCAAGTGAAATCCAGTAATAAGAATCAAACTGTCTAAGAAGAAATGTTCAGAATTTAACAAAGGACAAAGGCACAATCAAATAGGGTATCAACAAGGGGGAAAAAAGGTGTCTCAAGGTAAGTAAAGATTTTGTGGGGGTGGTCAACAATGTCAAACACAAGTAAAATCAAGAACAATGAAACTAAAGTCAAACTATAAATTAGATTCACTAGTACAGGTAGTATAAACTAGTATATGTTTAAGGAACATACTATAGTGTTATTAATTAACATTTCACCTTTACTGAAGATTTCAAATATAACTGCATTTATGCTATGTAAAGACCTCAGAACAGGGACTGACCAGATCATAAGCATTCACTGTTAGCCATACTGTTATCATTAAAATTCATTTAAAGCTCTTTGTAGTACTGGTTAAGTCAAGTCATGATTTTAAAAAGTTGTTTCCTAGAACATACCGGATGTGAGCTGTCTTTAAGGAATGTGTCATGTTTTCTTTTTTGTAAAGATCCCATCTATGGCCTAAGAACTAAAGTCAAACTGTAAATTAGATTCACTAGTACAATGTTGGTGTCAGAATCTAAATTGTGAAGGATAAAAGGTGTATTAACTTTTCATTTTTAAAGGCAGAACTACCAATATGTTTCTGGTAGAGCACTTACTCGGCATGTGCGAGGCCCTGGGTTCCATCCCCAGCAAGAATATGGGGATGAATATACACAGAATAACAATTTCTCTGATCTTCACCTCTTCACCTCACTTCTGAAGCTAAAAATCTTAAAGTTATTAACGTAATTAGATAATTAAATCATATTCACTAATTCAGTGAATACTTGATTTGGTTTATAAAGGTAAATAAGATATCTGTCTATATTATAGTACTCCAAGTTACACATTTCATTTAAACATTGGTGCTCTAAATATAAAAGTTAAACAGAGATGTTTAATACATTTAATCATCTAACAAAAAGGTTTTTTTTAATTTGTTTTAGATATTGATAAACCTTTATTTTATTCATTTATTTATATGTGGTGCTAAGAATCAAACTCAGTGCCTCACACATGCTAGGCAAGCACTCTACCACTGAACCACAACCCCAGCCCCCAAAAGTGTCTTTACAGACTCTATTCACATAGTGAGAACATACCATTTTTTCTTCATAGGTAGGATCTGGTTCTTGGATTTCTTTTTGTTTTCCAGGTGATGCATCATCAAATACTTCCTAGCAGAAAGGAAAAATCATGGATTTGTTCTTCAGAATAGTCAGTTCACCATTATACACTGATTTCAGGCTAAAGCAGATTTTAAATAATAAGACTCCTGACCAATGCTCCCTACATACTTAAATGGCTGTCATCTAACCTGACAGGAAACCTGAGAAGAATAAAATAAAATACTATGGGAATAATAATCCATTTAACCCAGTTATGTAAGCGGTATGGCTGCTACCAAGATTAAAACAAAACATTACCATCAAACATCATCCTAAAATAAAATTATTTCCTATGGGCAAATTTATACCTCTTTTTTTCTAACGAAATTATGAAACCAAATTAAACAGTATGAAACATGAAAAAGTTTCCCTTTTAATCATATGATTGCATTAATTTAACTATGCTCTTACACAAAAGTATACATGGAAGAGAGCATTAGTCACTCTGATTTCTATCATTTAGAATATTACAAAAAAGGTATCCTGCAGCCTAAACTGATACTCTTAACTACAGTGTGATTACTAAATTAGTATTACATGTTATTCTTACAAATGTTATTATCCTGGCATTAAAATTCAAACCAAAACTAGCACCAATTTTTACACTACAAAGTTCCACTCATCCATTGAAAAAAGCATTAACAGCTGGAAAAAGCCTAATTTTTATTAACAATGCCTAAATCTCTGCTTGGCAATACATACTACTGTAAGGCTATAAATGACTACAAAATATAGGAGGAATGGTCCGTTGTAATATTAGAAGGCCTAAAATGACCTAAATTCAATTCTAATTTCATTGCTAAGGCTATGAAGCATCAGTGTGCCCTTATGTCATCACAAATCTCTGGTCTTTGTAGATAAAAGTGACAAAGCCACTATCTACTCCAGTCTACAAAATTCCTGCTGGAATACCACTAAAAGTATACCCAAAGAAATTCAAAGTGCTTTCCAAAATTGTCATCCTTTCTTCTATAGTTAAAAAAAAAAAAAAAAACTGAACCTCAGCCCTCTTAAGGACATACAATTATTGGCACATAGCATGCCCATCTATGTCTCCTCAACAGTGAGAGATGAGGTTGAATGAGAATAAGCTGAACTTGTCAAAAACATAACAACTAAAAAATAAAACTGTGCCCTTGACATATTACTGGATACATGGGAAAGTCAACTATTGTTTTCTGGAAAATGAGATTTGTCAGAAAAAAAGATCACCTTAAATTCTACTTTCAAATAGAAAAAAGGCATTTATTTTTTTTTTCCAATTGCATAACCAGATTAAGGTCTTCAGTCACGAAAAACATTCTGAATCTCAAGTGATTCTGAATTCAGTTAAGGAAACAGTAGAGAATGAGGGTACATTTATTTTAAAAGGACAAAAATCACTATAAAGTGAAGAGAAAAAAAAACAAAAGGAGTGGATAAGATGTATTGATAAAAAGTAAAAGTTACTGATATTCCTATACTGACAAGGTTAGTCATTCTTCCATAAATGAAACGCCAAACATCTTAAAGTACATGACAAAGCAAGATGTGAGTTCCAGCACAGATTCTACTGATCAGAAAACTGGATTTCCTCACCTGGCAAATGAAAATACACTAATTTTGGAAGGAGTTATCACAATAACATTTAAACTTTAATTTCAATTTCAAAATAGCAACTTAAAAAGTCAAAATAGTTATTTAAATTGCTCTCCTTTCTGATATTTAATCAAGGCCTCTGGTAAGACATTTGTTATACCAAATTTGAAAAGAAGTCTATTCGGAAAGCTGAGGTTAACTAAGTACATCTCTTTAGGGAACTACATATTTAATCACCCAATTGTGTTCAGTGTCACAGGTTTCCAAACCCCTTAAGCCCTGGAGCTGAAATCCAAGTTAAACAGATCTGATAATACAAGAGAAACATTTAAAACCTTGAAGGGAAAAAAAGCAAAACTGAACACATTTAAATGTGAAACAAATCTTAATTCCTGAAAACTGCAAAGTTATCAGTCTGTATTCCACTAAAACCTACCTCTATCACTTAAGTTCTTTCAAATATTAATGTTTCTTCACCCTAGCTGACCCGACAAAAACTATCAATGGTGAAATGCATTACTATTTCCTTATTGTGTTAATTATGCATTAAAGCTCATTTTAAAAGCAATATTACTTTCATTCTGCCTAAGTATGGAAAAATCCCAGAAATCTTTGGGTTGGGACTATAAAATATCTCAAAACAGGTCCAAGGCCAAGAATAAAAATTGGAAACAATCACTTTGTTCCCAGACGACGCAAAGCTTGGAAGCATACCCAAGACACCCGTCTGGCAGGTCCCCCATGTTTCCACACTCGCACACACTCAACAACCAGGGTACTGTCACCATCCCCTGGCCAACCCACCACCCAGAAGGCTCAAGAGCGAGTGCTTTAAGTTTTTTCTTAAAGAGGCAAAACCCAAAAAGAGGAAATGCGCGGGACAGAAAGCCAACCATCTGCCCCTGATTCTCTAATACATTCATTCGCCCATCCAGACCCCCAAATTAGATGGGGATCCAAGACAGCTGCTGCTGCCATGGTCTCTTCCCTCCTGGTGCAACAGAGCCTGGGAGGGGCCTCCGCTCCCTTCGCAGAAGCAGCTGCGCCCCGCTTATCCCACTGCGCATTCGGCCATCCAGCTCTCGCCATTGTTTCTGCCCAGAACAGATAGATACCGCCTCCGCAAGGGACCCGGAGGAAGAAAGGAGGCCCAAGTCCTCGGATGCGCCGCTTTTAAATGCCGCCCCAGCGGGCCCGCGTATCCCACGCCTAAAGGGCATCTCCCTCGCCCTTCCCCGAAGTTTGGTAGAACCTAAAACCTAGATCAAGGATAAAAGAAGAAATTATGGAGGTGGAAGGTACAGGTCTCCCCGGACTCAGTAATCAAGAGCATCTACTTAGTAAGAGCGTTCGAAGATTTGGCAAGATTCGCAAAAGAAACACACAATTTGAATGTAAAGTGCCAGTTAGGCATCCGGGTGTGCGGGAGCGGGTTAGCGCAAGGGCGGAGGAGTCGGAACATCACTTCGGACCGCAGGGTGCCGAACGACGCGGCAGCTCTGCGCGCGATCCCCTGCACCATGGCCAGGGAACCAGCTCTCCTCCCCTCTGCGCCCTCTCCCCGCCACGAGCCGCCCTCACCTCCATCTCGGCGTCCGCGGGGCCGGCGCCTGCCGCAGAGGGAGCCGCCTGGGCCGCGCCGCCCTCGGGGCCGCCTTTGTTGCTGCTGCTGCTCCCGCCGCTGGCGGCCGAGGCTGCGGACTTGGAAGGCGCGCTCTCGGGAGGCGGGGGTGGCGGAGGCTCGGCCGCGGACGACATGATGTTCCGTCTGCGTCACCCGCTTCTGCCAGAGGCCGGGCTGGCAGGGATGGAGGAGGAGGCCTAGGCCCGGGTGGCTACGTCGCAACGGACTGATGGAGCAACAAGAGGCCCACCCGGAAGCTCGCCCGCGCCGCGACTCCGCGACGGGCCTGAGCCGGGCCCAGCACCTTCCCTTTCCTCGGCGACCTCTTCCGCGGGGCTCTGGGTTCGACCGGCGCTTACCTCACGGCGGGAATCACGTCGACGAGGGTGGGCGGGGCTAACAGGGTCACTGAGGTCAGAGAGGGCGGGCTGACTTAGAGGAGGGTGGAAGGTTGGGGGAGAGGGAAAAGAAAGCGAAAGAGAGACTGAGGCGGGGAACTTGCTTCGCCTCCTGCTCTTCTTCCTCGGCCAGATATCATCTATCTCGCTAGCATCCAAGACAACTACCTACGCCACCGACTTTCAACCCTCGCGAGATTGCTAGTTAGCTCATTGGCTGATCCCAAGCGCGCACGCGCATTCTCTTCACATTTGGCCACGCCCCCTTCGGACCTCCAGCGGGCTCTAGAGCGAAGGGTAGGCGGGGCCTCGAGGGAGCGCTCGAAGACGTAGGTTGTGCGTCGGAGCCTTGGCCTGACGCGATTGCCGTCAAACACGCTTTCTTAACGGCTTGCTGTCTGCATCCCTGGCGTTTTAGGGACCTGGTTGGGGTCCGCGGAACTTGTTGACAACTTTACCAAGTTCGGCGCTTCCTAAACTTAGAGGCTTCTCTTGGCCTTCCCACTTCCGCCGCCTTCACCATAAGGCGTGACGTTTTGGTTACCTTAAGTGACGTCTCATATTTTTTGTTGTCTTAAGAAAAAAATTCCGTTTAAAGAGAGAACGTGTGTACGTGTTTTAAGTCTGTGCATTTAACTCTACGTCAATCATTTCTAAATACCTTCTGCTCCCCTTAGCTACAAAGTTATATGATGTTTCTTCTGAATTACTATGCTGCAAGTTACGCAGATAATGTGCACGCTGCCATTTGAGGGAGAAACATGGATGGCAGCAGAGGAGAAAGACGGGTGCTGCGATGTATCTGTTTATCTGTGTTTCAAGTATCAAACATGAAAGTGCACGTTCTCCAGAAAATGTTAGCATACCCGATACGACGGAACACGCATGTGATCCCAAGGATTGGGAAGCTGAGGCAGAAGGACGGGAAATTCCAGGCCAACATCGGCAACTTTGGAGGTGTAGCTCAGTGGTGAAGCTGTCCGTGGGTTCAAGCACCAGCACCGCCCCCCCAAAAAAATACAGTGTTCTATCTGCCTGTTACAACCCTCCCTACTCAAGAGGACTTTTTATCATATCCCCCTATGTCCAGTATTATATCGGTATTTGTTGAATAAAAAAGACACTTTCAAGATTGGTTTTGAGCCAACTTAGTTATGTTTAATTTCACACAGAAGGGATCTCCTTTGAATATCTAGCCTGCAAAAATTTTAAGTAATTGAATGATAATTTTTTGATCAGAATTGAGACCTGGAAGGAAGCTTGTGCAGTGACCCTGTTGTCCCAGCTACTGGGAAGGCTGAAGCAGGAGTATCGTAAGTTGAAAGCCAGCCCCAGCATTTTAGCAAGTCTCCTTCCAGAAATAAAAAGTACTGTGGATAGTATGCAAAGTTAAGTACCTATAATGATCTTCATCAGTCTTCATATGTACTTGATAAAAGCTGACAAAAGATTCAACATACCATCTTAAAACTATTGTACACCCACAACATCAACTATTAACCTTTAGCAACCATTAATACAGAAAAATGTTCATTATGAACTGTTACCTTAAAAAGAATTTTAGCAATTTGAAAACGTTTAAAAATTTACTTATATAAATTTATATATTTAAATATAAAAAGTATATTTACATATAAGAATTGAAAGTGTTGTTTTGTGTATATCCTACTTTTGTCTGCATTTCTTTTTCTAAAATTAATTTTTATATTTTTGTATTGGGAAATCTTTGAAAATTTTTTCCAGCTATCTTGAGATATAATTGACAAAAAATATACAGAGAAAGGATGTAACTCAGTGGTAGAGAACTCTTGCCTCACATATGTGAGACCATGAGTAAAATCCCCAGCCCTGCAAAAAAATAAAATTATATAAGTTTAAGGTACATAACATGATGTTTTGATACACAGATATACTGTGAAATGATTACCACAACCAAGCTAATTAACCTGTCCATCACCTCTCATAGATACTTTCATGGAGTGGAAGGATGAATACTTCAGATTCACTCTTAGCAAATTTCAAGTATACAGTATTGTAGTATTAACTACAGTAATAATACTGTACATTAGATTTCCAGAATTTTTATTCATGCTAAATAATTAAAACGGTACCCTTTAAATGACATCTTCCTGTTTTAAGAAAATTTGTCTTTAATTTTTTTTTAAAAAAGCTTCTTAACAAAAACAAAAGTGTGGAAGAGTAAAAAGTTAGTGTCTAGGGTGGCACCTGACATACACACACTCAATAAATAATTATGGAAAAATATTAAATATATACATCGTTAAGTCAAAAGAATATAACACAACTTGTAGTATTCTTTTTTTTTTTTTTTTTTTTTTTTTTTTTTTGGTGCTGGGGATTGAACCCAGGTCCTTTGTGCATGTGAGCATGTGAGCCAAGCACTCTACCAACTGAGCTTTATCCCCAGCCCAAACATGTAGTATTCAGAGTATCTCCTCACTCTTTACAGTTTTAGTAGAATTCTTGGACTGATATGTAAATCCTAAATTGTATGTAAGTAATAAATTAAAGGATCTTGAGTGTGATAACTATTTAAGGAAAGCAATAAATAGCAAGAAACAGTGCAAATAAATATTGTCCCCAAAATGACAGTTAGCTTTTAAACATGTCTGTTTATATGTATTTCTCATAGCATATTAGGAAAATTATAGAGGAAAGATTTGTAGAAGTTAAAAAAACAATGTTCAAATTTTAGTCTAAGAAAAAGGATAGAGAATAAGATTTTGGAAAGGGTCTAGAATGAAAGAGGGAGAGGAAAGGGGAGCTGCAGAAAAACAAAAACAAAACAAAACAACAACAAAAAACAGGATGACTTCAAACTGTGTTCTAGGGACTTTCATCTGTGTTAGGCAGATGACAGTACGTACCTGGTGAACGAATCATAAAGGCCAGTTTTTCTTCAAAGATTAAAAAGCTAAAACTAACAGCTATTTCTGAAATTGATAGCAAAATATAAAATTAGTGTAGTTCATAAGAAAATAGTCTGGGAATTTAAGCAAGTCTAGATTCAGTGCAGGCTTTGGAATTTAGTAGTTGTGTAAAGGCAAGCCAGTTTTAATGTCTTTGAAGTCAGTGGTCTTATCTTTTTGTTACTACACTGAAATAATATTCTTATAATTAAAATTCTTATTATTAAACAATTATAATTATACTGAGCTTTATACTGAGACAATATTCTTATAATGATGTCATAAGAACTAAAGAGATAAGAGTACATGTCAGTTGCTTAATACAATGTCCAATAGGGAGCTCTGGGTTCAAGTGTTACGTATTTTTATGCTGAAGAATCATAAGCCTCAGAGTTAGGGTCTAGTTGGAAGGAGGGTCTTGTTTATTAAGAAAGCAGAAGGTTAAGTGGAATTGTGACAAGAAAACACCACAAGGTATTACTGCTGTAACCATGCTCTTAGGAACAGAATGCAGCATCGTAAAATCATGTTAGGGTTCTCTCTCAAATCCACAAATACACATTGTTAACATCTAAAGTTTCTCCCTAGATTTAGTGTGCAAGAGCAGCATATGCTGTACCAAAATAGTGGAACAAAGAAGTGTTGCCAGAGGACAAAAGATTCCAAAGAACCAGAGCTCTCTCAGCACTATGACCTTGAATGGTAACGGATAGGAATTTAAGTTTTATCAAGGACATGTAGGAATGTTGCACCTCTCTTCACTACAAACTCATTTCATTTTATGAAAAACTAAGAAAACGTGTGTTCATTATAAGACAGCAATAAATCAGTACTGGGTTTGTGAGTATTTAAGAAAGGGAATTTACAACACTAAATACCAATAATCATGCCTCGTCTGTTTCCTTTTCAGAGAACTTTCACTCTCTAGACATTTGTCAGTGTATACAGAATACAGTTCCAGAAACATTAACCATACTCTTAATAAATAAGTAAGGTTTAAATACATTCCCTTCATATTTGGTCATTAATTCACAGTTGTGGGTGACTATATCTGTTAGATGCATGTAACACCTCTTTACGTAGTCAAAGTTGTTTCAGTTCTCTGTGCATTTCCTTCTTGCTTGTGAAAAAATACTTTATTCTTTATGGGATTGAATCTAGGTAAAATATCCCTAAGAACCCTAACATTATGGCCTTAAGTTTTCATTATCATCCT
The DNA here is from genome assembly GCF_902686445.1 of Sciurus carolinensis. Taxonomy (NCBI): domain Eukaryota; kingdom Metazoa; phylum Chordata; class Mammalia; order Rodentia; family Sciuridae; genus Sciurus; species Sciurus carolinensis. The sequence goes on along the minus strand of NC_062222.1, from coordinate 20,163,748 downwards.
TGAAGCAGTTTTTGGAAAAAGAAATTTGGGTTTCATTTGCTTAAAAGGTTGGAAGTAAAAAATGTGAAAATATATAACACATCAACTATTAAAATAACACAGGAATGACTATGTCATGATTAGGGAAAGTAGACTTCAGAGCGAAGAAAATTGCCAGAGACGAAGAGGGAAATCATATAATGAGGAAAACATCAGTCTACCAGGAAGACAGCAATTCTAAATGCATAAACATGATGCAATCAAACTTAAAATCAATAATCAAAAGTTACAAGGAATATCTCCAAACTAAATGGCATGCTTCTAAATAGTCCACAGGTCAAAAGAAGTCTCACAAGAAATCAAACTAATATGTTGAACAAAATGAAAATACAATACATCAAAATTTGTGGAACACAGTTAACACACTGCTTAGAATAGCATCAAATCTTACATCCAAAAAAGTAAAACGCCTTAAATCTAAGCTTCCACCTCAAAAACCTAGAAAAATAAGAGCAAAAATAAACACAAAGTAGAAGGAAGAAAGGAATAAACCCAAGAGCAGAAATCAATGAAATTAAAAATAGAAAAATAGAGAAAACAAAATGTAACAAAGAACTAGTTATTTGAAATAAAATAAATTGAGAAACCTCTAAAAAGTCAGAAAGGGAGACATAAATCACCATTGTCAGTAATGAAATAGACCCCATTACTATAGATCCTGAGAACATCAAAAGAATAATAAGGGAATGTTGCAAGCATAAATTTAGCAACTTAAATATACTACTTCTTTGTAAAATACAAGTTACTATGACTCATACAGATTATATGATTAGCATTGTAGTTACTTCATATAACTTTAAGGAAACTTTCCCCCAAAAAATATCTGGGCATAGATAAACTTTAGTGGAGAATTCCACCAAATATTTAAAGAAAAATTAATGTCATTTCTACACAATCTCCTACAGCAAATAGAAGAGTAAAGTATACTTCCCAAATCACTTTATGAAGCTAACATAACCCTGATACTAAATGAAAGACACTACAAAAAAAGAAACAAATAAAGAAAGAAAATGGCAGACCAATATCACTGATGACTATGGGTGCAAAAATCCTTAATAAAATATTAGCAGATAAAATTAAACTATATAAAAGTAGACTTAGGCACTCTGGTAAAACAAGATTTAATCCATAAATACAAGACTGATTTAGTATCTGATAACTGGTTAGTGTTATTGGCCATATTAACAAGTTAGAAATGTCATTGATTATATCAATTGATGTAAAAAAAGCATTTGACAAAAGTTCAACACCTATTCCTGATAAATAGTCTTGAACAAAAACCACACAGAAATAGAAACTTACTCTACTTAATAAAGTACATCTACAAAATACCTGCAGCTAGCCAGTCATGATGGTGCATGCCTATAATCCCAGTTACTCAGGAGGTTGAGACAGGTAGATCACAAGTTGAAGGTCAGTCTAGACAACTTAGTGAGATCCTTTCTCAAAATAAAAGGTCTGGGCATATAGCTCTAGCATGTGTAAGACTCTTAGGTTTGATCCTCAGTACCACCAGAAAGAGAGAGAAAGAGAGAGAGAGAGAGAGAGAGAGAGAGAGAGAGAGAGAGAGAGAGAGAGAGAAGGAAAAAATCTAACATGATACTTAATGAGGCAATATTTTCCCTCTAACAACTCAAAATTGGCAAGGATATCTGCTCACACCACATATATTCAGCACAGGGTCTGAAAGAAAAAGCAAAACTATCCTTATTTGTAGATGATGTGACTATCTTCATAGAAAATCCCAGTAAATATACAAAAATTCCCATACCTACAAATAAGATCTGCAAAATTTTATTATATAAGAAAAACATTAAGCATGCCTGTAATCCCAGTGACTTGGGAGGCTGAGGCAGGAGGATCATGAGGATCAGCCTCAGCAATTTAGCGATACTCTTTCTCTAAATAAAATCTAAAAAAGGTCTGGGAATGTGACTCAGTGGTTAAGCACCCCTGGGTTTAATCCTCAGTACCAGTAGAAAAAAGAAAAACATTAAAAAATCAATTGTAGGGGCTGTGGATATAGCTCAGTGGTAGAGCACTTGCCTAGCATGTGTGAGGTCCTATGTTCAATGCTCAGCACACGCACTCAATTGTATTTCCATATCAATGAAAACATGGCCTCAGAAATTAAATTACCATACAGTTACAATTGCTTTACAAAATTAAATACTTCCTGGTAGGATGGCACATGCCTATAGTCCCAGCTACTCAAAAGGCAGATGCAGGAAAAGCACTTGAGCCCAGAAGTTTAGGGCCAACCTGCACTACATAGCCTGTCTCAAAAGAAAAAAAAAAAATATATATATATATATATAGATAGATATATATATATATAAATGGGACAAAACATATATAGAACTTGAATGCTGAAAACTACACAATACTAATGAAAGAAATCAAAGACAATCTAAATAAATGGAGAGACATACCATGTTCATAGACTGGAAGGTCCAATACAGTAAGGAAGTAAATTCTCCCCCAAACTGATATGCAGATTTAATTCAATTCCAGCAAGATTTCTTAGTTATAGACAAGATTTTTGTAACATGAAAAGTCAAAGGAACTTAAAATAGCTTTATAAATTGGGCAAAAGAATAATAGAGTAGGAGGACCCATCACCCAATTTCAAGACTCATTATATTGCTACAGTAATCAAGACAGTTCAGTGTTGGTGGAGTAATACATAGATCACAGATATATCAATGGAACATAATAAAGAACCCAGGTAGACTCATGCAAATATACTACATTGACTTTTGACAAACATTCAAAATTAATTCAACAGATAAAGGATCATTTTAAAAAAATAGTCTCAGAGAAAAGGGACATCCACAGGCAAGAAGAAGATGAAAATGAGGACAAAGAAGAGGCTTGTTCTAAGTCTCAAACCTAGTATAAAAGTAACTCAAAATCAACAATAGGCTGGGCATTGTGGCACACACCTACTATTCCAGCAACTTGGGAGGTTGAGACAGATAGACTGCAAGTTTGAGACTCTGTCTTAAGAAATAAAAGGACTGGAATGTAGCTCAATGATAGAGAACCCCTGGGTTTAATCTCCTGTGCCATCAAAAAAAAAGCTTTCTGATAATAGACTTCATGTAAAACTAAAACTGGTAAACTTTTACAAAAAATCAAAACATGGAAGAAAATTCTCAGGTCATTGGGCGAGACAAAAGGTTCTTTTTTTTACAACTTTATTGAAATGTAACAAATAAAATTGCATATCTTTCAGGTGCACAATATAATGTTTTGATATACATATAAATTGTGAACTGGTTACCAAAATCAAGCTAATTTACATAGCCATCACCTCATATACTTACCTTGTGTGTGTGTGTGAGAATTTTCAAGATACACTTTCCCAGCAAATTTCATGTATACAAAACTATCTTGTCAACTACAGTAACCATGCTATAATTCAGATCTCCAAAAACTGATCATCTTCAAAAACAGAAACTTTCTACCTGTTCAATGTTTCTTTTCTCTCACTCCACAGCCCCTTAAACCATGATTCTACACTCTTCTATAAGTGTGACTTCTGAGGTCTCTATATGTAAGTTAGTTCACAACGTATTGGTCTCTCTGTGTTTGGTTCTTTCATTTAGATAATGTCCTCCAGGTTCATCCATAATGTTGCAAATGACAGTAAATCTATACTTTTGTTCATGTGGGCATGGGTGTGACTGCATGTCTGTGTGCTTGTATGAAATTTTCTTTATCCATTCATCCATTGATGGATACTTAGTTTGGGTCTACATTTTAGCTATTGAATAATGCTATAATCAATATGAGAATATAGCTTTCTCTCCTGGTCCTGATTTTATTTCCTTTAAATATCAACCCAGAAGTGGACTTTCTGGATCAAAGGGGAGATTCTATGTTTTAATTTAATTTTTTGAGGAACATTCATGCTGCTTCGCATAATTGCTGCTATGGATTGGGTAAGTATCCACTAAAGGCTCATGTGTTAAAGTCTAGGTTGCCAGCCTGTGGTGTCATTGGGAGGTGGTGGAACCTTTAAGAAATGGGGTCCAATGAGAGGACATTGGGTCACTGGGGGTTGCCCTTTAGGGATATTGGCATAACAGTCCTTTCCTCTCTTTCTTCACTTCCCAGCTGCTGTGAGGGAGCAGTTTCCTCTGCCCCATGCTCCCACCATGGTGTACTGCCTTGCAGCAGGCAATGGGCCAACTGAACACGAGCTGAAATGTTCAAAACTGTGAGCCAAAGAAAACCTGTCCTCTTCTAAGTTGATTTATCTCAGATAGTTTTTAAAGTAACTGAGAGCTAACAATTGCTGTAGTCATTTACATTCCCCATCAACATTTTACAAGGATTCTCTTAACTCCATGTTCTTGCCAAAACATATCTTTTGTCTTTTCGGTAATAGCCCTTCAGACAGGTATAAGATGATATCCCATTGCTGTTCTGACTTGCAGTTCCTTAATGGCTATTGAGGTTGAGTATGTTTTTATATGCCTGATGGTAATTTGTATGCCTTCTTTGAGAAATGTCTGCAAAGGCCCTTTGCTTATTTTTTAGTTGGGTTATTAGTTTTCTTGCTATTCAATTGTTTGAATTCCTTACATATTTTGAACGTGTGTGTGTGTGTGTGTGTGTGTGTGTGTATGTGTGTGTTGTACTAGGAATTGAACCCAGGGTCTCACACATACTTGTCAAGTCCTGTACCACTGAGCCATATCCCCAGCCCTGAGCTCCTTACATATTTAGGACATTAATCCCTCCTCAGATGTATGGTTGGCAAATATTTTTCTCATTCTATAGGTTGTCTCATTACTCTATTAATTGTTTCCTTTGCTGAACAAAACTTTTTAGTCTGATGTAATATTATTTATCTATTTTTTCTTTTGTTTTCTGTGCTTTTATGTGGGAGGGTCTTACAAAATAAAACCATTGTCCAGACAGTGTGAGAAGTTTTCCTCTATGTTTTCTCTTAGTACTTTGGCATTTCAACTTTTTCATTTAATATTAGTACTATTTCATTTAGTATTTTCATATAGTATTAGTTGATTTTTGTCTGTGATATGAGATAAAGTTCTAATTTCATTCTTATGCATGTGAATATCCTGTTCTCCCAACATTGTTTATTAAAGATACTGTCCTTTTCTCATTATGTTCTTGGTACTTTGGTCAGTTGACTGGGCATGTGTGGATTTATTTCTGGGTTCTGTATTGTGTTCTATCATCCTATATGTCTCTCTTTATGCTATATTGATAACCATAGTTTGGAGCATATTTTGAAATCAGGTAATGTGTTAGTCCACTTTTTGTTGCTATAATCAAAATATCCGATAAGAAAAACTTAGAGAAGGAAAGGTTTATTGTGGGTCCACAGTTTCAGCAGTCTCAATCCATGGTCATCTGACTCCATTGGTCTGGGCCTAAAGTGAGACAGAACATTATGGTATGGCAGAAGAAAGCTACTCAGCATATGGCAGCCAGGAAAGAGAAAGACAGAGAGAGAGAGAGAGAGAGAGAGAGAGAGAGAGAGAGACTCTGGCCAGAGAAAAGATATAGTCCAAGGGCATACTGGCCCCCCTGTGACCTACTTTCTCAAGAAAGTAACCTGTCTACAGTTACCACCTGGTAGTCCATTCCAAATAATCCATCAAATAAATTAATCCACTGATGATGTTATAGCTCTAATCATTGCCTAAAAACCCTACCTCTGACCTTTCTGCATTGGGGAGCGTGTTTTCAAAACATGAGGTTTGGGGGAATATTTCTAGCTCCAAATCATAATAGGTAGTATTATGGCTCTAGCTTTTTTCCACTTGCTTCTTGTTTTGGTTATTTGGAGGTGATTGTTTGCTTGTGTGTGTGTGTGTGTGTGTGTGTGTGTAGCTCCACATACTTTTTAGGATTTTTTTCTTTTTCTGTGAATAATTACATTGGAATTGTGACAGAGATTGCATTGAATCTGTATATTGCTTTGGATTGTGTGGACATTTTAACAATAACAAGTCTTCTAATCCATGAATGTGAGCTATCTTTCCATTGATTGGCCTATTTGATTTCTTTCATCAATGTTTTATAGTTTCCAGTGTACAGATCTTTCACCTCTTTGATAAAAATCCCTCTTTTATGACATAAATCTTTGCCCAGTGTGGTGTTCTTGTTTGGCAGTTTTGTTCTTTCAGCATTTTGAATGTATCACCCACTCTCTCCTTCCTGCGTGGTCTCTGCTGAGAAGTTATGGAGGTTCCCTTGTATGTGACAAGATACTTTTTACTTCATGCTTTTGAAATTCTCTTGTCATTAACTTTTGATAATTTTATTACAATGTGTTTCAGTGAAAATCTCTTTATATTTAAGCTATTTGAAAGTCTTTGGACTTCATGATTTTTTTTTATATATTTGGTACCAGGCATTAAACCAGGAGCACTTAACCACTGAGCCACATCCCCAGCCCTTTATATGTTTTATCTTGAGATAGGATTTCACTAAATTGATTAGGGCCTCACTAAGTTGCTGAGGCTGACTCTGAACTTGTGATCCTCCTGCCTCAGTCTCCCAAGCTGCTGCGATTCTAGGCATGTGCCACCATGCCCAACTGGACTTCACGGATTTTGACATCAATTTCTCTACCCAAGTTTGGAGAATTATATGTCATTATTTCTTTAAATCAGCTTTCTGTCCCTTTGGTATTTGTCGTGTGGTTTCAGAGTGATTCCGTTATTTTTAGGCCTGTGGTGGTACAGAACATCTTGGTGGGGAGTTTGTGGTGTAGCAGAGAAACTCAGCTCATGGCAGCCAGAAACAGAAAGAGAGAGAAAGAGAGGGGATGGGGCCCAATACATCCCTCAAGGTCATGCCCCCAGTGACCTACTTCCCAACCAGGACCACCTCCTAAAGTTTCTACCACCTCCCAAAAGCACAACAAACTGGGGACCAAGCCTTCAACACACAAGTCTTTGGGGGAATTCCAGATCCAAACTATAACAAGCACCTCTTTTATCCATGGTTTTGCTTTCCACAGCTTTCAGTTTCCTAAAGTCAACTTCAATCCAGAAATATTAAATGAATAATTTCAGAAATAAACATTCATAAATTTTAAATTGCATGTTGTTCTGCATAACATGATGAAATCTTGCACTGTCCTACACTATCCTGGTTGGGATGCAAATCATCCCTTTGCCCCTCACATCCATACCGTAAATTCTACCCACTTATTAGCCACAGTTTTCAGGTTAACTGCTGCTATCCTGCAGTGCTTGAGTTCAACTTACCCTTATTTTACTCAATAATGGCCCCAAAGCACATGGGTAGACACGTTGGCAATTTGGATATGGCAAGAAGAACCTGTAAAGTGTTTAAGTGAAAAGGTGAACATTGTCAACTCCATAAGGAAAGAAAAAGGTCTCTAAGATGCATGGTTAAAGTAAACTATGAAATTGTGAAGAAGGAAAAAGAAACTCATGTTAGTTTTGCTGTCATATCTCAAACTGCAAAAGTTATGGCCACAGTGTGAAAAATAGTAATTAAGATCCAAAAGGCATTACGTTTACTGGTGAAAGACATGAAGAGAATTGTGATCCAACTGACAATAACACCTGGTGCCAGAAAGCACTGAGCCTGTACAAAGACTTTGCAGGGAAGTCTGTCACCCCTGAAAAGGTGACACCATGCCATTTACTGCAAGTAAGAGACAGTTATAAGGATTCAGGACTGAGCTTGAACTGAAGAACATCCTGAAGCAGGTGCATCTGCAGATGAAGCTGCTGCCGCCACATTTCCAACAGAGTTGAAGAAGTCTGATTAAGGAGTCAGATCATCAGAAGGTCAACAGCAGACCAACACTAAGTCACAATGCCTCCATCTTTCACCCTTTTCCACTCAGCATGGTGGGTTAACATCATCTCATGACGACAAGCAAGGTGAGTACAATACAGTGAGAATTTCAGAAAGAGGGGGACCACGTTCACATATCTTTTATTGTAGTACATTGTTGTAATTGCTTTATCTTATTAATAGTTATTCTTGTTAATCTTGTACTGTGCCTAATTTAGAAGTTAAAGTGTATCATAGGCAAGTATATACAGGAAAAGTATATGAGGAAAAGAGAAAATACCCAGAGTTTCATGGAAATCCAGTAGTGCATTTGCTCAGAAAATGCTCTTCAGTAGCAGCCTAACTCTGCGTGCATAGGGAAAGCTCAATTCATGGAAATCGAAACAGTTTGTTATAACAGAAGCAGCGAGCATGGTGGAACCACCACATCTGCGGAGCAAAGTGGGTATGAGGAGGGGAGATGATAGGCAAAGATTCATTGAAATCCATTCGTGAAATTTCTCAGAACAGCACCTTCAATTTCTGCCCTATTCAACCTGCACGTTAGAGTAGTGCAACAGCAATACATAAGGGGCTTGCCTAGAAAACATGGAAGTAGAGTGCTCAGATGTTGGGGGCAGAGTGGGAATGAGGAAAAGAGAAAATACCGAGAGTTTCATGGAAATCCAGTCGTGCATTTGCTCAGAAAACGCTCTTCAGTAACATCCTAACTCTGCGGAAAAAAAAAAAAAAAGAAGTTAAAGTTTATCATAGGCAAGTATACACAGAACACATGCTCGCGTGCACGTGCGTGTGTGTGTGCGCGTGCACACACACACACACACACACACACAGAGTTTGATTCTATCTGCAGTCATCTATCAGGGGTCTTAGAATGTATTCCCCAATGGATAAGGAGGGACCACTGTAAATCCACTCTGAAATTGGATCTTCCCCACCTAATCTGCTTAGATTCACATGTTTATTGCTGCTAGAAAATACAGACACACCCCAAAATAATGATTTCTAGGTATCCTTTAATCCAATCAAATTAAATTATTATACTTCCATTTCACCAAAACCTGGAGGGTAGATATTGTGAACTGTATATCCTACACTGGCATTTCAGCAGAAGTAGAGCTCATGAATACATATGACAATTTTACAGCCACACACATACCACTTCTCAAAGTGAAGCACATTCACTCACAGACCCAAAGAAATAGCAAAAACATATAAACTGAAAATTGTACTTAGCAACAAATGTGTCCATGTTGTATCTTACTTAGAAATAACCCAGGATTAAAATGAATACCTAAAAATTAATTTAGTATAAATTCAAGGTCTTAAGTTCCCTACAGAAATTATCTTCAAGGTGACTTCCATAAAGTAAAAATACCATTGAAAATCAGAATAATGATTCAGTTCGACTAAATACAAATTTTTTTTTACAGTCTTAAACATAAACTAGTAGTAAAAGTAAAAGTAGAAGTAAAGCTAGTTTATCAATCAACCAACATAAATTTAGGAAAAACATTCCCCATCAGAATTAATGCAGGATCAAATTGTACTTAACACGGATAAATCAGAGAAAACATAGCTGGTTTAAGTAAATATTAAATTAGTCTTCTTTGTCAAAGATATACTTTTGTGAGCTTGACTTCTTAAAATGTTTCTTGCTAGTTTCAGTAAGAATAATTTTCTTTCCTTTTTGATTCTGCCACATTTAAAGTCTTACAAACTGGGCAGGGTGGCACATGACTGTGGCCAGGAGGACTGAAGAGGAGGCTCAAGTTCAAGGACAGTTCAGACAACCTATTAAGGAAGGTCCTAGGCAACTTAGAAAGACCCTGTCTCAAAATTAAAAAATAAATTAAAAGAACTGGGGATGAGAGTCAGTGGTTAAGTACCTGGGAAAGAAAGAAAGGAAAGTTTACTATTTTCTGGGAGTTTTAGGGTCATTTAATCCACTTAGGTTCGAGGAGGAGGACGAGGAGGGGGAGGAGAGGGGGAGGGGAGGGGGAGGAGAGGGGGAGGGGAGGGGGAGGGGGAGGAGGAGGGAGAATGGCGGGGGAGTTATTCTTAAGTAGTGGAATTTCCTGGGCTAGTAGCAATTGGACCAATGATTGCTGAGGAGGTTCCCGGCTAACAATCTGGACCAATGACGACTGACTAGGAAGTTCCCTGGCTAGCAATCTAGGTTGTAAAATGGTGCGGCAGGGGTAGAATACTGGCTGCAACAAAATAGCAGATCTGATGCCAATAATATCACTCTGCTCTCCAGTCCAGATACTAAAGAGCTGCTCTCCTTCCTGGG